>NW_027649831.1:97500-800000 GCF_965287045.1 Carcharhinus amblyrhynchos | reverse complement strand
CTTTCTCTGCCTCTCTCTCACTCTCTCTGTCTCTCTCTCTCACTGTCTCTCACTCCCTGTCTCTCTCTCTCTCTCACACACTCCCTGTCTCTCTCTCTCTCTCTCACTGTCTCTGTCTCTCTCTCTCACTGTCTCTCTCACTCTCGCTGTCACTCTATCTCTCTCACTCTCTGCTCTCTGGATCTCTCTCTCTCTGTCTCTGTCTCAGTGTCACTCTCCCTCTCTTCTTGTCTCTGTCTCTGTCTCTCTCTCCCTCTGTCTTTCTCTCTCTCTCTCTGTCACTCCCTCTGTCTCTGTCTGTCTGTCTCTCCCTCTCTATCTCTCTCCCTTTGTCCTTCTGCCTCGCTGTCTCTCTGTCTGACTCTCTCTTACTCTCTCCCTCTGTCTCTCTCTCTCTCACACACACACACTGCCTCTCTTTCTGCCACTCACTCTCTCTCTCTGCCTCTCTCTCTCCCTCTGTCTCTCTCTCAGTCTGTCTTTCTCTCTGTCGCTCTCTCTCTGTCACTCTGTTTCTCTCTCTATCCCTCCCTCTGCCTCTGTCTCTCCCTCACACTCTCTCTCTGCCCCTTTCTCACTCTCTCTCTCTCACTTTCTCTCTCTCTCTCTCCCTCTGTCTCTCCTTGTCTCTCTCTGTCTCCCTCTGCCTCTCTTTCTCTCTCTCCCTCTGTCTCTCTCACTCAGTCTCTCTCTCCCTGTCTCTCTCTCTCTGACACTCTCTCTCTCTCTCATTTTGTCTCTCTCTGTCTAATTCTCTCCCTCTGTCTCTCTCTCTCTCTCTCTCACACACACACTCTGTCTCCCTCTGCCTCCCATTCTGTCTCACTCTCTCTGTCCCTCTGTCTCTCTCTCTCTCTCTCTTTGCTTCTCTGTCACTCTCTCTCTCTCACTTTCTCTCTCTCTCTCTCTCCCTCTGTCTTTCTCTCTCAGTGTCTCAGAATCTCAGATTCTCAGAGTCTCCGCATCTCTGCGTCTCAGAGTCTCTGCGTCTCAGAGTCTCAGATTCATTGGGTCTCAGAGACTCTGTGTATGAGTCTCCGAGTCTCTGCGTCTCAGAGTCTCAGATTCATTGGGTCTTAGAGACTCTGTGTATCAGAGTCTCAGAGTCTCTGCGTTTCTGCATCTCAGAGTCTCAGAGTCCCTGCGTCTCAGATTCTCTGTGTCCCAGAGGCTCTGCGTCACTGCGTCTCTGCATATCAGAGTCTCAGAATCTCTGTGTCTCAGAGTCTCTGTGTCTCGGCGTCTCAGAGTCTCTGCGTCTCAGAGTCTCAGCATCTCAGAGTCTCCATGTCTCAGAGTCTCTGCGCCTCAGAGTCTCTGCGTCCTTGCCTCTCTGCGTCTCAGAGTCTCTGCGTCTTCGCCTCTCTGCGTCTCAGAGTCTCTGTGCCTCTGCGTCTCAGAGTCTCAGCGTCTCGGAGTCTCTGCGTCTTTGCGTCTCAGAGTCTCAGTGTCTCGTAGTCTCTGCATCTCAGAGTCCCTTCAACTCAGAGTCTCAGAGTGTCTGTGTCTCAGAGTGTCTGTGTCTCTGCGTCTCAGAGACTCTGCATCTCAGAGACTCTCCGTCCCTGTGTCTCTGTGTATCTGCTTCTCAGATTCTCTGCATCTCAGCATCTCAGAGTCTGAAAGTCTCTGCGTCTCTGCGTTTCTGCGTCTCAGACTCTCAGTGTCTCTGCGTCTCTGTGTCTCAGAGTCTCTGCGCCTCTGTGTTTCAGAGTCTCTGCATCTCTGAGTCTCAGCGTCTCTGCATCTCAGAGTCTCTGCGTCTCAGAGTCTATGCGTCTCAGAGTCTATGCGTCTCTGTGTCTCAGAGTCTCTCCGTCTCAGAGTCCCTCCGTCTCAGAGTCACTGCGTCTCTGTTTCCCAGATTCTCTGCATCTCAGCGCCTCAGAGTCTCAGCGTATCTGTGTCTCTGTGTTTCAGAGCATTTGGGTCTCTGCATCTCAGAGTCTCTATGTCTCCGAGTGTCTGCGACTCAGAGTCTCCGAGTCTCTGTGTGTCAGAGTCTCAGAGTCTCAGGGTCTCAGCACCTCACAGTCTCAGAGTATTTGCGTCTCTGCGTCTCGGCGTCTCTGCGTCTCTGCGTCTCTTCGTCTCTGCGTCTCAGAATCTCTGTGTCTCTGCGTTGAAGAGATTCTGAGCTTCAGAGTCTCTGCGTCTCTGCGTCTCAGAGTCTCAAGGTCACGGAGTCTCAGTGTCTCAGTGTCTCTATGTCTCTGTCTCTCAGCGTCTCAGTGTCTCAGCGTCTCAGAGTCTCTGCGGCTCAGATTCTCTGCGTTTCAGACCTCTGTGCCTCAGATTGTCTGCGTCTCAGCGTCTCTGCATCTCAGAGTCCCGGAGTCTCAGAGTCTTCGCGTCTCAGAGTATCAGCGTCTCAGAGTCTCTGCGGCTCAGTGTCTCTGCGTCTCTGCGTCTCTGATTCTCAGTGTCTCTGCGTCTCAGTGTCTCTGCGCCTCTGGGTCTCAGCGTCTCTGTGTCTCAGTGTCTCTGCGTCTCTGCATCTCTGATTCTCAGTGTCTCTGCGCCTCTGGGTCTCAGCGTCTCTGTGTCTCAGTGTCTCTGCGTCTCTGCATCTCTGATTCTCAGTGTCTCTGCGTCTCAGTGTCTCTGCGCCTCTGGGTCTCAGCGTCTCTGCGTCTCAGTGTCTCTGCGTCTCTGCATCTCTGATTCTCAGTGTCTCTGCGTCTCAGTGTCTCTGCGCCTCTGGGTCTCTACGCCTCTGCGTCTCAGAGTCTCTGGCTCTCAGTGTCTCTGCATCTCTGCGCCTCAGAGTATCTGCGTCTCAAAGTCTCTGGGTCTCAGTGTCTCTGCGTCTCTGTGTCTCTGCGTCTCTGCGTCTCAGTGTTTGTGCGTCTTGCATTGTGTGTCTCTGCGTCTCTGGGTCTCAGAGTCCCTGCGTCTCAGAGTCCCTGCGTCTCAGAGTCTCTGCCTCTCAGAGTCTCTGCGTCTCAGTGTCTCTGAGTCTCTTGGTCTTAGTGTCTCTGCGTCTCAGAGTCTCTGCGTCACTGCGTCTCTGGGTCTCAGCGCCTCTGCGTCTCAGTGTCTCTGCGTCTCTGCACCTCTGAGTCTCAGATGCTCTGCGTCTCTCCGTCTCTGCGTCTCAGGGTTTCTGCGTCTCTGCGTCTCAGGGTCTCTGCACCTCAATGTCTCTGGTTCTCAGTGTCTCTGCATCTCTTCGTTTG
This sequence comes from Carcharhinus amblyrhynchos, assembly GCF_965287045.1. Lineage (NCBI taxonomy): Eukaryota > Metazoa > Chordata > Chondrichthyes > Carcharhiniformes > Carcharhinidae > Carcharhinus > Carcharhinus amblyrhynchos. The sequence goes on along the minus strand of NW_027649831.1, from coordinate 796,821 downwards.
TGGGTCCCAGGGTCTCTGCGTCTCAGCGTCTCTGCGTCTCAGCGTCTTTGCATCTCAGTGTCTCTGCGTCTCTGGGTCTTAGGGTCACAGCGGCTTAGGTTCTGTGCGTCTCTGCGTCCCTGCGTCTCAGAGTCTCTGCGTCTCTGCCTCTCTGCGTCTCAGCGTGTCTGCGTCTCTGCATTTCTGGTTCTCAGTGTCTCTACATCTCAGTGTCTCTGCGCCTCTGGGTCTCAGTGTCTCTGCGTCTCAGGGTCTCTGAGTCTCTGGGTCTCAGTGTCTCAGCGTCTCTGGTTCTCAGAGTCTCTGCGTCTCAGCGTCTCTGATTCTCTGGGTCTTAGTGTCTCAGCGTCTCAGAGTCTCAGAGTCTCTGCGTCTCTGCGTCTCAGTGTCTTTGCGTCTCTGAGTCTTTGCATCTCAGTGTCTCTGCGTCTCAGAGTCTCTGGGTCTCAGTGACTCTGCGTCTCTGCGTATCTGCGACTCTGTGTCTCTGCGTCTCAGGGTCTCTACACCTTTGCGTCTCAGAGTCTCTGAGTCTCTGGGTGTCAGTGTTTCTGCGTCATTGAATCTCTGGGTCTCAGTGTCACTGCGTCTCTGGGTCTCAGTGTCTCTGCGTCTCTGGGTCTCAGTGTCTCTGCATCTCAGGGTCTATACGCCTCTGCGTTTCAGAGTCTCTGAGTCTCTGGGTCTCACTGTCTCAGCGTCTCAGCGTCTCTACGTCTCAGAGTCTCAGCGTGTCTGCGTCTCAGGGTCCTGCATGTCTGGGTCTCAGTGTCTCTGCGTCTCAGGGTCTCTGCGTCTCAGTGTCTCTGCGTCTCAGCGTCTCTGCGTCTCAGAGTCTCTGATTCTCTGGGTCTTAGTGTCTCAGCGTCTCAGAGTCTCTGCGTCTCTGCGTCTCAGAGTCTCTGGGTCTCAGAGTCTCTGGGTCTCAGTGACTCTGCGTCTCTGCGTCTCTGTGTGTCTGCGTCTCAGGGTCTCTACACCTCTGCGTCTCAGAGTCTCTGAGTCTCTGGGTGTCAGTGTTTCTGCGTCATTGAATCTCTGGGTCTCAGTGTCACTGCGTCTCTGGGTCTCAGTGTCTCTGCGTCTCTGGGTCTCAGTGTCTCTGCATCTCAGGGTCTATACGCCTCTGCGTTTCAGAGTCTCTGGGTCTCACTGTCTCAGCGTCTCAGCGTCTCTACGTCTCAGAGTCTCAGCGTCTCTGCGTCTCAGAGTCTCTGCATCTCTGGGTCTCAGTGTCTCTGCGTCTCAGGGTCTCTGCATCTCAGTGTCTCTGCGTCTCAGAGTCTCTGCGTCTCAGAGTCTCTGCGTCTCAGTGACTCTGCGTCACTGCATCTCTGGGTCTCAGTGTCACTGCGTCTCTGGGTCTCAGTGTCTCTGCGTCTCTGTGTATCTGTGTCTCAGGGTCTCAGCGTCTCTGCGTCTCAGAGTCTCTGCGTCTCAGTGTCTCTTCGTCTTGCGTCTCTCCGTCTCTGAATCTCTGGGTCTCAGTGTCTCTGCGTCCCTGGGTCTCAGTGTCTCTGCGTCTCTGGGTCTCACTGTCTCTGTGTCTCTGTGTATCTGCGTCTCAGGGTCTCAGTGGCTCTGCGTCTCAGTGTCTCTGCATCTCTGCATCTCAGTGTCTCTGCATCTCTGCGCATCTGCGTCTCAGTGTCTCTGTGTCTCTGTGTCTCTGCATCTATGGGTCTCAGTGTCTCTGCATCTCAGGGTCACTACAACTCTGGGTCTCAGCGTCTCTGCGTCTCTGCGTCTCTGGGTTGCAGTGTCTGAGTTTCTGTGTTCAGTGTCTCTGCGTCTCTGCGTCTCAGGTTCTCTGCGTCTCTGTGTCTCAGTGTCTCTGCGTCTCTGCATCTCTGGGTCTCAGTGTCACTGCGTCTCTGCGTCTCAGAGTCTCTGCGTCTCAGAGTCTCTGGGTCTCATTGTCTCTGCGTCTCAGAGTCTCTGGGTCTCAGTGTCGCTGTGTCTCTGCGTCTCAGAGTCTCTGCGTCTCAGAGTCTCTGGGTCTCATTGTCTCTGCGTCCCAGATTCTCTGCATCTCAGACTCTCTGGGTCTCAGTGTCTCTGCGTCTCAGAGTATCTGCGTCTCAGAGTCTCTGCCTCTCAGAGTCTCTGCGTCTCAGAGTCTCTGCGTCTCTGGGTCTCAGCGTCTCTGCGTCTCAGAGTCTCTGCGTCTCTGGGTCTCAGCGTCTCTGCGTCTCAGTGTCTCTGCGTCTCAGTGTCTCTGCGTCTCGGCGTCTCCGGGTCTCTGGGTCTCAGTGCCTCTGCGTCTCAGGGTCTCTACGCCTCTGTGTCTCAGAGTCTCTGTGTCTCTGTGTCTCTGCGTCTCTGGGTCTCAGTGTCTCTGCGTCTCTGCGTCTCTGCGTCTCAGTGTCTCTGCGTCACTGCATCTCTGGGTCTCAGTGACTCTGCGTCTCTGCGTATCTGCGACTCTGTGTCTCTGCGTCTCCGGGTCTCTACGCCTCTGCGTCTCAGAGTCTCTGAGTCTCTGGGTCTCAGTGTTTCTGCGTCACTGAATCTCTGGGTCTCAGTTCCACTGCGTCTCTGGGTCTCAGTGTCTCTGCGTATCTGCGTCTCTGTGTCTCAGGGTCTCAGTGTCTCTGTGTCTCAGTGGCTCTGCGTCTCAGTGTCTCTGCGTCTCTGCTTGTCAGGGTCTCAGCGTCTCTGCGTCTCTGTGTCTCTGCGTCTCAGTGTCTCTGCATCTCTGCGTGTCTTGTTCTCAGTGTCTCTGCATCTCCGCATCTCTGGATCTCAGTGTCTCTGCGTCTCAGTGTCTCTGCGTCTCCGCATCTCAAAGTCTCTGGTTCTCAGGGTCTCTGCGTCTCAGTGTCTCTGCATCTCTGCGTCTCTTGTTCTCAGTGTCTCTGCATCTCTGCATCTCTGGATCTCCGTATCTCTGCGTCTCAGTGTCTCTGCGTCTCCGCATCTCAAAGTCTCTGGTTCTCAGTGTCTCTGCGTCTCAGGTTCTCTGTGTCTCTGCGTCCCTGCGTCTCAGGGTCTCTGCTTCTCTGCATTTCAGAGTCTCTGAGTCTCTGGGTCTCACTGTCTCAGCGTCTCAGCGTCTCTACGTCTCAGAGTCTCAGCGTCTCTGCGTCTCAGTGTCTCTGCATCTCTGAGTCTCTGTATCTCAGTGCCTCTGCATCTCTGCGTCTCTGGGTTGCAGTGTCTCAGAGTCTCTGTGTCTCAGTGTCTCTGCGTCACTGCATCTCTGGGTCTCAGTGTCACTGCGTCTCTGGGTCTCAGTGTCTCTGCGTCTCTGCGTCTCAGGTTCTCTGCGTCTATGTGTCTCAGTGTCTGTGCATTTCTGCGTCTCTGGGTTGCAGCGTCTCAGAGTCTCTGTGTCTCAGTGTCTGTGCGTCTTGCATCTCTGCGTCTCAGTGTCTCTGCGTCTCTGCGTCTCTGGGTTTCAGTGTCTCTGCGTCTCAGGGTCTCTGCGTCTCTGCGTCTCAGTGCCTCTGCGTCTCTGTGTCTCTGCGTCTCTGCGTCTCAGTGTTTGTGCGTCTTGCATCTCTGCGTCTCAGTGTCTCTGCGTCTCAGTGTCTCAGCGTCTCTGCGTCTCAGAGTCTCTGAGTCTCTGCATCTCAGTGTCTCTGCTTCTCTGGGTCTCAGTGTCTCTGCGTCGCAGGGTCTCTGCGTCTCTGCGTCTCAGAGTCTCTGCATCTCAGGATCTCCGCATCTCTGCGTCTCAGCATCTCTTCGTCTCTGCATCTCTGGTTCTCAGTGTCTCTACGTCTCAGTGTCTCTTCGTCTCAGGGTCTCTGCGTCTCAGGGTCTCTGCGTCTCTGCATCTCTGGGTCTCAGTGTCTCTGCGTCTCTGCCTCTCTGCGTCTCAGGGTCTCTGCGTCTCTGCGTCTCAGAGTCTCTGCGTCTCAGAGTCTCTACGTCTCAGAGTCTCTGTGTCTCCGAGTCTCTGCATCTCAGAGTCTCTGGGTCTCAGTGTCTCTGCGTCTCGGCGTCTCAGAGTCCCTGGGTCTCATTGTCACTGTGGCTCTGCGTCTCAGAGTCCCTGGGTCTCAGTGTCTCTGCATCTTTGCATCTCTGAATCTCCGCATCGCTGAGTCTCTGGGTCTCATTGTCTCTGCGTCTCAGAGTCTCAGCGTCTCAGAGTCTCTGGGTCTCAGTGTCTCAGTGTCTCAGCGTCGCTGCGTCTCAGAGTCTCTGCGTCTCTGGGTCTCAGTGCCTCTGCATCTCAGTGTCTCTGCTTCTCTGCGTCTCTGGGTTGCAGCGTCTCAGAGTCTCTGCGTCTTAGCGTCTCTGCGTCACTGCATCTCTGGGTCTCAGTGTCACTGCGTCTCTGGGTCTCTGCGTCTCTGCGTATCTACGACTCTGCGTCTCAGGGTCTCAGTGTCTCTGCGTCTCTGGGTCTCTGGCTTGCAGCGTCTCAGAGTCTCTGCGTCTCAGTGCCTTTGCGTCTTGCGTCTCTGCGTCTCAGTGTCTCTGCGTCTCTGCATTTCTGGGTCTCAGTGTCTCTGCGTCTCCGGGTCTCAGTGTCTCAGCATCTCTGCGTCTCAGAGTCTCTGCATCTCTGTGTCTCAGAGTCTCTGCGTCTCTGGGTCTCTGCATCTCAGTGTCTCTGCTTCTCTGCGTCTCTGGGTTGCAGCGTCTCAGAGTCTCTGCGTCTCAGCGCCTCTGCGTCACTGCATCTCTGGGTCTCAGTGTCACTTCGTCCCTGGGTCTCTGCGTCTCTGCATATCAGCGACTCTGTGCCTCTGCGTCTCTGCGTCTCAGGGCCTCAGTGTCTCTGGGTCTCTGGGTTGCAGCGTCTCAGAGTCTCTGCGTCTCAGTGCCTTTGCGTCTTGCGTGTCTGTGTCCCAGTGTCTCTGCGTCTTGCGTCTCTGCGTCTCAGTGTCTCTGCGTCTCTGCATCTCTGGGTCTCAGTGTCTCTGCGCCTCCGTGTCTCAGAGTCTCTGCGTCTCAGGATCTCTGTGTCTCTGCGTCTCTGCGTCTCTGCATCTCTGGTTCTCAGTGTCTCTGCGCCTCTGGGTCTCAGTGTCTCTGCGTCTCAGGTTGTCTGCGTCTCTGGGTCTCAGTGTCTCTGCATTTCAGAGTCTCTACGCCTCTGCGTCTCAGAGTCTCTGAGTCTCTGTGTCTCTGGGTCTCAGCGTCTCTGCGTCTCAGAGTCTCTGCGTCTCTGCGTCTCAGAGCCTCTGCGTCTCTGGTTCTCAGTGTCTCTGCGTCTCAGAGTCTCTGCATCTCTGAGTCTCTGCATCTCAGTGTCTCTGCGTCTCTGGGTTGCAGCGTCTCAGAGTCTCTGCGTCTCAGTGTCTCTGTGTCTCTGCGTCTCTGGGTTTCAGTATCTCTGCGTATCTGTGTCTCTGCGTCTCAGGGTCTCAGCGTCCCTACGTCTCAGTGTCCCTGCATCTCTGCGTTTCTTGGTCTCAGTGTCTCTGCGTTTCTGCATCTCTGGGTCTCAGTGTCTCTGCTTCTCTGGGTCTCTGTGTCTCTGCGTCTCAGTGTCTCTGCAGCTCAGGGTCTCAATGTCTCTGCGTCTCAGAGTCTCTGCCTCGCAGTGTCTCTGCGTCTCTGTGTCTCTGGTTCTCAGTGTCTCTGCGTCTCAGGTTCTCTGCGTCTCTGGGTCTCAGTGTCTCTGCGTCTCCGCTTTTCAGAGTCTCTGCGTCTCAGCATTTCTGCATCTCTGGTTCTCAGTGTCTCTGTGTCTCAGTGTCTCTGGGTCTCTGAGTCTCTGCGTCTCTGGGTCTCAGTGTCTCTGCATCTCAGGGTCTCTACGCCTCTGGGTCTCAGTGTCTCTGCGTCTCTGCGTCTCTGTGTCTCAGTGTCTCTGCGTCTCAGCGTCTCTGTGTCTCTGCGTCTCCGTGTCTCAGGGTCTCTGCGACTCTGCGTCTCAGAGTCTCTGAGTCTCTGTGTCTCCGGGTCTCAGTGTCTCTACATCTCAGTGTCTCTGCGGCTCTGCATCTCTGCGTCTCAGGTTCTCTGCGTCTCTGCGTCTCAGGGTCTCTGCTTCTCTGCGTCTCAGAATCTCTGGGTCACAGTGTCTCTGCGTCTCAGAGTCCCTAAGTCTCAGTTCTCTGGGTCTCATTGTCTTTGCGTCTTTGCGTCTCTGAGCTTCTGCGTCTCAGAGTCTCTGGGTCTCAGTGTCTCTGTGTCTCTGTGTCTCTGCGTCTCAGAGTCTCTGCGTCTCAGAGTCTCTGGGTCTCATTGTCTCTGCGTCTCAGAGTCTCTGCGTCTCAGACACTCTGGGTCTCAGTGTCTCTGCGTCTCAGAGTATCTGCGTCTCAGAGTCTCTGCGTCCCTGGGTCTCAGCGTCTCTGCGTCTCAGTGTCTCTGCGTCTCAGTGTCTCTGCGTCTCGGCGTCTCAGGGTCTCTGGGTCTCAGTGCCTCTGCGTCTCAGCTTCTCTGTGTCTCAGTGTCTCTGCATCTCTGGGTCTCAGTGTCTCTGCGTCTCAGGGTCTCTACGCCTCTGTGTCACAGAGTCTCTGCCTCGCAGTTTCTTGCGTCTCTGCATCTCTGGGTCTCAGGGTCTCTGCGTCTCAGTGTCTCTGCGTCTCTGAGTCTCTACATCTCAGTGTCTCTGCGTCTCTGCGTCTCTGGGTTGCAGCGTGTCAGAGTCTCTGCCTCGCAGTTTCTTGCGTCTCTGCATCTCTGGGTCTCAGTGTCTCTGCGTCTCAGAGTCTCTGCGTCTCAGAGTCTCTGCGTCTCAGAGTCTCTGGGTCTCATTGTCTCTGCGTCTCAGAGTCTCTGCGTCTCTGGGTCTCAGTGTCTCTGCGTCTCAGATTATCGGGGTCTCAGTGTTTCTGGGTCTCAGAGTATCTGCGTCTCAGAGTCTCTGCCTCTCAGGGTCTCTGCGTCTCAGAGTCTCTGGGTCTCTGGGTCTCAGCGTCTCTGCGTCTCAGTGTCTCTGCGTCTCGGCGTCTCAGGGTCTCTGGGTCTCAGTGCCTCTGCGTTTCAGCTTCTCTGCGTCTCAGTGTCTCTGCATCTCTGGGTCTCAGTGTCTCTGCGTCTCAGGGTCTCTACGACTCTGTGTCTCAGAGTCTCAGTGTCTCAGTGTCTCCGTGTTTCCGTGCCTCAGAGTCTCAGTGTCTCAGTGTCTCAGTGACTCCGTGTCTCCGTGTCTCAGAGTCTCAGTGTCTCAGTGTCTCTGTGTCAGCGTCTCAGAGTCTCCGTGTCTCTGTGTCTCCGTGTCTCAGTGTCTCTGTGTCTCAGTGTCTCAGAGTCTCAGTGTCTCAGTGTCTCAGTGTCTCGGTGTCTCAGTGTCTCGGTGTCTCCCTGTCTCAGAGCCTCAGTGTCTCAGTGTCTCCGTGTCTCAGTGTCTCCGTGTCTCCGTGTCTCAGTGTCTCTGTGTCTCAGTGTCACAGAGTCTCAGTACCTCAGTGTCTCAGTGTCTCTGTGCCTCTGTGTCTCTGTGTCTCCGTGTCTCTGTGTCTCCGTGTCACAGTGTCTCAGTGTCTCAGTGTCACTGTGCCTCTGTGTCTCTGTGTCTCCGTGTCTCTGTGTCTCCGTGTCTCAGTGTCTCTGTGTCTCCGAGTCTCAGTGTCTCAGTGTCTCAGTGTCTCTGTGTCTCCGTGTCGCTGTGTCTCAGTGTCTCAGTGTCTCTGTGTCTCCGTGTCTCAGTGTCTCAGTGTCTCTGTGTCTCCGTGTCTCTGCGTCTCTGGGTTGCAGCGTCTCAGAGTCTCTGCCTCGCAGTGTCTCTGCGTCTCTGCATCTCTGGGTCTCAGTGTCACTGCGTCTCTGGGTCTCAGAGTCTCTGCGTCTCAGAGTCTCAGGGTCTCAGTGTCTCTGGGTCTCATTGTCTCTGCGTCTCAGAGTCTCTGCGTCTCAGACTCTCTGGGTCTCAGTGTCTCTGCGTCTCAGAGTATCTGCGTCTCAGAGTCTCTGCCTCTCAGAGTCTCTGCGTCTCAGAGTCTCTGCGTCTCTGGGTCTCCGCGTCTCTGCGTCTCAGTGTCTCTGCGTCTCAGTGTCTCTGCGTCTCGGCGTCTCAGGGTCTCTGCGTCTCAGTGTCTCTGCGTCTCAGGGTCTCTACGCCTCTGTGTCTCAGAGTCTCTGTGTCTCTGTGTCTCTGCGTCTCTGGGTCTCTGCGTCTCTGCGTCTCAGTGTCTCTGCGTCACTGAATCTCTGGGTCTCAGTGACTCTGCGTCTCTGCGTATCTGCGACTCTGTGTCTCTGCGTCTCAGGGTCTCTACGCCTCTGCGTCTCAGAGTCTCTGAGTCTCTGGGTCTCAGTGTTTCTGCGTCACTGAATCTCTGGGTCTCAGTCCACTGCGTCTCTGGGTCTCAGTGTCTCTGCGTATCTGCGTCTCTGTGTCTCAGGGTCTCAGTGGCTCTGCGTCTCAGTGTCTCTGCGTCTCTGCTTGTCAGGGTCTCAGAGTCTCTGCGTCTCAGTGTTTCTGGGTCTCAGAGGCCCTGCGTCTCAGAGTCTCTGCGTCTCTGGGTCTCAGCGTCTCTGCGTCTCAGTGTCTCTGCGTCTCAGTGTCTCTGTGTCTCGGCGTCTCAGGGTCTCTGGGTCTCAGTGCCTCTGCGTCTCAGCTTCTCTGCGTCTCAGTGTCTCTGCATCTCTGGGTCTCAGTGTCTCTGCGTCTCAGGGTCTCTACGCCTCTGTGTCACAGAGTCTCTGTGTCTCTGTGTCTCTGCGTCTCTGGGTCTCAGTGTCTCTGCGTCTCTGGGTTGCAGCGTCTCAGAGTCTCTGCCTCGCAGTGTCTCTGCGTCTCAGGGTCTCTACGCCTCTGTGTCACAGAGTCTCTGTGTCTCTGCATCTCTGGGTCTCAGTGTCTCTGCGTCTCTGCGTCTCAGAATCTCTGCGTCTCAGAGTCTCTGGGTCTCATTGTCTCTGCGTCTCAGAGTCTCTGCGTCTCAGACTCTCTGGGTCTCAGTGTCTCTGCGTCTCAGATTATCTGCGTCTCAGAGTCTCTGCCTCTCAGAGTCTCTGCGTCTCAGAGTCTCTGCGTCTCTGGGTCTCAGCGTCTCTGCGTCTCAGTGTCTCTGCGTCTCAGTGTCTCTGCGTCTCGGCGTCTCAGGGTCTCTGGGTCTCAGTGCCTCTGCGTCTCAGGGTCTCTACGCCTCTGTGTCTCAGAGTCTCTGTGTCTCTGTGTCTCTGCGTCTCTGGGTCTCAGTGTCTCTGCGTCTCTGCGTCTCTGCGTCTCAGTGTCTCTGCGTCACTGCATCTCTGGGTCTCAGTGACTCTGCGTCTTTGCGTATCTGCGACTCTGTGTCTCTGCGTCTCCGGGTCTCTACGCCTCTGCGTCTCAGAGTCTCTGAGTCTCTGGGTCTCAGTGTTTCTGCGTCACTGAATCTCTGGGTCTCAGTTCCACTGCGTCTCTGGGTCTCAGTGTCTCTGCGTATCTGCGTCTCTGTGTCTCAGGGTCTCAGTGTCTCTGTGTCTCAGTGGCTCTGCGTCTCAGTGTCTCTGCGTCTCTGCTTGTCAGGGTCTCAGCGTCTCTGCGTCTCTGTGTCTCTGCGTCTCAGTGTCTCTGCATCTCTGCGTGTCTTGTTCTCAGTGTCTCTGCATCTCCGCATCTCTGGATCTCAGTGTCTCTGCGTCTCAGTGTCTCTGCGTCTCCGCATCTCAAAGTCTCTGGTTCTCAGGGTCTCTGCGTCTCAGTGTCTCTGCATCTCTGCGTCTCTTGTTCTCAGTGTCTCTGCATCTCTGCATCTCTGGATCTCCGTATCTCTGCGTCTCAGTGTCTCTGCGTCTCCGCATCTCAAAGTCTCTGGTTCTCAGTGTCTCTGCGTCTCAGGTTCTCTGTGTCTCTGCGTCCCTGCGTCTCAGGGTCTCTGCTTCTCTGCATTTCAGAGTCTCTGAGTCTCTGGGTCTCACTGTCTCAGCGTCTCAGCGTCTCTACGTCTCAGAGTCTCAGCGTCTCTGCGTCTCAGTGTCTCTGCATCTCTGAGTCTCTGTATCTCAGTGCTTCTGCATCTCTGCGTCTCTGGGTTGCAGTGTCTCAGAGTCTCTGTGTCTCAGTGTCTCTGCGTCACTGCATCTCTGGGTCTCAGTGTCACTGCGTCTCTGGGTCTCAGTGTCTCTGCGTCTCTGCGTCTCAGGTTCTCTGCGTCTCTGTGTCTCAGTGTCTGTGCATTTCTGCGTCTCTGGGTTGCAGCGTCTCAGAGTCTCTGTGTCTCAGTGTCTCTGCGTCTTGCATCTCTGCGTCTCAGTGTCTCTGCGTCTCTGCGTCTCTGGGTTTCAGTGTCTCTGCGTCTCAGGGTCTCTGCGTCTCTGCGTCTCAGTGCCTCTGCGTCTCTGTGTCTCTGCGTCTCTGCGTCTCAGTGTTTGTGCGTCTTGCATCTCTGCGTCTCAGTGTCTCTGCGTCTCAGTGTCTCAGCGTCTCTGCGTCTCAGAGTCTCTGAGTCTCTGCATCTCAGTGTCTCTGCTTCTCTGGGTCTCAGTGTCTCTGCGTCGCAGGGTCTCTGCGTCTCTGCGTCTCAGAGTCTCTGCATCTCAGGATCTCCGCATCTCTGCGTCTCAGCATCTCTTCGTCTCTGCATCTCTGGTTCTCAGTGTCTCTACGTCTCAGTGTCTCTTCGTCTCAGGGTCTCTGCGTCTCAGGGTCTCTGCGTCTCTGCATCTCTGGGTCTCAGTGTCTCTGCGTCTCTGCCTCTCTGCGTCTCAGGGTCTCTGCGTCTCTGCGTCTCAGAGTCTCTGCGTCTCAGAGTCTCTACGTCTCAGAGTCTCTGTGTCTCCGAGTCTCTGCATCTCTGAGTCTCTGCATCTCAGTGTCTCTGCGTCTCTGGGTCTCAGCGTCTCAGAGTCTCTGCGTCTCAGTGTCTCTGTGTCTCTGCGTCTCTGGGTTTCAGTATCTCTGCGTATCTGTGTCTCTGCGTCTCAGGGTCTCAGCGTCCCTACGTCTCAGTGTCCCTGCATCTCTGCGTTTCTTGGTCTCAGTGTCTCTGCGTTTCTGCATCTCTGGGTCTCAGTGTCTCTGCTTCTCTGGGTCTCTGTGTCTCTGCGTCTCAGTGTCTCTGCAGCTCAGGGTCTCAATGTCTCTGCGTCTCAGAGTCTCTGCCTCGCAGTGTCTCTGCGTCTCTGTGTCTCTGGTTCTCAGTGTCACTGCGTCTCAGGTTCTCTGCGTCTCTGGGTCTCAGTGTCTCTGCGTCTCCGCTTTTCAGAGTCTCTGCGTCTCAGCATTTCTGCATCTCTGGTTCTCAGTGTCTCTGTGTCTCAGTGTCTCTGGGTCTCTGAGTCTCTGCGTCTCTGGGTCTCAGTGTCTCTGCATCTCAGGGTCTCTACGCCTCTGGGTCTCAGTGTCTCTGCGTCTCTGCGTCTCTGTGTCTCAGTGTCTCTGCGTCTCAGCGTCTCTGTGTCTCTGCGTCTCCGTGTCTCAGGGTCTCTGCGACTCTGCGTCTCAGAGTCTCTGAGTCTCTGTGTCTCCGGGTCTCAGTGTCTCTACATCTCAGTGTCTCTGCGGCTCTGCATCTCTGCGTCTCAGGTTCTCTGCGTCTCTGCGTCTCAGGGTCTCTGCTTCTCTGCGTCTCAGAATCTCTGGGTCACAGTGTCTCTGCGTCTCAGAGTCCCTAAGTCTCAGTTCTCTGGGTCTCATTGTCTTTGCGTCTTTGCGTCTCTGAGCTTCTGCGTCTCAGAGTCTCTGGGTCTCAGTGTCTCTGTGTCTCTGTGTCTCTGCGTCTCAGAGTCTCTGCGTCTCAGAGTCTCTGGGTCTCATTGTCTCTGCGTCTCAGAGTCTCTGCGTCTCAGACACTCTGGGTCTCAGTGTTTCTGGGTCTCAGCGTCTCTGCGTCTCAGTGTCTCTGCGTCTCAGAGTCTCTGCGTCTCAGACACTCTGGGTCTCAGTGTTTCTGGGTCTCAGCGTCTCTGCGTCTCAGTGTCTCTGCATCTCTGGGTCTCAGTGTCTCTGCGTCTCAGTGTCTCTGCATCTCTGGGTCTCAGTGTCTCTGCGTCTCAAGGTCTCTACGCCTCTGTGTCACAGAGTCTCTGTGTCTCTGTGTCTCTGCATCTCTGGGTCTCAGTGTCACTGCGTCTCTGGGTCTCAGTGTCGCTGTGTCTCTGCGTCTTAGAGTCTCTGCGTCTCAGAGTCTCTGGGTCTCAGTGTCTCTGCGTCTCAGAGTCTCTGCGTCTCTGCATCTCTGGGTCTCAGTGTCTCTGCGTCTCAGATTATCTGCGTCTCAGAGTCTCTGCCTCTCAGAGTCTCTGCGTCTCAGAGTCTCTGCGTCTCTGGGTCTCAGCGTCTCTGCGTCTCAGAGTCTCTGCGTCTCTGGGTCTCAGCGCCTCTGCGTCTCAGTGTCTCTGCGTCTCAGTGTCTCTGCGTCTCGGCGTCTCAGGGTCTCTGGGTCTCAGTGCCTCTGCGTCTCAGCTTCTCTGCGTCTCAGTGTCTCTGCGTCTCAGGGTCTCTACGCCTCTGTGTCTCAGAGTCTCTGTGTCTCTGTGTCTCTGCGTCTCTGGGTCTCAGTGTCTCTGCGTCTCTGCGTCTCTGCGTCTCTGCGTCTCAGTGTCTCTGCGTCACTGCATCTCTGGGTCTCAGTGACTCTGCGTCTCTGCGTATCTGCGACTCTGTGTCTCTGCGTCTCAGGGTCTCTACGCCTCTGCGTCTCAGAGTCTCTGAGTCTCTGGGTCTCAGTGTTTCTGCGTCACTGAATCTCTGGGTCTCAGTTCCACTGCATCTCTGGGTCTCAGTGTCTCTGCGTATCTGCGTCTCTGTGTCTCAGGGTCTCAGTGTCTCTGTGTCTCAGTGGCTCTGCGTCTCAGTGTCTCTGCTTCTCTGCTTGTCAGGGTCTCAGAGTCTCTGCGTCTCTGTGTCTCTGCGTCTCAGTGTCTCTGCATCTCTGCGTCTCTTGTTCTCAGTGTCTCTGCATCTCCGCATCTGTGGATCTCAGCGTCTCCGCATCTCAAAGTCTGTGGTTCGCAGGGTCTCTGCGTCTCAGGTTCTCTGTGTCTCTGCGTCCCTGCGTCTCAGGGTCTCTGCTTCTCTGCGTTTCAGAGTCTCTGCGTCTCAGAGTCTCTGCGTCTCTGGGTCTCAGTGTCTCTGCGTCTCAGTGTCTCTGCATCTCTGAGTCTCTGTACCTCAGTGTCTCTGCATCTCTGCGTCTCTGGGTTGCAGTGTCTCAGAGTTTCTGTGTCTCAGTGTCTCTGCGTCACTGCATCTCTGGGTCTCAGTGTCACTGCGTCTCTGGGTCTCAGTGTCTCTGCGTCTCTGCGTCTCAGGTTCTCTGCGTCTCTGTGTCTCAGTGTCTGTGCGTTTCTGCATCTCTGGGTTGCAGCGTCTCAGAGTCTCTGCGTCTCAGTGTCTGTGCGTCTTGCATCTCTGCGTCTCACTGTCTCTGCGTCTCTGCATCTCTGGGTCTCAGTGTCTCTACGTCTCTGGGTTTCAGTGTCTCTGCGTCTCAGGGTCTCTGCGTCTCTGCGTCTCAGTGTCTCTGTGTCTCTGCGTCTCTGCGTCTCAGTGTTTGTGCGTCTTGCATCTCTGCGTCTCAGTGTCTCTGCGTCTCAGTGTCTCTGTGTCTCTGCGTCTCTGCTTCTCAGGGTCTCAGCGTCTCTGCGTCTCAGTGTCTCTGCGTCTCAGTGCCTCTGCATCTCTGCGTCTCTTGTTCTCAGTGTCTCTGCATCTCTGCATCTCTGGATCTCCGTATCTCTGCGTCTCAGTGTCTCTGCGTCTCCGCATCTCAAAGTCTCTGGTTCTCAGTGTCTCTGCGTCTCAGGTTCTCTGTGTCTCTGCGTCCCTGCGTCTCAGGGTCTCTGCTTCTCTGCGTTTCAGAGTCTCTGAGTCTCTGGGTCTCACTGTCTCAGCGTCTCAGCGTCTCTACGTCTCAGAGTCTCAGCGTCTCTGCGTCTCAGTGTCTCTGCATCTCTGAGTCTCTGTATCTCAGTGCCTCTGCATCTCTGCGTCTCTGGGTTGCAGTGTCTTAGAGTTTCTGTGTCTCAGTGTCTCTGCGTCACTGCATCTCTGGGTCTCAGTGTCACTGCGTCTCTGGGTCTCAGTGTCTCTGCGTCTCTGCGTCTCAGGTTCTCTGCGTCTCTGTGTCTCAGTGTCTGTGCATTTCTGCGTCTCTGGGTTGCAGCGTCTCAGAGTCTCTGCGTCTCAGTGTCTCTGCGTCTCTGCGTCTCAGTGCCTCTGCGTCTCTGTGTCTCTGCGTCTCTGCGTCTCAGTGTTTGTGCGTCTTGCATCTCTGCGTCTCAGTGTCTCTGCGTCTCAGTGTCTCTGTGTCTCTGCGTCTCTGCTTCTCATGGTCTCAGCGTCTCTGCGTCTCAGTGTCTCTGCGTCTCAGTGTCTCTGCATCTCTGCGTCTCTTGTTCTCAGTGTCTCTGCATCTCTGCATCTCTGGATCTCCGTATCTCTGCGTCTCAGTGTCTCTGCGTCTCCGCATCTCAAAGTCTCTGGTTCTCAGGGTCTCTGCGTCTCAGGTTCTCTGTGTCTCTGCGTCCCTGCGTCTCAGGGTCTCTGCTTCTCTGCGTCTCAGAGTCTCTGCGTCTCAGAGTCTCTGCGTCTCTGGGTCTCAGTGTCTCTGCGTCTCAGTGTCTCTGCATCTCTGAGTCTCTGTATCTCAGTGTCTCTGCATCTCTGCGTCTCTGGGTTGCAGTGTCTCAGTGTCTCTGTGTCTCAGTGTCTCTGCGTCACTGCATCTCTGGGTCTCAGTGTCACTGCGTCTCTGGGTCTCAGTGTCTCTGCGTCTCTGCGTCTCTGCGTCTCAGGTTCTCTGCGTCTCTGTGTCTCAGTGTCTCTGCGTCTCTGCATCTCTGGGTCTCAGTGTCACTGCGTCTCTGGGTCTCAGTGTCTCTGCGTCTCTGCGTCTCTGCGTCTCAGGTTCTCTGCGTCTCTGTGTCTGTGCGTTTCTGCGTCTCTGGGTTGCAGCGTCTCAGAGTCTCTGCGTCTCAGTGTCTGTGCGTCTTGCATCTCTGCGTCTCAGTGTCTCTGCGTCTCTGCATCTCTGGGTCTCAGTGTCTCTGCGTCTCTGGGTTTCAGTATCTCTGTGTCTCAGTGTCTCTGCGTCTCTGCGTCACAGTGCCTCTGCGTCTCTGTGCCTCTGCGTCTCTGCGTCTCAGTGTTTGTGCGTCTTGCATCTCTGCGTCTCAGTGTCTCTGCGTCTCAGTGTCTCAGCGTCTCTGCGTCTCAGAGTCTCTGAGTCTCTGCATCTCAGTGTCTCTGCTTCTCTGGGTCTCAGTGTCTCTGCGTCGCAGGGTCTCTGCGTCTCTGCGTCTCAGAGTCTCTGCATCTCAGGATCTCCGCATCTCTGCGTCTCAGCATCTCTTCGTCTCTGCATCTCTGGTTCTCAGTGTCTCTACGTCTCAGTGTCTCTTCGTCTCAGAGTCACTGCGTCTCAGGGTCTCTGTGTCTCTGCATCTCTGGGTCTCAGTGTCTCTGCGTCTCTGCCTCTCTGCGTCTCAGGGTCTCTGCGTCTCTGCGTCTCAGAGTCTCTGCGTCTCAGAGTCTCTACGTCTCAGAGTCTCTGTGTCTCCGAGTCTCTGCATCTCAGAGTCTCTGGGTCTCAGTGTCTCTGTGTCTCGGCGTCTCAGAGTCCCTGGGTCTCATTGTCACTGTGGCTCTGCGTCTCAGAGTCCCTGGGTCTCAGTGTCTCTGCATCTTTGCATCTCTGAATCTCCGCATCGCTGAGTCTCTGGGTCTCATTGTCTCTGCGTCTCAGAGTCTCAGCGTCTCAGAGTCTCTGGGTCGCAGTGTCTCAGCGTCGCTGCGTCTCAGAGTCTCTGCGTCTCTGGGTCTCAGTGCCTCTGCATCTCAGTGTCTCTGCTTCTCTGCGTCTCTGGGTTGCAGCGTCTCAGAGTCTCTGCGTCTTAGTGTCTCTGCGTCACTGCATCTCTGGGTCTCAGTGTCACTGCGTCTCTGGGTCTCTGCGTATCTGCGACTCTGCGTCTCAGGGTCTCAGTGTCTCTGCGTCTCTGGGTCTCTGGCTTGCAGCGTCTCAGAGTCTCTGCATCTCAGTGCCTTTGCGTCTTGCGTCTCTGCGTCTCAGTGTCTCTGCGTCTCTGCATTTCTGGGTCTCAGTGTCTCTGCGTCTCTGGGTCTCAGTGTCTCAGCATCTCTGCGTCTCAGAGTCTCTGCATCTCTGTGTCTCAGAGTCTCTGCGTCTCTGGGTCTCTGCATCTCAGTGTCTCTGCTTCTCTGCGTCTCAGGGTTGCAGCGTCTCAGAGTCTCTGCGTCTCAGTGTCTGTGCGTCTTGCATCTCTGCGTCTCAGTGTCTCTGCGTCTCTGCATCTCTGG
The DNA here is from genome assembly GCF_965287045.1 of Carcharhinus amblyrhynchos. Taxonomy (NCBI): domain Eukaryota; kingdom Metazoa; phylum Chordata; class Chondrichthyes; order Carcharhiniformes; family Carcharhinidae; genus Carcharhinus; species Carcharhinus amblyrhynchos. The sequence goes on along the minus strand of NW_027649831.1, from coordinate 780,716 downwards.
GTCTCAGTGTCTCTACGTCTCTGGGTTTCAGTGTCTCTGCGTCTCAGGGTCTCTGCGTCTCTGCGTCTCAGTGTCTCTGTGTCTCTGCGTCTCTGCGTCTCAGTGTCTCTGTGTCTCAGTGTCTCAGTGTCTCTGTGTCTCTGCGTCTCTGCTTCTCAGGGTCTCAGCGTCTCTGCGTCTCAGTGTCTCTGCGTCTCAGTGCCTCTGCATCTCTGCGTCTCTTGTTCTCAGTGTCTCTGCATCTCTGCATCTCTGGATCTCCGGGTCTCTGCGTCTCAGGTTCTCTGTGTCTCTGCGTCCCTGCGTCTCAGGGTCTCTGCTTCTCTGCGTTTCAGAGTCTCTGAGTCCCTGGGTCTCACTGTCTCAGCGTCTCAGCGTCTCTACGTCTCAGAGTCTCAGCGTCTCTGCGTCTCAGTGTCTCTGCATCTCTGAGTCTCTGTATCTCAGTGCCTCTGCATCTCTGCGTCTCTGGGTTGCAGTGTCTTAGAGTTTCTGTGTCTCAGTGTCTCTGCGTCTCTGCGTCTCAGGTTCTCTGCGTCTCTGTGTCTCAGTGTCTGTGCATTTCTGCGTCTCTGGGTTGCAGCGTCTCAGAGTCTCTGTGTCTTAGTGTCTGCGCGTCTTGCATCTCTGCGTCTCAGTGTCTCTGCGTCTCTGCGTCTCTGGGTTTCAGTGTCTCTGCGTCTCAGGGTCTCTGCGTCTCTGCGTCTCAGTGCCTCTGCGTCTCTGTGTCTCTGCGTCTCTGCGTCTCAGTGTTTGTGCGTCTTGCATCTCTGCGTCTCAGTGTCTCTGCGTCTCAGTGTCTCTGTGTCTCTGCGTCTCTGCTTCTCATGGTCTCAGCGTCTCTGCGTCTCAGTGTCTCTGCGTCTCAGTGTCTCTGCATCTCTGCGTCTCTTGTTCTCAGTGTCTCTGCATCTCTGCATCTCTGGATCTCCGTATCTCTGCGTCTCAGTGTCTCTGCGTCTCCGCATCTCAAAGTCTCTGGTTCTCAGGGTCTCTGCGTCTCAGGTTCTCTGTGTCTCTGCGTCCCTGCGTCTCAGGGTCTCTGCTTCTCTGCGTCTCAGAGTCTCTGCGTCTCAGAGTCTCTGCGTCTCTGGGTCTCAGTGTCTCTGCATCTCTGAGTCTCTGTATCTCAGTGTCTCTGCATCTCTGCGTCTCTGGGTTGCAGTGTCTCAGTGTCTCTGTGTCTCAGTGTCTCTGCGTCACTGCATCTCTGGGTCTCAGTGTATCTGCGTCTCTGGGTCTCAGTGTCTCTGCGTCTCTGCGTCTCTGCGTCTCAGGTTCTCTGCGTCTCTGTGTCTCAGTGTCTCTGCGTCTCTGCATCTCTGGGTCTCAGTGTCACTGCGTCTCTGGGTCTCAGTGTCTCTGCGTCTCTGCGTCTCAGGTTCTCTGCGTCTCTGTGTCTCAGTGTCTGTGCGTTTCTGCGTCTCTGGGTTGCAGCGTCTCAGAGTCTCTGCGTCTCAGTGTCTGTGCGTCTTGCATCTCTGCGTCTCAGTGTCTCTGCGTCTCTGCATCTCTGGGTCTCAGTGTCTCTGCGTCTCTGGGTTTCAGTATCTCTGCGTCTCAGTGTCTCTGCGTCTCTGCGTCACAGTGCCTCTGCGTCTCTGTGCCTCTGCGTCTCTGCGTCTCAGTGTTTGTGCGTCTTGCATCTCTGCGTCTCAGTGTCTCTGCGTCTCAGTGTCTCAGCGTCTCTGCGTCTCAGAGTCTCTGAGTCTCTGCATCTCAGTGTCTCTGCTTCTCTGGGTCTCAGTGTCTCTGCGTCGCAGGGTCTCTGCGTCTCTGCGTCTCAGAGTCTCTGCATCTCAGGATCTCCGCATCTCTGCGTCTCAGCATCTCTTCGTCTCTGCATCTCTGGTTCTCAGTGTCTCTACGTCTCAGTGTCTCTTCGTCTCAGGGTCACTGCGTCTCAGGGTCTCTGCGTCTCTGCATCTCTGGGTCTCAGTGTCTCTGCGTCTCTGCCTCTCTGCGTCTCAGGGTCTCTGCGTCTCTGCGTCTCAGAGTCTCTGCGTCTCAGAGTCTCTACGTCTCAGAGTCTCTGTGTCTCCGAGTCTCTGCATCTCAGAGTCTCTGGGTCTCAGTGTCTCTGCGTCTCGGCGTCTCAGAGTCCCTGGGTCTCATTGTCACTGTGGCTCTGCGTCTCAGAGTCGCTGGGTCTCAGTGTCTCTGCATCTTTGCATCTCTGAATCTACGCATCGCTGAGTCTCTGGGTCTCATTGTCTCTGCGTCTCAGAGTCTCAGCGTCTCAGAGTCTCTGGGTCGCAGTGTCTCAGCGTCGCTGCGTCTCAGAGTCTCTGCGTCTCTGGGTCTCAGTGCCTCTGCATCTCAGTGTCTCTGCTTCTCTGCGTCTCTGGGTTGCAGCGTCTCAGAGTCTCTGCGTCTTAGTGTCTCTGCGTCACTGCATCTCTGGGTCTCAGTGTCACTGCGTCTCTGGGTCTCTGCGTCTCTGCGTATCTGCGACTCTGCGTCTCAGGGTCTCAGTGTCTCTGCGTCTCTGGGTCTCTGGCTTGCAGCGTCTCAGAGTCTCTGCATCTCAGTGCCTTTGCGTCTTGCGTCTCTGCGTCTCAGTGTCTCTGCGTCTCTGCATTTCTGGGTCTCAGTGTCTCTGCGTCTCCGGGTCTCAGTGTCTCAGCATCTCTGCGTCTCAGAGTCTCTGCATCTCTGTGTCTCAGAGTCTCTGCGTCTCTGGGTCTCTGCATCTCAGTGTCTCTGCTTCTCTGCGTCTCTGGGTTGCAGCGTCTCAGAGTCTCTGCGTCACTGCATCTCTGGGTCTCAGTGTCACTTCGTCCCTGGGTCTCTGCGTCTCTGCATATCAGCGACTCTGTGCCTCTGCGTCTCTGCGTCTCTGCGTCTCAGGGCCTCAGTGTCTCTGGGTCTCTGGGTTGCAGCGTCTCAGAGTCTCTGCGTCTCAGTGCCTTTGCGTCTTGCGTGTCTGTGTCCCAGTGTCTCTGCGTCTTGCGTCTCTGCGTCTCAGTGTCTCTGCGTCTCTGCATCTCTGGGTCTCAGTGTCTCTGCGCCTCCGTGTCTCAGAGTCTCTGCGTCTCAGGATCTCTGTGTCTCTGCGTCTCTGCATCTCTGGTTCTCAGTGTCTCTGCGTCTCCGTGTCTCAGAGTCTCTGCGTCTCAGGATCTCTGTGTCTCTGCGTCTCTGCGTCTCTGCATCTCTGGTTCTCAGTGTCTCTGCGCCTCTGGGTCTCAGTGTCTCTGCGTCTCAGGTTGTCTGCGTCTCTGGGTCTCAGTGTCTCTGCATTTCAGAGTCTCTACGCCTCTGCGTCTCAGAGTCTCTGAGTCTCTGTGTCTCTGGGTCTCAGTGTCTCTGCGTCTCTGCGTCTCTGGGTTGCAGCGTCTCAGAGTCTCTGCGTCTCAGTGTCTCTGTGTCTCTGCGTCTCTGGGTTTCAGTGTCTCTGCGTGTCTGTGTCTCTGCGTCTCAGGGTCTCAGCGTCCCTACGTCTCAGTGTCTCTGCATCTCTGCGTTTCTTGGTCTCAGTGTCTCTGCGTTTCTGCATCTCTGGGTCTCAGTGTCTCTGCTTCTCTGGGTCTCTGTGTCTCTGCGTCTCAGTGTCTCTGCAGCTCAGGGTCTCAATGTCTCTGCGTCTCAGAGTCTCTGCCTCGCAGTGTCTCTGCGTCTCTGTGTCTCTGGTTCTCAGTGTCTCTGCGTCTCAGGTTCTCTGCGTCTCTGGGTCTCAGTGTCTCTGCGTCTCCGCTTTTCAGAGTCTCTGCGTCTCAGCATTTCTGCATCTCTGCATCTCTGGTTCTCAGTGTCTCTGTGTCTCAGTGTCTCTGGGTCTCTGAGTCTCTGCGTCTCTGGGTCTCAGTGTCTCTGCATCTCAGGGTCTCTACGCCTCTGGGTCTCAGTGTCTCTGCGTCTCTGTGTCTCAGTGTCTCTGCGTCTCAGCGTCTCTGTGTCTCTGTGTCTCTGTGTCTCTGTGTCTCTGCGTCTCTGCGTCTCCGTGTCTCAGGGTCTCTGCGACTCTGCGCCTCAGAGTCTCTGAGTCTCTGTGTCTCCGGGTCTCAGTGTCTCTACATCTCAGTGTCTCTGCGGCTCTGCATCTCTGCGTCTCAGGTTCTCTGCGTCTCAGGGTCTCTGCTTCTCTGCGTCTCAGAATCTCTGGGTCACAGTGTCTCTGCGTCTCAGAGTCCCTAAGTCTCAGTTCTCTGGGTCTCATTGTCTTTGCGTCTTTGCGTCTCTGAGCTTCTGCGTCTCAGAGTCTCTGGGTCTCAGTGTCTCTGTGTCTCTGCGTCTCAGAGTCTCTGCGTCTCAGAGTCTCTGGGTCTCATTGTCTCTGCGTCTCAGAGTCTCTGCGTCTCAGACACTCTGGGTCTCAGTGTTTCTGGGTCTCAGCGTCTCTGCGTCTCAGTGTCTCTGCGTCTCAGAGTCTCTGCGTCTCAGACACTCTGGGTCTCAGTGTTTCTGGGTCTCAGCGTCTCTGCGTCTCAGGGTCTCTGGGTCTCAGTGCCTCTGCGTCTCAGCTTCTCTGTGTCTCAGTGTCTCTGCATCTCTGGGTCTCAGTGTCTCTGCGTCTCAGGGTCTCTACGCCTCTGTGTCACAGAGTCTCTGTGTCTCTGTGTCTCTGTGTCTCTGCGTCTCTGGGTCTCAGTGTCTCTGCGTCTCTGCGTCTCAGGGTCTCTGCGTCTCAGTGTCTCTGCGTCTCTGAGTCTCTACATCTCAGTGTCTCTTCGTCTCTGGGTTGCAGCGTGACAGAGTCTCTGCCTCGCAGTGTCTTGCGTCTCTGCATCTCTGGGTCTCAGTGTCACTGCGTCTCTGGGTCTCTGTGTCTCTGTGTCTCTGCGTCTCAGAGTCTCTGCGTCTCAGAGTCTCTGGGTCTCATTGTCTCTGCGTCTCAGAGTCTCTGCGTCTCAGACTCTCTGGGTCTCAGTGTCTCTGCATATCTGCGTCTCTGTGTCTCAGGGTCTCAGTGTTCCTGTGTCTCAGTGGCTCTGCGTCTCAGTGTCTCTGCGTCTCTGCTTGTCAGGGTCTCAGCGTCTCTGCGTCTCTGTGTCTCTGCGTCTCAGTGTCTCTGCATCTCTGCGTCTCTTGTTCTCAGTGTCTCTGCATCTCTGCATCTCTGGATCTCAGTATCTCTGCGTCTCAGTGTCTCTGCGTCTCCGCATCTCAAAGTCTCTGGTTCTCATGGTCTCTGTGTCTCAGGTTCTCTGTGTCTCTGCGTCCCTGCGTCTCAGGGTCTCTGCTTCTCTGCGTCTCAGAGTCTCTGCGTCTCAGAGTCTCTGCGTCTCTGGGTCTCAGTGTCTCTGCGTCTCAGTGTCTCTGCATCTCTGAGTCTCTGGGTTGCAGTGTCTCAGAGTCTCTGTGTCTCAGTGTCTCTGCGTCATTGCATGTCTGGGTCTCAGTGTCACTGCGTCTCTGGGTCTCAGTGTCTCTGCGTCTCTGCGTCTCAGGTTCTCTGCGTCTCTGTGTCTCAGTGTCTCTGCGTTTCTGCGTCTCTGGGTTGCAGCGTCTCAGAGTCTCTGTGTCTCAGTGTCTGTGCGTCTTGCATCTCTGCGTCTCAGTGTCTCTGCGTCTCTGCATCTCTGGGTCTCAGTGTCACTGCGTCTCTGGGTCTCAGTGTCTCTGCGTCTCTGCGTCTCAGGTTCTCTGCGTCTCTGTGTCTCAGTGTCTCTGCGTTTCTGCGTCTCTGGGTTGCAGCGTCTCAGAGTCTCTGTGTCTCAGTGTCTGTGCGTCTTGCATCTCTGCGTCTCAGTGTCTCTGCGTCTCTGCATCTCTGGGTCTCAGTGTCTCTGCGTCTCAGTGTCTCTGCGTCTCTGCGTCACAGTGTCTCTGCGTCTCTGCGTCTCTGCATCTCAGTGTTTGTGCGTCTTGCATCTCTGCGTCTCAGTGTCTCTGCGTCTCAGTGTCTCTGCTTCTCTGCGTCTCTGGGTCTCAGTGCCTCTGCATCTCAGTGTCTCTGCTTCTCTGCGTCTCTGGGTTGCAGCGTCTCAGAGTCTCTGCGTCTTAGTGTCTCTGCGTCACTGCATCTCTGGGTCTCAGTGTCACTGCGTCTCTGGGTCTCTGCGTCTCTGCGTATCTGCGACTCTGCGTCTCAGGGTCTCAGTGTCTCTGCGTCTCTGGGTCTCTGGCTTGCAGCGTCTCAGAGTCTCTGCATCTCAGTGCCTTTGCGTCTTGCGTCTCTGCGTCTCAGTGTCTCTGCGTCTCTGCATTTCTGGGTCTCAGTGTCTCTGCGTCTCCGGGTCTCAGTGTCTCAGCATCTCTGCGTCTCAGAGTCTCTGCATCTCTGTGTCTCAGAGTCTCTGCGTCTCTGGGTCTCTGCATCTCAGTGTCTCTGCTTCTCTGCGTCTCTGGGTTGCAGCGTCTCAGAGTCTCTGCGTCACTGCATCTCTGGGTCTCAGTGTCACTTCGTCCCTGGGTCTCTGCGTCTCTGCATATCAGCGACTCTGTGCCTCTGCGTCTCTGCGTCTCTGCGTCTCAGGGCCTCAGTGTCTCTGGGTCTCTGGGTTGCAGCGTCTCAGAGTCTCTGCGTCTCAGTGCCTTTGCGTCTTGCGTGTCTGTGTCCCAGTGTCTCTGCGTCTTGCGTCTCTGCGTCTCAGTGTCTCTGCGTCTCTGCATCTCTGGGTCTCAGTGTCTCTGCGCCTCCGTGTCTCAGAGTCTCTGCGTCTCAGGATCTCTGTGTCTCTGCGTCTCTGCATCTCTGGTTCTCAGTGTCTCTGCGTCTCCGTGTCTCAGAGTCTCTGCGTCTCAGGATCTCTGTGTCTCTGCGTCTCTGCGTCTCTGCATCTCTGGTTCTCAGTGTCTCTGCGCCTCTGGGTCTCAGTGTCTCTGCGTCTCAGGTTGTCTGCGTCTCTGGGTCTCAGTGTCTCTGCATTTCAGAGTCTCTACGCCTCTGCGTCTCAGAGTCTCTGAGTCTCTGTGTCTCTGGGTCTCAGTGTCTCTGCGTCTCTGCGTCTCTGGGTTGCAGCGTCTCAGAGTCTCTGCGTCTCAGTGTCTCTGTGTCTCTGCGTCTCTGGGTTTCAGTGTCTCTGCGTGTCTGTGTCTCTGCGTCTCAGGGTCTCAGCGTCCCTACGTCTCAGTGTCTCTGCATCTCTGCGTTTCTTGGTCTCAGTGTCTCTGCGTTTCTGCATCTCTGGGTCTCAGTGTCTCTGCTTCTCTGGGTCTCTGTGTCTCTGCGTCTCAGTGTCTCTGCAGCTCAGGGTCTCAATGTCTCTGCGTCTCAGAGTCTCTGCCTCGCAGTGTCTCTGCGTCTCTGTGTCTCTGGTTCTCAGTGTCTCTGCGTCTCAGGTTCTCTGCGTCTCTGGGTCTCAGTGTCTCTGCGTCTCCGCTTTTCAGAGTCTCTGCGTCTCAGCATTTCTGCATCTCTGCATCTCTGGTTCTCAGTGTCTCTGTGTCTCAGTGTCTCTGGGTCTCTGAGTCTCTGCGTCTCTGGGTCTCAGTGTCTCTGCATCTCAGGGTCTCTACGCCTCTGGGTCTCAGTGTCTCTGCGTCTCTGTGTCTCAGTGTCTCTGCGTCTCAGCGTCTCTGTGTCTCTGTGTCTCTGTGTCTCTGCGTCTCTGCGTCTCCGTGTCTCAGGGTCTCTGCGACTCTGCGCCTCAGAGTCTCTGAGTCTCTGTGTCTCCGGGTCTCAGTGTCTCTACATCTCAGTGTCTCTGCGGCTCTGCATCTCTGCGTCTCAGGTTCTCTGCGTCTCAGGGTCTCTGCTTCTCTGCGTCTCAGAATCTCTGGGTCACAGTGTCTCTGCGTCTCAGAGTCCCTAAGTCTCAGTTCTCTGGGTCTCATTGTCTTTGCGTCTTTGCGTCTCTGAGCTTCTGCGTCTCAGAGTCTCTGGGTCTCAGTGTCTCTGTGTCTCTGCGTCTCAGAGTCTCTGCGTCTCAGAGTCTCTGGGTCTCATTGTCTCTGCGTCTCAGAGTCTCTGCGTCTCAGACACTCTGGGTCTCAGTGTTTCTGGGTCTCAGCGTCTCTGCGTCTCAGTGTCTCTGCGTCTCAGAGTCTCTGCGTCTCAGACACTCTGGGTCTCAGTGTTTCTGGGTCTCAGCGTCTCTGCGTCTCAGGGTCTCTGGGTCTCAGTGCCTCTGCGTCTCAGCTTCTCTGTGTCTCAGTGTCTCTGCATCTCTGGGTCTCAGTGTCTCTGCGTCTCAGGGTCTCTACGCCTCTGTGTCACAGAGTCTCTGTGTCTCTGTGTCTCTGTGTCTCTGCGTCTCTGGGTCTCAGTGTCTCTGCGTCTCTGCGTCTCAGGGTCTCTGCGTCTCAGTGTCTCTGCGTCTCTGAGTCTCTACATCTCAGTGTCTCTTCGTCTCTGGGTTGCAGCGTGACAGAGTCTCTGCCTCGCAGTGTCTTGCGTCTCTGCATCTCTGGGTCTCAGTGTCACTGCGTCTCTGGGTCTCTGTGTCTCTGTGTCTCTGCGTCTCAGAGTCTCTGCGTCTCAGAGTCTCTGGGTCTCATTGTCTCTGCGTCTCAGAGTCTCTGCGTCTCAGACTCTCTGGGTCTCAGTGTCTCTGCATATCTGCGTCTCTGTGTCTCAGGGTCTCAGTGTTCCTGTGTCTCAGTGGCTCTGCGTCTCAGTGTCTCTGCGTCTCTGCTTGTCAGGGTCTCAGCGTCTCTGCGTCTCTGTGTCTCTGCGTCTCAGTGTCTCTGCATCTCTGCGTCTCTTGTTCTCAGTGTCTCTGCATCTCTGCATCTCTGGATCTCAGTATCTCTGCGTCTCAGTGTCTCTGCGTCTCCGCATCTCAAAGTCTCTGGTTCTCATGGTCTCTGTGTCTCAGGTTCTCTGTGTCTCTGCGTCCCTGCGTCTCAGGGTCTCTGCTTCTCTGCGTCTCAGAGTCTCTGCGTCTCAGAGTCTCTGCGTCTCTGGGTCTCAGTGTCTCTGCGTCTCAGTGTCTCTGCATCTCTGAGTCTCTGGGTTGCAGTGTCTCAGAGTCTCTGTGTCTCAGTGTCTCTGCGTCATTGCATGTCTGGGTCTCAGTGTCACTGCGTCTCTGGGTCTCAGTGTCTCTGCGTCTCTGCGTCTCAGGTTCTCTGCGTCTCTGTGTCTCAGTGTCTCTGCGTTTCTGCGTCTCTGGGTTGCAGCGTCTCAGAGTCTCTGTGTCTCAGTGTCTGTGCGTCTTGCATCTCTGCGTCTCAGTGTCTCTGCGTCTCTGCATCTCTGGGTCTCAGTGTCACTGCGTCTCTGGGTCTCAGTGTCTCTGCGTCTCTGCGTCTCAGGTTCTCTGCGTCTCTGTGTCTCAGTGTCTCTGCGTTTCTGCGTCTCTGGGTTGCAGCGTCTCAGAGTCTCTGTGTCTCAGTGTCTGTGCGTCTTGCATCTCTGCGTCTCAGTGTCTCTGCGTCTCTGCATCTCTGGGTCTCAGTGTCTCTGCGTCTCAGTGTCTCTGCGTCTCTGCGTCACAGTGTCTCTGCGTCTCTGCGTCTCTGCATCTCAGTGTTTGTGCGTCTTGCATCTCTGCGTCTCAGTGTCTCTGCGTCTCAGTGTCTCTGCGTCTCTGTGTCTCTGCTTCTCTGCGTCTCAGCGTCTCTGCGTCTCAGTGTCTCTGCGTCTCCGCATCTCAAAGTCTCTGGTTCTCAGGGTCTCTGCGTCTCAGGTTCTCTGTGTCTCTGCGTCCCTGCGTCTCAGGGTCTCTGCTTCTCTGCGTCTCAGAGTCTCCCGGTCTCAGAGTCCCTGCGTCTCAGTGTCTCTGCGTCTTTGTGTATCTGAGTCTCTGCGTCTCAGAGACTCTGCACCTCATTGTCTCTGCGTCTTTGCGTCTCAGAGTCTCTGGGTCTCAGCATCTCTGCGTCTCAGGGTCTCTGTGCCTCAGCGTGTCTGCGTCTCAGAGTCTCTGGGTCTCAGTGACTCTGCGTCTTTGCGTCTCAGCGTCTCTGGGTCTCAGTGTCTCTGCATCTCAGGGTCTCAGCGTCTCAGGGTCTCTGCGTCTCAGCGTGTCTGCGTCTCAGAGTCTCTGCGTCTCTGCTTCTCAGAGTCTGTGCCTCTCAGTTGCTCTGTTTCTCAGTGTCCCTGCGTCTCTGCGTCTCAGGGTCTCTGCGTCACTGGGTCTCAGTGTCTCTGCATATCAGGGTCTCAGCGTCTCTGCGTCTCAGGGTCTCTGCGTCTCTGCATCACTGGGTCTCAGTGCCTCTGCGTCTCTGCCTCTCTGCGTCTCAGGGTCTCTGCGTCTCTGCGCCTCAGGGTCTCTCCGTCTCTGCGTCTCTGGGTCTCAGGGTCTCTGCGTCTCAGTGCCTCTGCGTCTCTGCGACTAAGCGTCTCTGCGTCTCAGTGTTTTTGCATCTCAGTGTCTCTGCGTCTCAGGGTCCCTGCGTCTCTGCATCTCTGCGTCTCAGTGTCTCTGCGTCTCTGCCTCTCTGGGTCTCAGTGTCTCTACGTCTCTGGGTTTCAGTGTCTCTGCGTCTCAGGGTCTCTGCGTCTCTGCGTCTCAGTGTCTCTGTGTCTCTGCGTCTCTGCGTCTCAGTGTTTGTGCGTCTTGCATCTCTGCGTCTCAGTGTCTCTGCGTCTCAGTGTCTCTGTGTCTCTGCGTCTCTGCTTCTCAGGGTCTCAGCGTCTCTGCGTCTCAGTGTCTCTGCGTCTCAGTGTCTCTGCATCTCTGCGTCTCTTGTTCTCCGTGTCTCTGCATCTCTGCATTTCTGGATCTCCGTATCTCTATGTCTCAGTGTCTCTGCGTCTCCGCATCTCAAAGTCTCTGGTTCTCAGGGTCTCTGCGTCTCAGGTTCTCTGTGTCTCTGCGTCCCTGCGTCTCAGGGTCTCTGCTTCTCTGCGTCTCAGAGTCTCTGCGTCTCAGAGTCTCTGCGTCTCTGGGTCTCAGTGTCTCTGCGTCTCAGTGTCTCTGCATCTCTGAGTCTCTGTATCTCAGTGTCTGTGCATTTCTGCGTCTCTGGGTCTCAGTGTCTCTGCTTCTCTGCGTCTCTGCGTCTCAGGTTCTCTGCGTCTCTGTGTCTCAGTGTCTCTGCGTCTCTGCGTCTCTGGGTCTCAGTGTCACTGCGTCTCTGGCTCTCAGTGTCTCTGCGTCTCAGGTTCTCTGCGTCTCTGTGTCTCAGTGTCTGTGCGTTTCTTCGTCTCTGGGTTGCAGCGTCTCAGAGTCTCTGCGTCTCAGTGTCTGTGCGTCTTGCATCTCTGCGTCTCAGTGTCTCTGCGTCTCTGCGTCACAGTGCCTCTGCGTCTCTGTGCCTCTGCGTCTCTGCGTCTCAGTGTTTGTGCGTCTTGCATCTCTGCGTCTCAGTGTCTCTGCGTCTCAGTGTCTCAGCGTCTCTGCGTCTCAGAGTCTCTGAGTCTCTGCATCTCAGTGTCTCTGCTTCTCTGGGTCTCAGTGTCTCTGCGTCGCAGGGTCTCTGCGTCTCTGCGTCTCAGAGTCTCTGCATCTCAGGATCTCCGCATCTCTGCGTCTCAGCATCTCTTCGTCTCTGCATCTCTGGTTCTCAGTGTCTCTACGTCTCAGTGTCTCTTCGTCTCAGGGTCTCTGCGTCTCAGGGTCTCTGCGTCTCTGCATCTCTGGGTCTCAGTGTCTCTGCGTCTCTGCCTCTCTGCGTCTCAGGGTCTCTGCGTCTCTGCGTCTCAGAGTCTCTGCGTCTCAGAGTCTCTACGTCTCAGAGTCTCTGTGTCTCCGAGTCTCTGCGTCTCAGAGTCTCTGGGTCTCAGTGTCTCTGCGTCTCGGCGTCTCAGAGTCCCTGGGTCTCATTGTCACTGTGGCTCTGCGTCTCAGAGTCCCTGGGTCTCAGTGTCTCTGCATCTTTGCATCTCTGAATCTCCACATCGCTGAGTCTCTGGGTCTCATTGTCTCTGCGTCTCAGAGTCTCAGCGTCTCAGAGTCTCTGGGTCTCAGTGTCTCAGCGTCGCTGCGTCTCAGAGTCTCTGCGTCTCTGGGTCTCAGTGCCTCTGCATCTCAGTGTCTCTGCTTCTCTGCGTCTCTGGGTTGCAGCGTCTCAGAGTCTCTGCGTCTTAGCGTCTCTGCGTCACTGCATCTCTGGGTCTCAGTGTCACTGCGTCTCTGGGTCTCTGCGTCTCTGCGTATCTGCGACTCTGCGTCTCAGGGTCTCTGGCTTGCAGCGTCTCAGAGTCTCTGCGTCTCAGTGCCTTTGCGTCTTGCGTGTCTGTGTCCCAGTGTCTCTGCGTCTTGCGTCTCTGCGTCTCAGTGTCTCTGCGTCTCTGCATTTCTGGGTCTCAGTGTCTCTGCGTCTCTGGGTCTCAGTGTCTCAGCATCTCTGCGTCTCAGAGTCTCTGCATCTCTGTGTCTCAGATTCTCTGCGTCTCTGTGTCTCTGCATCTCAGTGTCTCTGCTTCTCTGCGTCTCTGGGTTGCAGCGTCTCAGAGTCTCTGCGTCTCAGCGTCTCTGCGTCACTGCATCTCTGGGTCTCAGTGTCACTTCGTCCCTGGGTCTCTGCGTCTCTGCATATCAGCGACTCTGTGCCTCTGCGTCTCTGCGTCTCTGCGTCTCAGGGCCTCAGTGTCTCTGGGTCTCTGGGTTGCAGCGTCTCAGAGTCTCTGCGTCTCAGTGCCTTTGCGTCTTGCGTGTCTGTGTCCCAGTGTCTCTGCGTCTTGCGTCTCTGCGTCTCAGAGTCTCTGCGTCTCAGGATCTCTGTGTCTCTGCGTCTCTGCATCTCTGGTTCTCAGTGTCTCTGCGTCTCCGTGTCTCAGAGTCTCTGCGTCTCAGGATCTCTGCGTCTCTGCGTCTCTGCATCTCTGGTTCTCAGTGTCTCTGCGCCTCTGGGTCTCAGTGTCTCTGCGTCTCAGGTTGTCTGCGTCTCTGGGTCTCAGTGTCTCTGCATTTCAGAGTCTCTACGCCTCTGCGTCTCAGAGTCTCTGAGTCTCTGTGTCTCTGGGTCTCAGCGTCTCTGCGTCTCAGAGTCTCTGCGTCTCTGCGTCTCAGAGCCTCTGCGTCTCTGGTTCTCAGTGTCTCTGCGTCTCAGAGTCTCTGCGTCTCAGGGTCTCTGCATCTCAGTGTCACTGCATCTCTGAGTCTCTGCATCTCAGTGTCTCTGCGTCTCTGCGTCTCTGGGTTGCAGCGTCTCAGAGTCTCTGCGTCTCAGTGTCTCTGTGTCTCTGCGTCTCTGGGTTTCAGTGTCTCTGCGTATCTGTGTCTCTGCGTCTCAGGGTCTCAGCGTCCCTACGTCTCAGTGTCTCTGCATCTCTGCGTTTCTTGGTCTCAGTGTCTCTGCGTTTCTGCATCTCTGGGTCTCAGTGTCTCTGCTTCTCTGGGTCTCTGTGTCTCTGCGTCTCAGTGTCTCTGCAGCTCAGGGTCTCAATGTCTCTGCGTCTCAGAGTCTCTGCCTCGCAGTGTCTCTGCGTCTCTGTGTCTCTGGTTCTCAGTGTCTCTGCGTCTCAGGTTCTCTGTGTCTCTGGGTCTCAGTGTCTCTGCGTCTCAGGTTCTCTGCGTCTCTGGGTCTCAGTGTCTCTGCGTCTCCGCTTTTCAGAGTCTCTGCGTCTCAGCATTTCTGCATCTCTGCATCTCTGGTTCTCAGTGTCTCTGTGTCTCAGTGTCTCTGGGTCTCTGAGTCTCTGCGTCTCTGGGTCTCAGTGTCTCTGCATCTCAGGGTCTCTACGCCTCTGGGTCTCAGTGTCTCTGCGTCTCAGTGTCTCAGTGTCTCTGCGTCTCAGCGTCTCTGTGTCTCTGCGTCTCCGTGTCTCAGGGTCTCTGCGACTCTGCGTCTCAGAGTCTCTGAGTCTCTGTGTCTCCGGGTCTCAGTGTCTCTACATCTCAGTGTCTCTGCGGCTCTGCATCTCTGCGTCTCAGGTTCTCTGCGTCTCAGGGTCTCTGCTTCTCTGCGTCTCAGAATCTCTGGGTCACAGTGTCTCTGCGTCTCAGAGTCCCTAAGTCTCAGTTCTCTGGGTCTCATTGTCTTTGCGTCTTTGCGTCTCTGAGCTTCTGCGTCTCAGAGTCTCTGGGTCTCAGTGTCTCTGTGTCTCTGCGTCTCAGAGTCTCTGCGTCTCAGAGTCTCTGGGTCTCATTGTCTCTGCGTCTCAGAGTTTCTGTGTCTCAGACACTCTGGGTCTCAGTGTCTCTGCGTCTCAGAGTATCTGCGTCTCAGAGTCTCTGGGTCTCAGTGTTTCTGGGTCTCAGAGTCCCTGCGTCTCAGAGTCTCTGCGTCTCTGGGTCTCAGTGTCTCTGCGTCTCAGTGTCTCTGCGTCTCAGTGTCTCTGCGTCTCGGCGTCTCAGGGTCTCTGGGTCTCAGTGCCTCTGCGTCTCAGCTTCTCTGTGTCTCAGTGTCTCTGCATCTCTGGGTCTCAGTGTCTCTGCGTCTCAGGGTCTCTACGCCTCTGTGTCACAGAGTCTCTGTGTCTCTGTGTCTCTGCGTCTCTGGGTCTCAGTGTCTCTGCGTCTCTGCGTCTCAGGGTCTCTGCGTCTCAGTGTCTCTGCGTCTCTGAGTCTCTACATCTCAGTGTCTCTGCGTCTCTGGGTTGCAGTGTCTCAGAGTTTCTGTGTCTCAGTGTCTCTGCGTCACTGCATCTCTGGGTCTCAGTGTCACTGCATCTCTGGGTCTCAGTGTCTCTGCGTCTCTGCGTCTCAAAGTCTCTCGTTCTCAGGGTCTCTGCGTCTCAGGTTCTCTGTGTCTCTGCGTCCCTGCGTCTCAGGGTCTCTGCTTCTCTGCGTCTCAGAGTCTCTGCGTCTCAGAGTCTCTGCGTCTCTGGGTGTCAGTGTCTTTGCGTCTCAGTGTCTCTGCATCTCTGAGTCTCTGTACCTCAGTGTCTCTGCATCTCTGCGTCTCTGGGTTGCAGTGTCTCAGAATTTCTGTGTCTCAGTGTCTCTGCGTCACTGCATCTCTGGGTCTCAGTGTCACTGCGTCTCTGGGTCTCAGTGTCTCTGCGTCTCTGCGTCTCAGGTTCTCTGCGTCTCTGTGTCTCAGTGTCTCTGCGTTTCTGCGTCTCTGGGTTGCAGCGTCTCAGAGTCTCTGCGTCTCAGTGTCTGTGCGTCTTGCATCTCTGCGTCTCAGGGTCTCTGCGTCTCTGCATCTCTGCGTCTCAGTGTCTCTGTGTCTCTGCGTCTCTGCGTCTCAGTGTTTGTGCGTCTTGCATCTCTGCGTCTCAGTGTCTTTGCGTCTCAGTGTCTCTGTGTCTCTGTGTCTCTGCGTCTCTGCTTCTCAGGGTCTCAGTGTCTCTGCGTCTCCGCATCTCAAAGTCTCTGGTTCTCAGTGCCTCTGCGTCTCAGCTTCTTTGCGTCTCAGTGTCTCTGCATCTCTGGGTCTCAGTGTCTCTGCGTCTCAGGGTCTCTACGCCTCTGTGTCTCAGAGTCTCTGTGTCTCTGTGTCTCTGCGTTCCTGGGTCTCAGTGTCTCTGCGTCTCTGCGTCTCAGGGTCTCTGCGTCTCAGTGTCTCTGCATCTCTGAGTCTCTACATCTCAGTGTCTCTGCGTCTCTGCGTCTCTGGGTTGCAGCGTGTCAGAGTCTCTGCCTCGCAGTGTCTCTGCGTCTCTGCATCTCTGGGTCTCAGTGTCACTGCGTCTCTGGGTCTCTGTGTCTCTGTGTCTCTGCGTCTCAGAGTCTCTGGGTCTCATTGTCTCTGCGTCTCAGAGTCTCTGCCTCTCAGACTCTCTGGGTCTCAGTGTCTCTGCGTCTCAGAGTATCTGCGTCTCAGAGTCTCTGGGTCTCAGTGTTTCTGGGTCTCAGAGTCCCTGCGTCTCAGAGTCTCTGCCTCTCAGGGTCTCTGGGTCTCAGCGTCTCTGCGTCTCAGTGTCTCTGCGTCTCTGCGTCTCAGTGTTTGTGCGTCTTGCATCTCTGCGTCTCAGTGTCTCTGCGTCTCAGTGTCTCTGCATCTCTGCGTCTCTTGTTCTCAGTGTCTCTGCATCTCTGCATTTCTGGATCTCCGTATCTCTGCGTCTCAGTGTCTCTGCGTCTCCGCATCTCAAAGTCTCTGGTTCTCAGTGTCTCTGCGTCTCAGGTTCTCTGTGTCTCTGCGTCCCTGCGTCTCAGGGTCTCTGCTTCTCTGCGTTTCAGAGTCTCTGAGTCTCTGGGTCTCACTGTCTCAGCGTCTCAGCGTCTCTACGTCTCAGAGTCTCAGCGTCTCTGCGTCTCAGTGTCTCTGCATCTCTGAGTCTCTGTATCTCAGTGTCTCTGCATCTCTGCGTCTCTGGGTTGCAGTGTCTCAGAGTCTCTGTGTCTCAGTGTCTCTGCGTCACTGCATCTCTGGGTCTCAGTGTCACTGCGTCTCTGGGTCTCAGTGTCTCTGCGTCTCTGCGTCTCAGGTTCTCTGCGTCTCTGTGTCTCAGTGTCTGTGCATTTCTGCGTCTCTGGGTTGCAGCGTCTCAGAGTCTCTGTGTCTCAGTGTCTGTGCGTCTTGCATCTCTGCGTCTCAGTGTCTCTGCGTCTCTGCGTCTCTGGGTTTCAGTGTCTCTGCGTCTCAGGGTCTCTGCGTCTCTGCGTCTCAGTGCCTCTGCGTCTCTGTGTCTCTGCGTCTCAGTGTTTGTGCGTCTTGCATCTCTGCGTCTCAGTGTCTCTGCGTCTCAGTGTCTCTGTGTCTCTGCGTCTCTGCTTCTCATGGTCTCAGCGTCTCTGCGTCTCAGTGTCTCTGCATCTCTGCGTCTCTTGTTCTCAGTGTCTCTGCATCTCTGCATCTCTGGATCTCCGTATCTCTGCGTCTCAGTGTCTCTGCGTCTCCGCATCTCAAAGTCTCTGGTTCTCAGGGTCTCTGCGTCTCAGGTTCTCTGTGTCTCTGCGTCCCTGCGTCTCAGGGTCTCTGCTTCTCTGTGTCTCAGAGTCTCTGCGTCTCAGAGTCGCTGCGTCTCTGGGTCTCAGTGTCTCTGCGTCTCAGTGTCTCTGCATCTCTGAGTCTCTGTATCTCAGTGTCTCTGCATCTCTGCGTCTCTGGGTTGCCGTGTCTCAGTGTCTCTGTGTCTCAGTGTCTCTGCGTCACTGCATCTCTGGGTCTCAGTGTATCTGCGTCTCTGGGTCTCAGTGTCTCTGCGTCTCTGCGTCTCTGCGTCTCTGCGTCTCAGGTTCTCTGCGTCTCTGTGTCTCAGTGTCTCTGCGTCTCTGCATCTCTGGGTCTCAGTGTCACTGCGTCTCTGGGTCTCAGTGTCTCTGCGTCTCTGCGTCTCAGGTTCTCTGCGTCTCTGTGTCTCAGTGTCTGTGCGTTTTTGCGTCTCTGGGTTGCAGCGTCTCAGAGTCTCTGCGTCTCAGTGTCTGTGCGTCTTGCATCTCTGCGTCTCAGTGTCTCTGCGTCTCTGCATCTCTGGGTCTCAGTGTCTCTGCGTCTCTGGGTTTCAGTATCTCTGCGTCTCAGTGTCTCTGCGTCTCTGCGTCACAGTGCCTCTGCGTCTCTGTGCCTCTGCGTCTCTGCGTCTCAGTGTTTGTGCGTCTTGCATCTCTGCGTCTCAGTGTCTCTGCGTCTCAGTGTCTCAGCGTCTCTGCGTCTCAGAGTCTCTGAGTCTCTGCATCTCAGTGTCTCTGCTTCTCTGGGTCTCAGTGTCTCTGCGTCGCAGGGTCTCTGCGTCTCTGCGTCTCAGAGTCTCTGCATATCAGGATCTCCGCATCTCTGCGTCTCAGCATATCTTCGTCTCTGCATCTCTGGTTCTCAGTGTCTCTACGTCTCAGTGTCTCTTCGTCTCAGGGTCTCTGCGTCTCAGGGTCTCTGCGTCTCTGCATCTCTGGGTCTCAGTGTCTCTGCGTCTCTGCCTCTCTGCGTCTCAGGGTCTCTGCGTCTCTGCGTCTCAGAGTCTCTGCGTCTCAGAGTCTCTACGTCTCAGAGTCTCTGTGTCTCCGAGTCTCTGCGTCTCAGAGTCTCTGGGTCTCAGTGTCTCTGCGTCTCGGCGTCTCAGAGTCCCTGGGTCTCATTGTCACTGTGGCTCTGCGTCTCAGAGTCCCTGGGTCTCAGTGTCTCTGCATCTTTGCATCTCTGAATCTCCACATCGCTGAGTCTCTGGGTCTCATTGTCTCTGCGTCTCAGAGTCTCAGCGTCTCAGAGTCTCTGGGTCTCAGTGTCTCAGCGTCGCTGCGTCTCAGAGTCTCTGCGTCTCTGGGTCTCAGTGCCTCTGCATCTCAGTGTCTCTGCTTCTCTGCGTCTCTGGGTTGCAGCGTCTCAGAGTCTCTGCGTCTTAGCGTCTCTGCGTCACTGCATCTCTGGGTCTCAGTGTCACTGCGTCTCTGGGTCTCTGCGTCTCTGCGTATCTGCGACTCTGCGTCTCAGAGTCTCTGAGTCTCTGTGTCTCTGGGTCTCAGCGTCTCTGCGTCTCAGAGTCTCTGCGTCTCTGCGTCTCAGAGCCTCTGCGTCTCTGGTTCTCAGTGTCTCTGCGTCTCAGAGTCTCTGCGTCTCTGCGTCTCAGAGCCTCTGCGTCTCTGGTTCTCAGTGTCTCTGCGTCTCAGGGTCTCTGCATCTCAGTGTCACTGCATCTCTGAGTCTCTGCATCTCAGTGTCTCTGCGTCTCTGCGTCTCTGGGTTGCAGCGTCTCAGAGTCTCTGCGTCTCAGTGTCTCTGTGTCTCTGCGTTTCTGGGTTTCAGTAACTCTGCGTATCTGTGTCTCTGCGTCTCAGGGTCTCAGCGTCCCTACGTCTCAGTGTCCCTGCATCTCTGCGTTTCTTGGTCTCAGTGTCTCTGCGTTTCTGCATCTCTGGGTCTCAGTGTCTCTGCTTCTCTGGGTCTCTGTGTCTCTGCGTCTCAGTGTCTCTGCAGCTCAGGGTCTCAATGTCTCTGCGTCTCAGAGTCTCTGCCTCGCAGTGTCTCTGCGTCTCTGTGTCTCTGGTTCTCAGTGTCTCTGCGTCTCAGGTTCTCTGCGTCTCTGGGTCTCAGTGTCTCTGCGTCTCTGGGTCTCAGTGTCTCTGCGTCTCAGCATTTCTGCATCTCTGCATCTCTGGTTCTCAGTGTCTCTGTGTCTCAGTGTCTCTGGGTCTCTGAGTCTCTGCGTCTCTGGGTCTCAGTGTCTCTGCATCTCAGGGTCTCTACGCCTCTGGGTCTCAGTGTCTCTGCGTCTCTGTGTCTCAGTGTCTCTGCGTCTCTGCGTCTCAGCGTCTCTGTGTCTCTGCGTCTCCGTGTCTCAGGGTCTCTGCGACTCTGCGTCTCAGAGTCTCTGAGTCTCTGTGTCTCCGGGTCTCAGTGTCTCTACATCTCAGTGTCTCTGCGGCTCTGCATCTCTGCGTCTCAGGTTCTCTGCATCTCTGCGTCTCAGGGTCTCTGCTTCTCTGCGTCTCAGAATCTCTGGGTCACAGTGTCTCTGCGTCTCAGAGTCCCTAAGTCTCAGTTCTCTGGGTCTCATTGTCTTTGCGTCTTTGCGTCTCTGAGCTTCTGCGTCTCAGAGTCTCTGGGTCTCAGTGTCTCTTTGTCTCTGCGTCTCAGAGTCTCTGCGTCTCAGAGTCTCTGGGTCTCATTGTCTCTGGGTCTCATTGTCTCTGCGTCTCAGAGTCTCTGCGTCTCAGACACTCTGGGTCTCAGTGTCTCTGCGTCTCAGAGTATCTGCGTCTCAGAGTCTCTGGGTCTCAGTGTTTCTGGGTCTCAGAGTCCCTGCGTCTCAGAGTCTCTGCGTCTCTGGGTCTCAGTGTCTCTGCGTCTCAGTGTCTCTGCGTCTCAGTGTCTCTGCGTCTCGGCGTCTCAGGGTCTCTGGGTCTCAGTGCCTCTGCGTCTCAGCTTCTCTGTGTCTCAGTGTCTCTGCATCTCTGGGTCTCAGTGTCTCTGCGTCTCAGGGTCTCTACGCCTCTGTGTCACAGTGTCTCTGTGTCTCTGTGTCTCTGCGTCTCTGGGTCTCAGTGTCTCTGCGTCTCTGCGTCTCAGGGTCTCTGCGTCTCAGTGTCTCTGCGTCTCTGAGTCTCTACATCTCAGTGTCTCTGCGTCTCTGGGTTGCAGCGTGTCAGAGTCTCTGCCTCGCAGTGTCTTGCGTCACTGCATCTCTGGGTCTCAGTGTCACTGCGTCTCTGTGTCTCTGTGTCTCTGCGTCTCAAAGTCTCTGGTTCTCAGGGTCTCTGCGTCTCAGGTTCTCTGTGTCTCTGCGTCCCTGCGTCTCAGGGTCTCTGCTTCTCTGCGTCTCAGAGTCTCTGCGTCTCAGAGTCTCTGCGTCTCTGGGTCTCAGTGTCTCTGCGTCTCAGAGTCTCTGCGTCTCTGGGTCTCAGTGTCTCTGCGTCTCAGTGTCTCTTCATCTCTGAGTCTCTGTATCTCAGTGTCTCTGCATCTCTGCGTCTCTGGGTTGCAGTGTCTCAGAGTTTCTGTGTCTCAGTGTCTCTGCGTCACTGCATCTCTGGGTCTCAGTGTCACTGCGTCTCTGAGTCTCAGTGTCTCTGCGTCTCTGCGTCTCAGGTTCTCTGCGTCTCTGTGTCTCAGTGTCTCTGCGTTTCTGCGTCTCTGGGTTGCAGCGTCTCAGAGTCTCTGCGTCTCAGTGTCTGTGCGTCTTGCATCTCTGCGTCTCAGTGTCTCTGCGTCTCTGCATCTCTGGGTCTCAGTGTCTCTACGTCTCTGGGTTTCAGTGTCTCTGCGTCTCAGGGTCTCTGCGTCTCTGCGTCTCAGTGTCTCTACGCCTCTGTGTCACAGAGTCTCTGTGTCTCTGTGTCTCTGCGTCTCTGGGTCTCAGTGTCTCTGCGTCTCTGCGTCTCAGTGTCTCTTGTTCTCAGTGTCTCTGCATCTCTGCGTCTCTTGTTCTCAGTGTCTCTGCATCTCTGCATTTCTGGATCTCCGTATCTCTATGTCTCAGTGTCTCTGCGTCTCCGCATCTCAAAGTCTCTGGTTCTCAGTGTCTCTGCGTCTCTGCGTCTCTGGGTTGCAGCGTCTCAGAGTCTCTGCCTCGCAGTGTCTCTGCGTCTCAGTGTCTCTGCGTCTCGGCGTCTCTGGGTCTCAGTGTCTCTGCGTCTCAGCGTCCCTGCGTCTCAGTGTCTCTGCGTCTCGGCATCTCAGGGTCTCTGCGTCTCAGTGTCTCTGCGTCTCGGCGTCTCAGGGTCTCTGCGTCTCAGTGTCTCTGCGTCTCCGCATCTCAAAGTCTCTGGGTCTCAGTGCCTCTGCGTCTCAGCTTCTCTGTGTCTCAGTGTCTCTGCATCTCTGGGTCTCAGTGTCTCTGCGTCTCAGGGTCTCTACGCCTCTGTGTCACAGAGTCTCTGTGTCTCTGTGTCTCTGCGTCTCTGGGTCTCAGTGTCTCTGCGTCTCTGCGTCTCAGGGTCTCTGCGTCTCAGTGTCTCTGCGTCTCTGAGTCTCTACATCTCAGTGACTCTGCGTCTCTGCATCTCTGGGTCTCAGTGTCACTGCGTCTCTGGGTCTCTGGGTCTCTGTGTCTCTGTGTCTCTGCGTCTCAGAGTCTCTGCGTCTCAGACACTCTGGGTCTCATTGTCTCTGCGTCTCAGAGTCTCTGCGTCTCAGAGTCTCTGGGTCTCAGTGTTTCTGGGTCTCAGAGTATCTGCGTCTCAGAGTCTCTGCCTCTCAGGGTCTCTGCGTCTCAGAGTCTCTGGGTCTCTGGGTCTCAGCGTCTCTGCGTCTCAGTGTCTCTGCGTCTCGGCGTCTCAGGGTCTCTGGGTCTCAGTGCCTCTGCGTCTCAGCTTCTCTGCGTCTCAGTGTCTCTGCATCTCTGGGTCTCAGTGTCTCTGCGTCTCAGGGTCTCTACGCCTCTGTGTCTCAGAGTCTCTGTGTCTCTGTGTCTCTGCGTCTCTGGGTCTCAGTGTCACTGCGTCTCTGGGTCTCAGTGTCTCTGTGTCTCTGCGTCTCAGAGTCTCTGCGTCTCAGAGTCTCTGGGTCTCATTGTCTCTGCGTCTCAGAGTCTCTGCGCCTCAGACTCTCTGGGTCTCAGTGTCTCTGCGTATCAGAGTATCTGCGTCTCAGAGTCTCTGCCTCTCAGAGTCTCTGCGTCTCAGAGTCTCTGCGTCTCTGGGTCTCAGTGTCTCTGCGTCTCAGAGTCTCTGTGTCTCTGGGTCTCAGCGTCTCTGCGTCTCAGTGTCTCTGCGTCTCAGTGTCTCTGCGTCTCAGTGTCTCTGCGTCTCGGCGTCTCAGGGTCTCTGGGTCTCAGTGTCTCTGCGTCTCAGGGTCTCTACGCCTCTGTGTCTCAGAGTCTCTGTGTCTCTGTGTCTCTGCGTCTCTGGGTCTCAGTGTCTCTGCGTCTCTGCGTCTCTGCGTCTCAGTGCCTCTGCGTCACTGCATCTCTGGGTCTCAGTGACTCTGCGTCTCTGCGTATCTGCGACTCTGAGTCTCTGCGTCTCTGGGTCTCAGTGTCTCTGCGTATCTGCGTCTCTGTGTCTCAGGGTCTCAGTGGCTCTGCGTCTCAGTGTCTCTGCGTCTCTGCATCTCTGGGTCTCAGTGTCTCTACGTCTCTGGGTTTCAGTGTCTCTGCGTCTCAGGGTCTCTGCGTCTCTGCGTCTCAGTGTCTCTGTGTCTCTGCGTCTCTGCGTCTCAGTGTTTGTGCGTCTTGCATCTCTGCGTCTCAGTGTCTCTGCGTCTCAGTGTCTCTGTGTCTCTGCGTCTCTGCTTCTCAGGGTCTCAGCGTCTCTGTGTCTCAGTGTCTCTGCGTCTCAGTGTCTCTGCATCTCTGCGTCTCTTGTTCTCAGTGTCTCTGCATCTCTGCATTTCTGGATCTCCGTATCTCTGCGTCTCAGTGTCTCTGCGTCTCCGCATCTCAAAGTCTCTGGTTCTCAGTGTCTCTGCGTCTCAGGTTCTCTGTGTCTCTGCGTCCCTGCGTCTCAGGGTCTCTGCTTCTCTGCGTTTCAGAGTCTCTGAGTCTCTGGGTCTCACTGTCTCAGCGTCTCAGCGTCTCTACGTCTCAGAGTCTCAGCGTCTCTGCGTCTCAGTGTCTCTGCATCTCTGAGTCTCTGTATCTCAGTGTCTCTGCATCTCTGCGTCTCTGGGTTGCAGTGTCTCAGAGTCTCTGTGTCTCAGTGTCTCTGCGTCACTGCATCTCTGGGTCTCAGTGTCACTGCGTCTCTGGGTCTCAGTGTCTCTGCGTCTCAGGTTCTCTGCGTCTCTGTGTCTGTGCATTTCTGCGTCTCTGGGTTGCAGCGTCTCAGAGTCTCTGTGTCTCAGTGTCTGTGCGTCTTGCATCTCTGCGTCTCAGTGTCTCTGCGTCTCTGCGTCTCTGGGTTTCAGTGTCTCTGCATCTCAGGGTCTCTGCGTCTCTGCGTCTCAGTGCCTCTGCGTCTCAGTGTCTCTGCGTCTCTGCGTCTCAGTGTTTGTGCGTCTTGCATCTCTGCGTCTCAGTGTCTCTGCGTCTCAGTGTCTCTGTGTCTCTGCGTCTCTGCTTCTCATGGTCTCAGCGTCTCTGCGTCTCAGTGTCTCTGCATCTCTGCGTCTCTTGTTCTCAGTGTCTCTGCATCTCTGCATCTCTGGATCTCCGTATCTCTGCGTCTCAGTGTCTCTGCGTCTCCGCATCTCAAAGTCTCTGGTTCTCAGGGTCTCTGCGTCTCAGGTTCTCTGTGTCTCTGCGTCCCTGCGTCTCAGGGTCTCTGCTTCTCTGCGTCTCAGAGTCTCTGCGTCTCAGAGTCTCTGCGTCTCTGGGTCTCAGTGTCTCTGCGTCTCAGTGTCTCTGCATCTCTGAGTCTCTGTATCTCAGTGTCTCTGCATCTCTGCGTCTCTGGGTTGCAGTGTCTCAGAGTCTCTGTGTCTCAGTGTCTCTGCGTCACTGCATCTCTGGGTCTCAGTGTCACTGCGTCTCTGGGTCTCAGTGTCTCTGCGTCTCAGGTTCTCTGCGTCTCTGTGTCTCAGTGTCTGTGCATTTCTGCGTCTCTGGGTTGCAGCGTCTCAGAGTCTCTGTGTCTCAGTGTCTGTGCGTCTTGCATCTCTGCGTCTCAGTGTCTCTGCGTCTCTGCGTCTCTGGGTTTCAGTGTCTCTGCATCTCAGGGTCTCTGCGTCTCTGCGTCTCAGTGCCTCTGCGTCTCAGTGTCTCTGCGTCTCTGCGTCTCAGTGTTTGTGCGTCTTGCATCTCTGCGTCTCAGTGTCTCTGCGTCTCAGTGTCTCTGTGTCTCTGCGTCTCTGCTTCTCATGGTCTCAGCGTCTCTGCGTCTCAGTGTCTCTGCATCTCTGCGTCTCTTGTTCTCAGTGTCTCTGCATCTCTGCATCTCTGGATCTCCGTATCTCTGCGTCTCAGTGTCTCTGCGTCTCCGCATCTCAAAGTCTCTGGTTCTCAGGGTCTCTGCGTCTCAGGTTCTCTGTGTCTCTGCGTCCCTGCGTCTCAGGGTCTCTGCTTCTCTGTGTCTCAGAGTCTCTGCGTCTCAGAGTCTCTGCGTCTCTGGGTCTCAGTGTCTCTGCGTCTCAGTGTCTCTGCATCTCTGAGTCTCTGTATCTCAGTGTCTCTGCATCTCTGCGTCTCTGGGTTGCAGTGTCTCAGTGTCTCTGTGTCTCAGTGTCTCTGCGTCACTGCATCTCTGGGTCTCAGTGTATCTGCGTCTCTGGGTCTCAGTGTCTCTGCGTCTCTGCGTCTCTGCGTCTCAGGTTCTCTGAGTCTCTGTGTCTCTGCGTCTCAGGTTCTCTGCGTCTCTGTGTCTCAGTGTCTGTGCGTTTCTGCGTCTCTGGGTTGCAGCGTCTCAGAGTCTCTGCGTCTCAGTGTCTGTGCGTCTTGCATCTCTGCGTCTCAGTGTCTCTGCGTCTCTGCATCTCTGGGTCTCAGTGTCTCTGCGTCTCTGGGTTTCAGTATCTCTGCGTCTCAGTGTCTCTGCGTCTCTGCGTCACAGTGCCTCTGCGTCTCTGTGCCTCTGCGTCTCTGCGTCTCAGTGTTTGTGCGTCTTGCATCTCTGCGTCTCAGTGTCTCTGCGTCTCAGTGTCTCAGCGTCTCTGCGTCTCAGAGTCTCTGAGTCTCTGCATCTCAGTGTCTCTGCTTCTCTGGGTCTCAGTGTCTCTGCGTCGCAGGGTCTCTGCGTCTCTGCGTCTCAGAGTCTCTGCATCTCAGGATCTCCGCATCTCTGCGTCTCAGCATCTCTTCGTCTCTGCATCTCTGGTTCTCAGTGTCTCTACGTCTCAGTGTCTCTTCGTCTCAGGGTCTCTGCGTCTCAGGGTCTCTGCGTCTCTGCATCTCTGGGTCTCAGTGTCTCTGCGTCTCAGGGTCTCTGCGTCTCTGCGTCTCAGAGCCTCTGCGTCTCAGAGTCTCTACGTCTCAGAGTCTCTGTGTCTCCGAGTCTCTGCATCTCAGAGTCTCTGGGTCTCAGTGTCTCTGCGTCTCGGCGTCTCAGAGTCCCTGGGTCTCATTGTCACTGTGGCTCTGCGTCTCAGAGTCCCTGGGTCTCAGTGTCTCTGCATCTTTGCATCTCTGAATCTCCACATCGCTGAGTCTCTGGGTCTCATTGTCTCTGCGTCTCAGAGTCTCAGCGTCTCAGAGTCTCTGGGTCTCAGTGTCTCAGTGTCTCAGCGTCGCTGCGTCTCAGAGTCTCTGCGTCTTTGGGTCTCAGTGCCTCTGCATCTCAGTGTCTCTGCTTCTCTGCGTCTCTGGGTTGCAGCGTCTCAGAGTCTCTGCGTCTTAGCGTCTCTGCGTCACTGCATCTCTGGGTCTCAGTGTCACTGCGTCTCTGGGTCTCTGCGTCTCTGCGTATCTGCGACTCTGCGTCTCAGGGTCTCAGTGTCTCTGCGTCTCTGGGTCTCTGGCTTGCAGCGTCTCAGAGTCTCTGCGTCTCAGTGCCTTTGCGTCTTGCGTGTCTGTGTCCCAGTGTCTCTGCGTCTTGCGTCTCTGCGTCTCAGTGTCTCTGCGTCTCTGCATTTCTGGGTCTCAGTGTCTCTGCGTCTCTGGGTCTCAGTGTCTCAGCATCTCTGCGTCTCAGAGTCTCTGCATCTCTGTGTCTCAGCATCTCTGCGTCTCAGAGTCTCTGCATCTCAGTGTCTCTGCTTCTCTGCGTCTCTGGGTTGCAGCGTCTCAGAGTCTCTGCGTCTTAGCGTCTCTGCGTCACTGCATCTCTGGGTCTCAGTGTCACTTCGTCCCTGGGTCTCTGCGTCTCTGCATATCAGCGACTCTGTGCCTCTGCGTCTCTGCGTCTCTGCGTCTCAGGGCCTCAGTGTCTCTGGGTCTCTGGGTTGCAGCGTCTCAGAGTCTCTGCGTCTCAGTGCCTTTGCGTCTTGCGTGTCTGTGTCCCAGTGTCTCTGCGTCTTGCGTCTCTGCGTCTCAGTGTCTCTGCGTCTCTGCATCTCTGGGTCTCAGTGTCTCTGCGCCTCCGTGTCTCAGAGTCTCTGCGTCTCAGGATCTCTGTGTCTCTGCGTCTCTGCGTCTCTGCATCTCTGGTTCTCAGTGTCTCTGCGCCTCTGGGTCTCAGTGTCTCTGCGTCTCAGGTTGTCTGCGTCTCTGGGTCTCAGTGTCTCTGCATTTCAGAGTCTCTACGCCTCTGCGTCTCAGAGTCTCTGAGTCTCTGTGTCTCTGCGTCTCAGAGTCTCTGCGTCTCTGCGTCTCAGAGCCTCTGCATCTCTGGTTCTCAGTGTCTCTGCGTCTCAGAGTCTCTGCGTCTCAGGGTCTCTGCATCTCAGTGTCACTGCATCTCTGAGTCTCTGCATCTCAGTGTCTCTGCGTCTCTGGGTTGCAGCGTCTCAGAGTCTCTGCGTCTCAGTGTCTCTGTGTCTCTGCGTCTCTGGGTTTCAGTGTCTCTGCGTATCTGTGTCTCTGCGTCTCAGGGTCTCAGCGTCCCTACGTCTCAGTGTCCCTGCATCTCTGCGTTTCTTGGTCTCAGTGTCTCTGCGTTTCTGCATCTCTGGGTCTCAGTGTCTCTGCTTCTCTGTGTCTCTGTGTCTCTGCGTCTCAGTGTCTCTGCAGCTCAGGGTCTCAATGTCTCTGCGTCTCAGAGTCTCTGCCTCGCAGTGTCTCTGCGTCTCTGTGTCTCTGGTTCTCAGTGTCTCTGCGTCTCAGGTTCTCTGCGTCTCTGGGTCTCAGTGTCTCTGCGTCTCTGGGTCTCTGCAGCTCAGGGTCTCAATGTCTCTGCGTCTCAGAGTCTCTGCCTCGCAGTGTCTCTGCGTCTCTGTGTCTCTGGTTCTCAGTGTCTCTGCGTCTCAGGTTCTCTGCTTCTCTGGGTCTCTGTGTCTCTGCGTCTCAGTGTCTCTGCAGCTCAGGGTCTCAATGTCTCTGCGTCTCAGAGTCTCTGCCTCGCAGTGTCTCTGCGTCTCTGTGTCTCTGGTTCTCAGTGTCTCTGCGTCTCAGGTTCTCTGCGTCTCTGGGTCTCAGTGTCTCTGCGTCTCCGCTTTTCAGAGTCTCTGCGTCTCAGCATTTCTGCATCTCTGCATCTCTGGTTCTCAGTGTCTCTGTGTCTCAGTGTCTCTGGGTCTCTGAGTCTCTGCGTCTCTGGGTCTCAGTGTCTCTGCATCTCAGGGTCTCTACGCCTCTGGGTCTCAGTGTCTCTGCGTCTCTGTGTCTCAGTGTCTCTGCGTCTCTGCGTCTCAGCGTCTCTGTGTCTCTGCGTCTCCGTGTCTCAGGGTCTCTGCGACTCTGCGTCTCAGAGTCTCTGAGTCTCTGTGTCTCCGGGTCTCAGTGTCTCTACATCTCAGTGTCTCTGCGGCTCTGCATCTCTGCGTCTCAGGTTCTCTGCGTCTCTGCGTCTCAGGGTCTCTGCTTCTCTGCGTCTCAGAATCTCTGGGTCACAGTGTCTCTGCGTCTCAGAGTCCCTAAGTCTCAGTTCTCTGGGTCTCATTGTCTTTGCGTCTTTGCATCTCTGAGCTTCTGCGTCTCAGAGTCTCTGGGTCTCAGTGTCTCTGTGTCTCTGCGTCTCAGAGTCTCTGCGTCTCAGAGTCTCTGGGTCTCATTGTCTCTGCGTCTCAGAGTCTCTGCGTCTCAGACACTCTGGGTCTCAGTGTCTCTGCGTCTCAGAGTATCTGCGTCTCAGAGTCTCTGGGTCTCAGTGTTTCTGGGTCTCAGAGTCCCTGCGCCTCAGAGTCTCTGCGTCTCTGGGTCTCAGTGTCTCTGCGTCTCAGTGTCTCTGCGTCTCAGTGTCTCTGCGTCTCGGCGTCTCAGGGTCTCTGGGTCTCAGTGTCTCTGCGTCTCAGGGTCTCTACGCCTCTGTGTCACAGAGTCTCTGTGTCTCTGTGTCTCTGCGTCTCTGGGTCTCAGTGTCTCTGCGTCTCAGGGTCTCTGCGTCTCAGTGTCTCTGCGTCTCTGAGTCTCTACATCTCAGTGTCTCTGCGTCTCTGGGTTGCAGCGTGTCAGAGTCTCTGCCTCGCAGTGTCTTGCGTCTCTGCATCTCTGGGTCTCAGTGTCACTGCGTCTCTGGGTCTCTGTGTCTCTGTGTCTCTGCGTCTCAGAGTCTCTGGTTCTCAGGGTCTCTGCGTCTCAGGTTCTCTGTGTCTCTGCGTCCCTGCGTCTCAGAGTCTCTGCGTCTCTGGGTCTCAGTGTCTCTGCGTCTCTGGGTCTCAGTGTCTCTGCGTCTCAGTGTCTCTGCATCTCTGAGTCTCTGTACCTCAGTGTCTCCGCATCTCTGCGTCTCTGGGTTGCAGTGTCTCAGAGTTTCTGTGTCTCAGTGTCTCTGCGTCACTGCATCTCTGGGTCTCAGTGTCACTGCGTCTCTGAGTCTCAGTGTCTCTGCGTCTCTGCGTCTCAGGTTCTCTGCGTCTCTGTGTCTCAGTGTCTGTGCGTTTCTGCGTCTCTGGGTTGCAGCGTCTCAGAGTCTCTGCGTCTCAGTGTCTGTGCGTCTTGCATCTCTGCGTCTCAGTGTCTCTGCGTCTCTGCATCTCTGGGTCTCAGTGTCTCTACGTCTCTGGGTTTCAGTGTCTCTGCGTCTCAGGGTCTCTGCGTCTCTGCGTCTCAGTGTCTCTGTGTCTCTGCGTCTCTGCGTCTCAGTGTTTGTGCGTCTTGCATCTCTGCGTCTCAGTGTCTCTGCGTCTCAGTGTCTCTGTGTCTCTGCGTCTCTGCTTCTCCGGGTCTCAGAGTCTCTGCGTCTCAGAGTCTCTGGGTCTCATTGTCTCTGCGTCTCAGAGTCTCTGCGTCTCAGACTCTCTGGGTCTCAGTGTCTCTGCGTCTCAGAGTATCTGCGTCTCAGAGTCTCTGCATCTCAGTGTTTCTGGGTCTCAGAGTCCCTGCGTCTCAGAGACTCTGCCTCTCAGAGTCTCTGCGTCTCAGAGTCTCTGGGTCTCTGGGTCTCAGCGTCTCTGCGTCTCAGTGTCTCTGCGTCTCAGTGTCTCTGCGTCTCGGCGTCTCAGGGTCTCTGGGTCTCAGTGCCTCTGCGTCTCAGCTTCTCTGCGTCTCAGAGTCTCTGCAACTCTGGGTCTCAGTGTCTCTGCGTCTCAGGGTCTCTACGCCTCTGTGTTACAGAGTCTCTGTGTCTCTGTGTCTCTGCGTCTCTGGGTATCAGTGTCTCTGCGTCTCTGCGTCTCTGGGTTGCAGCGTCTCAGAGTCTCTGCCTCGCAGTGTCTCTGCGTCTCTGCATCTCTGGGTCTCAGTGTCACTGCGTCTCTGGGTCTCAGTGTCGCTGTGTCTCTGCGTCTCAGAGTCTCTGCGTATCAGAGTCTCTGGGTCTCACTGTCTCTGCGTCTCAGAGTCTCTGCGTCTCAGACTCTCTGGGTCTCAGTGTCTCTGCGTCTCAGAGTCTCTGCGTATCAGAGTCTCTGGGTCTCATTGTCTCTGCGTCTCAGAGTCTCTGCGTCTCAGACTCTCTGGGTCTCAGAGTCTCTGCCTCTCAGAGTCTCTGCGTCTCAGAGTCTCTGCGTCTCTGGGTCTCAGCGTCTCTGCGTCTCAGAGTCTCTGCGTCTCTGGGTCCCAGCGCCTCTGCGTCTCAGTGTCTCTGCGTCTCAGTGTCTCTGCGTCTCGGCGTCTCAGGGTCTCTGGGTCTCAGTGCCTCTGCGTCTCAGCTTCTCTGCGTCTCAGTGTCTCTGCGTCTCAGGGTCTCTACGCCTCTGTGTCTCAGAGTCTCTGTGTCTCTGTGTCTCTGCGTCTCTGGGTCTCAGTGTCTCTGCGTCTCTGGGTCCCAGTGTCTCTGCGTCTCTGCGTCTCTGCGTCTCAGTGACTCTGCGTCACTGCATCTCTTGGTCTTAGTGACTCTGCGTCTCTGCGTATCTGCGACTCTGTGTCTCTGCGTCTCAGGGTCTCTACGCCTCTGCGTCTCAGAGTCTCTGAGTCTCTGGGTCTCAGTGTTTCTGCGTCACTGAATCTCTGGGTCTCAGTTCCACTGCGTCTCTGGGTCTCAGTGTCTCTGCGTATCTGCGTCTCTGTGTCTCAGGGTCTCAGTGTTCCTGTGTCTCAGTGGCTCTGCGTTTCAGTGTCTCTGCGTCTCTGCTTGTCAGGGTCTCAGAGTCTCTGCGTCTCTGTGTCTCTGCGTCTCAGTGTCTCTGCATCTCTGCGTCTCTTGTTCTCAGTGTCTCTGCATCTCCGCATCTCTGGATCTCAGTGTCTCTGCGTCTCAGTGTCTCTGCGTCTCCGCATCTCAAAGTCTGTGGTTCTCAGGGTCTCTGCGTCTCAGGTTCTCTGTGTCTCTGCGTCCCTGCGTCTCAGGGTCTCTGCTTCTCTGCGTCTCAGAGTCTCTGCGTCTCAGAGTCTCTGCGTCTCTGGGTCTCAGTGTCTCTGCGTCTCAGTGTCTCTGCATCTTTGAGTCTCTGTACCTCAGTGTCTCTGCATCTCTGCGTCTCTGGGTTGCAGTGTCTCAGAGTTTCTGTGTCTCAGTGTCTCTGTGTCACTGCATCTCTGGGTCTCAGTGTCACTGCGTCTCTGGGTCTCAGTGTCTCTGCGTCTCTGCGTCTCAGGTTCTCTGCGTCTCTGTGTCTCAGTGTCTGTGCGTTTCTGCGTCTCTGGGTTGCAGCGTCTCAGAGTCTCTGCGTCTCAGTGTCTGTGCGTCTTGCATCTCTGCGTCTCAGTGTCTCTGCGTCTCTGCATCTCTGGGTCTCAGTGTCTCTACGTCTCTGGGTTTCAGCGTCTCTGCGTCTCAGTGTCTCTGCGTCTCTGCGTCTCAGTGTTTGTGCGTCTTGCATCTCTGCGTCTCAGTGTCTCTGCGTCTCAGTGTCTCTGTGTCTCTGCGTCTCTGCTTCTCAGGGTCTCAGCGTCTCTGCGTCTCAGTGTCTCTGCGTCTCAGTGTCTCTGCATCTCTGCGTCTCTTGTTCTCAGTGTCTCTGCATCTCTGCATTTCTGGATCTCCGTATCTCTGCGTCTCAGTGTCTCTGCGTCTCCGCATCTCAAAGTCTCTGATTCTCAGTGTCTCTGCGTCTCAGGTTCTCTGTGTCTCTGCGTCCCTGCGTCTCAGGGTCTCTGCTTCTCTGCGTTTCAGAGTCTCTGAGTCTCTGGGTCTCACTGTCTCAGCGTCTCAGCGTCTCTGCGTCTCAGTGTCTCTGCATCTCTGAGTCTCTGTATCTCAGTGTCTCTGCATCTCTGCGTCTCTGGGTTGCAGTGTCTCAGAGTCTCTGTGTCTCAGTGTCTCTGCGTCACTGCATCTCTGGGTCTCAGTGTCACTGCGTCTCTGGGTCTCAGTGTCTCTGCGTCTCTGCGTCTCAGGTTCTCTGCGTCTCTGTGTCTCAGTGTCTGTGCATTTCTGCGTCTCTGGGTTGCAGCGTCTCAGAGTCTCTGTGTCTCAGTGTCTGTGCGTCTTGCATCTCTGCGTCTCAGTGTCTCTGCGTCTCTGCGTCTCAGTGTCTCTGCGTCTCTGCGTCTCTGGGTTTCAATGTCTCTGCGTCTCAGTGCCTCTGCGTCTCTGTGTCTCTGCGTCTCAGTGTTTGTGCGTCTTGCATCTCTGCGTCTCAGTGTCTCTGCGTCTCAGTGTCTCTGTGTCTCTGCGTCTCTGCTTCTCATGGTCTCAGCGTCTCAGCGTCTCAGTGTCTCTGCATCTCTGCGTCTCTTGTTCTCAGTGTCTCTGCATCTCTGCATCTCTGGATCTCCGTATCTCTGCGTCTCAGTGTCTCTGCGTCTCAGTGTCTCTGCGTCTCCGCATCTCAAAGTCTCTGGTTCTCAGGGTCTCTGCGTCTCAGGTTCTCTGTGTCTCTGCGTCCCTGCGTCTCAGGGTCTCTGCTTCTCTGCGTCTCAGAGTCTCTGCGTCTCAGTGTCTCTGCATCTCTGAGTCTCTGTATCTCAGTGTCTCTGCATCTCTGCGTCTCTGGGTTGCAGTGTCTCAGTGTCTCTGTGTCTCAGTGTCTCTGCGTCACTGCATCTCTGGGTCTCAGTGTATCTGCGTCTCTGGGTCTCAGTGTCTCTGCGTCTCTGCGTCTCTGCGTCTCAGGTTCTCTGCGTCTCTGTGTCTCAGTGTCTCTGCGTCTCTGCATCTCTGGGTCTCAGTGTCACTGCGTCTCTGGGTCTCAGTGTCTCTGCGTCTCTGCGTCTCAGGTTCTCTGCGTCTCTGTGTCTCAGTGTCTGTGCGTTTCTGCGTCTCTGGGTTGCAGCGTCTCAGAGTCTCTGCGTCTCAGTGTCTGTGCGTCTTGCATCTCTGCGTCTCAGTGTCTCTGCGTCTCTGCATCTCTGGGTCTCAGTGTCTCTGCGTCTCTGGGTTTCAGTATCTCTGCGTCTCAGTGTCTCTGCGTCTCTGCGTCACAGTGCCTCTGCGTCTCTGTGCCTCTGCGTCTCTGCGTCTCAGTGTTTGTGCGTCTTGCATCTCTGCGTCTCAGTGTCTCTGCGTCTCAGTGTCTCTGTGTCTCTGCGTCTCTGCTTCTCATGGTCTCAGCGTCTCTGCGTCTCAGTGTCTCTGCATCTCTGCGTCTCTTGTTCTCAGTGTCTCTGCATCTCTGCATCTCTGGATCTCCGTATCTCTGCGTCTCAGTGTCTCTGCGTCTCCGCATCTCAAAGTCTCTGGTTCTCAGGGTCTCTGCGTCTCAGGTTCTCTGTGTCTCTGCGTCCCTGCGTCTCAGGGTCTCTGCTTCTCTGCGTCTCAGAGTCTCTGCGTCTCAGAGTCTCTGCGTCTCTGGGTCTCAGTGTCTCTGCGTCTCAGTGTCTCTGCATCTCTGAGTCTCTGTATCTCAGTGTCTCTGCATCTCTGCGTCTCTGGGTTGCAGTGTCTCAGTGTCTCTGTGTCTCAGTGTCTCTGCGTCACTGCATCTCTGGGTCTCAGTGTATCTGCGTCTCTGGGTCTCAGTGTCTCTGCGTCTCTGCGTCTCTGCGTCTCAGGTTCTCTGCGTCTCTGTGTCTCAGTGTCTCTGCGTCTCTGCATCTCTGGGTCTCAGTGTCTCTACGTCTCTGGGTTTCAGTGTCTCTGCGTCTCAGGGTCTCTGCGTCTCTGCGTCTCAGTGTCTCTGCATCTCTGCATCTCAGTGTTTGTGCGTCTTGCATCTCTGCGTCTCAGTGTCTCTGCGTCTCTGCATCTCTGGGTCTCAGTGTCTCTACGTCTCTGGCTTTTAGTGTCTCTGCGTCTCAGGGTCTCTGCGTCTCTGCGTCTCAGTGTCTCTGCGTCTCTGCGTCTCAGTGTTTGTGCGTCTTGCATCTCTGCGTCTCAGTGTCTCTGCGTGTCAGTGTCTCTGTGTCCCTGCGTCTCTGCTTCTCAGGGTCTCAGCGTCTCTGCGTCTCAGTGTCTCTGCGTCTCAGTGTCTCTGCATCTCTGCGTCTCTTGTTCTCAGTGTCTCTGCATCTCTGCATTTCTGGATCTCCGTATCTCTGCGTCTCAGTGTCTCTGCGTCTCCGCATCTCAAAGTCTCTGATTCTCAGTGTCTCTGCGTCTCAGGTTCTCTGTGTCTCTGCGTCCCTGCGTCTCAGGGTCTCTGCTTCTCTGCGTTTCAGAGTCTCTGAGTCTCTGGGTCTCACTGTCTCAGCGTCTCAGCGTCTCTACGTCTCTGCATCTCTGAGTCTCTGTATCTCAGTGTCTCTGCATCTCTGCGTCTCTGGGTTGCAGTGTCTCAGAGTCTCTGTGTCTCAGTGTCTCTGCGTCACTGCATCTCTGGGTCTCAGTGTCACTGCGTCTCTGGGTCTCAGTGTCTCTGCGTCTCTGCGTCTCAGGTTCTCTGCGTCTCTGTGTCTCAGTGTCTGTGCATTTCTGCGTCTCTGGGTTGCAGCGTCTCAGAGTCTCTGTGTCTCAGTGTCTGTGCGTCTTGCATCTCTGCGTCTCAGTGTCTCTGCGTCTCTGCGTCTCTGGGTTTCAGTGTCTCTGCGTCTCAGGGTCTCTGCGTCTCTGCGTCTCAGTGCCTCTGCGTCTCTGTGTCTCTGCGTCTCAGTGTTTGTGCGTCTTGCATCTCTGCGTCTCAGTGTCTCTGCGTCTCAGTGTCTCTGTGTCTCTGCGTCTCTGCTTCTCATGGTCTCAGCGTCTCAGCGTCTCAGTGTCTCTGCATCTCTGCGTCTCTTGTTCTCAGTGTCTCTGCATCTCTGCATCTCTGGATCTCCGTATCTCTGCGTCTCAGTGTCTCTGCGTCTCAGTGTCTCTGCGTCTCCGCATCTCAAAGTCTCTGGTTCTCAGGGTCTCTGCGTCTCAGGTTCTCTGTGTCTCTGCGTCCCTGCGTCTCAGGGTCTCTGCTTCTCTGCGTCTCAGAGTCTCTGTGTCTCTGCGTCTCTGCTTCTCATGGTCTCAGCGTCTCAGCGTCTCAGTGTCTCTGCATCTCTGCGTCTCTTGTTCTCAGTGTCTCTGCATCTCTGCATCTCTGGATCTCCGTATCTCTGCGTCTCAGTGTCTCTGCGTCTCCGCATCTCAAAGTCTCTGGTTCTCAGGGTCTCTGCGTCTCAGGTTCTCTGTGTCTCTGCGTCCCTGCGTCTCAGGGTCTCTGCTTCTCTGCGTCTCAGAGTCTCTGCGTCTCTGGGTCTCAGTGTCTCTGCGTCTCAGTGTCTCTGCATCTCTGAGTCTCTGTATCTCAGTGTCTCTGCATCTCTGCGTCTCTGGGTTGCAGTGTCTCAGTGTCTCTGTGTCTCAGTGTCTCTGCGTCACTGCATCTCTGGGTCTCAGTGTATCTGCGTCTCTGGGTCTCAGTGTCTCTGCGTCTCTGCGTCTCAGGTTCTCTGCGTCTCTGTGTCTCAGTGTCTCTGCGTCTCTGCATCTCTGGGTCTCAGTGTCACTGCGTCTCTGGGTCTCAGTGTCTCTGCGTCTCTGCGTCTCAGGTTCTCTGCGTCTCTGTGTCTCAGTGTCTGTGCGTTTCTGCGTCTCTGGGTTGCAGCGTCTCAGAGTCTCTGCGTCTCAGTGTCTGTGCGTCTTGCATCTCTGCGTCTCAGTGTCTCTGCGTCTCTGCATCTCTGGGTCTCAGTGTCTCTGCGTCTCTGGGTTTCAGTATCTCTGCGTCTCAGTGTCTCTGCGTCTCTGCGTCACAGTGCCTCTGCGTCTCTGTGCCTCTGCGTCTCTGCGTCTCAGTGTTTGTGCGTCTTGCATCTCTGCGTCTCAGTGTCTCTGCGTCTCAGTGTCTCTGTGTCTCTGCGTCTCTGCTTCTCATGGTCTCAGCGTCTCTGCGTCTCAGTGTCTCTGCATCTCTGCGTCTCTTGTTCTCAGTGTCTCTGCATCTCTGCATCTCTGGATCTCCGTATCTCTGCGTCTCAGTGTCTCTGCGTCTCCGCATCTCA
Organism: Carcharhinus amblyrhynchos; assembly: GCF_965287045.1. Lineage (NCBI taxonomy): Eukaryota > Metazoa > Chordata > Chondrichthyes > Carcharhiniformes > Carcharhinidae > Carcharhinus > Carcharhinus amblyrhynchos. The sequence goes on along the minus strand of NW_027649831.1, from coordinate 745,591 downwards.
AAGTCTCTGGTTCTCAGGGTCTCTGCGTCTCAGGTTCTCTGTGTCTCTGCGTCCCTGCGTCTCAGGGTCTCTGCTTCTCTGCGTCTCAGAGTCTCTGCGTCTCAGAGTCTCTGCGTCTCTGGGTCTCAGTGTCTCTGCGTCTCAGTGTCTCTGCATCTCTGAGTCTCTGTATCTCAGTGTCTCTGCATCTCTGCGTCTCTGGGTTGCAGTGTCTCAGTGTCTCTGTGTCTCAGTGTCTCTGCGTCACTGCATCTCTGGGTCTCAGTGTATCTGCGTCTCTGGGTCTCAGTGTCTCTGCGTCTCTGCGTCTCTGCGTCTCAGGTTCTCTGCGTCTCTGTGTCTCAGTGTCTCTGCGTCTCTGCATCTCTGCGTCTCAGTGTCTCTACGTCTCTGGGTTTCAGTGTCTCTGCGTCTCAGGGTCTCTGCGTCTCTGCGTCTCAGTGTCTCTGCGTCTCTGCGTCTCAGTGTTTGTGCGTCTTGCATCTCTGCGTCTCAGTGTCTCTGCGTCTCTGCATCTCTGGGTCTCAGTGTCTCTACGTCTCTGGGTTTCAGTGTCTCTGCGTCTCAGGGTCTCTGCGTCTCTGCGTCTCAGTGTCTCTGCGTCTCTGCGTCTCAGTGTTTGTGCGTCTTGCATCTCTGCGTCTCAGTGTCTCTGCGTCTCAGTGTCTCTGTGTCTCTGCGTCTCTGCTTCTCAGGGTCTCAGCGTCTCTGCGTCTCAGTGTCTCTGCGTCTCAGTGTCTCTGCATCTCTGCGTCTCTTGTTCTCAGTGTCTCTGCATCTCTGCATTTCTGGATCTCCGTATCTCTGCGTCTCAGTGTCTCTGCGTCTCCGCATCTCAAAGTCTCTGATTCTCAGTGTCTCTGCGTCTCAGGTTCTCTGTGTCTCTGCGTCCCTGCGTCTCAGGGTCTCTGCTTCTCTGCGTTTCAGAGTCTCTGAGTCTCTGGGTCTCACTGTCTCAGCGTCTCAGCGTCTCTACGTCTCAGAGTCTCAGCGTCTCTGCGTCTCAGTGTCTCTGCATCTCTGAGTCTCTGTATCTCAGTGTCTCTGCATCTCTGCGTCTCTGGGTTGCAGTGTCTCAGAGTCTCTGTGTCTCAGTGTCTCTGCGTCACTGCATCTCTGGGTCTCAGTGTCACTGCGTCTCTGGGTCTCAGTGTCTCTGCGTCTCTGCGTCTCAGGTTCTCTGCGTCTCTGTGTCTCAGTGTCTGTGCATTTCTGCGTCTCTGGGTTGCAGCGTCTCAGAGTCTCTGTGTCTCAGTGTCTGTGCGTCTTGCATCTCTGCGTCTCAGTGTCTCTGCGTCTCTGCGTCTCTGGGTTTCAGTGTCTCTGCGTCTCAGGGTCTCTGCGTCTCTGCGTCTCAGTGCCTCTGCGTCTCTGTGTCTCTGCGTCTCAGTGTTTGTGCGTCTTGCATCTCTGCGTCTCAGTGTCTCTGCGTCTCAGTGTCTCTGTGTCTCTGCGTCTCTGCTTCTCATGGTCTCAGCGTCTCAGCGTCTCAGTGTCTCTGCATCTCTGCGTCTCTTGTTCTCAGTGTCTCTGCATCTCTGCATCTCTGGATCTCCGTATCTCTGCGTCTCAGTGTCTCTGCGTCTCAGTGTCTCTGCGTCTCCGCATCTCAAAGTCTCTGGTTCTCAGGGTCTCTGCGTCTCAGGTTCTCTGTGTCTCTGCGTCCCTGCGTCTCAGGGTCTCTGCTTCTCTGCGTCTCAGAGTCTCTGCGTCTCAGAGTCTCTGCGTCTCTGGGTCTCAGTGTCTCTGCGTCTCAGTGTCTCTGCATCTCTGAGTCTCTGTATCTCAGTGTCTCTGCATCTCTGCGTCTCTGGGTTGCAGTGTCTCAGTGTCTCTGTGTCTCAGTGTCTCTGCGTCACTGCATCTCTGGGTCTCAGTGTATCTGCGTCTCTGGGTCTCAGTGTCTCTGCGTCTCTGCGTCTCTGCGTCTCAGGTTCTCTGCGTCTCTGTGTCTCAGTGTCTCTGCGTCTCTGCATCTCTGGGTCTCAGTGTCACTGCGTCTCTGGGTCTCAGTGTCTCTGCGTCTCTGCGTCTCAGGTTCTCTGCGTCTCTGTGTCTCAGTGTCTGTGCGTTTCTGCGTCTCTGGGTTGCAGCGTCTCAGAGTCTCTGCGTCTCAGTGTCTGTGCGTCTTGCATCTCTGCGTCTCAGTGTCTCTGCGTCTCTGCATCTCTGGGTCTCAGTGTCTCTGCGTCTCTGGGTTTCAGTATCTCTGCGTCTCAGTGTCTCTGCGTCTCTGCGTCACAGTGCCTCTGCGTCTCTGTGCCTCTGCGTCTCTGCGTCTCAGTGTTTGTGCGTCTTGCATCTCTGCGTCTCAGTGTCTCTGTGTCTCAGTGTCTCAGCGTCTCTGCGTCTCAGTGTCTCTGCATCTCTGAGTCTCTGTATCTCAGTGTCTCTGCATCTCTGCGTCTCTGGGTTGCAGTGTCTCAGAGTCTCTGTGTCTCAGTGTCTCTGCGTCACTGCATCTCTGGGTCTCAGTGTCACTGCGTCTCTGGGTCTCAGTGTCTCTGCGTCTCAGGTTCTCTGCGTCTCTGTGTCTCAGTGTCTGTGCATTTCTGCGTCTCTGGGTTGCCACGTCTCAGAGTCTCTGTGTCTCAGTGTCTGTGCGTCTTGCATCTCTGCGTCTCAGTGTCTCTGCGTCTCTGCGTCTCTGGGTTTCAGTGTCTCTGCGTCTCAGGGTCTCTGCGTCTCTGCGTCTCAGTGCCTCTGCGTCTCTGTGTCTATGCGTCTCTGTGTCTCAGTGTTTGTGCGTCTTGCATCTCTGCGTCTCAGTGTCTCTGCGTCTCAGTGTCTCTGTGTCTCTGCGTCTCTGCTTCTCATGGTCTCAGCGTCTCAGCGTCTCAGTGTCTCTGCATCTCTGCGTCTCTTGTTCTCAGTGTCTCTGCATCTCTGCATCTCTGGATCTCCGTATCTCTGCGTCTCAGTGTCTCTGCGTCTCCGCATCTCAAAGTCTCTGGTTCTCAGGGTCTCTGCGTCTCAGGTTCTCTGTGTCTCTGCGTCCCTGCGTCTCAGGGTCTCTGCTTCTCTGCGTCTCAGAGTCTCTGCGTCTCAGTGTCTCTGCATATCTGAGTCTCTGTATCTCAGTGTCTCTGCATCTCTGCGTCTCTGGGTTGCAGTGTCTCAGTGTCTCTGTGTCTCAGTGTCTCTGCGTCACTGCATCTCTGGGTCTCAGTGTATCTGCGTCTCTGGGTCTCAGTGTCTCTGCGTCTCTGCGTCTCTGCGTCTCAGGTTCTCTGCGTCTCTGTGTCTCAGTGTCTCTGCGTCTCTGCATCTCTGGGTCTCAGTGTCACTGCGTCTCTGGGTCTCAGTGTCTCTGCGTCTCTGCGTCTCAGGTTCTCTGCGTCTCTGTGTCTCAGTGTCTGTGCGTTTCTGCGTCTCTGGGTTGCAGCGTCTCAGAGTCTCTGCGTCTCAGTGTCTGTGCGTCTTGCATCTCTGCGTCTCAGTGTCTCTGCGTCTCTGCATCTCTGGGTCTCAGAGTCTCTGCGTCTCTGGGTTTCAGTATCTCTGCGTCTCAGTGTCTCTGCGTCTCTGCGTCTCAGTGCCTCTGCGTCTCTGTGCCTCTGCGTCTCTGCGTCTCAGTGTTTGTGCGTCTTGCATCTCTGCGTCTCAGTGTCTCTGCGTCTCAGTGTCTCAGCGTCTCTGCGTCTCAGAGTCTCTGAGTCTCTGCATCTCAGTGTCTCTGCTTCTCTGGGTCTCAGTGTCTCTGCGTCGCAGGGTCTCTGCGTCTCTGCGTCTCAGAGTCTCTGCATCTCAGGATCTCCGCATCTCTGCGTCTCAGCATCTCTTCGTCTCTGCATCTCTGGTTCTCAGTGTCTCTACGTCTCAGTGTCTCTTCGTCTCAGGGTCTCTGCGTCTCAGGGTCTCTGCGTCTCTGCATCTCTGGGTCTCAGTGTCTCTGCGTCTCTGCCTCTCTGCGTCTCAGGGTCTCTGCGTCTCTGCGTCTCAGAGCCTCTGCGTCTCAGAGTCTCTGTGTCTCCGAGTCTCTGCATCTCAGAGTCTCTGGGTCTCAGTGTCTCTGCGTCTCGGCGTCTCAGAGTCCCTGGGTCTCATTGTCACTGTGGCTCTGCGTCTCAGAGTCCCTGGGTCTCAGTGTCTCTGCATCTTTGCATCTCTGAATCTCCACATCGCTGAGTCTCTGGGTCTCATTGTCTCTGCGTCTCAGAGTCTCAGCGTCTCAGAGTCTCTGGGTCTCAGTGTCTCAGCGTCGCTGCGTCTCAGAGTCTCTGCGTCTCTGGGTCTCAGTGCCTCTGCATCTCAGTGTCTCTGCTTCTCTGCGTCTCTGGTTTGCAGCGTCTCAGAGTCTCTGCGTCTTAGCGTCTCTGCGTCACTGCATCTCTGGATCTCAGTGTCACTGCGTCTCTGGGTCTCTGCGTCTCTGCGTATCTGCGACTCTGCGTCTCAGGGTCTCAGTGTCTCTGCGTCTCTGGGTCTCTGGCTTGCAGCGTCTCAGAGTCTCTGCGTCTCAGTGCCTTTGCGTCTTGCGTGTCTGTGTCCCAGTGTCTCTGCGTCTTGCGTCTCTGCGTCTCAGTGTCTCTGTGTCTCTGCATTTCTGGGTCTCAGTGTCTCTGCGTCTCTGGGTCTCAGTGTCTCAGCATCTCTGCGTCTCAGAGTCTCTGCATCTCTGTGTCTCAGATTCTCTGCGTCTCTGGGTCTCTGCATCTCAGTGTCTCTGCTTCTCTGCGTCTCTGGGTTGCAGCGTCTCAGAGTCTCTGCGTCTCAGCGTCTCTGCGTCACTGCATCTCTGGGTCTCAGTGTCACTTCGTCCCTGGGTCTCTGCGTCTCTGCATATCAGCGACACTGTGCCTCTGCGTCTCTGCGTCTCAGGGCCTCAGTGTCTCTGGGTCTCTGGGTTGCAGCGTCTCAGAGTCTCTGCGTCTCAGTGCCTTTGCGTCTTGCGTGTCTGTGTCCCAGTGTCTCTGCGTCTTGCGTCTCTGCGTCTCAGTGTCTCTGCGTCTCTGCATCTCTGGGTCTCAGTGTCTCTGCGCCTCCGTGTCTCAGAGTCTCTGCGTCTCAGGATCTCTGTGCCTCTGCGTCTCTGCATCTCTGCATCTCTGGTTCTCAGTGTCTCTGCGCCTCTGGGTCTCAGTGTCTCTGCGTCTCAGGTTGTCTGCGTCTCTGGGTCTCAGTGTCTCTGCATTTCAGAGTCTCTACGCCTCTGCGTCTCAGCGTTTGAGCGTCTTGCATCTCTGCGTCTCAGTGTCTCTGCGTCTCTGTGTCTCTGCGTCTCTGCTTCTCAGGGTCTCAGCGTCTCTGCGTCTCAGTGTCTCTGCGTCTCAGTGTCTCTGCATCTCTGCGTCCCTTGTCCTCAGTGTCTCTGCATCTCTGCATTTCTGGATCTCCGTATCTCTATGTCTCAGTGTCTCTGCGTCTCCGCATCTCAAAGTCTCTGGTTCTCAGTGCCTCTGCGTCTCAGCTTCTTTGCGTCTCAGTGTCTCTGCATCTCTGGGTCTCAGTGTCTCTGCGTCTCAGGGTCTCTGCCTCTCAGAGTCTCTGCGTCTCAGAGTCTCTGCGTCTCTGGGTCTCAGCGTCTCTGCGTCTCAGTGTCTCTGCGTCTCAGTGTCTCTGCGTCTCGGCGTCTCAGGGTTTCTGGGTCTCAGTGCCTCTGCGTCTCAGCTTCTCTGTGTCTCAGAGTCTCTGCATCTCTGGGTCTCAGTGTCTCTGCGTCTCAGGGTCTCTACGCCCCTGTGTCACAGAGTCTCTGTGTCTCTGTGTCTCTGCGTCTCTGGGTCTCAGTGTCTCTGCGTCTCTGCGTCTCAGGGTCTCTGCGTCTCAGTGTCTCTGCGTCTCTGAGCCTCTACATCTCAGTGTCTCTGCGTCTCTGCGTCTCTGGGTTGCAGTGTGTCAGAGTCTCTGCCTCGCAGTGTCTTGCGTCTCTGCATCTCTGGGTCTCAGTGTCACTGCGTCTCTGGGTCTCTGTGTCTCTGTGTCTCTGCGTCTCAGAGTCTCTGGGTCTCATTGTCTCTGCGTCTCAGAGTCTCTGCGTCTCAGACTCTCTGCGTCTCAGAGTCTCTGCGTCTCAGACTCTCTGGGTCTCAGTGTCTCTGCGTCTCAGAGTATCTGCGTCTCAGAGTCTCTGGGTCTCAGTGTTTCTGGGTCTCAGAGTCCCTGCGTCTCCGAGTCTCTGGGTCTCTCGGTCTCAGCGTCTCTGCGTCTCAGTGTCTCTGCGTCTCGGCGTCTCAGGGTCTCTGGGTCTCAGTGCCTCTGCGTCTCAGCTTCTCTGCGTCTCAGTGTCTCTGCATCTCTGGGTCTCAGTGTCTCTGCGTCTCAGGGCCTCTACGCCTCTGTGTCTCAGAGTCTCTGTGTCTCTGTGTCTCAGGGTCTCAGTGGCTCTGCGTCTCAGTGTCTCTGCGTCTCTGCATCTCTGGGTCTCAGTGTCTCTACGTCTCTGGGTTTCAGTGTCTCTGCATCTCAGGGTCTCTGCGTCTCTGCGTCTCAGTGTCTCTGTGTCTCTGCGTCTCTGCGTCTCAGTGTTTGTGCGTCTTGCATCTCTGCGTCTCAGTGTCTCTGCGTCTCAGTGTCTCTGCGTCTCTGCTTCTCAGGGTCTCAGCGTCTCTGCGTCTCAGTGTCTCTGCGTCTCAGTGTCTCTGCATCTCTGCGTCTCTTGTTCTCAGTGTCTCTGCATCTCTGCATTTCTGGATCTCCGTATCTCTGCGTCTCAGTGTCTCTGCGTCTCCGCATCTCAAAGTCTCTGGTTCTCAGTGTCTCTGCGTCTCAGGTTCTCTGTGTCTCTGCGTTTCAGAGTCTCTGAGTCTCTGGGTCTCACTGTCTCAGCGTCTCAGCGTCTCTACGTCTCAGTGTCTCTGCATCTCTGAGTCTCTGTATCTCAGTGTCTCTGCATCTCTGCGTCTCTGGGTTGCAGTGTCTCAGAGTCTCTGTGTCTCAGTGTCTCTGCGTCACTGCATCTCTGGGTCTCAGTGTCACTGCGTCTCTGGGTCTCAGTGTCTCTGCGTCTCTGCGTCTCAGGTTCTCTGCGTCTCTGTGTCTCAGTGTCTGTGCATTTCTGCGTCTCTGGGTTGCCACGTCTCAGAGTCTCTGTGTCTCAGTGTCTGTGCGTCTTGCATCTCTGCGTCTCAGTGTCTCTGCGTCTCTGCGTCTCTGGGTTTCAGTGTCTCTGCGTCTCAGGGTCTCTGCGTCTCTGCGTCTCAGTGCCTCTGCGTCTCTGTGTCTCTGCGTCTCTGCGTCTCAGTGTTTGTGCGTCTTGCATCTCTGCGTCTCAGTGTCTCTGCGTCTCAGTGTCTCTGTGTCTCTGCGTCTCTGCTTCTCATGGTCTCAGCGTCTCTGCGTCTCAGTGTCTCTGCATCTCTGCTTCTCTTGTTCTCAGTGTCTCTGCATCTCTGCATCTCTGGATCTCCGTATCTCTGCGTCTCAGTGTCTCTGCGTCTCCGCATCTCAAAGTCTCTGGTTCTCAGGGTCTCTGCGTCTCAGGTTCTCTGTGTCTCTGCGTCCCTGCGTCTCAGGGTCTCTGCTTCTCTGTGTCTCAGAGTCTCTGCGTCTCAGAGTCGCTGCGTCTCTGGGTCTCAGTGTCTCTGCGTCTCAGTGTTTCTGCATCTCTGAGTCTCTGTATCTCAGTGTCTCTGCATCTCTGCGTCTCTGGGTTGCCGTGTCTCAGTGTCTCTGTGTCTCAGTGTCTCTGCGTCACTGCATCTCTGGGTCTCAGTGTATCTGCGTCTCTGGGTCTCAGTGTCTCTGCGTCTCTACGTCTCTGCGTCTCTGCGTCTCAGGTTCTCTGCCTCTCTGTGTCTCAGTGTCTCTGCGTCTCTGCATCTCTGGGTCTCAGTGTCACTGCGTCTCTGGGTCTCAGTGTCTCTGCGTCTCAGGTTCTCTGCGTCTCTGTGTCTCAGTGTCTGTGCGTTTCTGCGTCTCTGGGTTGCAGCGTCTCAGAGTCTCTGCGTCTCAGTGTCTGTGCGTCTTGCATCTCTGCGTCTCAGTGTCTCTGCGTCTCTGCATCTCTGGGTCTCAGTGTCTCTGCGTCTCTGGGTTTCAGTATCTCTGCGTCTCAGTGTCTCTGCGTCTCTGCGTCACAGTGCCTCTGCGTCTCTGTGCCTCTGCGTCTCTGCGTCTCAGTGTTTGTGCGTCTTGCATCTCTGCGTCTCAGTGTCTCTGCGTCTCAGTGTCTCAGCGTCTCTGCGTCTCAGAGTCTCTGAGTCTCTGCATCTCAGTGTCTCTGCTTCTCTGGGTCTCAGTGTCTCTGCGTCGCAGGGTCTCTGCGTCTCTGCGTCTCAGAGTCTCTGCATCTCAGGATCTCCGCATCTCTGCGTCTCAGCATCTCTTCGTCTCTGCATCTCTGGTTCTCAGTGTCTCTACGTCTCAGTGTCTCTTCGTCTCAGGGTCTCTGCGTCTCAGGGTCTCTGGGTCTCAGTGTCTCTGCGTCTCTGCCTCTCTGCGTCTCAGGGTCTCTGCGTCTCTGCGTCTCAGAGTCTCTGCGTCTCAGAGTCTCTACGTCTCAGAGTCTCTGTGTCTCCGAGTCTCTGCGTCTCAGAGTCTCTGGGTCTTAGTGTCTCTGCGTCTCGGCGTCTCAGAGTCCCTGGGTCTCATTGTCACTGTGGCTCTGCGTCTCAGAGTCCCTGGGTCTCAGTGTCTCTGCATCTTTGCATCTCTGAATCTCCACATCGCTGAGTCTCTGGGTCTCATTGTCTCTGCGTCTCAGAGTCTCAGCGTCTCAGAGTCTCTGGGTCTCAGTGTCTCAGCGTCGCTGCGTCTCAGAGTCTCTGCGTCTCTGGGTCTCAGTGCCTCTGCATCTCAGTGTCTCTGCTTCTCTGCGTCTCTGGGTTGCAGCGTCTCAGAGTCTCTGCGTCTTAGCGTCTCTGCGTCACTGCATCTCTGGGTCTCAGTGTCACTGCGTCTCTGGGTCTCTGCGTCTCTGCGTATCTGCGACTCTGCGTCTCAGGGTCTCAGTGTCTCTGCGTCTCTGGGTCTCTGGCTTGCAGCGTCTCAGAGTCTCTGCGTCTCAGTGCCTTTGCGTCTTGCGTGTCTGTGTCCCAGTGTCTCTGCGTCTTGCGTCTCTGCGTCTCAGTGTCTCTGTGTCTCTGCATTTCTGGGTCTCAGTGTCTCTGCGTCTCTGGGTCTCAGTGTCTCAGCATCTCTGCGTCTCAGAGTCTCTGCATCTCTGTGTCTCAGATTCTCTGCGTCTCTGGGTCTCTGCATCTCAGTGTCTCTGCTTCTCTGCGTCTCTGGGTTGCAGCGTCTCAGAGTCTCTGCGTCTCAGCGTCTCTGCATCACTGCATCTCTGGGTCTCAGTGTCACTTCGTCCCTGGGTCTCTGCGTCTCTGCATATCAGCGACTCTGTGCCTCTGCGTCTCTGCGTCTCAGGGCCTCAGTGTCTCTGGGTCTCTGGGTTGCAGCGTCTCAGAGTCTCTGCGTCTCAGTGCCTTTGCGTCTTGCGTGTCTGTGTCCCAGTGTCTCTGCGTCTTGCGTCTCTGCGTCTCAGTGTCTCTGCGTCTCTGCATCTCTGGGTCTCAGTGTCTCTGCGCCTCCGTGTCTCAGAGTCTCTGCGTCTCAGGATCTCTGTGTCTCTGCATCTCTGGTTCTCAGTGTCTCTGCGCCTCCGTGTCTCAGAGTCTCTGCGTCTCAGGATCTCTGTGTCTCTGTGTCTCTGCGTCTCTGCGTCTCTGCATCTCTGGTTCTCAGTGTCTCTGCGCCTCTGGGTCTCAGTGTCTCTGCGTCTCAGGTTGTCTGCGTCTCTGGGTCTCAGTGTCTCTGCATTTCAGAGTCTCTACGCCTCTGCGTCTCAGAGTCTCTGAGTCTCTGTGTCTCTGGGTCTCAGCGTCTCTGCGTCTCAGAGTCTCTGCGTCTCAGGGTCTCTGCATCTCAGTGTCACTGCATCTCTGAGTCTCTGCATCTCAGTGTCTCTGCGTCTCTGGGTTGCAGCGTCTCAGAGTCTCTGCGTCTCAGTGTCTCTGTGTCTCTGCGTCTCTGGGTTTCAGTGTCTCTGTGTCTCTGTGTCTCTGCGTCTCAGGGTCTCAGCGTCCCTACGTCTCAGTGTCCCTGCATCTCTGCGTTTCTTGGTCTCAGTGTCTCTGCGTTTCTGCATCTCTGGGTCTCAGTGTCTCTGCTTCTCTGGGTCTCTGTGTCTCTGCGTCTCAGTGTCTCTGCAGCTCAGGGTCTCAATGTCTCTGCGTCTCAGAGTCTCTGCCTCGCAGTGTCTCTGCGTCTCTGTGTCTCTGGTTCTCAGTGTCTCTGTGTCTCTGGTTCTCAGTGTCTCTGCGTCTCAGGTTCTCTGCGTCTCTGGGTCTCAGTGTCTCTGCGTCTCCGCTTTTCAGAGTCTCTGCGTCTCAGCATTTCTGCATCTCTGGTTCTCAGTGTCTCTGTGTCTCAGTGTCTCTGGGTCTCTGGGTCTCTGAGTCTCTGCGTCTCTGGGTCTCAGTGTCTCTGCATCTCAGGGTCTCTACGCCTCTGGGTCTCAGTGTCTCTGCGTCTCAGAGTCTCTGCGTCTCAGGGTCTCTGCATCTCAGTGTCACTGCATCTCTGAGTCTCTGCATCTCAGTGTCTCTGCGTCTCTGGGTTGCAGCGTCTCAGAGTCTCTGCGTCTCAGTGTCTCTGTGTCTCTGCGTCTCTGGGTTTCAGTGTCTCTGTGTCTCTGCGTCTCAGGGTCTCAGCGTCCCTACGTCTCAGTGTCCCTGCATCTCTGCGTTTCTTGGTCTCAGTGTCTCTGCGTTTCTGCATCTCTGGGCCTCAGTGTCTCTGCTTCTCTGGGTCTCTGTGTCTCTGCGTCTCAGTGTCTCTGCAGCTCAGGGTCTCAATGTCTCTGCGTCTCAGAGTCTCTGCCTCACAGTGTCTCTGCGTCTCTGTGTCTCTGGTTCTCAGTGTCTCTGCGTCTCAGGTTCTCTGCGTCTCTGGGTCTCAGTGTCTCTGCGTCTCCGCTTTTCAGAGTCTCTGCGTCTCAGCATTTCTGCATCTCTGCATCTCTGGTTCTCAGTGTCTCTGTGTCTCAGTGTCTCTGGGTCTCTGAGTCTCTGCGTCTCTGGGTCTCAGTGTCTCTGCATCTCAGGGTCTCTACGCCTCTGTGTCTCAGTGTCTCTGCGTCTCAGCGTCTCTGTGTCTCTGCGTCTCCGTGTCTCAGGGTCTCTGCGACTCTGCGTCTCAGAGTCTCTGAGTCTCTGTGTCTCCGGGTCTCAGTGTCTCTACATCTCAGTGTCTCTGCGGCTCTGCATCTCTGCGTCTCAGGTTCTCTGCGTCTCTGCGTCTCAGGGTCTCTGCTTCTCTGCGTCTCAGAATCTCTGGGTCACAGTGTCTCTGCGTCTCAGAGTCCCTAAGTCTCAGTTCTCTGGGTCTCATTGTCTTTGCGTCTTTGCGTCTCTGAGCTTCTGCGTCTCAGAGTCTCTGGGTCTCAGTGTCTCTGTGTCTCTGCGTCTCAGAGTCTCTGCGTCTCAGAGTCTCTGGGTCTCATTGTCTCTGCGTCTCAGAGTCTCTGCGTCTCAGACACTCTGGGTCTCAGTGTCTCTGCGTCTCAGAGTATCTGCGTCTCAGTGTCTCTGGGTCTCAGTGTTTCTGGGTCTCAGAGTCCCTGCGCCTCAGAGTCTCTGCGTCTCTGGGTCTCAGTGTCTCTGCGTCTCAGTGTCTCTGCGTCTCAGTGTCTCTGCGTCTCGGCGTCTCAGGGTCTCTGGGTCTCAGTGTCTCTGCGTCTCAGGGTCTCTACGCCTCTGTGTCACAGAGTCTCTGTGTCTCTGTGTCTCTGCGTCTCTGGGTCTCAGTGTCTCTGCGTCTCTGCGTCTCAGGGTCTCTGCGTCTCAGTGTCTCTGCGTCTCTGAGTCTCTACATCTCAGTGTCTCTGCGTCTCTGGGTTGCAGCGTGTCAGAGTCTCTGCCTCGCAGTGTCTTGCGTCTCTGCATCTCTGGGTCTCAGTGTCACTGCGTCTCTGGGTCTCTGTGTCTCTGTGTCTCTGCGTCTCAAAGTCTCTGGTTCTCAGGGTCTCTGCTTCTCTGCGTCTCAGAGTCTCTGCGTCTCTTGGTCTCAGTGTCTCTGCGTCTCTGGGTCTCAGTGTCTCTGCGTCTCAGTGTCTCTGCATCTCTGAGTCTCTGTACCTCAGTGTCTCTGCATCTCTGCGTCTCTGGGTTGCAGTGTCTCAGAGTTTCTGTGTCTCAGTGTCTCTGCGTCACTGCATCTCTGGGTCTCAGTGTCACTGCGTCTCTGGGTCTCAGTGTCTCTGCGTCTCTGCGTCTCAGGTTCTCTGCGTCTCTGTGTCTCAGTGTCTGTGCGTTTCTGCGTCTCTGGGTTGCAGCGTCTCAGAGTCTCTGTGTCTCAGTGTCTGTGCGTCTTGCATCTCTGCGTCTCAGTGTCTCTGCGTCTCTGCGTCTCAGTGTCTGTGCGTCTTGCATCTCTGCGTCTCAGTGTCTCTGCGTCTCTGCATCTCTGGGTCTCAGTGTCTCTACGTCTCTGCGTTTCAGTGTCTCTGCGTCTCAGGGTCTCTGCGTCTCTGCATCTCAGTGTCTCTGTGTCTCTGCGTCTCTGCGTCTCAGTGTTTGTGCGTCTTGCATCTCTGCGTCTCAGTGTCTCTGCGTCTCAGTGTCTCTGTGTCTCTGCGTCTCTGCTTCTCAGGGTCTCAGCGTCTCTGCGTCTCAGTGTCTCTGCGTCTCAGTGTCTCTGTGTCTCTGCGTCTCTGCTTCTCAGGGTCTCAGTGTCTCTGCGTCTCAGTGTCTCTGCATCTCAGTGTCTCTGCATCTCTGCGTCTCTTGTTCTCAGTGTCTCTGCATCTCTGCATTTCTGGATCTCCGTATCTCTATGTCTCAGTGTCTCTGCGTCTCCGCATCTCAAAGTCTCTGGTTCTCAGTGCCTCTGCGTCTCAGCTTCTTTGCGTCTCAGTGTCTCTGCATCTCTGGGTCTCAGTGTCTCTGCGTCTCAGGGTCTCTACGCCTCTGTGTCTCAGAGTCTCTGTGTCTCTGTGTCTCTGCGTCTCTGGGTCTCAGTGTCTCTGCGTCTCTGCGTCTCAGGGTCTCTGCGTCTCAGTGTCTCTGCGTCTCTGCGTCTCTGGGTTGCAGCGTGTCAGAGTCTCTGCCTCGCAGTGTCTTGCGTCTCTGCATCTCTGGGTCTCAGTGTCACTGCGTCTCTGGGTCTCTGTGTCTCTGTGTCTCTGCGTCTCAGAGTCTCTGGGTCTCATTGTCTCTGCGTCTCAGAGTCTCTGCGTCTCAGACTCTCTGGGTCTCATTGTCTCTGCGTCTCAGAGTCTCTGCGTCTCAGACTCTCTGGGTCTCAGTGTCTCTGCGTCTCAGAGTATCTGCGTCTCAGAGTCTCTGCCTCTCAGAGTCTCTGCGTCTCAGAGTCTCTGCGTCTCTGGGTCTCAGCGTCTCTGCGTCTCAGAAGCTCTGCGTCTCTGGGTCTCAGCGTCTCTGGGTCTCTGCGTCTCAGTGTCTCTGCGTCTCGGCGTCTCAGGGTCTCTGGGTCTCAGTGTCTCTGCGTCTCAGGGTCTCTACGCCTCTGTGTCTCAGAGTCTCTGTGTCTCTGTGTCTCGGCGTCTCTGGGACTCAGTGTCTCTGCGTCACTGCATCTCTGGGTCTCAGTGACTCTGCGTCTCTGCGTATCTGCGACTCTGTGTCTCTGCGTCTCAGGGTCTCTACGCCTCTGCGTCTCAGAGTCTCTGCGTCTCTGGGTCTCTGTGTCTCAGGGTCTCAGTGGCTCTGCGTCTCAGTGTCTCTGCGTCTCTGCTTGTCAGGGTCTCAGAGTCTCTGCGTCTCTGTGTCTCTGCGTCTCAGTGTCTCTGCATCTCTGCGTCTCTTGTTCTCAGTGTCTCTGCATCTCCGCACCTCTGGATCTCAGTGTCTCTGCGTCTCAGTGTCTCTGCGTCTCCGCATCTCAAAGTCTCTGGTTCCCAGGGTCTCTGCGTCTCAGGTTCTCTGTGTCTCTGCGTCCCTGCGTCTCAGGGTCTCTGCTTCTCTGCGTCTCAGAGTCTCTGCGTCTCAGAGTCTCTGCGTCTCTGGGTCTCAGTGTCGCTGCGTCTCAGTGTCTCTTCATCTCTGAGTCTCTGTACCTCAGTGTCTCTGCATCTCTGCGTCTCTGGGTTGCAGTGTCTCAGAGTTTCTGTGTCTCAGTGTCTCTGCGTCACTGCATCTCTGGGTCTCAGTGTCACTGCGTCTCTGGGTCTCAGTGTCTCTGCGTCTCTGCGTCTCAGGTTCTCTGCGCCTCTGTGTCTCAGTGTCTCTGCGTTTCTGCGTCTCTGGGTTGCAGCGTCTCAGAGTCTCTGCGTCTCAGTGTCTGTGCGTCTTGCATCTCTGCGTCTCAGTGTCTCTGCGTCTCTGCATCTCTGGGTCTCAGTGTCTCTACGTCTCTGGGTTTCAGTGTCTCTGCGTCTCAGGGTCTCTGCGTCTCTGCGTCTCAGTGTCTCTGTGTCTCTGCGTCTCTGCGTCTCAGTGTTTGTGCGTCTTGCATCTCTGCGTCTCAGTGTCTCTGCGTCTCAGTGTCTCTGTGTCTCTGCGTCTCTGCTTCTCAGGGTCTCAGTGTCTCTGCGTCTCAGTGTCTCTGCGTCTCAGTGTCTCTGCATCTCTGCGTCTCTTGTTCTCAGTGTCTCTGCATCTCTGCATTTCTGGATCTCCGTATCTCTATGTCTCAGTGTCTCTGCGTCTCCGCATCTCAAAGTCTCTGGTTCTCAGTGCCTCTGCGTCTCAGCTTCTTTGCGTCTCAGTGTCTCTGCATCTCTGGGTCTCAGTGTCTCTGCGTCTCAGGGTCTCTACGCCTCTGTGTCTCAGAGTCTCTGTGTCTCTGTGTCTCTGCGTCTCTGGGTCTCAGTGTCTCTGCGTCTCTGCGTCTCAGGGTCTCTGCGTCTCAGTGTCTCTGCGTCTCTGAGTCTCTACATCTCAGTGTCTCTGCGTCTCTGCGTCTCTGGGTTGCAGTGTGTCAGAGTCTCTGCCTCGCAGTGTCTTGCGTCTCTGCATCTCTGGGTCTCAGTGTCACTGCGTCTCTGGGTCTCTGTGTCTCTGTGTCTCTGCGTCTCTGAGTCTCTACATCTCAGTGTCTCTGCGTCTCTGCGTCTCTGGGTTGCAGTGTGTCAGAGTCTCTGCCTCGCAGTGTCTTGCGTCTCTGCATCTCTGGGTCTCAGAGTATCTGCGTCTCAGAGTCTCTGCCTCTCAGGGTCTCTGCGTCTCAGAGTCTCTGGGTCTCTGGGTCTCAGCGTCTCTGGGTCTCAGTGTCTCTGCGTCTCTGCGTCTCAGGGTCTCTGCGTCTCAGTGTCTCTGCGTCTCTGAGTCTCTACATCTCAGTGTCTCTGCGTCTCTGCGTCTCTGGGTTGCAGTGTGTCAGAGTCTCTGCCTCGCAGTGTCTTGCGTCTCTGCATCTCTGGGTCTCAGTGTCACTGCGTCTCTGGGTCTCTGTGTCTCTGTGTCTCTGCGTCTCTGAGTCTCTACATCTCAGTGTCTCTGCGTCTCTGCGTCTCTGGGTTGCAGTGTGTCAGAGTCTCTGCCTCGCAGTGTCTTGCGTCTCTGCATCTCTGGGTCTCAGAGTATCTGCGTCTCAGAGTCTCTGCCTCTCAGGGTCTCTGCGTCTCAGAGTCTCTGGGTCTCTGGGTCTCAGCGTCTCTGCGTCTCAGTGTCTCTGCGTCTCGGCGTCTCAGGGTCTCTGGGTCTCAGTGCCTCTGCGTCTCAGCTTCTCTGCGTCTCAGTGTCTCTGCATCTCTGGGTCTCAGTGTCTCTGCGTCTCAGGGTCTCTACGCCTCTGTGTCTCAGAGTCTCTGGGTCTCAGTGTCTCTGCGTCTCTGGGTTGCAGCGTCTCAGAGTCTCTGCCTCGCAGTGTCTCTGCGTCTCTGCATCTCTGGGTCTCAGTGTCACTGCGTCTCTGGGTCTCAGTGTCTCTGTGTCTCTGCGTCTCAGAGTCTCTGCGTCTCAGAGTCTCTGCGTCTCAGACCCTCTGGGTCTCAGTCTCTCTGCGTCTCAGAGTATCTGCGTCTCAGAGTCTCTGCCTCTCAGAGTCTCTGCGTCTCAGAGTCTCTGCGTCTCTGGGTCTCAGCGTCTCTGCGTCTCTGCGTCTCAGAGTCTCTGCGTCTCTGGGTCTCAGCGTCTCTGCGTCTCAGTGTCTCTGCGTCTCAGTGTCTCTGCGTCTCGGCGTCTCAGGGTCTCTGGGTCTCAGTGTCTCTGCGTCTCAGGGTCTCTACGCCTCTGTGTCTCAGAGTCTCTGTGTCTCTGTGTCTCTGCGTCTCTGGGTCTCAGTGTCTCTGCGTTTCTGCGTCTCTGCGTCTCAGTGTCTCTGCGTCACTGCATCTCTGGGTCTCAGTGACTCTGCGTCTCTGCGTATCTGCGACTCTGTGTCTCTGCGTCTCAGGGTCTCTACGCCTCTGCGTCTCAGAGTCTCTGCGTCTCTGGGTCTCAGTGTCTCTGCGTATCTGCGTCTCTGTGTCTCAGTGTCTCTGCGTCTCTGCATCTCTGGGTCTCAGTGTCACTGCGTCTCTGGGTCTCAGTGTCTCTGTGTCTCTGCGTCTCAGAGTCTCTGCGTCTCAGAGTCTCTGCGTCTCAGACCCTCTGGGTCTCAGTCTCTCTGCGTCTCAGAGTATCTGCGTCTCAGAGTCTCTGCCTCTCAGAGTCTCTGCGTCTCAGAGTCTCTGCGTCTCTGGGTCTCAGCGTCTCTGCGTCTCAGAGTCTCTGCGTCTCTGGGTCTCAGCGTCTCTGCGTCTCAGTGTCTCTGCGTCTCAGTGTCTCTGCGTCTCGGCGTCTCAGGGTCTCTGGGTCTCAGTGTCTCTGCGTCTCAGGGTCTCTACGCCTCTGTGTCTCTGTGTCTCTGTGTCTCTGCGTCTCTGGGTCTCAGTGTCTCTGCGTTTCTGCGTCTCTGCGTCTCAGTGTCTCTGCGTCACTGCATCTCTGGGTCTCAGTGACTCTGCGTCTCTGCGTATCTGCGACTCTGTGTCTCTGCGTCTCAGGGTCTCTACGCCTCTGCGTCTCAGAGTCTCTGCGTCTCTGGGTCTCAGTGTCTCTGCGTATCTGCGTCTCTGTGTCTCAGGGTCTCAGTGGCTCTGCGTCTCAGTGTCTCTGCGTCTCTGCTTGTCAGGGTCTCAGAGTCTCTGCGTCTCTGTGTCTCTGCGTCTCAGTGTCTCTGCATCTCTGCGTCTCTTGTTCTCAGTGTCTCTGCATCTCCGCATCTCTGGATCTCAGTGTCTCTGCGTCTCAGTGTCTCTGCGTCTCCGCATCTCAAAGTCTCTGGTTCTCAGGGTCTCTGCGTCTCAGGTTCTCTGTGTCTCTGCGTCCCTGCGTCTCAGGGTCTCTGCTTCTCTGCGTCTCAGAGTCTCTGCGTCTCAGAGTCTCTGCGTCTCTGGGTCTCAGTGTCTCTGCGTCTCAGGGTCTCTGCTTCTCTGCGTCTCAGAGTCTCTGGGTCTCAGAGTCTCTACGTCTCAGAGTCTCAGTGTCTCTGCGTCTCAGTGTCTCTGCATCTCTGAGTCTCTGTACCTCAGTGTCTCTGCATCTCTGCGTCTCTGGGTTGCAGTGTCTCAGAGTTTCTGTGTCTCAGTGTCTCTGCGTCACTGCATCTCTGGGTCTCAGTGTCACTGCGTCTCTGGGTCTCAGTGTCTCTGCGTCTCTGCGTCTCTGCGTCTCAGGTTCTCTGCGTCTCTGTGTCTCAGTGTCTCTGCGTTTCTGCGTCTCTGGGTTGCAGCGTCTCAGAGTCTCTGCGTCTCAGTGTCTGTGCGTCTTGCATCTCTGCGTCTCAGTGTCTCTGCGTCTCTGCATCTCTGGGTCTCAGTGTCTCTACGTCTCTGGGTTTCAGTGTCTCTGCGTCTCAGGGTCTCTGCGTCTCTGCGTCTCTGTGTCTCTGCGTCTCTGCGTCTCAGTGTTTGTGCGTCTTGCATCTCTGCGTCTCAGTGTCTCTGCGTCTCAGTGTCTCTGTGTCTCAGCGTCTCTGCTTCTCAGGGTCTCAGCATCTCTGCGTCTCAGTGTCTCTGCGTCTCAGTGTCTCTGCATCTCTGCGTCTCTTGTTCTCAGTGTCTCTGCATCTCTGCATTTCTGGATCTCCGTATCTCTATGTCTCAGTGTCTCTGCGTCTCCGCATCTCAAAGTCTCTGGTTCTCAGTGCCTCTGCGTCTCAGCTTCTTTGCGTCTCAGTGTCTCTGCATCTCTGGGTCTCAGTGTCTCTGCGTCTCCGTGTCTCAGTGTCTCAGAGTCTCAGTGTCTCTGGGTCTCAGCGTCTCTGTGTCTCTGTGTCTCAGTGTCTCAGAGTCTCAGAGTCTCAGAGTCTCAGTGTCTCAGTGTCTCTGTGTCTCAGTGTCTCTGTGTCTCAGTGTCGCACTGTCTCAGAGTCTCAGTGTCTCTGTGTCTCAGTTTGTCAGTGTCTCCGTGTCTCAGTGTCTCAGAGTCTCAGAGTGTCTGTGTCTCAGTGTCACTGTGTCTCAGTGTCTCAGTGTCTCAGAGTCTCAGTGTCTCAGTGTCTCAGAGTCTCAGTGTCTCTGTGTCTCAGTGTCTCAGATTCTCAGTGTCTCTGTGTCTCTGTGTCTCAGTGTCTCAGATTCTCAGTGTCTCAGTGTCTCAGTGTCTCAGAGTCTCAGTGTCTCTGTGTCTCAGTGTCTCTGTGTCTCTGTGTCTCAGTGTCTCAGATTCTCAGTGTCTCTGTGTGTCAGAGTCTCAGTGTCTCTGGGTCTCAGTGTGTCAGTGTCTCAGAGCCTCAGTGTCTCTGTGTCTCTGTGTCACAGTTTCTCAGTGTCTCTGAGTCTCAGAGTCACAGTGTCCCTGTGTCTCAGTGTCTCTGAGTCTCAGTGTCTCTGTGTCACAGTGTCTCGGTGTCTCTGTGTCTCAGTGCCTCTGTCTCTCAGAGTCACCGAGTCTCAGATTCTCAGTGTCTCAGTGCCTCAGAGTCTCAGTGTCTCTGTGTCCCAGTGTCTCTGTGTCTCTGTGTCTCAGTGTCTCAGTGTCTCTGTGCCTCTGTGTCTCAGTGTCTCAGAGTCTCAGTGTCTCTGGGTCTCAGTGTCTCAGAGTCTCAGTGTCTCTGGGTCTCAGTTTCTCAGTGTCTCTGTGTCTCAGTGTCTCAGAGTCTCTGTGTCTCAGTGTCACTGTGTCTCAGTGTCTCAGAGTCTCAGTGTCTCAGTGTCTCAGTGTCTCAGAGTCTCAGTGTCTCAGTGTCTCAGATTCTCAGTGTCTCAGTGTCTCAGTGTCTCAGAGTCTCAGTGTCTCAGAGTCTCAGTGTCTCAGTGTCTCTGTGTCTCAGTGTGTCAGTGTCTCATAGTCTCAGTGTCTCTGTGTCACAGTTTCTCAGTGTCTCTGAGTCTCAGAGTCACAGTGTCCCTGTGTCTCAGTGTCTCTGAGTCTCAGTGTCTCTGTGTCACAGTGTCTCGGTGTCTCTGTGTCTCAGTGCCTCTGTCTCTCAGAGTCACCGAGTCTCAGATTCTCAGTGTCTCAGTGCCTCAGAGTCTCAGTGTCTCTGTGTCCCAGCGTTTCAGTGTCTCTGTGTCTCAGTGTCTCAGTGTCTCTGTGCCTCTGTGTCTCAGTGTCTCAGAGTCTCAGTGTCTCTGTGTCTCAGTGTCTCAGAGTCTCTGTGTCTCTGTGTCTCAGTGTCTCAGAGTCTCAGTGTCTCTGGGACTCAGTGTCTCAGAGTCTCAGTGTCTCTCGGTCTCAGTTTCTCAGTGTCTCTGTGTCTCAGTGTCTCAGAGTCTCTGTGTCTCAGTGTCACTGTGTCTCAGTGTCTCAGTGTCTCAGAGTCTCAGTGTCTCAGTGTCTCAGAGTCTCAGTGTCTCTGTGTCTCAGTGTCTCTGTGTCTCTGTGTCTCAGTGTCTCAGATTCTCAGTGTCTCAGTGTCTCAGAGTCTCAGAGTCTCAGTGTCTCAGTGTCTCAGATTCTCAGTGTCTCAGTGTCTCAGTGTCTCAGAGTCTCAGTGTCTCAGTGTCTCAGAGTCTCAGTGTCTCAGAGTCTCAGTGTCTCAGTGTCTCTGTGTCTCTGTGTCTCAGTGTGTCAGTGTCTCAGAGCCTCAGTGTCTCTGTGTCTCTGTGTCACAGTTTCTCAGTGTCTCTGAGTCTCAGAGTCACAGTGTCCCTGTGTCTCAGTGTCTCTGAGCCTCAGTGTCTATGTGTCACAGTGTCTCGTTGTCTCTGTGTCTCAGTGCCTCTGTCTCTCAGTGTCACAGAGTCTCAGATTCTCAGTGTCTCAGTGTCTCAGAGTCTCAGTGTCTCAGTGTCTCAGAGTCTCAGTGTCTCTGTGTCTCTGTGTCTCAGTGTCTCAGTGTCTCAGTGTCTCAGAGTCTCACTTTCTACGTGTCTCAGAGACGCAGTGTCTCAGTGTCTCGGATTCTCAGTGTCTCAGAGTCTCAGTGTCTCTGTGTCTCAGTGTCTCAGTGTGTCAGTGTCTCAATGTCTCAGTGTCTCAGTGTCTCAGTGATTCAGTGTCTCAATGTCTCGGTGTCTCAGTGTCTCTGTGTCTCAGTGTCTCAGTGTCTCAGTGTCTCAGAATCTCAGTGTCTCTGTTTCTCTGTGTCTCTGTGTCTCTCTGTCTCTGTGTCTCAGTGTCTCTGTGTCTCTGTGTCTCAGTGTCTCTGTATCTCTGTGTCTCTGTGACTCTGTGTCTCAGAGTCTCAGTGTATCTGTGTCTCAGTTTCTCTTTGTCTCAGTGTCTCTGTGCCTCTGTGTCTCTGTGTCTCCGTGTCTGTGTATCTCAGAGTCTCAGTGTCTCTGTGTCTCTGTGTCTCAGAGTCTCTGTGTCTCTGTGTCTCAGTATCTCTGTGTCTCTGTGTCTCAGTGTCTCTGTGTCTCAGAGTCTCAGTGTCTCAGTGTCTCAGTGTCTCAGCTTCTCTGAGTCTCTGTGTCTCAGTGTCTCTGTGTCTCTGTGCCTCAGTGTGTCAGAGTCTATGTGTCTCTGTGTCTCCTTGTCTCAGTGTCTCTGTGTCTCAATGTCTCAATGTCTCTGTGTCTCAGTGTCTCAGTGTCTCTGTTTCTCAGCGCCTCTGTGTCTCTGTGTTTCAGTGTCTCAATGCGTCTGTGTCTCTGTGTCTCTATGTCTCTATGTCTCTGTGTCTCTGTGTCTCAGTGTCTCAATGTCTCTGTGTCTCTGTGTCTCAGTGTCTCAATGTCTCAGAGTCTCAGTGTCTCAATGTCTCAGTGTCTCATTGTCTCTGTGTCTCTGTGTCTCAGTGTTTCAGTGTCTCTGTGTCTCAGTGTCTCAGAGTCTCAGAGTCTCAGTGTCTCTGTGTCTCATTGTCTCAGAGTCTCTGCGTCTCTGCGTCTCAGTGTCTCTGTGTCTCAGTGTCTCAGAGTCTCTGTGGCCCTGTGTCTCTGTGTCTCAATGTCTCAGAGTCTCAGAGTCTCTGTGTCTCAGTGTCTCAGTGTCTCTGTGTCTCTGTGTCTCTGTGTCTCAGTGTCTCTGTGTCTCTTTGTCTGAGTGTCTCAGAGTCTCAGTGTCTCTGTGTCTCAGTGTGTCAGGGTCCCTGTGTCTCTGTGTCTCAGTGTCTCAGTATCTGTGTGTCTCAGTGTCTCAGTGTCTCTGTGTGTCAGTGTCTCAGCGTCTCTGTGTCTCAGAGTCTCAGTGTCTCTGTGTCTCAGTGTCCCTGTGTCTCTGTGTCTTAGTGTCTCAGTGTCTCTGTGTCTCTGTGTCTCAGGGTGTCAGTGTCTCAGAGTCTCAGTGTCTCAGTGTCTCTGTGTCTCAGTGTCTCAGTGTCTCTGTGTCTGTGTGTCTCTGCGTCTCAGTGTCTCATAGTCTCAGTGTCTCAGAGTCTCTGTGTCTCAGTGTCTCAGTGTCTCTGTGTGTCTGTGTCTCAGTTCTCAGAGTCTCTGTGTGTCAGTGTCTCAGTGTCTCTGTGTCTCAGTGTCTCAGAATCTCAGTGTCTCTGTTTCTCTGTGTCTCTGTGTCTCTCTGTCTCAGTGTCTCAGTGTCTCAGTGTCTCAGTGTCTCTGTGTCTCTGTGTCTCAGAGTCTCAGTGTCTCGGTGTCTCAGTGTGTCAGAGTCTCTGTGTCTCTGTGTCTCCTTGTCTCAGTGTCTCTTTGTCTCAGTGTCTCAATGTCTCTGTGTCTCTGTGTCTCAGTTTCTCTGTGTCTCTGTGTCTCAGTGTCTCTGTGTCTCTGCGTCTCAGAGTCTCAGTGTCTCAGTGCCTCAGTGTCTCAGAGTCTCTGTGTCTCGGTGTCTCAGTGTCTCAGAGTCCCATTGTCTCAGAGTCTCTGTGTCTCTGTGTCTCAGTGTCTCGGTACCTCAGAGTCTCAGTGTCTCTTTGTCTCTGTGTCTCTGTGTCTCAGTTTCTCTGTGTCTCAGTGTCTCAGTGTCTCTGTGGCTCAGTGTCCCAGTGTTTCTGTGTCTCAGTGTCTCTGTGTGTCTGTGTCTCAGAGTCTCTGTGTCTCAGTGTCTCAATGTCTCAGTGTCTCAGTGTCTCAGTGATTCAGTGTCTCAATGTCTCGGTGTCTCAGTGACTCAGTGTCTCTGTATCTCTGTGTCTCAGTGTCTCTGTGTCTCAGTGTCTCTGTGTATCTGTGTCTTTGCGTCTCAGTGTCTCATAGTCTCAGTGTCTCTGTGTCTCTGTGTCTCAGTGTCTCAGTGGCTCAGTGTCTCTGTGTCTCTGTGTCTCTGTGTCTCAGAGTCTCAGTGTCTCTGTGTCTCTGTGTCTCTGTGTCTCTGCGTCTCAGTGTCTCATAGTCTGAGTGTCTCAGAGTCTCTGTGGCTCAGTGACTCAGTGTTTCTGTGTCTCAGTGTCTCTCTGTCTCTGTGTCTCCGTGTCTGAGTGTCCCAGAGTCTCAGTGCCTCAGTGTCTGAGAGGCTCTGTGTCTCAGTGTCTCAGTGATTCTGTGTCTCAGTGTCTCAGTGTCTCAGTGTCTCAGTGTCTCTGTGTCTCAATGTCTCAGTGTCTCCGAGTCTCTGTGTCTCTGTGCCTCAGTGTCTGAGAGACTCTGTGTCTCAGTGTCTCAGTGTCTCAGTGTCTCTGCGTCTCAGTGTCTCTGTGTCTCAATGTCTCAGTGTCTCCGAGTCTCTGTGTCTCTGTGTCTCAGTCTCTCAGTGTCTCTGTGTCTCTGTGTCTCAGAGTCTCTGTGTCTCTGTGACTCTGTGTCTCCGTGTCTGAGTGTCTCAGAGTCTCTGTATCTCAGTGTGTCAGGGAATCTGTGTCTCTGTGTCTCAGTGTCTCAGTATCTCTGTGTCTCTGTGTCTCACTGTCTCTGTGTCTCAGTGTCTCAGCGTCTCTGTGTCTCAGAGTCTCAGTGTCTCTGTGTCTCAGTGTCTCTTTGTCTCTGTGTCTCAGTGTCTCAAGGTGTCAGTGTCTCAGAGTCTCTGTGTCTCAGTGTCTCTGTGTCTCTGTATCTCTGCGTCTCAGTGTCTCATAGTCTCAGTGTCTCAGAGTCTCTGTGTCTCAGTGTCTCAGTGTCTCTGTGTGTCTGTGTCACAGTTCTCAGAGTCTCTGTGTCTCAGTGTCTCAGTGTCTCTGTGTCTCAGTGTCTCAGAATCTCAGTGTCTCTGCTTCTCTGTGTCTCTGTGTCTCTCTGTCTCAGAGTCTCTGTGTCTCCTTGTCTCAGTGTCTCTTTGTCTCAGTGTCTCAGTGTCTCCGAGTCTCTGTGTCTCTGTGTCTCAGTCTCTCAGTGTCTTTTTGTCTCTGTGTCTCAGAGTCTCTGTGTCTCTGTGTCTCTGTGTCTCCGTGTCTGAGTGTCCCAGAGTCTCTGTGTCTCTGTGTCTCAGTGTCTCTGTGTCTCAGTGTCTCTGTGTCTCAATGTCTCAGTGTCTCCGAGTCTCTGTGTCTCCGTCTCTCAGTGTCTCTGTGTCTCAGTGTCTCAGAGACTCAGTGTCTCTGTGTCTCTGTGACTCTGCGTCTCAGACTCTCAGTGTCTCTGAGTCTCAGTGTCTCCGTGTCTCAGTGTCTCAGTGTCTCTGTGTCTCAGTGTCTAAGAGTCTCAGTGTTTCTGTGTCTCAGTGTCTCAGTGTCTCAGAGTCTCTGTGTCTCAGTGTCTCAGTGTCTCAGAGTCTCTGTGTCTCAGTGTCTCTGTGTCTCAGTGTCTCTGAGTCTCAGTGTCTCTGTGTCTCAGTGTCTCTGTGTCTCAGTGCCTCAGTGCCTCAGTGTCTCAGAGTCTCTGTGTCTCAGAGTGTCAGAGTCTCAGTGCCTCAGTGTCTCAGTGTCTCAGTGTCTCAGTGACTCAGTGTCTCAATGTCTCAGTGTCGCAGAGTCTCTGTGTCTCAGTGTCTCTGTGTGTCAGTGCCTCAGAGTCCCTGTGTCTCTGTTTCTGAGTGCCTCTGTGTCTCAGAGCCTCAGTGTCTCTGTCTCTCTGTGTCCCAGTGCCTCAGTGTTTCAGAGTCTCAGTGTCTCTTTGTCTCTGTGTCTCAGTGTCTCAATGTCTCTGTGTCTCTGTGTCTCAGTGTCTCAGTGCCTCAATCTCTCAGTGTATCAATGTCTCGGTGTCTCAGTGTCTCAGTTTCTCAATGTCTCAGTGTCGCTGTGTCTCTGTGTCTCAGTGTCTCTGTGTCTCAGTGTGACAGGGTCCCTGTGTTTCTGTGTCTTAGTGTCTCAGTGTCTCTGTGTCTCTGTGTCTCAGTGTCTCAGGGTGTCAGTGTCTCAGAGTCTCTGTGTCTCAGTGTCTCAGTGTCTCAGAGTCTCAGAGTCTCAGTGTCTCTGTGTCTCAGTGTCTCAGAGTCTCAGTGTCTCAGAGTCTCTGTGTCTCAGTGTCTCAGTGTCTCTGTGTGTCTGTGTCTCAGTTCTCAGAGTCTCTGTGTGTCAGTGTCTCAGTGTCTCAGAATCTCAGTGTCTCTGTTTCTCTGTGTCTCCGTGTCTCTCTGTCTCTGTGTCTCTGTGTCTCAGTGTCTCTGTGTCTCTGTGTCTCAGAGTCTCAGTGTCTCGGTGTCTCAGTGTGTCAGAGTCTCTGTGTCTCTGTGTCTCCTTGTCTCAGTGTCTCTTTGTCTCAGTATCTCAATGTCTCTGTGTCTCTGTGTCTCAGTTTCTCTGTGTCTCTGGGTCTCAGTGTCTCTGTGTCTCTGCGTCTCAGAGTCTCAGTGTCTCAGTGCCTCACTGTCTCAGAGTCTCTGTGTCTCGGTGTCTCAGTGTCTCAGAGTCCCAGTGTCTCAGAGTCTCTGTGTCTCTGTGTCTCAGTGTCTCGGTACCTCAGAGTCTCAGTGTCTCTTTGTCTCTGTGTCTCTGTGTCTCAGTTTCTCTGTGTCTCAGTGT
The DNA here is from genome assembly GCF_965287045.1 of Carcharhinus amblyrhynchos. Taxonomy (NCBI): domain Eukaryota; kingdom Metazoa; phylum Chordata; class Chondrichthyes; order Carcharhiniformes; family Carcharhinidae; genus Carcharhinus; species Carcharhinus amblyrhynchos. Next base: position 720,589 of record NW_027649831.1, on the reverse strand, counting down.
CTCAGTGTCTCAGTGTCTCTGTGGCTCAGTGTCCCAGTGTTTCTGTGTCTCAGTGTCTCTGTGTCTCTGTGTCTCAGAGTCTCTGTGTCTCAGTGTCTCAATGTCTCAGTGTCTCAGTGTCTCAGTGATTCAGTGTCTCAATGTCTCGGTGTCTCAGTGACTCAGTGTCTCAGTGTCTCAGTGTCTCTGTATCTCTGTGTCTCAGTGTCTCTGTGTCTCAGTGTCTCTGTGTATCTGTGTCTTTGCGTCTCAGTGTCTCATAGTCTCAGTGTCTCTGTGTCTCAGTGTCTCAGTGGCTCAGTGTCTCTGTGTCTCAGTGTCTCTGTGTCTCTGTGTCTCTGCGTCTCAGTGTTTCATAGTCTCAGTGTCTCAGAGTCTCAGAGTCTCTGTGGCTCAGTGACTCAGTGTTTCTGTGTCTCAGTGTCTCTGTGTCTCTGTGTCTCCGTGTCTGAGTGTCCCAGAGTCTCAGTGTCTCTGTGCCTCAGTGTCTGAGAGACTCTGTGTCTCAGTGTCTCAGTGACTCTGTGTCTCAGTGTCTCAGTGTCTCTGTGTCTCAGTGTCTCTGTGTCTCAATGTCTCAGTGTCTCCGAGTCTCTGTGTCTCTGTGCCTCAGTGTCTGAGAGACTCAGTGTCTCAGTGTCTCTGTGTCTCAGTGTCTCTGTGTCTCAATGTCTCAGTGTCTCCGAGTCTCTGTGTCTCTGTGTCTCAGTCTCTCAGTGTCTCTGTGTCTCAGAGTCTCTGTGTCTCTGTGACTCTGTGTCTCCGTGTCTGAGTGTCTCAGAGTCTCAGTGTCTCTGTATCTCAGTGTGTCAGGGAATCTGTGTCTCTGTGTCTCAGTGTCTCAGTATCTCAGTGTCTCAGTGTCTCACTGTCTCTGTGTCTCAGTGTCTCAGCGTCTCTGTGTCTCAGAGTCTCAGTGTCTCTGTGTCTCAGTGTCCCTGTGTCTCTGTGTCTCAGTGTCTCAGTGTCTCTTTGTCTCAGTGTCTCAGTGTCTCAGTGTCTCAGTGTCTCTGTGTCTCAATGTCTCAGTGTCTCCGAGTCTCTGTGTCTCTGTGCCTCAGTGTCTGAGAGACTCTGTGTCTCAGTGTCTCCGTGTCTCTGTGTCTCAGTGTCTCTGTGTCTCAATGTCTCAGTGTCTCCGAGTCTCTGTGTCTCTGTGTCTCAGTCTCTCAGTGTCTCTGTGTCTCTGTGTCTCAGAGTCTCTGTGTCTCTGTGACTCTGTGTCTCCGTCTCTGAGTGTCTCAGAGTCTCAGTGTCTCTGTATCTCAGTGTGTCAGGGAATCTGTGTCTCAGTGTCTCAGTATCTCTGTGTCTCAGTGTCTCACTGTCTCTGTGTCTCAGTGTCTCACTGTCTCTGTGTCTCAGTGTCTCAGCGTCTCTGTGTCTCAGAGTCTCAGTGTCTCTGTGTCTCAGTGTCCCTGTGTCTCTGTGTCTCAGTGTCTCAGTGTCTCTTTGTCTCTGTGTCTCAGTGTCTCAAGGGGTCAGTGTCTCAGAGTCTCTGTGTCTCTGTGCCTCAGTGTCTCTGTGTCTCAGAGTCTCAGTGTCTCAGTGTCTCTGTGTCTCTGTATCTCTGCGTCACAGTGTCTCATAGGCTCAGTGTCTCAGAGTCTCTGTGTCTCAGTGTCTCAGTGTCTCTGTGTGTCTGTGTCACAGTTCTCAGAGTCTCTGTGTCTCAGTGTCTCAGTGTCTCTGTGTCTCAGTGTCTCAGAATCTCAGTGTCTCTGCTTCTCTGTGTCTCTGTGTCTCTGTGTCTCTCTGTCTCAGAGTCTCTGTGTCTCCTTGTCTCAGTGTCTCTTTGTCTCAGTGCCTCAATGTCTCTGTGTCTCTGTGTCTCAGTTTCTCTCTATCTCTGTGTCTCAGTGTCTCTGTGTCTCTGCGTCTCAGAGTCTCAGTGTCTCAGTGCCTCAGTGTCTCAGAGTCTCTGTGTCTCTGTGTCTCAGTGTCTCAGTGTCCCAGTGTCTCAGAGTCTCTGTGTCTCTGTGTCTCAGTCTCTCTGTGTCTTTTTGTCTCTGTGTCTCAGAGTCTCTGTGTCTCTGTGTCTCTGTGTCTCCGTGTCTGAGTGTCCCCGAGTCTCTGTGTCTCTGTGTCTCAGTGTCTCTGTGTCTCAGTGTCTCAGTGTCTCTGTGTCTCAGTGTCTCAATGTCTCAGTGTCTCCGAATCTCTGTGTCTCCGTCTCTCAGTGTCTCTGTGTCTCAGTGTCTCAGAGACTCAGTGTCTCTGTGTCTCTGTGACTCTGCGTCTCAGACTCTCAGTGTCTCTGTGTCTCAGTGTCTCAGTGTCTCAGAGTCTCAGTGTCTCTGAGTCTCAGTGTCTCCGTGTCTCAGTGTCTCAGTGTCTCAGTGATTCAGTGTCTCAATGTCTCGGTGTCTCAGTGACTCAGTGTCTCAGTGTCTCAGTGTCTCTGTATCTCTGTGTCTCAGTGTCTCTGTGTCTCAGTGTCTCTGTGTATCTGTGTCTTTGCGTCTCAGTGTCTCATAGTCTCAGTGTCTCTGTGTCTCAGTGTCTCAGTGGCTCAGTGTCTCTGTGTCTCAGTGTCTCTGTGTCTCTGTGTCTCTGCGTCTCAGTGTTTCATAGTCTCAGTGTCTCAGAGTCTCAGAGTCTCTGTGGCTCAGTGACTCAGTGTTTCTGTGTCTCAGTGTCTCTGTGTCTCTGTGTCTCCGTGTCTGAGTGTCCCAGAGTCTCAGTGTCTCTGTGCCTCAGTGTCTGAGAGACTCTGTGTCTCAGTGTCTCAGTGACTCTGTGTCTCAGTGTCTCAGTGTCTCTGTGTCTCAGTGTCTCTGTGTCTCAATGTCTCAGTGTCTCCGAGTCTCTGTGTCTCTGTGCCTCAGTGTCTGAGAGACTCAGTGTCTCAGTGTCTCTGTGTCTCAGTGTCTCTGTGTCTCAATGTCTCAGTGTCTCCGAGTCTCTGTGTCTCTGTGTCTCAGTCTCTCAGTGTCTCTGTGTCTCAGAGTCTCTGTGTCTCTGTGACTCTGTGTCTCCGTGTCTGAGTGTCTCAGAGTCTCAGTGTCTCTGTATCTCAGTGTGTCAGGGAATCTGTGTCTCTGTGTCTCAGTGTCTCAGTATCTCAGTGTCTCAGTGTCTCACTGTCTCTGTGTCTCAGTGTCTCAGCGTCTCTGTGTCTCAGAGTCTCAGTGTCTCTGTGTCTCAGTGTCCCTGTGTCTCTGTGTCTCAGTGTCTCAGTGTCTCTTTGTCTCAGTGTCTCAGTGTCTCAGTGTCTCAGTGTCTCTGTGTCTCAATGTCTCAGTGTCTCCGAGTCTCTGTGTCTCTGTGCCTCAGTGTCTGAGAGACTCTGTGTCTCAGTGTCTCCGTGTCTCTGTGTCTCAGTGTCTCTGTGTCTCAATGTCTCAGTGTCTCCGAGTCTCTGTGTCTCTGTGTCTCAGTCTCTCAGTGTCTCTGTGTCTCTGTGTCTCAGAGTCTCTGTGTCTCTGTGACTCTGTGTCTCCGTCTCTGAGTGTCTCAGAGTCTCAGTGTCTCTGTATCTCAGTGTGTCAGGGAATCTGTGTCTCAGTGTCTCAGTATCTCTGTGTCTCAGTGTCTCACTGTCTCTGTGTCTCAGTGTCTCACTGTCTCTGTGTCTCAGTGTCTCAGCGTCTCTGTGTCTCAGAGTCTCAGTGTCTCTGTGTCTCAGTGTCCCTGTGTCTCTGTGTCTCAGTGTCTCAGTGTCTCTTTGTCTCTGTGTCTCAGTGTCTCAAGGGGTCAGTGTCTCAGAGTCTCTGTGTCTCTGTGCCTCAGTGTCTCTGTGTCTCAGAGTCTCAGTGTCTCAGTGTCTCTGTGTCTCTGTATCTCTGCGTCACAGTGTCTCATAGTCTCAGTGTCTCAGAGTCTCTGTGTCTCAGTGTCTCAGTGTCTCTGTGTGTCTGTGTCACAGTTCTCAGAGTCTCTGTGTCTCAGTGTCTCAGTGTCTCTGTGTCTCAGTGTCTCAGAATCTCAGTGTCTCTGCTTCTCTGTGTCTCTGTGTCTCTGTGTCTCTCTGTCTCAGAGTCTCTGTGTCTCCTTGTCTCAGTGTCTCTTTGTCTCAGTGCCTCAATGTCTCTGTGTCTCTGTGTCTCAGTTTCTCTCTATCTCTGTGTCTCAGTGTCTCTGTGTCTCTGCGTCTCAGAGTCTCAGTGTCTCAGTGCCTCAGTGTCTCAGAGTCTCTGTGTCTCTGTGTCTCAGTGTCTCAGTGTCCCAGTGTCTCAGAGTCTCTGTGTCTCTGTGTCTCAGTCTCTCTGTGTCTTTTTGTCTCTGTGTCTCAGAGTCTCTGTGTCTCTGTGTCTCTGTGTCTCCGTGTCTGAGTGTCCCCGAGTCTCTGTGTCTCTGTGTCTCAGTGTCTCTGTGTCTCAGTGTCTCAGTGTCTCTGTGTCTCAGTGTCTCAATGTCTCAGTGTCTCCGAATCTCTGTGTCTCCGTCTCTCAGTGTCTCTGTGTCTCAGTGTCTCAGAGACTCAGTGTCTCTGTGTCTCTGTGACTCTGCGTCTCAGACTCTCAGTGTCTCTGTGTCTCAGTGTCTCAGTGTCTCAGAGTCTCAGTGTCTCTGAGTCTCAGTGTCTCCGTGTCTCTGTGTCTCAGTGTCTCTGTGTCTCAGTGTCTCAGAGTCTCAGTGTCTCTGTGTCTCAGTGTCTCAGTGTCTCAGAGTCTCTGTGTCTCAGTGTCTCAGTGTCTCAGAGTCTCTGTGTCTCAGTGTCTCTGTGTCTCAGTGTCTCTGAGTCTCAGTGTCTCTGTGTCTCAGTGTCTCTGTGTCTCAGTGTCTCAGTGTCTCTGAGTCTCAGTGTCTCTGTGTCTCAGTGTCTCTGTGTCTCAGTGCCTCAGTGTCTCAGAGTCTCTGTGTCTCAGAGTGTCAGAGTCTCAGTGCCTCAGTGTCTCGGTGTCTCAGTGTCTCAGTTTCTCAATGTCTCAGTGTTGCTGTGTCTCTGTGTCTCAGAGTCTCAGTGTCTCTGTGTCTCAGTGTGTCAGGGTCCCTGTGTCTCTGTGTCTCAGTGTCTCAGTATCTGTGTGTCTCAGTGTCTCAGTGTCTCTGTGTGTCAGTGTCTCAGCGTCTCTGTGTCTCAGAGTCTCAGTGTCTCTGTGTCTCAGTGTCCCTGTGTTTCTGTGTCTTAGTGTCTCAGTGTCTCTGTGTCTCTGTGTCTCAGGGTGTCAGTGTCTCAGAGTCTCTGTGTCTCAGTGTCTCTGTGTCTCAGTGTCTCTGTGTCTGTGTGTCTCTGCGTCTCAGTGTCTCATAGTCTCAGTGTCTCAGAGTCTCTGTGTCTCAGTGTCTCAGTGTCTCTGTGTGTCTGTGTCTCAGTTCTCAGAGTCTCTGTGTGTCAGTGTCTCAGTGTCTCTGTGTCTCAGTGTCTCAGAATCTCAGTGTCTCTGTTTCTCTGTGTCTCCGTGTCTCTCTGTCTCTGTGTCTCTGTGTCTCAGTGTCTCTGTGTCTCTGTGTCTCAGAGTCTCAGTGTCTCGGTGTCTCAGTGTGTCAGAGTCTCTGTGTCTCCTTGTCTCAGTGTCTCTTTGTCTCAGTGTCTCAATGTCTCTGTGTCTCTGTGTCTCTGTGTCTCAGTTTCTCTGTGTCTCTGGGTCTCAGTGTCTCTGTGTCTCTGCGTCTCAGAGTCTCAGTGTCTCAGTGCCTCACTGTCTCAGAGTCTCTGTGTCTCGGTGTCTCAGTGTCTCAGAGTCCCAGTGTCTCAGAGTCTCTGTGTCTCTGTGTCTCAGTGTCTCGGTACCTCAGAGTCTCAGTGTCTCTGTGTCTCTGTGTCTCAGTTTCTCTGTGTCTCAGTGTCTCAGTGTCTCTGTGGCTCAGTGTCCCAGTGTTTCTGTGTCTCAGTGTCTCTGTGTCTCAGTGTCTCTGTGTCTCAATGTCTCAGTGTCTCTGTGTCTCAATGTCTCAGTGTCTCCGAGTCTCTGTGTCTCTGTGTCTCAGTCTCTCAGTGTCTCTGTGTCTCTGTGTCTCAGAGTCTCTGTGTCTCTGTGACTCTGTGTCTCCGTCTCTGAGTGTCTCAGAGTCTCAGTGTCTCTGTATCTCAGTGTGTCAGGGAATCTGTGTCTCAGTGTCTCAGTATCTCTGTGTCTCAGTGTCTCACTGTCTCTGTGTCTCAGTGTCTCAGCGTCTCTGTGTCTCAGAGTCTCAGTGTCTCTGTGTCTCAGTGTCCCTGTGTCTCTGTGTCTCAGTGTCTCAGTGTCTCTTTGTCTCTGTGTCTCAGTGTCTCAAGGGGTCAGTGTCTCAGAGTCTCTGTGTCTCTGTGCCTCAGTGTCTCTGTGTCTCAGAGTCTCAGTGTCTCAGTGTCTCTGTGTCTCTGTATCTCTGCGTCACAGTGTCTCATAGTCTCAGTGTCTCAGAGTCTCTGTGTCTCAGTGTCTCAGTGTCTCTGTGTCTCTGTGTCACAGTTCTCAGAGTCTCTGTGTCTCAGTGTCTCAGTGTCTCTGTGTCTCAGTGTCTCAGAATCTCAGTGTCTCTGCTTCTCTGTGTCTCTGTGTCTCTCTGTCTCAGAGTCTCTGTGTCTCCTTGTCTCAGTGTCTCTTTGTCTCAGTGTCTCAATGTCTCTGTGTCTCTGTGTCTCAGTTTCTCTCTGTCTCAGTGTCTCAGTGTCTCTGTGTCTCTGTGTCACAGTTCTCAGAGTCTCTGTGTCTCAGTGTCTCAGTGTCTCTGTGTCTCAGTGTCTCAGAATCTCAGTGTCTCTGCTTCTCTGTGTCTCTGTGTCTCTCTGTCTCAGAGTCTCTGTGTCTCCTTGTCTCAGTGTCTCTTTGTCTCAGTGTCTCAATGTCTCTGTGTCTCTGTGTCTCAGTTTCTCTCTGTCTCTGTGTCTCAGTGTCTCTGTGTCTCTGCGTCTCAGTGTCTCAGTGCCTCAGTGTCTCAGAGTCTCTGTGTCTCTGTGTCTCAGTGTCTCAGTGTCCCAGTGTCTCAGAGTCTCTGTGTCTCTGTGTCTCAGTCTCTCAGTGTCTTTTTGTCTCTGTGTCTCAGAGTCTCTGTGTCTCTGTGTCTCTGTGTCTCCGTGTCTGAGTGTCCCAGAGTCTCTGTGTCTCCGTGTCTCAGTGTCTCTGTGTCTCTGTGTCTCAGTGTCTCAGTGTCTCTGTGTCTCTGTGTCTCTGTGTCTCAATGTCTCAGTGTCTCCGAATCTCTGTGTCTCCGTCTCTCAGTGTCTCTGTGTCTCAGTGTCTCAGAGACTCAGTGTCTCTGTGTCTCTGTGACTCTGCGTCTCAGACTCTCAGTGTCTCTGTGTCTCAGTGTCTCAGTGTCTCAGTGTCTCAGTGTCTCAGAGTCTCAGTGTCTCTGAGTCTCAGTGTCTCCGTGTCTCAGTGTCTCCGTGTCTCAGTGTCTCAGTGTCTCTGTGTCTCAGTGTCTCAGAGTCTCAGTGTCTCTGTGTCTCAGTGTCTCAGTGTCTCAGAGTCTCTGTGTCTCAGTGTCTCAGTGTCTCAGAGTCTCTGTGTCTCAGTGTCTCTGTGTCTCAGTGTCTCTGAGTCTCAGTGTCTCTGTGTCTCAGTGTCTCTGTGTCTCAGTGTCTCAGAGTCTCTGTGTCTCAGTGTCTCAGTGTCTCAGAGTCTCTGTGTCTCAGTGTCTCTGTGTCTCTGAGTCTCAGTGTCTCTGTGTCTCAGTGTCTCTGTGTCTCAGTGTCTCAGAGTCTCTGTGTCTCAGAGTGTCAGAGTCTCAGTGCCTCAGTGTCTCAGTGTCTCAGTGACTCAGTGTCTCAATGTCTCAGTGTCGCAGAGTCTCTGTGTCTCAGTGTCTCTGTGTGTCAGTGCCTCAGAGTCCCTGTGTCTCTGTTTCTGAGTGTCTCTGTGTCTCAGAGCCTCAGTGTCTCTGTCTCTCTGTGTCCCAGTGCCTCAGTGTTTCAGAGTCTCAGTGTCTCTTTGTCTCTGTGTCTCAGTGTCTCAATGTCTCTGTGTCTCTGTGTCTCAGTGTCTCAGTGCCTCAATCTCTCAGTGTATCAATGTCTCGGTGTCTCAGTGTCTCAGTTTCTCAATGTCTCAGTGTCGCTGTGTCTCTGTGTCTCAGAGTCTCAGTGTCTCTGTGTCTCAGTGTGTCAGGGTCCCTGTGTCTCTGTGTCTCAGTGTCTCAGTATCTGTGTGTCTCAGTGTCTCAGTGTCTCTGTGTGTCAGTGTCTCAGCGTCTCTGTGTCTCAGAGTCTCAGTGTCTCTGTGTCTCAGTGTCCCTGTGTTTCTGTGTCTTAGTGTCTCAGTGTCTCTGTGTCTCTGTGTCTCAGTGTCTCAGGGTGTCAGTGTCTCAGAGTCTCTGTGTCTCAGTGTCTCTGTGTCTCAGTGTCTCTGTGTCTGTGTGTCTCTGCGTCTCAGTGTCTCATAGTCTCAGTGTCTCAGAGTCTCTGTGTCTCAGTGTCTCTGTGTGTCTGTGTCTCAGTTCTCAGAGTCTCTGTGTGTCAGTGTCTCAGTGTCTCTGTGTCTCAGTGTCTCAGAATCTCAGTGTCTCTGTTTCTCTGTGTCTCCGTGTCTCTCTGTATCTGTGTCTCTGTGTCTCAGTGTCTCTGTGTCTCTGTGTCTCAGAGTCTCAGTGTCTCGGTGTCTCAGTGTGTCAGAGTCTCTGTGTCTCTGTGTCTCCTTGTCTCAGTGTCTCTTTGTCTCAGTGTCTCAATGTCTCTGTGTCTCTGTGTCTCAGTTTCTCTGTGTCTCTGGGTCTCAGTGTCTCTGTGTCTCTGCGTCTCAGAGTCTCAGTGTCTCAGTGCCTCACTGTCTCAGAGTCTCTGTGTCTCGGTGTCTCAGTGTCTCAGAGTCCCAGTGTCTCAGAGTCTCTGTGTCTCTGTGTCTCAGTGTCTCGGTACCTCAGAGTCTCAGTGTCTCTTTGTCTCTGTGTCTCTGTGTCTCAGTTTCTCTGTGTCTCAGTGTCTCAGTGTCTCTGTGGCTCAGTGTCCCAGTGTTTCTGTGTCTCAGTGTCTCTGTGTGTCTGTGTCTCAGAGTCTCTGTGTCTCAGTGTCTCAATGTCTCAGTGTCTCAGTGTCTCAGTGATTCAGTGTCTCAATGTCTCGGTGTCTCAGTGACTCAGTGTCTCAGTGTCTCAGTGTCTCTGTATCTCTGTGTCTCAGTGTCTCTGTGTCTCAGTGTCTCTGTGTATCTGTGTCTTTGCGTCTCAGTGTCTCATAGTCTCAGTGTCTCTGTGTCTCAGTGTCTCTGTGTCTCAGAGTCTCAGTGTCTCTGTGTCTCTGTGTCTCTGCGTCTCAGTGTTTCATAGTCTCAGTGTCTCAGAGTCTCTGTGGCTCAGTGACTCAGTGTTTCTGTGTCTCTGTGTCTCTGTGTCTCCGTGTCTGAGTGTCCCAGAGTCTCAGTGTCTCTGTGGCTCAGTGTCTGAGAGACTCTGTGTCTCAGTGTCTCAGTGACTCTGTGTCTCAGTGTCTCTGTGTCTCAGTGTCTCTGTGTCTCAATGTCTCAGTGTCTCCGAGTCTCTGTGTCTCTGTGCCTCAGTGCCTGAGAGACTCTGTGTCTCAGTGTCTCAGTGTCTCTGTGTCTCAGTGTCTCTGTGTCTCAATGTCTCAGTGTCTCCGAGTCTCTGTGTCTCTGTGTCTCAGTCTCTCAGTGTCTCTGTGTCTCAGAGTCTCTGTGTCTCTGTGGCTCTGTGTCTCCGTGTCTGAGTGTCTCAGAGTCTCAGTGTCTCTGTATCTCAGTGTGTCAGGGAATCTGTGTCTCTGTGTCTCAGTGTCTCAGTATCTCTGTGTCTCAGTGTCTCACTGTCTCTGTGTCTCAGCGTCTCTGTGTCTCAGAGTCTCAGTGTCTCTGTGTCTCAGTGTCCCTGTGTCTCTGTGTCTCAGTGTCTCAGTGTCTCTGTGTCTCAATGTCTCAGTGTCTCCGAGTCTCTGTGTCTCTGTGCCTCAGTGTCTGAGAGACTCTGTGTCTCAGTGTCTCAGTGTCTCTGTGTCTCAGTGTCTCTGTGTCTCAATGTCTCAGTGTCTCCGAGTCTCTGTGTCTCTGTGTCTCAGTCTCTCAGTGTCTCTGTGTCTCTGTGTCTCAGAGTCTCTGTGTCTCTGTGACTCTGTGTCTCCGTGTCTGAGTGTCTCAGAGTCTCAGTGTCTCTGTATCTCAGTGTGTCAGGGAATCTGTGTCTCAGTGTCTCAGTGTCTCAGTATCTCTGTGTCTCAGTGTCTCACTGTCTCTGTGTCTAAGTGTCTCAGCGTCTCTGTGTCTCAGAGTCTCAGTGTCTCTGTGTCTCAGTGTCCCTGTGTCTCTGTGTCTCAGTGTCTCTTTGTCTCTGTGTCTCAGTGTCTCTGTGTCTCTATATCTCTGCATCACAGTGTCTCATAGTCTCAGTGTCTCAGTGTCTCAGAGTCTCTGTGTCTCAGTGTCTCAGTGTCTCTGTGTGTCTGTGTCACAGTTCTCAGAGTCTCTGTGTCTCAGTGTCTCAGTGTCTCTGTGTCTCAGTGTCTCAGAATCTCAGTGTCTCTGCTTCTCTGTGTCTCTGTGTCTCTCTGTCTCAGAGTCTCTGTGTCTCCTTGTCTCAGTGTCTCTTTGTCTCAGTGTCTCAATGTCTCTGTGTCTCTGTGTCTCAGTTTCTCTCTGTCTCTGTGTCTCAGTGTCTCTGTGTCTCTGCGTCTCAGAGTCTCAGTGTCTCAGTGCCTCAGTGTCTCAGAGTCTCTGTGTCTCTGTGTCTCAGTGTCTCAGTGTCCCAGTGTCTCAGAGTCTCTGTGTCTCTGTGTCTCAGTGTCTCAGTACCTCAGAGTCTCAGTATCTCTTTGTCTCTGTGTCTCTGTGTCTCAGTTTCTCTGTGTCTCAGTGTCTCAGTGTCTCAGTGTGTCAGAGTCTCAGAGTCTCTGTGGCTGAGTGTCTCAGTGTTTCTGTGTCTCAGTGTCTCAGTGTCTCAATGTCTCAGTGTCTCAGTGTCTCAGTGATTCAGTGTCTCAATGTCTCGGTGTCTCAGTGACTCAGTGTCTCAGTGTCTCTGTGTCTCAGTGTCTCTGTGTCTCAGAGTCTCAGTGTCTCCGTGTCTCAGTGTCTCCGTGTCTCAGTGTCTCAGTGTCTCTGTGTCTCAGTGTCTCAGAGTCTCAGTGTCTCTGTGTCTCAGTGTCTCAGTGTCTCAGAGTCTCTGTGTCTCAGTGTCTCAGTGTCTCAGAGTCTCTGTGTCTCAGTGTCTCTGTGTCTCAGTGTCTCTGAGTCTCAGTGTCTCTGTGTCTCAGTGTCTCTGTGTCTCAGTGTCTCAGAGTCTCTGTGTCTCAGTGTCTCAGTGTCTCAGAGTCTCTGTGTCTCAGTGTCTCTGTGTCTCAGTGTCTCTGAGTCTCAGTGTCTCTGTGTCTCAGTGTCTCTGTGTCTCAGTGTCTCAGAGTCTCTGTGTCTCAGAGTGTCAGAGTCTCAGTGCCTCAGTGTCTCAGTGTCTCAGTGACTCAGTGTCTCAATGTCTCAGTGTCGCAGAGTCTCTGTGTCTCAGTGTCTCTGTGTGTCAGTGCCTCAGAGTCCCTGTGTCTCTGTTTCTGAGTGTCTCTGTGTCTCAGAGCCTCAGTGTCTCTGTCTCTCTGTGTCCCAGTGCCTCAGTGTTTCAGAGTCTCAGTGTCTCTTTGTCTCTGTGTCTCAGTGTCTCAATGTCTCTGTGTCTCTGTGTCTCAGTGTCTCAGTGCCTCAATCTCTCAGTGTATCAATGTCTCGGTGTCTCAGTGTCTCAGTTTCTCAATGTCTCAGTGTCGCTGTGTCTCTGTGTCTCAGAGTCTCAGTGTCTCTGTGTCTCAGTGTGTCAGGGTCCCTGTGTCTCTGTGTCTCAGTGTCTCAGTATCTGTGTGTCTCAGTGTCTCAGTGTCTCTGTGTGTCAGTGTCTCAGCGTCTCTGTGTCTCAGAGTCTCAGTGTCTCTGTGTCTCAGTGTCCCTGTGTTTCTGTGTCTTAGTGTCTCAGTGTCTCTGTGTCTCTGTGTCTCAGTGTCTCAGGGTGTCAGTGTCTCAGAGTCTCTGTGTCTCAGTGTCTCTGTGTCTCAGTGTCTCTGTGTCTCTGTGTGTCTGTGTCACAGTTCTCAGAGTCTCTGTGTCTCAGTGTCTCAGTGTCTCTGTGTCTCAGTGTCTCAGAATCTCAGTGTCTCTGCTTCTCTGTGTCTCTGTGTCTCTCTGTCTCAGAGTCTCTGTGTCTCCTTGTCTCAGTGTCTCTTTGTCTCAGTGTCTCAATGTCTCTGTGTCTCTGTGTCTCAGTTTCTCTCTGTCTCTGTGTCTCAGTGTCTCTGTGTCTCTGCGTCTCAGAGTCTCAGTGTCTCAGTGCCTCAGTGTCTCAGAGTCTCTGTGTCTCTGTGTCTCAGTGTCTCAGTGTCCCAGTGTCTCAGAGTCTCTGTGTCTCTGTGTCTCTGTGTCTCAGTGTCTCAGTACCTCAGAGTCTCAGTATCTCTTTGTCTCTGTGTCTCTGTGTCTCAGTTTCTCTGTGTCTCAGTGTCTCAGTGTCTCAGTGTGTCAGAGTCTCAGAGTCTCTGTGGCTGAGTGTCTCAGTGTTTCTGTGTCTCAGTGTCTCAGTGTCTCAATGTCTCAGTGTCTCAGTGTCTCAGTGATTCAGTGTCTCAATGTCTCGGTGTCTCAGTGACTCAGTGTCTCAGTGTCTCTGTGTCTCAGTGTCTCTGTGTCTCAGAGTCTCAGTGTCTCCGTGTCTCAGTGTCTCCGTGTCTCAGTGTCTCAGTGTCTCTGTGTCTCAGTGTCTCAGAGTCTCAGTGTCTCTGTGTCTCAGTGTCTCAGTGTCTCAGAGTCTCAGTGTCTCAGTGTCTCAGTGTCTCAGAGTCTCTGTGTCTCAGTGTCTCTGTGTCTCAGTGTCTCTGAGTCTCAGTGTCTCTGTGTCTCAGTGTCTCTGTGTCTCAGTGTCTCAGAGTCTCTGTGTCTCAGTGTCTCAGTGTCTCAGAGTCTCTGTGTCTCAGTGTCTCTGAGTCTCAGTGTCTCTGTGTCTCAGTGTCTCTGTGTCTCAGTGTCTCAGAGTCTCTGTGTCTCAGAGTGTCAGAGTCTCAGTGCCTCAGTGTCTCAGTGTCTCAGTGACTCAGTGTCTCAATGTCTCAGTGTCGCAGAGTCTCTGTGTCTCAGTGTCTCTGTGTGTCAGTGCCTCAGAGTCCCTGTGTCTCTGTTTCTGAGTGTCTCTGTGTCTCAGAGCCTCAGTGTCTCTGTCTCTCTGTGTCCCAGTGCCTCAGTGTTTCAGAGTCTCAGTGTCTCTTTGTCTCTGTGTCTCAGTGTCTCAATGTCTCTGTGTCTCTGTGTCTCAGTGTCTCAGTGCCTCAATCTCTCAGTGTATCAATGTCTCGGTGTCTCAGTGTCTCAGTTTCTCAATGTCTCAGTGTCGCTGTGTCTCAGAGTCTCAGTGTCTCTGTGTCTCAGTGTGTCAGGGTCCCTGTGTCTCTGTGTCTCAGTGTCTCAGTATCTGTGTGTCTCAGTGTCTCAGTGTCTCTGTGTGTCAGTGTCTCAGCGTCTCTGTGTCTCAGAGTCTCAGTGTCTCTGTGTCTCAGTGTCCCTGTGTTTCTGTGTCTTAGTGTCTCAGTGTCTCTGTGTCTCTGTGTCTCAGTGTCTCAGGGTGTCAGTGTCTCAGAGTCTCTGTGTCTCAGTGTCTCTGTGTCTCAGTGTCTCTGTGTCTGTGTGTCTCTGCGTCTCAGTGTCTCATAGTCTCAGTGTCTCAGAGTCTCTGTGTCTCAGTGTCTCAGTGTCTCTGTGTGTCTGTGTCTCAGTTCTCAGAGTCTCTGTGTGTCAGTGTCTCAGTGTCTCTGTGTCTCAGTGTCTCAGAATCTCAGTGTCTCTGTTTCTCTGTGTCTCCGTGTCTCTCTGTCTCTGTGTCTCTGTGTCTCAGTGTCTCTGTGTCTCTGTGTCTCAGAGTCTCAGTGTCTCGGTGTCTCAGTGTGTCAGAGTCTCTGTGTCTCTGTGTCTCCTTGTCTCAGTGTCTCTTTGTCTCAGTGTCTCAATGTCTCTGTGTCTCTGTGTCTCAGTTTCTCTGTGTCTCTGGGTCTCAGTGTCTCTGTGTCTCTGCGTCTCAGAGTCTCAGTGTCTCAGTGCCTCACTGTCTCAGAGTCTCTGTGTCTCGGTGTCTCAGTGTCTCAGAGTCCCAGTGTCTCAGAGTCTCTGTGTCTCTGTGTCTCAGTGTCTCGGTACCTCAGAGTCTCAGTGTCTCTTTGTCTCTGTGTCTCTGTGTCTCAGTTTCTCTGTGTCTCAGTGTCTCAGTGTCTCAGTGTCTCTGTGGCTCAGTGTCCCAGTGTTTCTGTGTCTCAGTGTCTCTGTGTCTCTGTGTCTCAGAGTCTCTGTGTCTCAGTGTCTCAATGTCTCAGTGTCTCAGTGTCTCAGTGATTCAGTGTCTCAATGTCTCGGTGTCTCAGTGACTCAGTGTCTCAGTGTCTCAGTGTCTCTGTATCTCTGTGTCTCAGTGTCTCTGTGTCTCAGTGTCTCTGTGTATCTGTGTCTTTGCGTCTCAGTGTCTCATAGTCTCAGTGTCTCTGTGTCTCAGTGTCTCTGTGTCTCAGAGTCTCAGTGTCTCTGTGTCTCTGCGTCTCAGTGTTTCATAGTCTCAGTGTCTCAGAGTCTCTGTGGCTCAGTGACTCAGTGTTTCTGTGTCTCTGTGTCTCTGTGTCTCCGTGTCTGAGTGTCCCAGAGTCTCAGTGTCTCTGTGGCTCAGTGTCTGAGAGACTCTGTGTCTCAGTGTCTCAGTGACTCTGTGTCTCAGTGTCTCTGTGTCTCAGTGTCTCTGTGTCTCAATGTCTCAGTGTCTCCGAGTCTCTGTGTCTCTGTGCCTCAGTGTCTGAGAGACTCTGTGTCTCAGTGTCTCAGTGTCTCTGTGTCTCAGTGTCTCTGTGTCTCAATGTCTCAGTGTCTCCGAGTCTCTGTGTCTCTGTGTCTCAGTCTCTCAGTGTCTCTGTGTCTCAGAGTCTCTGTGTCTCTGTGGCTCTGTGTCTCCGTGTCTGAGTGTCTCAGAGTCTCAGTGTCTCTGTATCTCAGTGTGTCAGGGAATCTGTGTCTCTGTGTCTCAGTGTCTCAGTATCTCTGTGTCTCAGTGTCTCACTGTCTCTGTGTCTCAGCGTCTCTGTGTCTCAGAGTCTCAGTGTCTCTGTGTCTCAGTGTCCCTGTGTCTCTGTGTCTCAGTGTCTCAGTGTCTCAGTGTCTCTGTGTCTCAATGTCTCAGTGTCTCCGAGTCTCTGTGTCTCTGTGCCTCAGTGTCTGAGAGACTCTGTGTCTCAGTGTCTCAGTGTCTCTGTGTCTCAGTGTCTCTGTGTCTCAATGTCTCAGTGTCTCCGAGTCTCTGTGTCTCTGTGTCTCAGTCTCTCAGTGTCTCTGTGTCTCTGTGTCTCAGAGTCTCTGTGTCTCTGTGACTCTGTGTCTCCGTGTCTGAGTGTCTCAGAGTCTCAGTGTCTCTGTATCTCAGTGTGTCAGGGAATCTGTGTCTCAGTGTCTCAGTGTCTCAGTATCTCTGTGTCTCAGTGTCTCACTGTCTCTGTGTCTAAGTGTCTCAGCGTCTCTGTGTCTCAGAGTCTCAGTGTCTCTGTGTCTCAGTGTCCCTGTGTCTCTGTGTCTCAGTGTCTCTTTGTCTCTGTGTCTCAGTGTCTCAAGGTGTCAGTGTCTCAGAGTCTCTGTGTCTCTGTGTCTCTGTGCCTCAGTGTCTCAGTGTCTCAGTGTCTCTGTGTCTCTGTATCTCTGCGTCACAGTGTCTCATAGTCTCAGTGTCTCAGTGTCTCAGAGTCTCTGTGTCTCAGTGTCTCAGTGTCTCTGTGTGTCTGTGTCACAGTTCTCAGAGTCTCTGTGTCTCAGTGTCTCAGTGTCTCTGTGTCTCAGTGTCTCAGAATCTCAGTGTGTCTGCTTCTCTGTGTCTCTGTGTCTCTCTGTCTCAGAGTCTCTGTGTCTCCTTGTCTCAGTGTCTCTTTGTCTCAGTGTCTCAATGTCTCTGTGTCTCTGTGTCTCAGTTTCTCTCTGTCTCTGTGTCTCAGTGTCTCAGTGTCTCTGTGTCTCTGCGTCTCAGAGTCTCAGTGTCTCAGTGCCTCAGTGTCTCATAGTCTCTGTGTCTCTGTGTCTCAGTGTCTCAGTGTCCCAGTGTCTCAGAGTCTCTGTGTCTCTGTGTCTCAGTGTCTCAGTACCTCAGAGTCTCAGTATCTCTTTGTCTCTGTGTCTCTGTGTCTCAGTTTCTCTGTGTCTCAGTGTCTCAGTGTCTCAGTGTGTCAGAGTCTCAGAGTCTCTGTGGCTGAGTGTCTCAGTGTTTCTGTGTCTCAGTGTCTCAGTGTCTCAGTGTCTCAATGTCTCAGTGTCTCAGTGTCTCAGTGATTCAGTGTCTCAATGTCTCGGTGTCTCAGTGACTCAGTGTCTCAGTGTCTCTGTGTCTCAGTGTCTCTGTGTCTCAGAGTCTCAGTGTCTCTGTGTCTCAGTGTCTCTGTGTCTCAGTGTCCCTGTGTCTCTGTGTCTTTGCGTCTCAGTGTCTCATAGTCTCAGTGTCTCTGTGTCTCAGTGTCTCAGTGGCTCAGTGTCTCAGAGTCTCTGTGTCTCAGTGTCTCTGTGTCTCTGTGTCTCAGAGTCTCAGTGTCTCAGTGTCTCAGTGTCTCAGTACCTCAGAGTCTCTGTGTCTCTGTGTCTCAGTGTCTCTGAGTCTCTGCGTCTCAGAGTCTCAGTGTCTCAGTGCCTCAGTGTATCAGAGTCTCTGTGTCTCAGTGTTCAGTGTCTCAGTACCTCAGAGTCTCAGTGTCTCTTTGTCTCTGTGTCTCTGTGTCTCAGTTTCTCTGTGTCTCTGTGTCTCGGTGTCTCAGTGTCTCAGTGTCTCAGAGTCTCTGCGTCTCTGAGTCTCAGTGTCTCAGAGCCTCAGAGTCTCTGTGGCTCAGTGTCTCAGTGTTTCTGTGTCTCAGTATCTCTGTGTCTCAGAGTCTCTGTGTCTCTGTGTCTCTGTGTCTCAGAGCCTCAGAGTCTCTGTGGCTCAGTGTCTCAGTGTTTCTGTGTCTCAGTGTCTTTTTGTCTCTGTGTCTCAGAGTCTCTGTGTCTCTGTGTCTCTGTGTCTCCGTGTCTGAGTGTCCCAGAGTCTCAGTGTCTCTGTGTCTCAGTGTCTGAGAGACTCTGTGTCTCAGTGTCTCTGTGTCTCTGTGTCTCAGTGTCTCAGTGTCTCTGTGTCTCTGTGTCTCAGTGTCTCTGTGTCTCAATGTCTCAGTGTCTCCGAGTCTCTGTGTCTCTGTGTTTCAGTCTCTCAGTGTCTTTTTGTCTCTGTGTCTCAGAGTCTCTGTGTCTCTGTGTCTCTGTGTCTCCGTGTCTGAGTGTCCCAGAGTCTCAGTGTCTCTGTGTCTCAGTGTCTGAGAGACTCTGTGTCTCAGTGTCTCTGTGTCTCTGTGTCTCAGTGTCTCTGTGTCTCTGTGTCTCAGTGTCTCTGTGTCTCAATGTCTCAGTGTCTCCGAGTCTCTGTGTCTCAGTCTCTCAGTGTCTCTGTGTCTCAGTGTCTCAGAGACTCAGTGTCACTGTGTCTCTGTGACTCTGCGTCTCAGACTCTCAGTGTCTCTGTGTCTCAGTGTCTCAGTGTCTCAGAGTCTCAGTGTCTCTGAGTCTCAGTGTCTCCGTGTCTCAGTGTCTCAGTGTCTCTGTGTCTCAGTGTCTCAGAGTCTCAGTGTCTCTGTGTCTCAGTGTCTCAGTGTCTCAGAGTCTCTGTGTCTCAGTGTCTCTGTGTCTCTGAGTCTCAGTGTCTCAGTGTCTCAGTGTCTCAATGTCTCAGTGTCGCAGAGTCTCTGTGTCTCAGTGTCTCTGTGTCTCAGTGCCTCAGAGTCCCTGTGTCTCTGTTTCTGAGTGTCTCTGTGTCTCAGAGCCTCAGTGTCTCTGTCTCTCTGTGTCCCAGTGCCTCAGTGTTTCAGAGTCTCAGTGTCTCTTTGTCTCTGTGTCTCAGTGTCTCAATGTCTCTGTGTCTCTGTGTCTCAGTGTCTCAGTGCCTCAATCTCTCAGTGTATCAATGTCTCGGTGTCTCAGTGTCTCAGTTTCTCAATGTCTCAGTGTCGCTGTGTCTCTGTGTCTCAGAGTCTCAGTGTCTCTGTGTCTCTGTGCCTCAGTGTCTCAGTGTCTCAGTACCTCAGAGTCTCAGTATCTCTTTGTCTCTGTGTCTCTGTGTCTCAGTTTCTCTGTGTCTCAGTGTCTCAGTGTTTCAGTGTGTCAGAGTCTCAGAGTCTCTGTGGCTGAGTGTCTCAGTGTTTCTGTGTCTCAGTGTCTCAGTGTCTCAGTGTCTCAATGTCTCAGTGTCTCAGTGTCTCAGTGCCTCAGAGTCTCTGTGTCTCAGAGTGTCAGAGCCTCAGTGCCTCAGTGTCTCAGTGTCTCAGTGTCTCAGTGTCTCAGTGTCTCAATGTCTCAGTGTCGCAGAGTCTCTGTGTCTCAGTGTCTCTGTGTCTCAGTGCCTCAGAGTCCCTGTGTCTCTGTTTCTGAGTGTCTCTGTGTCTCAGAGCCTCAGTGTCTCTGTCTCTCTGTGTCCCAGTGCCTCAGTGTTTCAGAGTCTCAGTGTCTCTTTGTCTCTGTGTCTCAGTGTCTCAATGTCTCTGTGTCTCAGTGTCTCAGTGCCTCAATCTCTCAGTGTATCAATGTCTCGGTGTCTCAGTGTCTCAGTTTCTCAATGTCTCAGTGTCGCTGTGTCTCTGTGTCTCAGAGTCTCAGTGTCTCTGTGTCTCTGTGCCTCAGTGTCTCAGTGTCTCAGTACCTCAGAGTCTCAGTATCTCTTTGTCTCTGTGTCTCTGTGTCTCAGTTTCTCTGTGTCTCAGTGTCTCAGTGTTTCAGTGTGTCAGAGTCTCAGAGTCTCTGTGGCTGAGTGTCTCAGTGTTTCTGTGTCTCAGTGTCTCAGTGTCTCAGTGTCTCAATGTCTCAGTGTCTCAGTGTCTCAGTGCCTCAGTGTCTCAGAGTCTCTGTGTCTCAGAGTCTCTGTGTCTCAGAGTGTCAGAGTCTCAGTGCCTCAGTGTCTCAGTGTCTCAGTGTCTCAGTGTCTCAGTGTCGCAGAGTCTCTGTGTCTCAGTGTCTCTGTGTCTCAGTGCCTCAGAGTCCCTGTGTCTCTGTTTCTGAGTGTCTCTGTGTCTCAGAGCCTCAGTGTCTCTGTCTCTCTGTGTCCCAGTGCCTCAGTGTTTCAGAGTCTCAGTGTCTCTTTGTCTCTGTGTCTCAGTGTCTCAATGTCTCTGTGTCTCTGTGTCTCAGTGTCTCAGTGCCTCAATCTCTCAGTGTATCAATGTCTCGGTGTCTCAGTGTCTCAGTTTCTCAATGTCTCAGTGTCGCTGTGTCTCTGTGTCTCAGAGTCTCAGTGTCTCTGTGTCTCTGTGCCTCAGTGTCTCAGTGTCTCAGTACCTCAGAGTCTCAGTATCTCTTTGTCTCTGTGTTTCTGTGTCTCAGTTTCTCTGTGTCTCAGTGTCTCAGTGTCTCAGTGTGTCAGAGTCTCAGAGTCTCTGTGGCTGAGTGTCTCAGTGTTTCTGTGTCTCAGTGTCTCAGTGTCTCAGTGTCTCAGTGTCTCAATGTCTCAGTGTCTCAGTGTCTCAGTGATTCAGTGTCTCAATGTCTCGGTGTCTCAGTGACTCAGTGTCTCAGTGTCTCAGTGTCTCAGTGTCTCTGTGTCTCAGAGTCTCAGTGTCTCAGTGTCTCTGTGTCTCAGTGTCTCTGTGTCTCAGTGTCCCTGTGTCTCTGTGTCTTTGCGTCTCAGTGTCGCATACTCTCAGTGTCTCTGTGTCTCAGTGTCTCAGTGGCTCAGTGTCTCAGAGTCTCTGTGTCTCTGTGTCTCAGTGTCTCTGTGTCTCTGTGTCTCAGTGTCTCAGAGTCTCAGTGTCTCAGTGTCTCAGTACCTCAGAGTCTCTGTGTCTCTGTGTCTCTGAGTCTCTGCGTCTCAGAGTCTCAGTGTCTCAGTGCCTCAGTGTATCAGAGTCTCTGTGTCTCAGTGTCTCAGTGTCCCAGTGTCCCAGTGTCTCAGAGTCTCTGTGTCTCTGTGTCTCAGTGTTCAGTGTCTCAGTACCTCAGAGTCTCAGTGTCTCTTTGTCTCTGTGTCTCTGTGTCTCAGTTTCTCTGTGTCTCCGTGTCTCAGTGTCTCAAAGTCTCTGTGTCTCGGTGTCTCAGTGTCTCAGTGTCTCAGAGTCTCTGCGTCTCTGAGTCTCAGTGTCTCTGTGTCTCTGTGTCTCAGAGTCTCTGTGTCTCTGTGTCTCGGTGTCTCAGAGTCTCAGAGTCTCTGTGGCTCAGTGTCTCAGTGTTTCTGTGTCTCAGTGTCTCTGTGTCTCTGTGTCTCTGTGTCTCTGTGTCTCCGTGTCTGAGTGTCCCAGAGTCTCAGTGTCTCTGTGTCTCAGTGTCTGAGAGACTCTGTGTCTCAGTGTCTCAGTGTCTCTTTGTCTCTGTGTCTCAGTGTCTCTGTGTCTCAATGTCTCAGTGTCTCCGAGTCTCTGTGTCTCTGTGTCTCAGTCTCTCAGTGTCTTTTTGTCTCTGTGTCTCAGAGTCTCTGTGTCTCTGTGTTTCTGTGTCTCCGTGTCTGAGTGTCCCAGAGTCTCAGTGTCTCTGTGTCTCAGTGTCTGAGAGACTCTGTGTCTCAGTGTCTCTGTGTCTCTGTGTCTCAGTGTCTCTGTGTCTCAATGTCTCAGTGTCTCCGAGTCTCTGTGTCTCCGTCTCTCAGTGTCTCTGTGTCTCAGTGTCTCAGAGACTCAGTGTCTCTGTGTCTCTGTGACTCTGCGTCTCAGACTCTCAGTGTCTCTGTGTCTCAGTGTCTCAGTGTCTCAGAGTCTCAGTGTCTCTGAGTCTCAGTGTCTCCGTGTCTCAGTGTCTCTGTGTCTCTGTGTCTCAGTGTCTCAGTGTCTCAGAGTCTCTGTGTCTCAGTGTCTCTGTGTCTCAGTGTCTCTGAGTCTCAGTGTCTCTGTGTCTCTGTGTCTCAGTGTCTCTGTGTCTCAGTGCCTCAGTGTCTCAGAGTCTCTGTGTCTCAGAGTGTCAGAGTCTCAGTGCCTCAGTGTCTCAGTGTCTCAGTGACTCAGTGTCTCAATGTCTCAGTGTCGCAGAGTCTCTGTGTCTCAGTGTCTCTGTGTGTCAGTGCCTCAGAGTCCCTGTGTCTCTGTTTCTGAGTGTCTCTGTGTCTCAGAGCCTCAGTGTCTCTGTCTCTCTGTGTCCGAGTGCCTCAGTGTTTCAGAGTCTCAGTGTCTCTTTGTCTCTGTGTCTCAGTGTCTCAATGCCTCTGTGTCTCTGTGTCTCAGTGTCTCAGTGCCTCAATCTCTCAGTGTATCAATGTCTCGGTGTCTCAGTGTCTCAGTTTCTCAATGTCTCAGTGTCGCTGTGTCTCTGTGTCTCAGAGTCTCAGTGTCTCTGTGTCTCTGAGTCTCAGTGTCTCAATGTCTCTGTGTCTCAGTTTCTCTGTGTCTCTGTGTCTCAGGGTCTCAGTGTCTCAGTGTCTCAATGCCTCTGTTCTCTGTGTCTCAGTGTGTCAGTGTCTCTGTGTCTCAGTGTCTCTGTATCTCTGTGTCTCTGTGTCTCAGTGCCACAGTGCCTGAATGTCGCAGTGTATCAGTGTCTCAGTGTCTCTGTGCCTCAATGTCTCAGTGTCTCAATGTCACTGTGTCTCAGAGTCTCATTGTCTCAATGTCTCTGTGCTTCAGTGTCGCTGTGTCTCAGTTTCTCTGTGTCTCTGTGTGTCAGTGTCTCTGTGTCTCACTGTGTCAGAGTCTCAGTGTCTCTGTGTCTCTCTGTCTCTGTGTCTCAGTGTCTCAGTGCCTCAGTGTCTCAGTGTCTCAATGTCTCAGTGTCTCAGTGTCTCAATGTCTCAGTGTTTCAGAGTCTCTGTGTCTCAGTGTCTCAGTGTCTCAATGTCTCAGTGTCTCCGTGACTCAGTGTCTCAATGTCTCGGTGTCTCAGAGTCTCTGTGTATCTGTGTCTCAGTGTCTCAGTGTCTCTGTGTCTCAGTGTCTCAGAGTCTCAGTGTCTCAGTGTCTCTGAGTCTCTGCGTCTCTGCGTCTCAGTGTCTCTGTGTCTTCGTGTCTCAGAGTCTCTGTGTCTCGGTCCCTCTGTGTCTCAGTGCCTCAGTGACTCAGTGCCACAGACTCTCAGTGTCACAGAGTCCCTGTGTCTCTGTGTCTCAGTGTCTCTGTGTCTCTGTGTCTCAGGGTCTCAGTGTCTCAATGTCTCTGTGTCTCTATGCCTCTGTGTCTCAGTGTCTCTGTGTCTCTGTGTCTCAGAGTCTCAGTGTCTCTGTTTCTCAGTGTGTCAGAGTCTCAGTGTCTTTGTGTCTCTGTGTCTCCTTGTCTCAGTGTCTCTTTGCCTCAGTGTCTCAATGACTCTGTGTCTCTGTGTCTCTGTGTGTCAGAGTCTCAGTGTCTCTTTGTCTCAGTGTGTCAGAGTCTCAGTGTCTCTGTGTCTCTGTGTCTCAGCGTCTCAGTGCCTCAGTGTCTCAGTGTCTCAATGTCTCAGTGTCCCAATGTCTCAGTGTCTCAGTGTCTCAATGTCTCAGTGTTTCAGTGTCTCAGTGTCTCAGTGTCTCTGTGTCTCAGTGTCTCAGAGTCTCTGTGTATCAGTGTCTCAGAGTCTCAGTGTCTCAGAGTCTCTGCGTGTCTAAGTCTCAGTGTCTCTGTGTCTCAGTGTCTCAGAGTCTCAGTGTCTCTGTGTCTCTGTGTCTCAGTATCTCAGAATCTCAGAGTCTCTGTGTCTCAGTGTCTCTGTATCTCTGTGTCTCTGTGACTCTGTGTCTCAGAGTCTCAGTGTCTCTGTGTCTCAGTGTCTCTTTGTCTCAGTGTCTCTGTGCCTCTGTGTCTCCGTGTCTGAGAATCCCAGAGTCTCAGTGTCTCTGTGTCTCTGTGTCTCAGAGTCTCAGAGTCTCAGTGTCTCAGTGTCTCGTAGTCTCTGTGTCTCTGTGTCTCAGTGTCTCTGAGTCTCTGCGTCTCAGAGTCTCAGTGTCTCAGTGCCTCAGTGTATCAGAGTCTCTGTGTCTCAGTGTTCAGTGTCTCAGTACCTCAGAGTCTCAGTGTCTCTTTGTCTCTGTGTCTCTGTGTCTCAGTTTCTCTGTGTCTCCGTGTCTCAGTGTCTCAAAGTCTCTGTGTCTCGGTGTCTCAGTGTCTCAGTGTCTCAGAGTCTCTGCGTCTCTGAGTCTCAGTGTCTCAGAGCCTCAGAGTCTCTGTGGCTCAGTGTCTCAGTGTTTCTGTGTCTCAGTGTCTCTGTGTCTCTGTGTCTCAGAGTCTCTGTGTCTCTGTGTCTCAGTGTCTCAGAGCCTCAGAGTCTCTGTGGCTCAGTGTCTCAGTGTTTCTGTGTCTCAGTGTCTCTGTGTCTCTGTGTCTCAGAGTCTCTGTGTCTCTGTGTCTCTGTGTCTCCGTGTCTGAGTGTCCCAGAGTCTCAGTGTCTCTGTGTCTCAGTGTCTGAGAGACTCTGTGTCTCAGTGTCTCAGTGTCTCTTTGTCTCTGTGTCTCAGTGTCTCTGTGTCTCAATGTCTCAGTGTCTCCGAGTCTCTGTGTCTCTGTGCCTCAGTCTCTCAGTGTCTTTTTGTCTCTGTGTCTCAGAGTCTCTGTGTCTCTGTGTCTCTGTGTCTCCGTGTCTGAGTGTCCCAGAGTCTCAGTGTCTCTGTGTCTCAGCGTCTGAGAGACTCTGTGTCTCAGTGTCTCTGTGTCTCAGTGTCTCTGTGTCTCAGTGTCTCAGTGTCTCTGTGTCTCAGTGTCTCTGTGTCTCAATGCCTCAGTGTCTCCGAGTCTCTGTGTCTCAGTCTCTCAGTGTCTCTGTGTCTCAGTGTCTCTGTGTCTCAGTGTCTCAGTGTCTCAGTGTCTCTGTGTCTCAATGCCTCAGTGTCTCCGAGTCTCTGTGTCTCAGTCTCTCAGTGTCTCTGTGTCTCAGTGTCTCTGAGTCTCAGTGTCTCTGAGTCTCAGTGTCTCTGTGTCTCAGTGTCTCTGTGTCTCAGTGCCTCAGTGTCTCAGAGTCTCTGTGTCTCAGAGTGTCAGAGTCTCAGTGCCTCAGTGTCTCAGTGTCTCAGTGTCTCAATGTCTCAGTGTCGCAGAGTCTCTGTGTCTCAGTGTCTCTGTGTGTCAGTGCCTCAGAGTCCCTGTGTCTCTGTTTCTGAGTGTCTCTGTGTCTCAGAGCCTCAGTGTCTCTGTCTCTCTGTGTCCCAGTGCCTCAGTGTTTCAGAGTCTCAGTGTCTCTTTGTCTCTGTGTCTCAGTGTCTCAATGTCTCTGTGTCTCTGTGTCTCAGTGTCTCAGTGCCTCAATCTCTCAGTGTATCAATGTCTCTGTGTCAGTGTCTCAGTTTCTCAATGTCTCAGTGTCGCTGTGTCTCTGTGTCTCAGAGTCTCAGTGTCTCTGTGCCTCTGTGCCTCAGTGTCTCAGTGTCTCAGTATCTCAGAGTCTCAGTATCTCTTTGTCTCTGTGTCTCTGTGTCTCAGTTTCTCTGTGTCTCAGTGTCTCAGTGTCTCAGTGTGTCAGAGTCTCAGAGTCTCTGTGGCTGAGTGTCTCAGTGTTTCTGTGTCTCAGTGTCTCAGTGTCTCAATGTCTCAGTGTCTCAGTGTCTCAGTGATTCAGTGTCTCAATGTCTCGGTGTCTCAGTGTCTCTGTGTCTCAGAGTCTCTGCGTCTCTGAGTCTCAGTGTCTCTGTGTCTCAGAGTCTCTGTGTCTCTGTGTCTCAGTGTCTCAGAGTCTCAGAGTCTCTGTGGCTCAGTGTCTCAGTGTTTCTGTGTCTCAGTGTCTCTGTGTCTCTGTGTCTCTGTGTCTCCGTGTCTGAGTGTCCCAGAGTCTCAGTGTCTCTGTGTCTCAGTGCCTGAGAGACTCTGTGTCTCAGTGTCTCAGTGTCTCTTTGTCTCTGTGTCTCAGTGTCCCTGTGTGTCAATGTCTCAGTGTCTCCGAGTCTCTGTGTCTCTGTGTCTCAGTCTCTCAGTGTCTTTTTGTCTCTGTGTCTCAGAGTCTCTGTGTCTCTGTGTCTCTGTGCCTCAGTGTCTCAGTGTCTCAGTACCTCAGAGTCTCAGTATCTCTTTGTCTCTGTGTCTCTGTGTCTCAGTTTCTCTGTGTCTCAGTGTCTCAGTGTCTCAGTGTGTCAGAGTCTCAGAGTCTCTGTGGCTGAGTGTCTCAGTGTTTCTGTGTATCAGTGTCTCAGTGTCTCAATGTCTCAGTGTCTCAGTGTCTCAGTGATTCAGTGTCTCAATGTCTCGGTGTCTCAGTGACTCAGTGTCTCAGTGTCTCTGTGTCTCAGTGTCTCTGTCTCTCAGAGTCTCAGTGTCTCTGTGTCTCAGTGTCTCTGTGTCTCAGTGTCCCTGTGTCTCTGTGTCTTTGCGTCTCAGTGTCGCATAGTCTCAGTGTCTCTGTGTCTCAGTGTCTCAGTGGCTCAGTGTCTCAGAGTCTCTGTGTCTCAGAGTCTCAGTGTCTCTGTGTCTCTGTGTCTCAGTGTCTCAGAGTCTCAGTGTCTCAGTGTCTCAGTACCTCAGAGTCTCTGTGTCTCTGTGTCTCTGAGTCTCTGCGTCTCAGAGTCTCAGTGTCTCAGTGCCTCAGTGTATCAG
This sequence comes from Carcharhinus amblyrhynchos, assembly GCF_965287045.1. Taxonomy (NCBI): domain Eukaryota; kingdom Metazoa; phylum Chordata; class Chondrichthyes; order Carcharhiniformes; family Carcharhinidae; genus Carcharhinus; species Carcharhinus amblyrhynchos. The sequence continues at coordinate 695,328 of NW_027649831.1, read as the reverse complement.
AGTCTCTGTGTCTCAGTGTCTCAGTGTCCCAGTGTCTCAGAGTCTCTGTGTCTCTGTGTCTCAGTGTTCAGTGTCTCAGTACCTCAGAGTCTCAGTGTCTCTTTGTCTCTGTGTCTCTGTGTCTCAGTTTCTCTGTGTCTCCGTGTCTCAGTGTCTCAAAGTCTCTGTGTCTCGGTGTCTCAGTGTCTCAGAGTCTCTGCGTCTCTGAGTCTCAGTGTCTCTGTGTCTCTGTGTCTCAGAGTCTCTGTGTCTCTGTGTCTCGGTGTCTCAGAGTCTCAGAGTCTCTGTGGCTCAGTGTCTCAGTGTTTCTGTGTCTCAGGGTCTCAGTGTCTCTGTGTCTCTGTGTCTCTGTGTCTCCGTGTCTGAGTGTCCCAGGGTCTCAGTGTCTCTGTGTCTCACTGTCTGAGAGACTCTGTGTCTCAGTGTCTCAGTGTCTCTTTGTCTCTGTGTCTCAGTGTCTCTGTGTGTCAATGTCTCAGTGTCTCCGAGTCTCTGTGTCTCTGTGTCTCAGTCTCTCAGTGTCTTTTTGTCTCTGTGTCTCAGAGTCTCTGTGTCTCTGTGTCTCTGTGCCTCAGTGTCTCAGTGTCTCAGTACCTCAGAGTCTCAGTATCTCTTTGTCTCTGTGTCTCTGTGTCTCAGTTTCTCTGTGTCTCAGTGTCTCAGTGTGTCAGAGTCTCAGAGTCTCTGTGGCTGAGTGTCTCAGTGTTTCTGTGTCTCAGTGTCTCAGTGTCTCAGTGTCTCAATGTCTCAGTGTCTCAGTGTCTCAGTGATTCAGTTTCTCAATGTCTCGGTGTCTCAGTGACTCAGTGTCTCAGTGTCTCAGTGTCTCTGTGTCTCAGTGTCTCTGTGTCTCAGAGTCTCAGTGTCTCTGTGTCTCTGTGTCTCAGTGTCTCTGTGTCTCAGTGTCCCTGTGTCTCTGTGTCTTTGCGTCTCAGTGTCGCATAGTCTCAGTGTCTCTGTGTCTCAGTGTCTCAGTTGCTCAGTGTCTCAGAGTCTCTGTGTCTCAGAGTCTCTGTGTCTCAGAGTCTCAGTGTCTCTGTGTCTCTGTGTCTCAGTGTCTCAGAGTCTCAGTGTCTCAGTGTCTCAGTACCTCAGAGTCTCTGTGTCTCTGTGTCTCTGAGTCTCTGCGTCTCAGAGTCTCAGTGTCTCAGTGCCTCAGTGTATCAGAGTCTCTGTGTCTCAGTGTCCCAGTGTCTCAGAGTCTCTGTGTCTCTGTGTCTCAGTGTTCAGTGTCTCAGTACCTCAGAGTCTCAGTGTCTCTTTGTCTCTGTGTCTCTGTGTCTCAGTTTCTCTGTGTCTCCGTGTCTCAGTGTCTCAAAGTCTCTGTGTCTCGGTGTCTCAGTGTCTCAGTGTCTCAGTGTCTCAGTGTCTCAGAGTCTCTGCGTCTCTGAGTCTCAGTGTCTCTGTGCCTCTGTGTCTCAGAGTCTCTGTGTCTCTGTGTCTCAGTGTCTCAGAGTCTCTGTGGCTCAGTGTCTCAGTGTTTCTGTGTCTCAGTGTCTCTGTGTCTCTGTGTCTCCGTGTCTGAGTGTCCCAGAGTCTCAGTGTCTCTGTGTCTCAGTGTCTGAGAGACTCTGTGTCTCAGTGTCTCAGTGTCTCTTTGTCTCTGTGTCTCAGTGTCTCAGTGTCTCTGTGTCTCAATGTCTCAGTGTCTCCGAGTCTCTGTGTCTCTGTGTCTCAGTCTCTCAGTGTCTTTTTGTCTCTGTGTCTCAGAGTCTCTGTGTCTCTGTGTCTCTGTGTCTCTGTGTCTCTGTGTCTCCGTGTCTGAGTGTCCCAGAGTCTCAGTGTCTCTGTGTCTCAGTGTCTGAGAGACTCTGTGTCTCAGTGTCTCAGTGTCTCTGTGTCTCCGTGTCTAAGTGACTCAGTGTCTCTGTGTCTCAGTGTCTCTGTGTCTCAGTGTCTCTGTGTCTCCGTGTCTCAGTGACTCAGTGTCTCTGTGTCTCAGTGTCTCAGTGTCTCTGTGTGTCAGTGTCTCAGCGTCTCTGTGTCTCAGAGTCTCAGTGTCTCTGTGTCTCAGTGTCCCTGTGTTTCTGTGTCTTAGTGTCTCAGTGTCTCTGTGTCTCTGTGTCTCAGTGTCTCAGGGTGTCAGTGTCTCAGAGTCTCTGTGTCTCAGTGTCTCTGTGTCTCAGTGTCTCTGTGTCTGTGTGTCTCTGCGTCTCAGTGTCTCATAGTCTCAGTGTCTCAGAGTCTCTGTGTCTCAGTGTCTCAGTGTCTCTGTGTGTCTGTGTCTCAGTTCTCAGAGTCTCTGTGTGTCAGTGTCTCAGTGTCTCTGTGTCTCAGTGTCTCAGAATCTCAGTGTCTCTGTTTCTCTGTGTCTCCGTGTCTCTCTGTCTCTGTGTCTCTGTGTCTCAGTGTCTCTGTGTCTCTGTGTCTCAGAGTCTCAGTGTCTCGGTGTCTCAGTGTGTCAGAGTCTCTGTGTCTCCTTGTCTCAGTGTCTCTTTGTCTCAGTGTCTCAATGTCTCTGTGTCTCTGTGTCTCTGTGTCTCAGTTTCTCTGTGTCTCTGGGTCTCAGTGTCTCTGTGTCTCTGCGTCTCAGAGTCTCAGTGTCTCAGTGCCTCACTGTCTCAGAGTCTCTGTGTCTCGGTGTCTCAGTGTCTCAGAGTCCCAGTGTCTCAGAGTCTCTGTGTCTCTGTGTCTCAGTGTCTCGGTACCTCAGAGTCTCAGTGTCTCTGTGTCTCTGTGTCTCAGTTTCTCTGTGTCTCAGTGTCTCAGTGTCTCTGTGGCTCAGTGTCCCAGTGTTTCTGTGTCTCAGTGTCTCTGTGTCTCTGTGTCTCAGTGTCTCAGTGTCTCTGTGTCTCAGTGTCTCTGTGTCTCAATGTCTCAGTGTCTCCGAGTCTCTGTGTCTCTGTGTCTCAGTCTCTCAGTGTCTCTGTGTCTCTGTGTCTCAGAGTCTCTGTGTCTCTGTGACTCTGTGTCTCCGTCTCTGAGTGTCTCAGAGTCTCAGTGTCTCTGTATCTCAGTGTGTCAGGGAATCTGTGTCTCAGTGTCTCAGTATCTCTGTGTCTCAGTGTCTCACTGTCTCTGTGTCTCAGTGTCTCACTGTCTCTGTGTCTCAGTGTCTCAGCGTCTCTGTGTCTCAGAGTCTCAGTGTCTCTGTGTCTCAGTGTCCCTGTGTCTCTGTGTCTCAGTGTCTCAGTGTCTCTTTGTCTCTGTGTCTCAGTGTCTCAAGGGGTCAGTGTCTCAGAGTCTCTGTGTCTCTGTGCCTCAGTGTCTCTGTGTCTCAGAGTCTCAGTGTCTCAGTGTCTCTGTGTCTCTGTATCTCTGCGTCACAGTGTCTCATAGTCTCAGTGTCTCAGAGTCTCTGTGTCTCAGTGTCTCAGTGTCTCTGTGTCTCTGTGTCACAGTTCTCAGAGTCTCTGTGTCTCAGTGTCTCAGTGTCTCTGTGTCTCAGTGTCTCAGAATCTCAGTGTCTCTGCTTCTCTGTGTCTCTGTGTCTCTCTGTCTCAGAGTCTCTGTGTCTCCTTGTCTCAGTGTCTCTTTGTCTCAGTGTCTCAATCTCTCTGTGTCTCTGTGTCTCAGTTTCTCTCTGTCTCTGTGTCTCAGTGTCTCTGTGTCTCTGCGTCTCAGTGTCTCAGTGCCTCAGTGTCTCAGAGTCTCTGTGTCTCTGTGTCTCAGTGTCTCAGTGTCCCAGTGTCTCAGAGTCTCTGTGTCTCTGTGTCTCAGTCTCTCAGTGTCTTTTTGTCTCTGTGTCTCAGAGTCTCTGTGTCTCTGTGTCTCTGTGTCTCCGTGTCTGAGTGTCCCAGAGTCTCTGTGTCTCAGTGTCTCTGTGTCTCTGTGTCTCAGTGTCTCAGTGTCTCTGTGTCTCTGTGTCTCTGTGTCTCAATGTCTCAGTGTCTCCGAATCTCTGTGTCTCCGTCTCTCAGTGTCTCTGTGTCTCAGTGTCTCAGAGACTCAGTGTCTCTGTGTCTCTGTGACTCTGCGTCTCAGACTCTCAGTGTCTCTGTGTCTCAGTGTCTCAGTGTCTCAGTGTCTCAGAGTCTCAGTGTCTCTGAGTCTCAGTGTCTCCGTGTCTCAGTGTCTCCGTGTCTCAGTGTCTCTGTGTCTCAGTGTCTCAGAGTCTCAGTGTCTCTGTGTCTCAGTGTCTCAGTGTCTCAGAGTCTCTGTGTCTCAGTGTCTCAGTGTCTCAGAGTCTCTGTGTCTCAGTGTCTCTGTGTCTCAGTGTCTCTGAGTCTCAGTGTCTCTGTGTCTCAGTGTCTCTGTGTCTCAGTGTCTCAGAGTCTCTGTGTCTCAGTGTCTCAGTGTCTCAGAGTCTCTGTGTCTCAGTGTCTCTGTGTCTCAGTGTCTCTGAGTCTCAGTGTCTCTGTGTCTCAGTGTCTCTGTGTCTCAGTGTCTCAGAGTCTCTGTGTCTCAGAGTGTCAGAGTCTCAGTGCCTCAGTGTCTCAGTGTCTCAGTGACTCAGTGTCTCAATGTCTCAGTGTCGCAGAGTCTCTGTGTCTCAGTGTCTCTGTGTGTCAGTGCCTCAGAGTCCCTGTGTCTCTGTTTCTGAGTGTCTCTGTGTCTCAGAGCCTCAGTGTCTCTGTCTCTCTGTGTCCCAGTGCCTCAGTGTTTCAGAGTCTCAGTGTCTCTTTGTCTCTGTGTCTCAGTGTCTCAATGTCTCTGTGTCTCTGTGTCTCAGTGTCTCAGTGCCTCAATCTCTCAGTGTATCAATGTCTCGGTGTCTCAGTGTCTCAGTTTCTCAATGTCTCAGTGTCGCTGTGTCTCTGTGTCTCAGAGTCTCAGTGTCTCTGTGTCTCAGTGTGTCAGGGTCCCTGTGTCTCTGTGTCTCAGTGTCTCAGTATCTGTGTGTCTCAGTGTCTCAGTGTCTCTGTGTGTCAGTGTCTCAGCGTCTCTGTGTCTCAGAGTCTCAGTGTCTCTGTGTCTCAGTGTCCCTGTGTTTCTGTGTCTTAGTGTCTCAGTGTCTCTGTGTCTCTGTGTCTCAGTGTCTCAGGGTGTCAGTGTCTCAGAGTCTCTGTGTCTCAGTGTCTCTGTGTCTCAGTGTCTCTGTGTCTGTGTGTCTCTGCGTCTCAGTGTCTCATAGTCTCAGTGTCTCAGAGTCTCTGTGTCTCAGTGTCTCAGTGTCTCTGTGTGTCTGTGTCTCAGTTCTCAGAGTCTCTGTGTGTCAGTGTCTCAGTGTCTCTGTGTCTCAGTGTCTTAGAATCTCAGTGTCTCTGTTTCTCTGTGTCTCCGTGTCTCTCTGTATCTGTGTCTCTGTGTCTCAGTGTCTCTGTGTCTCTGTGTCTCAGAGTCTCAGTGTCTCGGTGTCTCAGTGTGTCAGAGTCTCTGTGTCTCTGTGTCTCCTTGTCTCAGTGTCTCTTTGTCTCAGTGTCTCAATGTCTCTGTGTCTCTGTGTCTCAGTTTCTCTGTGTCTCTGGGTCTCAGTGTCTCTGTGTCTCTGCGTCTCAGAGTCTCAGTGTCTCAGTGCCTCACTGTCTCAGAGTCTCTGTGTCTCGGTGTCTCAGTGTCTCAGAGTCCCAGTGTCTCAGAGTCTCTGTGTCTCTGTGTCTCAGTGTCTCGGTACCTCAGAGTCCCAGTGTCTCTTTGTCTCTGTGTCTCTGTGTCTCAGTTTCTCTGTGTCTCAGTGTCTCAGTGTCTCTGTGGCTCAGTGTCCCAGTGTTTCTGTGTCTCAGTGTCTCTGTGTCTCTGTGTCTCAGAGTCTCTGTGTCTCAGTGTCTCAATGTCTCAGTGTCTCAGTGTCTCAGTGATTCAGTGTCTCAATGTCTCAGTGTCTCATAGTCTCAGTGTCTCTGTGTCTCAGTGTCTCTGTGTCTCAGAGTCTCAGTGTCTCTGTGTCTCTGTGTCTCTGCGTCTCAGTGTTTCATAGTCTCAGTGTCTCAGAGTCTCTGTGGCTCAGTGACTCAGTGTTTCTGTGTCTCTGTGTCTCTGTGTCTCCGTGTCTGAGTGTCCCAGAGTCTCAGTGTCTCTGTGGCTCAGTGTCTGAGAGACTCTGTGTCTCAGTGTCTCAGTGACTCTGTGTCTCAGTGTCTCTGTGTCTCAGTGTCTCTGTGTCTCAATGTCTCAGTGTCTCCGAGTCTCTGTGTCTCTGTGCCTCAGTGTCTGAGAGACTCTGTGTCTCAGTGTCTCAGTGTCTCTGTGTCTCAGTGTCTCTGTGTCTCAATGTCTCAGTGTCTCCGAGTCTCTGTGTCTCTGTGTCTCAGTCTCTCAGTGTCTCTGTGTCTCAGAGTCTCTGTGTCTCTGTGGCTCTGTGTCTCCGTGTCTGAGTGTCTCAGAGTCTCAGTGTCTCTGTATCTCAGTGTGTCAGGGAATCTGTGTCTCTGTGTCTCAGTGTCTCAGTATCTCTGTGTCTCAGTGTCTCACTGTCTCTGTGTCTCAGCGTCTCTGTGTCTCAGAGTCTCAGTGTCTCTGTGTCTCAGTGTCCCTGTGTCTCTGTGTCTCAGTGTCTCAGTGTCTCTGTGTCTCAATGTCTCAGTGTCTCCGAGTCTCTGTGTCTCTGTGCCTCAGTGTCTGAGAGACTCTGTGTCTCAGTGTCTCAGTGTCTCTGTGTCTCAGTGTCTCTGTGTCTCAATGTCTCAGTGTCTCCGAGTCTCTGTGTCTCTGTGTCTCAGTCTCTCAGTGTCTCTGTGTCTCTGTGTCTCAGAGTCTCTGTGTCTCTGTGACTCTGTGTCTCCGTGTCTGAGTGTCTCAGAGTCTCAGTGTCTCTGTATCTCAGTGTGTCAGGGAATCTGTGTCTCTGTGTCTCAGTGTCTCAGTATCTCTGTGTCTCAGTGTCTCACTGTCTCTGTGTCTCAGCGTCTCTGTGTCTCAGAGTCTCAGTGTCTCTGTGTCTCAGTGTCTCAGTGTCTCTGTGTCTCAATGTCTCAGTGTCTCCGAGTCTCTGTGTCTCTGTGCCTCAGTGTCTGAGAGACTCTGTGTCTCAGTGTCTCAGTGTCTCTGTGTCTCAGTGTCTCTGTGTCTCAATGTCTCAGTGTCTCAGTGTCTCCGAGTCTCTGTGTCTCTGTGTCTCAGTCTCTCAGTGTCTCTGTGTCTCTGTGTCTCAGAGTCTCTGTGTCTCTGTGACTCTGTGTCTCCGTGTCTGAGTGTCTCAGAGTCTCAGTGTCTCTGTATCTCAGTGTGTCAGGGAATCTGTGTCTCAGTGTCTCAGTGTCTCAGTATCTCTGTGTCTCAGTGTCTCACTGTCTCTGTGTCTAAGTGTCTCAGCGTCTCTGTGTCTCAGAGTCTCAGTGTCTCTGTGTCTCAGTGTCCCTGTGTCTCTGTGTCTCAGTGTCTCTTTGTCTCTGTGTCTCAGTGTCTCAAGGTGTCAGTGTCTCAGAGTCTCTGTGTCTCTGTGTCTCTGTGCCTCAGTGTCTCAGTATCTCAGTGTCTCTGTGTCTCTGTATCTCTGCGTCACAGTGTCTCATAGTCTCAGTGTCTCAGTGTCTCAGAGTCTCTGTGTCTCAGTGTCTCAGTGTCTCTGTGTGTCTGTGTCACAGTTCTCAGAGTCTCTGTGTCTCAGTGTCTCAGTGTCTCTGTGTCTCAGTGTCTCAGAATCTCAGTGTCTCTGCTTCTCTGTGTCTCTGTGTCTCTCTGTCTCAGAGTCTCTGTGTCTCCTTGTCTCAGTGTCTCTTTGTCTCAGTGTCTCAATGTCTCTGTGTCTCTGTGTCTCAGTTTCTCTCTGTCTCTGTGTCTCAGTGTCTCTGTGTCTCTGCGTCTCAGAGTCTCAGTGTCTCAGTGCCTCAGTGTCTCAGAGTCTCTGTGTCTCTGTGTCTCAGTGTCTCAGTGTCCCAGTGTCTCAGAGTCTCTGTGTCTCTGTGTCTCAGTGTCTCAGTACCTCAGAGTCTCAGTATCTCTTTGTCTCTGTGTCTCTGTGTCTCAGTTTCTCTGTGTCTCAGTGTCTCAGTGTCTCAGTGTGTCAGAGTCTCAGAGTCTCTGTGGCTGAGTGTCTCAGTGTTTCTGTGTCTCAGTGTCTCAGTGTCTCAGTGTCTCAATGTCTCAGTGTCTCAGTGTCTCAGTGATTCAGTGTCTCAATGTCTCGGTGTCTCAGTGACTCAGTGTCTCAGTGTCTCTGTGTCTCAGTGTCTCTGTGTCTCAGAGTCTCAGTGTCTCTGTGTCTCAGTGTCTCTGTGTCTCAGTGTCCCTGTGTCTCTGTGTCTTTGCGTCTCAGTGTCTCATAGTCTCAGTGTCTCTGTGTCTCAGTGTCTCAGTGGCTCAGTGTCTCAGAGTCTCTGTGTCTCAGTGTCTCTGTGTCTCTGTGTCTCAGAGTCTCAGTGTCTCAGTGTCTCAGTGTCTCAGTACCTCAGAGTCTCTGTGTCTCTGTGTCTCAGTGTCTCTGAGTCTCTGCGTCTCAGAGTCTCAGTGTCTCAGTGCCTCAGTGTATCAGAGTCTCTGTGTCTCAGTGTTCAGTGTCTCAGTACCTCAGAGTCTCAGTGTCTCTTTGTCTCTGTGTCTCTGTGTCTCAGTTTCTCTGTGTCTCTGTGTCTCGGTGTCTCAGTGTCTCAGTGTCTCAGAGTCTCTGCGTCTCTGAGTCTCAGTGTCTCAGAGCCTCAGAGTCTCTGTGGCTCAGTGTCTCAGTGTTTCTGTGTCTCAGTATCTCTGTGTCTCAGAGTCTCTGTGTCTCTGTGTCTCTGTGTCTCAGAGCCTCAGAGTCTCTGTGGCTCAGTGTCTCAGTGTTTCTGTGTCTCAGTGTCTTTTTGTCTCTGTGTCTCAGAGTCTCTGTGTCTCTGTGTCTCTGTGTCTCCGTGTCTGAGTGTCCCAGAGTCTCAGTGTCTCTGTGTCTCAGTGTCTGAGAGACTCTGTGTCTCAGTGTCTCTGTGTCTCTGTGTCTCAGTGTCTCAGTGTCTCTGTGTCTCTGTGTCTCAGTGTCTCTGTGTCTCAATGTCTCAGTGTCTCCGAGTCTCTGTGTCTCTGTGTTTCAGTCTCTCAGTGTCTTTTTGTCTCTGTGTCTCAGAGTCTCTGTGTCTCTGTGTCTCTGTGTCTCCGTGTCTGAGTGTCCCAGAGTCTCAGTGTCTCTGTGTCTCAGTGTCTGAGAGACTCTGTGTCTCAGTGTCTCTGTGTCTCTGTGTCTCAGTGTCTCTGTGTCTCTGTGTCTCAGTGTCTCTGTGTCTCAATGTCTCAGTGTCTCCGAGTCTCTGTGTCTCAGTCTCTCAGTGTCTCTGTGTCTCAGTGTCTCAGAGACTCAGTGTCACTGTGTCTCTGTGACTCTGCGTCTCAGACTCTCAGTGTCTCTGTGTCTCAGTGTCTCAGTGTCTCAGAGTCTCAGTGTCTCTGAGTCTCAGTGTCTCCGTGTCTCAGTGTCTCAGTGTCTCTGTGTCTCAGTGTCTCAGAGTCTCAGTGTCTCTGTGTCTCAGTGTCTCAGTGTCTCAGAGTCTCTGTGTCTCAGTGTCTCTGTGTCTCTGAGTCTCAGTGTCTCAGTGTCTCAGTGTCTCAGTGTCTCAATGTCTCAGTGTCGCAGAGTCTCTGTGTCTCAGTGTCTCTGTGTCTCAGTGCCTCAGAGTCCCTGTGTCTCTGTTTCTGAGTGTCTCTGTGTCTCAGAGCCTCAGTGTCTCTGTCTCTCTGTGTCCCAGTGCCTCAGTGTTTCAGAGTCTCAGTGTCTCTTTGTCTCTGTGTCTCAGTGTCTCAATGTCTCTGTGTCTCTGTGTCTCAGTGTCTCAGTGCCTCAATCTCTCAGTGTATCAATGTCTCGGTGTCTCAGTGTCTCAGTTTCTCAATGTCTCAGTGTCGCTGTGTCTCTGTGTCTCAGAGTCTCAGTGTCTCTGTGTCTCTGTGCCTCAGTGTCTCAGTGTCTCAGTACCTCAGAGTCTCAGTATCTCTTTGTCTCTGTGTCTCTGTGTCTCAGTTTCTCTGTGTCTCAGTGTCTCAGTGTTTCAGTGTGTCAGAGTCTCAGAGTCTCTGTGGCTGAGTGTCTCAGTGTTTCTGTGTCTCAGTGTCTCAGTGTCTCAATGTCTCAGTGTCTCAGTGTCTCAGTGCCTCAGAGTCTCTGTGTCTCAGAGTGTCAGAGCCTCAGTGCCTCAGTGTCTCAGTGTCTCAGTGTCTCAGTGTCTCAGTGTCTCAATGTCTCAGTGTCGCAGAGTCTCTGTGTCTCAGTGTCTCTGTGTCTCAGTGCCTCAGAGTCCCTGTGTCTCTGTTTCTGAGTGTCTCTGTGTCTCAGAGCCTCAGTGTCTCTGTCTCTCTGTGTCCCAGTGCCTCAGTGTTTCAGAGTCTCAGTGTCTCTTTGTCTCTGTGTCTCAGTGTCTCAATGTCTCTGTGTCTCTGTGTCTCAGTGTCTCAGTGCCTCAATCTCTCAGTGTATCAATGTCTCGGTGTCTCAGTGTCTCAGTTTCTCAATGTCTCAGTGTCGCTGTGTCTCTGTGTCTCAGAGTCTCAGTGTCTCTGTGTCTCTGTGCCTCAGTGTCTCAGTGTCTCAGTACCTCAGAGTCTCAGTATCTCTTTGTCTCTGTGTCTCTGTGTCTCAGTTTCTCTGTGTCTCAGTGTCTCAGTGTTTCAGTGTGTCAGAGTCTCAGAGTCTCTGTGGCTGAGTGTCTCAGTGTTTCTGTGTCTCAGTGTCTCAGTGTCTCAGTGTCTCAATGTCTCAGTGTCTCAGTGTCTCAGTGCCTCAGTGTCTCAGAGTCTCTGTGTCTCAGAGTCTCTGTGTCTCAGAGTGTCAGAGTCTCAGTGCCTCAGTGTCTCAGTGTCTCAGTGTCTCAGTGTCGCAGAGTCTCTGTGTCTCAGTGTCTCTGTGTCTCAGTGCCTCAGAGTCCCTGTGTCTCTGTTTCTGAGTGTCTCTGTGTCTCAGAGCCTCAGTGTCTCTGTCTCTCTGTGTCCCAGTGCCTCAGTGTTTCAGAGTCTCAGTGTCTCTTTGTCTCTGTGTCTCAGTGTCTCAATGTCTCTGTGTCTCTGTGTCTCAGTGTCTCAGTGCCTCAATCTCTCAGTGTATCAATGTCTCGGTGTCTCAGTGTCTCAGTTTCTCAATGTCTCAGTGTCGCTGTGTCTCTGTGTCTCAGAGTCTCAGTGTCTCTGTGTCTCTGTGCCTCAGTGTCTCAGTGTCTCAGTACCTCAGAGTCTCAGTATCTCTTTGTCTCTGTGTCTCTGTGTCTCAGTTTCTCTGTGTCTCAGTGTCTCAGTGTCTCAGTGTGTCAGAGTCTCAGAGTCTCTGTGGCTGAGTGTCTCAGTGTTTCTGTGTCTCAGTGTCTCAGTGTCTCAGTGTCTCAATGTCTCAGTGTCTCAGTGTCTCAGTGATTCAGTGTCTCAATGTCTCGGTGTCTCAGTGACTCAGTGTCTCAGTGTCTCAGTGTCTCTGTGTCTCAGAGTCTCAGTGTCTCAGTGTCTCTGTGTCTCAGTGTCTCTGTGTCTCAGTGTCCCTGTGTCTCTGTGTCTTTGCGTCTCAGTGTCGCATAGTCTCAGTGTCTCTGTGTCTCAGTGTCTCAGTGGCTCAGTGTCTCAGAGTCTCTGTGTCTCTGTGTCTCAGTGTCTCTGTGTCTCTGTGTCTCAGTGTCTCAGAGTCTCAGTGTCTCAGTGTCTCAGTACCTCAGAGTCTCTGTGTCTCTGTGTCTCTGAGTCTCTGCGTCTCAGAGTCTCAGTGTCTCAGTGCCTCAGTGTATCAGAGTCTCTGTGTCTCAGTGTCTCAGTGTCCCAGTGTCCCAGTGTCTCAGAGTCTCTGTGTCTCTGTGTCTCAGTGTTCAGTGTCTCAGTACCTCAGAGTCTCAGTGTCTCTTTGTCTCTGTGTCTCTGTGTCTCAGTTTCTCTGTGTCTCCGTGTCTCAGTGTCTCAAAGTCTCTGTGTCTCGGTGTCTCAGTGTCTCAGTGTCTCAGAGTCTCTGCGTCTGTGAGTCTCAGTGTCTCTGTGTCTCTGTGTCTCAGAGTCTCTGTGTCTCTGTGTCTCGGTGTCTCAGAGTCTCAGAGTCTCTGTGGCTCAGTGTCTCAGTGTTTCTGTGTCTCAGTGTCTCTGTGTCTCTGTGTCTCTGTGTCTCCGTGTCTGAGTGTCCCAGAGTCTCAGTGTCTCTGTGTCTCAGTGTCTGAGAGACTCTGTGTCTCAGTGTCTCAGTGTCTCTTTGTCTCTGTGTCTCAGTGTCTCTGTGTCTCAATGTCTCAGTGTCTCCGAGTCTCTGTGTCTCTGTGTCTCAGTCTCTCAGTGTCTTTTTGTCTCTGTGTCTCAGAGTCTCTGTGTCTCTGTGTTTCTGTGTCTCCGTGTCTGAGTGTCCCAGAGTCTCATTGTCTCTGTGTCTCAGTGTCTGAGAGACTCTGTGTCTCAGTGTCTCTGTGTCTCTGTGTCTCAGTGTCTCTGTGTCTCAATGTCTCAGTGTCTCCGAGTCTCTGTGTCTCCGTCTCTCAGTGTCTCTGTGTCTCAGTGTCTCAGAGACTCAGTGTCTCTGTGTCTCTGTGACTCTGCGTCTCAGACTCTCAGTGTCTCTGTGTCTCAGTGTCTCAGTGTCTCAGAGTCTCAGTGTCTCTGAGTCTCAGTGTCTCCGTGTCTCAGTGTCTCTGTGTCTCTGTGTCTCAGTGTCTCAGTGTCTCAGAGTCTCTGTGTCTCAGTGTCTCAGTGTCTCTGTGTCTCAGTGTCTCTGAGTCTCAGTGTCTCTGTGTCTCTGTGTCTCAGTGTCTCTGTGTCTCAGTGCCTCAGTGTCTCAGAGTCTCTGTGTCTCAGAGTGTCAGAGTCTCAGTGCCTCAGTGTCTCAGTGTCTCAGTGACTCAGTGTCTCAATGTCTCAGTGTCGCAGAGTCTCTGTGTCTCAGTGTCTCTGTGTGTCAGTGCCTCAGAGTCCCTGTGTCTCTGTTTCTGAGTGTCTCTGTGTCTCAGAGCCTCAGTGTCTCTGTCTCTCTGTGTCCGAGTGCCTCAGTGTTTCAGAGTCTCAGTGTCTCTTTGTCTCTGTGTCTCAGTGTCTCAATGCCTCTGTGTCTCTGTGTCTCAGTGTCTCAGTGCCTCAATCTCTCAGTGTATCAATGTCTCGGTGTCTCAGTGTCTCAGTTTCTCAATGTCTCAGTGTCGCTGTGTCTCTGTGTCTCAGAGTCTCAGTGTCTCTGTGTCTCTGAGTCTCAGTGTCTCAATGTCTCTGTGTCTCAGTTTCTCTGTGTCTCTGTGTCTCAGGGTCTCAGTGTCTCAGTGTCTCAATGCCTCTGTTCTCTGTGTCTCAGTGTGTCAGTGTCTCTGTGTCTCAGTGTCTCTGTATCTCTGTGTCTCTGTGTCTCAGTGCCACAGTGCCTGAATGTCGCAGTGTATCAGTGTCTCAGTGTCTCTGTGCCTCAATGTCTCAGTGTCTCAATGTCACTGTGTCTCAGAGTCTCATTGTCTCAATGTCTCTGTGCTTCAGTGTCGCTGTGTCTCAGTTTCTCTGTGTCTCTGTGTGTCAGTGTCTCTGTGTCTCACTGTGTCAGAGTCTCAGTGTCTCTGTGTCTCTCTCTGTCTCTGTGTCTCAGTGTCTCAGTGCCTCAGTGTCTCAGTGTCTCAATGTCTCAGTGTCTCAGTGTCTCAATGTCTCAGTGTTGGAGAGTCTCTGTGTCTCAGTGTCTCAGTGTCTCAATGTCTCAGTGTCTCCGTGACTCAGTGTCTCAATGTCTCGGTGTCTCAGAGTCTCTGTGTATCTGTGTCTCAGTGTCTCAGTGTCTCTGTGTCTCAGTGTCTCAGAGTCTCAGTGTCTCAGTGTCTCTGAGTCTCTGCGTCTCTGCGTCTCAGTGTCTCTGTGTCTTCGTGTCTCAGAGTCTCTGTGTCTCGGTCCCTCTGTGTCTCAGTGCCTCAGTGACTCAGTGCCACAGACTCTCAGTGTCACAGAGTCCCTGTGTCTCTGTGTCTCAGTGTCTCTGTGTCTCTGTGTCTCAGGGTCTCAGTGTCTCAATGTCTCTGTGTCTCTATGCCTCTGTGTCTCAGTGTCTCTGTGTCTCTGTGTCTCAGTATCTCAGAGTCTCAGAGTCTCTGTGTCTCAGTGTCTCTGTATCTCTGTGTCTCTGTGACTCTGTGTCTCAGAGTCTCAGTGTCTCTGTGTCTCAGTGTCTCTTTGTCTCAGTGTCTCTGTGCCTCTGTGTCTCCGTGTCTGAGAATCCCAGAGTCTCAGTGTCTCTGTGTCTCAGAGTCTCAGAGTCTCAGTGTCTCAGTGTCTCAGTGTCTCGTAGTCTCTGTGTCTCTGTGTCTCAGTGTCTCTGAGTCTCTGCGTCTCAGAGTCTCAGTGTCTCAGTGCCTCAGTGTATCAGAGTCTCTGTGTCTCAGTGTTCAGTGTCTCAGTACCTCAGAGTCTCAGTGTCTCTTTGTCTCTGTGTCTCTGTGTCTCAGTTTCTCTGTGTCTCCGTGTCTCAGTGTCTCAAAGTCTCTGTGTCTCGGTGTCTCAGTGTCTCAGTGTCTCAGAGTCTCTGCGTCTCTGAGTCTCAGTGTCTCAGAGCCTCAGAGTCTCTGTGGCTCAGTGTCTCAGTGTTTCTGTGTCTCAGTGTCTCTGTGTCTCTGTGTCTCAGAGTCTCTGTGTCTCTGTGTCTCAGTGTCTCAGAGCCTCAGAGTCTCTGTGGCTCAGTGTCTCAGTGTTTCTGTGTCTCAGTGTCTCTGTGTCTCTGTGTCTCAGAGTCTCTGTGTCTCTGTGTCTCTGTGTCTCCGTGTCTGAGTGTCCCAGAGTCTCAGTGTCTCTGTGTCTCAGTGTCTGAGAGACTCTGTGTCTCAGTGTCTCAGTGTCTCTTTGTCTCTGTGTCTCAGTGTCTCTGTGTCTCAATGTCTCAGTGTCTCCGAGTCTCTGTGTCTCTGTGCCTCAGTCTCTCAGTGTCTTTTTGTCTCTGTGTCTCAGAGTCTCTGTGTCTCTGTGTCTCTGTGTCTCCGTGTCTGAGTGTCCCAGAGTCTCAGTGTCTCTGTGTCTCAGCGTCTGAGAGACTCTGTGTCTCAGTGTCTCTGTGTCTCAGTGTCTCTGTGTCTCAGTGTCTCAGTGTCTCTGTGTCTCAGTGTCTCTGTGTCTCAATGCCTCAGTGTCCCCGAGTCTCTGTGTCTCAGTCTCTCAGTGTCTCTGTGTCTCAGTGTCTCTGTGTCTCAGTGTCTCTGTGTCTCAGTGTCTCAGTGTCTCTGTGTCTCAGTGTCTCTGTGTCTCAATGCCTCAGTGTCTCCGAGTCTCTGTGTCTCAGTCTCTCAGTGTCTCAGTGTCTCAGTGTCTCTGAGTCTCAGTGTCTCTGTGTCTCAGTGTCTCTGTGTCTCAGTGCCTCAGTGTCTCAGAGTCTCTGTGTCTCAGAGTGTCAGAGTCTCAGTGCCTCAGTGTCTCAGTGTCTCAGTGTCTCAATGTCTCAGTGTCGCAGAGTCTCTGTGTCTCAGTGTCTCTGTGTGTCAGTGCCTCAGAGTCCCTGTGTCTCTGTTTCTGAGTGTCTCTGTGTCTCAGAGCCTCAGTGTCTCTGTCTCTCTGTGTCCCAGTGCCTCAGTGTTTCAGAGTCTCAGTGTCTCTTTGTCTCTGTGTCTCAGTGTCTCAATGTCTCTGTGTCTCTGTGTCTCAGTGTCTCAGTGCCTCAATCTCTCAGTGTATCAATGTCTCTGTGTCAGTGTCTCAGTTTCTCAATGTCTCAGTGTCGCTGTGTCTCTGTGTCTCAGAGTCTCAGTGTCTCTGTGCCTCTGTGCCTCAGTGTCTCAGTGTCTCAGTACCTCAGAGTCTCAGTATCTCTTTGTCTCTGTGTCTCTGTGTCTCAGTTTCTCTGTGTCTCAGTGTCTCAGTGTCTCAGTGTGTCAGAGTCTCAGAGTCTCTGTGGCTGAGTGTCTCAGTGTTTCTGTGTCTCAGTGTCTCAGTGTCTCAATGTCTCAGTGTCTCAGTGATTCAGTGTCTCAATGTCTCGGTGTCTCAGTGTCTCTGTGTCTCAGAGT
Organism: Carcharhinus amblyrhynchos; assembly: GCF_965287045.1. Lineage (NCBI taxonomy): Eukaryota > Metazoa > Chordata > Chondrichthyes > Carcharhiniformes > Carcharhinidae > Carcharhinus > Carcharhinus amblyrhynchos. Next base: position 679,639 of record NW_027649831.1, on the reverse strand, counting down.
CTCTGCGTCTCTGAGTCTCAGTGTCTCTGTGTCTCAGAGTCTCTGTGTCTCTGTGTCTCAGTGTCTCAGAATCTCAGAGTCTCTGTGGCTCAGTGTCTCAGTGTTTCTGTGTCTCAGTGTCTCTGTGTCTCTGTGTCTCTGTGTCTCCGTGTCTGAGTGTCCCAGAGTCTCAGTGTCTCTGTGTCTCAGTGTCTGAGAGACTCTGTGTCTCAGTGTCTCAGTGTCTCTTTGTCTCTGTGTCTCAGTGTCCCTGTGTGTCAATGTCTCAGTGTCTCCGAGTCTCTGTGTCTCTGTGTCTCAGTCTCTCAGTGTCTTTTTGTCTCTGTGTCTCAGAGTCTCTGTGTCTCTGTGTCTCTGTGCCTCAGTGTCTCAGTGTCTCAGTACCTCAGAGTCTCAGTATCTCTTTGTCTCTGTGTCTCTGTGTCTCAGTTTCTCTGTGTCTCAGTGTCTCAGTGTCTCAGTGTGTCAGAGTCTCAGAGTCTCTGTGGCTGAGTGTCTCAGTGTTTCTGTGTATCAGTGTCTCAGTGTCTCAATGTCTCAGTGTCTCAGTGTCTCAGTGATTCAGTGTCTCAATGTCTCGGTGTCTCAGTGACTCAGTGTCTCAGTGTCTCTGTGTCTCAGTGTCTCTGTCTCTCAGAGTCTCAGTGTCTCTGTGTCTCAGTGTCTCTGTGTCTCAGTGTCCCTGTGTCTCTGTGTCTTTGCGTCTCAGTGTCGCATAGTCTCAGTGTCTCTGTGTCTCAGTGTCTCAGTGGCTCAGTGTCTCAGAGTCTCTGTGTCTCAGAGTCTCAGTGTCTCTGTGTCTCTGTGTCTCAGTGTCTCAGAGTCTCAGTGTCTCAGTGTCTCAGTACCTCAGAGTCTCTGTGTCTCTGTGTCTCTGAGTCTCTGCGTCTCAGAGTCTCAGTGTCTCAGTGCCTCAGTGTATCAGAGTCTCTGTGTCTCAGTGTCTCAGTGTCCCAGTGTCTCAGAGTCTCTGTGTCTCTGTGTCTCAGTGTTCAGTGTCTCAGTACCTCAGAGTCTCAGTGTCTCTTTGTCTCTGTGTCTCTGTGTCTCAGTTTCTCTGTGTCTCCGTGTCTCAGTGTCTCAAAGTCTCTGTGTCTCGGTGTCTCAGTGTCTCAGAGTCTCTGCGTCTCTGAGTCTCAGTGTCTCTGTGTCTCTGTGTCTCAGAGTCTCTGTGTCTCTGTGTCTCGGTGTCTCAGAGTCTCTGTGGCTCAGTGTCTCAGTGTTTCTGTGTCTCAGGGTCTCAGTGTCTCTGTGTCTCTGTGTCTCTGTGTCTCTGTGTCTCTGTGTCTCCGTGTCTGAGTGTCCCAGGGTCTCAGTGTCTCTGTGTCTCACTGTCTGAGAGACTCTGTGTCTCAGTGTCTCAGTGTCTCTTTGTCTCTGTGTCTCAGTGTCTCTGTGTGTCAATGTCTCAGTGTCTCCGAGTCTCTGTGTCTCTGTGTCTCAGTCTCTCAGTGTCTTTTTGTCTCTGTGTCTCAGAGTCTCTGTGTCTCTGTGTCTCTGTGTCTCTGTGCCTCAGTGTCTCAGTGTCTCAGTACCTCAGAGTCTCAGTATCTCTTTGTCTCTGTGTCTCTGTGTCTCAGTTTCTCTGTGTCTCAGTGTCTCAGTGTCTCAGTGTGTCAGAGTCTCAGAGTCTCTGTGGCTGAGTGTCTCAGTGTTTCTGTGTCTCAGTGTCTCAGTGTCTCAGTGTCTCAATGTCTCAGTGTCTCAGTGTCTCAGTGATTCAGTTTCTCAATGTCTCGGTGTCTCAGTGACTCAGTGTCTCAGTGTCTCAGTGTCTCTGTGTCTCAGTGTCTCTGTGTCTCAGAGTCTCTGTGTCTCTGTGTCTCAGTGTCTCTGTGTCTCAGTGTCCCTGTGTCTCTGTGTCTTTGCGTCTCAGTGTCGCATAGTCTCAGTGTCTCTGTGTCTCAGTGTCTCAGTTGCTCAGTGTCTCAGAGTCTCTGTGTCTCAGAGTCTCTGTGTCTCAGAGTCTCAGTGTCTCTGTGTCTCTGTGTCTCAGTGTCTCAGAGTCTCAGTGTCTCAGTGTCTCAGTACCTCAGAGTCTCTGTGTCTCTGTGTCTCTGAGTCTCTGCGTCTCAGAGTCTCAGTGTCTCAGTGCCTCAGTGTATCAGAGTCTCTGTGTCTCAGTGTCCCAGTGTCTCAGAGTCTCTGTGTCTCTGTGTCTCAGTGTTCAGTGTCTCAGTACCTCAGAGTCTCAGTGTCTCTTTGTCTCTGTGTCTCTGTGTCTCAGTTTCTCTGTGTCTCCGTGTCTCAGTGTCTCAAAGTCTCTGTGTCTCGGTGTCTCAGTGTCTCAGTGTCTCAGAGTCTCTGCGTCTCTGAGTCTCAGTGTCTCTGTGCCTCTGTGCCTCTGTGTCTCAGAGTCTCTGTGTCTCTGTGTCTCAGTGTCTCAGAGTCTCAGAGTCTCTGTGGCTCAGTGTCTCAGTGTTTCTGTGTCTCAGTGTCTCTGTGTCTCTGTGTCTCCGTGTCTGAGTGTCCCAGAGTCTCAGTGTCTCTGTGTCTCAGTGTCTGAGAGACTCTGTGTCTCAGTGTCTCAGTGTCTCTTTGTCTCTGTGTCTCAGTGTCTCAGTGTCTCTGTGTCTCAATGTCTCAGTGTCTCCGAGTCTCTGTGTCTCTGTGTCTCAGTCTCTCAGTGTCTTTTTGTCTCTGTGTCTCAGAGTCTCTGTGTCTCTGTGTCTCTGTGTCTCTGTGTCTCCGTGTCTGAGTGTCCCAGAGTCTCAGTGTCTCTGTGTCTCAGTGTCTGAGAGACTCTGTGTCTCAGTGTCTCTGTGTCTCAGTGTCTCTGTGTCTCTGTGTCTCAGTGTCTCTGTGTCTCAGTGTCTCTGTGTCTCAATGTCTCAGTGTCTCCGAGTCTCTGTGTCTCAGTCTCTCAGTGTCTCTGTGTCTCAGTGTCTCAGAGACTCAGTGTGTCTGTGTCTCTGTGACTCTGCGTCTCAGACTCTCAGTGTCTCTGTGTCTCAGTGTCTCAGTGTCTCAGAGTCTCAGTGTCTCTGAGTCTCAGTGTCTCCGTGTCTCAGTGTCTCAGTGTCTCTGTGTCTCAGTGTCTCAGAGTCTCAGTGTCTCTGAGTCTCAGTGTCTCCGTGTCTAAGTGACTCAGTGTCTCTGTGTCTCAGTGTCTCAGTGTCTCAGAGTCTCTGTGTCTCAGTGTCTCTGTGTCTCAGTGTCTAAGTGACTCAGTGTCTCTGTGTCTCAGTGTCTCTGTGTCTCTGTGTCTCCGTGTCTAAGTGACTCAGTGTCTCTGTGTCTCAGTGTCTCTGTGTCTCAGTGTCTCTGTGTCTCCGTGTCTCAGTGACTCAGTGTCTCAGTGTCTCAGTGTCTCAGAGTCTCTGTGTCTCAGTGTCTCTGTGTCTCAGTGTCTAAGTGACTCAGTGTCTCTGTGTCTCAGTGTCTCTGTGTCTCTGTGTCTCCGTGTCTAAGTGACTCAGTGTCTCTGTGTCTCAGTGTCTCTGTGTCTCAGTGTCTCAGAGTCTCTGTGTCTCAGTGTCTCTGTGTCTCAGTGTCTAAGTGACTCAGTGTCTCTGTGTCTCAGTGTCTCTGAGTCTCAGTGTCTCTGTGTCTCAGTGTCTCTGTGTCTCAGTGCCTCAGTGTCTCAGAGTCTCTGTGTCTCAGAGTGTCAGAGTCTCAGTGCCTCAGTGTCTCAGTGTCTCAGTGTCTCAGTGACTCAGTGTCTCAATGTCTCAGTGTCGCAGAGTCTCTGTGTCTCAGTGTCTCTGTGTGTCAGTGCCTCAGAGTCCCTGTGTCTCTGTTTCTGAGTGTCTCTGTGTCTCAGAGCCTCAGTGTCTCTGTCTCTCTGTGTCCCAGTGCCTCAGTGTTTCAGAGTCTCAGTGTCTCTTTGTCTCTGTGTCTCAGTGTCTCAATGTCTCTGTGTCTCTGTGTCTCAGTGCCTCAATCTCTCAGTGTATCAATGTCTCGGTGTCTCAGTGTCTCAGTTTCTCAATGTCTCAGTGTCGCTGTGTCTCTGTGTCTCAGAGTCTCAGTGTCTCTGAGTCTCTGAGTCTCAGTGTCTCAATGTCTCTGTGTCTCAGTTTCTCTGTGTCTCTGTGTCTCAGGGTCTCAGTGTCTCAGTGTCTCAATGCCTCTGTTCTCTGTGTCTCAGTGTCTCAGAGTCTCTGTGTCTCTGTGTCTCAGTGTCTCTGTGTCTCTGTGTCTCAGGGTCTCAGTGTCTCAATGTCTCTGTGTCTCTATGTCTCTGTGTCTCAGTGTCTCTGTGTCTCAGAGTCTCAGTGTCTCTGTTTCTCAGTGTGTCAGAGTCTCAGTGTCTTTGTGTCTCTGTGTCTCCTTGTCTCAGTGTCTCTTTGTCTCTGTGTCTCTGTGTCTCTGTGTCTCAGAGTCTCAGTGTCTCTGTGTCTCAGTGTCTCTGTATCTCTGTGTCTCTGTGTCTCAGTGCCACAGTGCCTCAATGTCTCAGTGTATCAGTGTCTCTGTGCCTCAATGTCTCAGTGTCTCAATGTCACTGTGTCTGTGTGTCTCAGAGTCTCAGTGTCTCAATGTCTCTGTGCTTCAGTGTCGCTGTGTCTCAGTTTCTCTGTGTCTCTGTCTCTCAGTGTCTCTGTGTCTCAGTGTGTCAGAGTCTCAGTGTCTCTGTGTTTGTCTGTCTCTGTGTCTCAGTGTCTCAGTGCCTCAGTGTCTTAGTGTCTCAATGTCTCAGTGTTTCAGAGTCTCTGTGTCTCAGTGTCTCAATGTCTCAGTGTCTCAGTGTCTCAATGTCTCAGTGTTTCAGAGTCTCTGTGTCTCAGTGTCTCAATGTCTCAGTGTCTCCGTGACTCAGTGTCTCAATGTATCGGTGTCTCAGAGTCTCTGTGTATCTGTGTCTCAGTGTCTCAGTGTCTCTGTGTCTCAGTGTCTCAGAGTCTCAGTGTCTCAGTGTCTCTGAGTCTCTGCGTCTCTGCGTCTCAGTGTCTCTGTGTCTTTGTGTCTCAGAGTCTCTGTGTCTCGGTCCCTCTGTGTCTCAGTGTCTCAGTGACTCAGTGCCACAGACTCTCAGTGTCACAGAGTCCCTGTGTCTCAGTGCCTCAGTGCCACAGTGTCTCCGTATCACAGAGTTTCTGTGTTTCAGTGTGTCAGTGTCTCATTCTCTCTGTGTCTCAGTGACTCAGTGTGTCAGTGCCTCAGTGCCACAGTGTCTCAGTGTCGCCGAGCCTCTGTATCTCACTGTCTCTGTCTCAGTGTCTCAGTGTCTCAAAGTCTCAGTGCCTCAGTGTCTCAGAGTCTCAGAGTCTCTGTGTCTCAGTGCCTCCGTGTCTCTGCGTCTCAGTGTCTGTGTCTAAGTTTCTCAGAGTCTCTGTGTCTCTGTGTCCCAGTGTCTCAGTGTCTCAGTGTCTCAGAGTCTGTGTGTCTCTGTGTCTCAGTGTCTCTGTGTCTCATAGTCTCAGTGTCTCTGTGTCTCAGTGTCTCTGAGTCTCTGTGTCTCAGTGTCTCTGTGTCTCTGTGCCTCAGTGTGTCAGAGTCTATGTGTCTCTGTGTCTCTGTGTCTCCTTGTCTCAGTGTCTTTGTGTCTCTGTGTCTCAATGTCTCAATGTCTCTGTGTCTCAGTGTCTCTGTTTCTCAGCGCCTCTGTGTCTCTGTGTTTCAGTGTCTCAATGCGTCTGTGTCTCTGTGTCTCTATGTCTCTGTGTCTCTGTGTCTCAGTGTCTCAATGTCTCTGTGTCTCGGTGTCTCAATGTCTCAGATGCTCAGTGTCTCAATGTCTCAGTGTCTCCTTGTCTCTGTGTCTCAGTGTTTCAGTGTCTCTGTGTCTCAGTGTCTCAGAGTCTCAGTGTCTCTGTGTCTCAGTGTCTCAGAGTCTCTGCGTCTCTGCGTCTCTGCGTCTCAGTGTCTCTGTGTCTCAGTGTCTCAGAGTCTCTGTGGCTCTGTGTCTCTGTGTCTCAGTGTCTCAGTGTCTCAGAGTCTCAGAGTCTCAGTGTCTCAGTGTCTCTGTGTCTCTGTGTCTCAGTGTCTCTGTGTCTCTGTGTCTCAGGGTCTCAGTGTCTCAATGTCTCTGTGTCTCTATGTCTCAGTGTCTCTGTGTCTCTGTGTCTCAGGGTCTCAGTGTCTCAATGTCTCTGTGTCTCTATGTCTCTGTGTCTCAGTGTCTCTGTGTCTCAGAGTCTCAGTGTCTCAGCGTCTCTGTGTCTCAATGTCTCAGTGTCTCAGAGTCTCAATGTCTCAGTGTCTCAATGTCTCAGTGTCTCAGTGTCTCAATGTCTCAGTGTCTCAGAGTCTCATTGTCTCTGTGCCTCAGTGTCACAGTGTCTCAGTGTCTCTGTGTCTCAGTCTCAGTGTCTCTGTGTCTCTGTGTCTCAGTGTCTCAGAGTCTCTGTGTCTCAGTGTCTCTGTGCCTCAGTTCCTCAGTATGTCAGAGTCTCAGTGTCTCAATGTCTCTGTGTCTCTGTGTCTCAGTGTCTCAGTGTCTCAATGTCTCAGTGTCTCAATGTCTCAGTATCTCATTGTCTCTGTGTCTCTGTGTCTCAGCGTTGCAGTGTCTCTGTGCCTCAGTTTCTCAGAGCCTCAGTGTCTCTGTGTCTCAGTGTCTCAGAGTCTCTGCGTCTCTGCGTCTCAGTGTCTCTGTGTCTCAGTGTCTCAGAGTCTATGTGGATCTGTGTCTCTGTGTCTCAGTGTCTCAGCGTCTCAGAGTCTCTGTATCTCAGTGTCTCAGTGTCTCTGTGTCTCAGTGTCTCAGTGCATCTGTGTCTCTGTGTCTCTGTGTCTGAGTGTCTCAGAGTCTCTGTGTCTCAGTGTCTCAGTGTCCCTGTGTCTCTGTGTCTCAGTGTCTCAGAGTCTCAGTGTCTCTGTGTCTCAGTGTCTCTGAGTGTCAATGTCTCAGTGTCTCTGTGTCTCAATGTCTCAGTGTCTCAATGTTTTTGTAACTGGTCGGTGCAACATCGTGGGCCGAAGGGCCTGTTCTGCGCTGTAATGTTCTATGTTCTATGTTCTATGTCTCAGTGTCTCAGTGTCTCAATGTCTCAGTGTCTCAGAGTCACAGTGTCTCTGTGTCTCAGTGTCACAGTTTCTCAGTGTCTCAGTGTCTCAGAGTCTCAGTGTCTCTGTGTCTCAGTGTCTCAGTGCCTCCATGTCTCAATGTCTCAGTGTCTCAGTGTCTCAGCGTCTCTGTGTCTCAGAGTCTCAGTGTCTCTGTTTCTCAGTGTGTCAGAGTCTCAATGTCTTTGTGTCTCTGTGTCTCCTTGTCTCAGTGTCTCTTTGTCTCAGTGTCTCTGTGTCTCTGTGTCTCAGAGTCTCAGTGTCTCTGTGTCTCAGTGTCTCTGTGTCTCTGTGTCTCAGTGCCACAGTGCCTCAATGTCTCAGTGTATCAGTGTCTCTGTGCCTCAATGTCTCAGTGTCTCAATGTCACTGTGTCTCTGTGTCTCAGAGTCTCAGTGTCTCAATGTCTCTGTGCTTCAGTGTCGCTGTGTCTCAGTTTCTCTGTGTCTCTGTCTCTCAGTGTCTCTGTGTCTCAGTGTGTCAGAGTCTCAGTGTCTCTGTGTCTCTCTGTCTCTGAGTCTCAGTGTCTCAGTGTCTCAGTGCCTCAGTGTCTTAGTGTCTCAATGTCTCAGTGTCTCAGTGTCTCAATGTCTCAGTGTCGCCGAGCCTCTGTATCTCACTGTCTCTGTCTCAGTGTCTCAGTGTCTCAAAGTCTCAGTGCCTCAGTGTCTCAGAGTCTCAGAGTCTCTCTGTCTCAGTGCCTCCGTGTCTCTGCGTCTCAGTGTCTGTGTCTAAGTTTCTCAGAGTCTCTGTGTCTCTGTGTCACAGTGTATCAGAGTCTCAGTGTCTCCGTTTCTCAGTGTCTCTGTGCCTCAGTGTCTCAGTGTCTCTGTGTCTCAGTGTCTCATTGTCTCTGTGTATAAGAGTCTCAGTGTCTCTGTGTCTCAGTGTCTCCGTGTCTCAGAGTCTCAGTGTCTCAGGGCCTCTGTGCCTCAGTTTCTCTGTGTCTCAGTGTCTCAGTGTCTCTGTGTCTCAGTGTCTCTGTGTCTTTCATTCTCAGTGTCTCTGTGTCTCTGTGCCTCAGTGCCTCAGTGTCTCAGAGTCGCAGTGTCTCTCTATCTCTGTGCCTCAGTGTCTCATTGTCTATGTGTCTCTCTGTCTCTTTGTCTCAGTGTCTCTGTGCCTCAGTGTCTCAGTGTCTCAGAGACTCAGTGTCTCAGTGTTTCAGTGCCTCAGTGTCACAGTGTCTCAGTGTCTCAGTTTCTCAGTGTCTCTGTGCCTCACTGTTTCAGTGCCTCTGAGTCTCAGTGTCTCATTGTCTCTGTGTTTCAGTGTCTCAGTGTCTCAGTATCTCACAGTCTCTGTGTCTCAGTGTCTCTGTGCCTCAGTGTCTCAGTGTCTCAGTGTCTCTGTGTCCAGGGTCTTAGTGTCTCAGTGTCTCTGTGCCGAAGAGTCTCAGTGTCTCAGTGTCTCTGTGTCTCAGTGTCTCAGAGTCTGAGTGTCTCAGTGTCTCAGTGTCTCTGTGCCTCAGTGTCTCAGTGTCTCAGAGTCTCAGTGTCTCAGTGTCTCTGTGCCTCAAAGTCTCAGTGTCTCAGTGTCTCAGTTTCTCAGTGTCACTGTGTCTCACTGTCTCAGAGTATCAGTGCCTCAGTGTCTCAGTGTATCAGTGTCTCTGTGTCTCACTGTCTCTGTGTCTCAGAGTCTCAGTGTCTCAGTGTCTCTGTGTCTCAGTGTCTCTGTGCCTCCGTGTCTCAGTGTCTCATGGTCTCAGTGTCTCAGTGTCTCTGTGTGTCAGTGGCTCAGTGTCTCAGAGTCTCAGAGTCTCAGTGTCTTAGTGTCTCTGTGTTTCTGTGTCTCAGTGTCTATGTGTCTCAGTGTCTCTTTCTCTCTGTGCCTCAATGTCTCAGTGTCTCAGTGTCTCAGAGTCTAGGTGTCTCTGTGTCTCAGTGTCTCTGTGCCTCAGTGTCTCAGTGTATCAGTGCCTCTGTGTCTCAGTGTCTCATTGTCTCTGTGTTTCAGTGTCTCAGTGTCTCAGTATCTCAGAGTCTCTGTGTCTCAGTGTCTCTGTGCCTCAGTGCCTCAGTATGTCAGAGTCTCAGTGTCTCAGTGTCTCAATGTCTCTGTGTCTCTGTGTCTCAGTGTCTCAATGTCTCAATGTCTCAGTGTCTCAGTGTCTCAATGTCTCAGTGTCTCATTGTCTCTGTGTCTCTGTGTCTCAGCGTTGCAGTGTCTCTGTGTCTCAGTTTCTCAGAGCCTCAGTGTCTCTGTGTCTCAGTGTCTCAGAGTCTCTGCATCTCTGTGTCTCTGTGTCTCTGTGTCTGAGTGTCTCAGAGTCTCAGTGTCTCTGTGTCTCTGTGTCTCAGTGTCACAGTTTCTCAGTGTCTCAGTGTCTCAGTGTCTCAGTGTCTCTGTGTCTCAGTGTCTCCATGTCTCAGTGTCTCTGTGTCTCAGTGTCTCAGTGTCTCAGTGTCTCTGTGTCTCAGCGTCTCTGGGTCTCAGTGTCTCAGAGTCTATGTGGCTCTGTGTCTCTGTGTCTCAGAGTCTCAGAGTCTCTGTATCTCAGTGTCTCAGTATCTCAGTGTCTCTGTGTCTCAGTGTCTCAGTGTCTCAGTGTCTCTGTGTCTCAGCGTCTCTGGGTCTCAGTGTCTCAGAGTCTATGTGGCTCTGTGTCTCTGTGTCTCAGAGTCTCAGAGTCTCTGTATCTCAGTGTCTCAGTATCTCAGTGTCTCTGTGTCTCAGAGTCTCAGTGTCTCTGTGTCTCAGTGTCTCAGTGTCTCTGTGTCTCAGTGTCTCAGGTCTCTGTGTCTCAGTATCTCAGAGTCTCAGTGTCTCTGTGTCTCAGTGTCTCAGTGTCTCAGAGTCTCAGTGTCTCAGTGTCTCAATGTTTCAGTGTCTCAATGTCTCAGTGTCTCAGTGTCTCAATGTCTCAATGTCGCAGAGTCACAGTGTCTCTGTGTCTCAGTGTCACAGTTTCTCAGTGTCTCAGAGTCTCAGTGTCTCAGTGTCTCAGTGTCTCCATGTCTCAATGTCTCTGTGTCTCAGTGTCTCAGTGTCTCAGTGTCTCTGTGTCTCTGTGTCTCAGCGTCTCTGTGTCTCAATGTCTCAGTGTCTCAGAGTCTCAATGTCTCAGTGTCTCAATGTCTCAGTGTCTCAGTGTCTCAATGTCTCAGTGTCTCAGAGTCTCATTGTCTCTGTGCCTCAGTGTCACAGTGTCTCAGTGTCTCTGTGTCTCAGTCTCAGTGTCTCTGTGTCTCTGTGTCTCAGTGTCTCAGAGTCTCTGTGTCTCAGTGTCTCTGTGCCTCAGTTCCTCAGTATGTCAGAGTCTCAGTGTCTCAATGTCTCTGTGTCTCTGTGTCTCAGTGTCTCAGTGTCTCAATGTCTCAGTGTCTCAATGTCTCAGTATCTCATTGTCTCTGTGTCTCTGTGTCTCAGCGTTGCAGTGTCTCTGTGCCTCAGTTTCTCAGAGCCTCAGTGTCTCTGTGTCTCAGTGTCTCAGAGTCTCTGCGTCTCTGCGTCTCAGTGTCTCTGTGTCTCAGTGTCTCAGAGTCTATGTGGATCTGTGTCTCTGTGTCTCAGTGTCTCAGCGTCTCAGAGTCTCTGTATCTCAGTGTCTCAGTGTCTCTGTGTCTCAGTGTCTCAGTGCATCTGTGTCTCTGTGTCTGAGTGTCTCAGAGTCTCTGTGTCTCAGTGTCTCAGTGTCCCTGTGTCTCTGTGTCTCAGTGTCTCAGAGTCTCAGTGTCTCTGTGTCTCAGTGTCTCTGAGTGTCAATGTCTCAGTGTCTCTGTGTCTCAATGTCTCAGTGTCTCAATGTTTTTGTAACTGGTCGGTGCAACATCGTGGGCCGAAGGGCCTGTTCTGCGCTGTAATGTTCTATGTTCTATGTTCTATGTCTCAGTGTCTCAGTGTCTCAATGTCTCAGTGTCTCAGAGTCACAGTGTCTCTGTGTCTCAGTGTCACAGTTTCTCAGTGTCTCAGTGTCTCAGAGTCTCAGTGTCTCTGTGTCTCAGTGACTCAGTGCCTCCATGTCTCAATGTCTCTGTGTCTCAGTGTCTCAGTGTCTCAGCGTCTCTGTGTCTCAGTGTCTCAGTGTCTCAGAGTCTCAATGTCTCAATGTCTCAATGTCTCAGTGTCTCAGTGTCTCAGTGTCTCAATGTCTCGGTGTCTCAGAGTCTCATTGTCTCTGTGTCTCAGTATTACAGTGTCTCAGTGTCTCAGAGTCTCAGTGTCTCTGTGTCTCTGTGTTTCAGTGTCTCTGCGTCTCAGTGTCTCAGTGTCTCAGAGTCTCTGTGTCTCTGTGTCTCAGTGTCTCAGTGTCCCAGTGTCTCAGAGTCTCTGGGTCTCTGTGTCTCAGTGTCTCAGTACCTCAGAGTCTCAGTCTCTCTTTGTATCTGTGTCTCTGTTTCTCAGTGTCTCTGTGTCTCAGTGTCTCAAAGTCTCTGTGTCTCTGTGTCTCAGAGTCTCAGTGTCTCATAGTCTCTGCGTCTCTAAGTCTCAGTGTCTCTGTGTCTCAGTGTCTCAGAGTCTCTGTGTCTCTGTGTCTCTGTGTCTCGGTGTCTCAGAGTCTCAGAGTCTCTGTGTCTCAGTGTCTCAGTGCCTCTGTGTCTCTGTGTCTCAGTGTCTGAGTGTCTCAGACTGTCAACCTCTCTGTGTCTCAGACTCTCAGCGTCTCTGTGTCTCAGTGTCTCAGTTGCTCAGATTCTCTGTGTCTCTGTGTCTCTGTGTCTCAGTGTCTCAGAGTCTCAGAGTCTCAGAGTCTCAGAGTTTCTGTGTCTAAGTGTCTCAGTGTCTCTGTGTCTCAGTGTCTCTGTGTCTCTGTGTCTCAGTGTCTTTGCATCTCAGAGTCTCAGTGTCTCGGTGTCTCAGAGTCTCAGTGTCACTGTGTCTCTGTGTCTCTTTGACTCTGGGTCTCAGACTCTCAGCGTCTCTGTGTCTCAGTGTCTCAGTGCCTCAGATTCTCTGTGTCTCTGTGTTTCAGTGTCTCAGTGTCTCAGAGTCTCAGAGTCTCAGAGTTTCTGTGTCTAAGTGTCTCAGTGTCTCAGTGTCTCTGTGTCTCAGTGTCTCTGTGTCTCAGTGTCTCAGAGTCTCAGTGTCTCTGTGTCTCTGTGTCCCTGTGACTCTGTGTCTCAGACTCTCAGCGTCTCTGTGTCTCAGTGCCTCTGTGTCTCGTTGTCTCAGAGTCTCTGTGTCTCAGTGTCTCAGTGTCTCAGAGTCTCAGATTCTCTGTGTCTCAGTGTCTCAGTCTCTCTCTGTCTCAGTGTCTCTTTGTCTCTGTGTCTCTGTGTCTCAGAGTCTCAGTGTGTCTGTGTCTCTGTGTCTCTGTGTCTCTGTGTCTCAGTGTCTCAGTGCATCTGTGTCTCTGTGTCTCTGTGTCTCCGTGTCTGAGTGTCTCAGAGTCTCAGTGTCTCTGTGCCTCAGTGTCTCAGTGTCTCAGTGTCTCAGTGTCTCTGTGTCTCTGTGTCTCCGTGTTTCTGCGTCTCAGAGTCTCAGTGTCTCAGTCTCTCAGTGTCTCTGAGTGTCTGTGTCTCTGTGTCTCTGTGACTCTGTGACTCGGTGTCTCAGACTCTCAGTGTCTCAGACTCTCAGTGTCTCTGTGTCTCAGTGTCTCTGTGTCTCAGAGTCTCAGTGTCTCTGAGTCTCAGTGTCTCTGTGTCTCAGTGTCTCAGTGTCTCTGTATCTCTGTGTCTCTGCGTCTCAGTGTCTCAGAGTCTCAGTGTCTCAGAGTCTCTGTGTCTCTGTGTCTCAGTGTCTATGTGTCTCAGTGTCTCAGTGTCTCAATGTCTCAGTGTCTCAGTGTCTCAGTGACGAAGTGTCTCAATGTCTCAGTCTCGCAGAGTCTCTGTGTATCTGTGTCTCAGTGTCTCTGTGTCTCAGTGTCTCAGAGTCTCAGTGTCTCAGTGTCTCAGAGTCTCAGTGTCCGAGAGTCTCAGTGTCCCTGAGTCTCTGTGTCTCAGACCCTCAGTGTCTCAGTGTCTCACAGTCTCAGGGTCTCAGTGTCTCTGTGCCACAGTGTCTCAGTGTTTCAGAGTCTCAGTGTCCCTGTGTCTCTGTGTCTCTGTGTCTCTGTGCCTCAGTGTCTCAGAGTCTAAGTGTGTCAGATTCTCAGTGTCTCAGTGTCTCTGGGTCTCAGTGTCTCTCTGCCTCAGTGTTTCAGTATCTCTGTCCCTCAGTGTCTCAGAATCTCAGTGTCTCAGTGTCGCTGTGTCTCTGTGCCACAGTGTCTCCGTGTCTCAGTGTCTCTGAGTCTCAGTGTTACTGTGTCTCAGTGTCTCTGTGTCTCTGTGTCTCAGTGTCTCTGTGTCTCAGTGTCTCTGTGCCTCAGTGTCTCAGTCTCTCTGTGTCTCAGTGTCTCTGTGCCTCTGTGACTCTGAGTCTCATTGTCTCTTTGCCTCAGTATCTCAGTTTCTCAGTGTCTCAGAGCCTCAGTGTCTCTGTGTCTCAGTCTCTCAGAGTCTCAGTGTCTCTGTGTCTCAGTGTCTCTGTGCCTCAGTGTCTCAGAGTCTCAGTGTCTCAGTGTCTGTCTGTCCCAGTGTCTCTGTGCCCTAGTGTCTCAGTGTCTCATTGTCTCTGTGTCTCTGTGTCTCAGTGTCTCTTTCCCTCAGTGTCTTAGTGTCTCACTGTGTCCGTGTCTCAGAGTCTCTGTGTCTCGGTGCCTCTGTGTCTCAGTTTCTCTGTGTCTCAGAGTCTCAGTGTCTCTGTGTCTCTTTGTCTCTTTGTCTCAGCGTCTCTGTTCCTCAGTGTCTCAGTGTCTCAGAGACTCTGTGTCTCTGTGTCTCAGTGTCTGAGAGACTCAGTGTCTCTATGTCTCTTTGTCTCAGTGTCTCTGGGTCTCAGTGTCTCTTTGCCTTAGTGCCTCTGTGTCTCTGTGTCTCAGTGTCTCTGTGTCTCTGATTCTCAGTGTCTCAGAGTCTCTGTGTGTCAGTGTCTCTTTGTCTCAATGTATCTGTGCCTCAGTGTCTCAGTGTCTCAGAGTCTCAGAGTCTCAGTGTCTCAGTGACTCTGTGCCTCAGTGTCTCAGTGTCTCTGTGTCTCTGTGTCTCTGTGTCTCAGTGTCCAAGTGTCTCAGTGTCTCAGAGTCTCAGTGTCTCTGTGTCTCTGTGCCACCGTGTCTCAGTGTCTCAGTGTATCAGAGTCTCAGGGTCTCAGTGTCTCAGTGTCTCAGTATCTCAGTGTCTCAGTGTCTTTGTATCTCTGTGTCTCTGTGCCTCAGTGTCTCAGTGTCTCTGTGTCTCAGATTCTCAGTGTCTCTGTGTCTCAGTGCCTCAGAGTCTCAGTGTCTCAGTGTCACTGTGCCTCAGTGTCTCAGTGTCTCAGTGTCTCAGTGTCTCAGTGTCACTGTGTCTCTGTGTCTCTGTGCCTCAGTGTCTCAGTGTCTCAGAGTCTCAGTGTCTCTGTGTCTCAGAGTCTCAGTGTCTCAGTGTGTCTGTGCCTCTCTGTCTCAGTGTCTCAGTTTCTCATTTCCCTGTGCCTCAGTGTTTTGTGTGTCTCTGTGTCTCAGTGTCACAGTGTCTCAGAGTCTCAGTCTGTCTGTGTCTCAGCATCTCTCTGCCTCAGTGTCTCAGTGTCTCTGAGTCTCAGTGTTTCAGTGTCTCAGTATCTCAGTGTCTCGGTGTCTCAGAGTCTCGGTGTCTCAGTGTCTCTGTGTCTCAGTGTCTCTGTGTCTCTGTGCCTCAGTGCCTCAGTGTCTCCGTGCCTCAGTGTCCAGTGTCTCAGTGTCTCTGTGTCTTTGTGCCTCAGTGTCTCTGTGCCTCAGTGTCTCAGTGTCTCTGTGACTCAGTGTCTCAGAGTCTCAGTGTCACTGTGTCTCAGTGTCTCTGTGCCTCCGTGTCTCAGTGTCTCTGTGTCCATGGTCTTAGTGTCTCAGTGTCTCTGTGCCGAAGAGTCTCAGTGTCTCTGTGTCTCAGTGTCTCAGAGTCTCAGTGTCTCAGTGTCTCTGTGTCTCTGTGTCTCTGTGTCTCAGAGTCTCAGTGTCTCAGTGCCTCAGTGTCTCAGTGCCCCAGTGTCTCAGCATCTTAGTGTCTCTGTGTCTCTGTGCCTCTGTGTCTCAGTGTCTCCGAGTTTCATTGTCTCAGTGTCTCAGTGTCTCAGAGTCTCTGTGTCTCAGTGTCTCAGAGTGTCATTCTCAGTGTCTCAAGTTTCAGTGTCTCAGTGTCTCTGTGTCTCAGTGTCTCTGTGCCTCAGTGTCTCAGTGTCTCAGAGTCACAGTGTCTCTGTGTCTCAGTGTCTCTGTGTCTCAGTGTCTCAGACTCTCAGTGTCTCTGTGTCTCTGTGCCTCGGTGTCTCAGTTTCTCAGTGTCTCAGTGTCTCGGAGTCTCGATGTCTCAGAGTCTCAGTGTCACTGTGCCTCAGTGTCACTGTGCCTCTGTGCCTTAGTGTGTCTATGTCTCAGAGTCTCAGTGCCTCTGTGTCTCAGTGTCTCAGTATCTCTGTGTCTCAGTGTCTCAGAGTATCAGTGTCTCTGTGTCTCTTTGCCTCAGTGTCTCAGAGTCTCTGTGTCTCTGTGCCTCAGTGTCTCAATTTATCTGTGTCTCAGTGTCTCAGTGTCTCTGTGTCTCTTTGACTCAATGTCTCTGTACCTCAGTGTCTCAATGTATCTGTGTCTCTGTGCCTCAGTGTCTCAGTGTCTCTGTGACTCTGAGTCTCAGAGTCTCAGTGTCTCTGTGTCTCAGTGTCTCAGAGTCTCAGTGTCTCAGTGTGTCAGTGTCTCAGAGTCCCTGCGTCTCAGTGTCTCAGTGTCTCTGTTCCTCAGTATCTCAGTGTCTCTGTGTCTCAGTGTCTCTGTCTCTCAGGATCTCTCTGCCTCTGTGTCTCAGTGTCTCTCAGTCTCCAGATCTCAGTGTCTCTGTGTCTCAGTGTCTCTGTGTCTCTGTGTCTCAGAGTCTCAGTGTCTCAGTGTCTCTGTGTCTCAGTTTCTCTGTGACTCAGTGTCTCAGTGTGTCTGTGCCTCAGGGTCTCAGTGTCTCAGAGTCTCTGTGTCTCTGTGTCTCTGTGTCTCTTTGTCTCAGTGTCTCAGAGTCTCAGTGTCTCAGTGTCTCTGTGCCTCAGTGTCTCAGTGTCTCAGTGCCTCAGTGTCTCAGAGTCTCAGTTCTCTGTGTCTCTGTGCCTCTGTGTCTCTGTGTCTAAGTGTCTCAGTGTCACCGAGTTTCATTGTCTCAGTGTCTCAGTGTCTCTGTGTCTCAGGGTCTCTGTGCCTCTGCGCCTCAGTGTCTCAGTGTCCCAGAGTCTCAGTGTCTCAGTGTCTCAGTGTCTCAGAGTCTCAGTGATTCTGTGCCTCTGTGTCTCAGTGTCTCAGCTTCTCACCGTCTCAGTATTTCTGTGTCTCAGTGTCTCCGTGTCTCTGTGCCTCAGTGTCTCAGTGTCTCTGTGCCTCAGTGTCTCAGTGTCTCAGAATCTCTGTGTCTCTGTGACTCAGTGCCTCTGTTTCTCTGTGTCTCAGTGTCTCTGTGTCCATGGTCTTAGTGTCTCAGTGTCTCTGTGCCGAAGAGTCTCAGTGTCTCTGTGTCTCAGTGTCTCAGAGTCTCAGTGTCTCAGTGTCTCTGTGTCTCTGTGTCTCTGTGTCTCAGAGTCTCAGTGTCTCAGTGCCTCAGTGTCTCAGTGCCCCAGTGTCTCAGCATCTTAGTGTCTCTGTGTCTCTGTGCCTCTGTGTCTCAGTGTCTCCGAGTTTCATTGTCTCAGTGTCTCAGTGTCTCAGAGTCTCTGTGTCTCAGTGTCTCAGAGTGTCATTCTCAGTGTCTCAAGTTTCAGTGTCTCAGTGTCTCTGTGTCTCAGTGTCTCTGTGCCTCAGTGTCTCAGTGTCTCAGAGTCACAGTGTCTCTGTGTCTCAGTGTCTCTGTGTCTCAGTGTCTCAGACTCTCAGTGTCTCTGTGTCTCTGTGCCTCGGTGTCTCAGTTTCTCAGTGTCTCAGTGTCTCGGAGTCTCGATGTCTCAGAGTCTCAGTGTCACTGTGCCTCAGTGTCACTGTGCCTCTGTGCCTTAGTGTGTCTATGTCTCAGAGTCTCAGTGCCTCTGTGTCTCAGTGTCTCAGTATCTCTGTGTCTCAGTGTCTCAGAGTATCAGTGTCTCTGTGTCTCTTTGCCTCAGTGTCTCAGAGTCTCTGTGTCTCTGTGCCTCAGTGTCTCAATTTATCTGTGTCTCAGTGTCTCAGTGTCTCTGTGTCTCTTTGACTCAATGTCTCTGTACCTCAGTGTCTCAATGTATCTGTGTCTCTGTGCCTCAGTGTCTCAGTGTCTCTGTGACTCTGAGTCTCAGAGTCTCAGTGTCTCTGTGTCTCAGTGTCTCAGAGTCTCAGTGTCTCAGTGTGTCAGTGTCTCAGAGTCCCTGCGTCTCAGTGTCTCAGTGTCTCTGTTCCTCAGTATCTCAGTGTCTCTGTGTCTCAGTGTCTCTGTCTCTCAGGATCTCTCTGCCTCTGTGTCTCAGTGTCTCTCAGTCTCCAGATCTCAGTGTCTCTGTGTCTCAGTGTCTCTGTGTCTCTGTGTCTCAGAGTCTCAGTGTCTCAGTGTCTCTGTGTCTCAGTTTCTCTGTGACTCAGTGTCTCAGTGTGTCTGTGCCTCAGGGTCTCAGTGTCTCAGAGTCTCTGTGTCTCTGTGTCTCTGTGTCTCTTTGTCTCAGTGTCTCAGAGTCTCAGTGTCTCAGTGTCTCTGTGCCTCAGTGTCTCAGTGTCTCAGTGCCTCAGTGTCTCAGAGTCTCAGTTCTCTGTGTCTCTGTGCCTCTGTGTCTCTGTGTCTAAGTGTCTCAGTGTCACCGAGTTTCATTGTCTCAGTGTCTCAGTGTCTCTGTGTCTCAGGGTCTCTGTGCCTCTGCGCCTCAGTGTCTCAGTGTCCCAGAGTCTCAGTGTCTCAGTGTCTCAGTGTCTCAGAGTCTCAGTGATTCTGTGCCTCTGTGTCTCAGTGTCTCAGCTTCTCACCGTCTCAGTATTTCTGTGTCTCAGTGTCTCCGTGTCTCTGTGCCTCAGTGTCTCAGTGTCTCTGTGCCTCAGTGTCTCAGTGTCTCAGAATCTCTGTGTCTCTGTGACTCAGTGCCTCTGTTTCTCTGTGCCTCAGTGTCTCTGTGTCTCAGTGTCTCAGAATTTCAGTGTCTCAATGACTCTGTGTCTCAGTGTCTCAGTGTCTCTGTGCCCCATTGTCTCAGAGTGTCAGTGTCTCTGCGTCTCCTTGACTCCGTGTTTCAGTGTCTCAGTGCCTCAGTGTCTCTACGTCTCAGTGTCTCTGTGTCTCTGTGTCTCTGTGTCTCAGTGTCTCTGTGCCTCAGTGTCTCTGCGTCTCAGTGTCTCAGAGACTCAGTTTCTCTGTGTCTCTGTGTCTCAGTGTCTCTGTGCCTCTGTGTCTTAGTGTCTCTGTGTCTCAGTGTCTCAGAGTCTCTGTGTCTCTGTGCCTCAGTGTCTCAATTTATCTGTGTCTCAGTGTCTCAGTGTCTCTGTGTCTCATAGTCTCTGTGTCTCAGTGTCTCAGTGTCTCAGAGTCTCATTCTCAGTGTCTCAGAGTCTCAGTGTCTCAGTGTCTCTGTGTCTCAGTGTCTCAGGGTCTCAGTGTCTCTGTGCCTCAGTGTCTCAGTGTCTCAGAGTCACAGCGTCTCAGTGTCTCAGTGTCACTGTGTCTCTTTGCCTCAGTGTCTCAGATTCTCTGTGTCTCTGTGCCTCAGTGTCTCAATTTATCTGTGTCTCAGTGTCTCTGTGTCTCTTTGACTCAATGTCTCTGTACCTCAGTGTCTCAGTGTATCTGTGTCTCTGTGCCTCAGTGTCTCAGTGTCTCTGTGACTCTGAGTCTCAGATTCTCAGTGTCTCCGAGTCTCAGAGTCTCAGTGTCTCATAGTCTCTGTGTCTCAGTGTCTCAGAGTCTCATTTTCAGTGTCTCAGAGTCTCATTCTCAGTGTCTCAGAGTCTCAGTGTCTCTGTGTCTCAGTGTCTCAGTGTCTCTGTGCCTCAGTGTCTCTGTGTCTCAGTGTCTCAGTGTCTCAGTGCATCTGTGTCTCTGTGTCTCTGTGTCTGAGTGTCTCAGAGTCTCAGTGTCTCTGTGTCTCAGTGTCTCAGGGTCTCTGTGTCTCTGTGTCTCTGTGTCTCTGTGTCTCAGTGTCTCAGTGTCTCTGTGTCTCAGTGTCTCAGCGTCTCTGTGTCTCAGTGTCTCAGTGTCCCTGTGTCTCTGTGTCTCAGTGTCTCAGTGTCTCAATGCCTCAGTGTCTCAGAGTCTCTGTGTCTCTGTGCCTCAGTGTCTCAATTTATCTGTGTCTCAGTGTCTCAGTGTCTCTGTGTCTCATAGTCTCTGTGTCTCAGTGTCTCAGTGTCTCAGAGTCTCATTCTCAGTGTCTCAGAGTCTCAGTGTCTCAGTGTCTCTGTGTCTCAGTGTCTCAGGGTCTCAGTGTCTCTGTGCCTCAGTGTCTCAGTGTCTCAGAGTCACAGCGTCTCAGTGTCTCAGTGTCTCTGTGTCTCTTTGCCTCAGTGTCTCAGAGTCTCTGTGTCTCTGTGCCTCAGTGTCTCAATTTATCTGTGTCTCAGTGTCTCAGTGTCTCTGTGTCTCTTTGACTCAATGTCTCTGTACCTCAGTGTCTCAGTGTATCTGTGTCTCTGTGCCTCAGTGTCTCAGTGTCTCTGTGACTCTGAGTCTCAGATTCTCAGTGTCTCCGAGTCTCAGAGTCTCAGTGTCTCATAGTCTCTGTGTCTCAGTGTCTCAGAGTCTCATTCTCAGTGTCTCAGAGTCTCAGTGTCTCAGTGTCTCTGTGTCTCTTTGCCTCAGTGTATCAGAGTCTCTGTGTCTCTGTGCCTCAGTGTCTCAATTTATCTGTGTCTCAGTGTCTCAGTTTCTCTGTGTCTCTTTGACTCAATGTCTCTGTACCTCAGTGTCTCAGTGTATCTGTGTCTCTGTGCCTCAGTGTCTCAGTGTCTCTGTGACTCTGAGTCTCAGATTCTCAGTGTCTCCGAGTCTCAGAGTCTCAGTGTCTCATAGTCTCTGTGTCTCAGTGTCTCAGAGTCTCATTCTCAGTGTCTCAGAGTCTCAGTGTCTCAGTGTCTCTGTGTCTCAGTGTCTCAGTGTCTCTCTGCCTCAGTTTCTGTGTCTCAGTGTCTCAGTGTCTCAGTGCATCTGTGTCTCTGTGTCTCTGTGTCTGAGTGTCTCAGTGTCTCAGTGTCTCAGTGTCTCAGGGTCTCTGTGTCTCTGTGTCTCTGTGTCTCTGTGTCTCAGTGTCTCAGTGTCTCTGTGTCTCAGTGTCTCAGCGTCTCTGTGTCTCAGTGTCTCAGTGTCCCTGTGTCTCAGTGTCTCAGTGTCTCAGAGTCTCAGTGTCTCAGTGTCTCTGTGTCTCAGTGTCTCAGCGTCTCTGTGTCTCAGTGTCTCAGTGTCCCTGTGTCTCTGTGTCTCAGTGTCTCAGTGTCTCAGAGTCACAGTGTCTCTGTGTCTCAGTGTCACAGTTTCTCAGTGTCTCAGTGTCTAGAGTCTCAGTGTCACTGTGTCTCAGTTTCTCAGTGTCTCCATGTCTCAATGTCTGTGTCTCAGTGTCTCAGTGTCTCAGCGTCTCTGTGTCTCAGTGTCTCAGTGTCTCAGAGTCTCTGTGTCTCAGTGTCTCTGTGTGTCAGTGTCTCAGTGTCTCTGTGTCTCCATGTCTCAGTGTCTCAGAGTCTCAATGTCTCAGTGTCTCAATGTCTCAGTGTCTCAGTGTCTCAATGTCTCAGTGTCTCAGAGTCTCATTGTCTCTGTGTCTCAGTATTACAGTGTCTCAGTGTCTCAGTGTCTCAGAGTCTCTGTGTCTCTGTGTCTCAGTGTCTCAGTGTCCCAGTGTCTCAGAGTCTCTGGGTCTCTGTGTCTCAGTGTCTCAGTACCTCAGAGTCTCAGTGTCTCTTTGTATCTGTGTCTCTGTGTCTCAGTGTCTCAGAGTCTCTGTGTCTCTGTGTCTCTGTGTCTCTGTGTCTCGGTGTCTCAGAGTCTCAGAGTCTCTGTGTCTCAGTGTCTCAGTGCCTCTGTGTCTCTGTGTCTCTGTGTCTCTGTGTCTCAGTGTCTGAGTGTCTCAGACTGTCAATCTCTCTGTGTCTCAGACTCTCAGCGTCTCTGTGTCTCAGTTGCTCAGATTCTCTGTGTCTCTGTGTCTCTGTGTCTCAGTGTCTCAGAGTCTCAGAGTCTCAGAGTTTCTGTGTCTAAGTGTCTCAGTGTCTCTGTGTCTCAGTGTCTCTGTGTCTCTGTGTCTCAGTGTCTTTGCGTCTCAGAGTCTCAGTGTCTCAGTGCCTCAGAGTCTCTGTGTCTCTGTGTCTCAGTGTCTCAGTGTCTCAGAGTCTCAGTGTCTCTGTGTCTCTGTGTCTCTTTGACTCTGGGTCTCAGACTCTCAGCGTCTCTGTGTCTCAGTGTCTCAGATTCTCTGTGTCTCTGTGTCTCAGTGTCTCAGTGTCTCAGAGTCTCACAGTCTCAGAGTTTCTGTGTCTAAGTGTCTCAGTGTCTCTGTGTCTCAGTGTCTCTTCGTCTCAGAGTCTCAGTGTCTCAGTGTCTCTGTGTCCCTGTGACTCTGTGTCTCAGACTCTCAGCGTCTCTGTGTCTCAGTGCCTCTGTGTCTCGTTGTCTCAGAGTCTCTGTGTCTCAGTGTCTCAGTGTCTCAGAGTCTCAGATTCTCTGTGTCTCAGTGTCTCAGTCTCTCTCTGTCTCAGTGTCTCTTTGTCTCTGTGTCTCTGTGTCTCAGAGTCTCAGTGTGTCTGTGTCTCTGTGTCTCAGTGTCTCAGTGCATCTGTGTCTCTGTGTCTCTGTGTCTCCGTGTCTGAGTGTCTCAGAGTCTCAGTGTCTCTGTGCCTCAGTGTCTCAGTGTCTCAGTGTCTCTGTGTCTCCGTGTTTCTGCGTCTCAGAGTCTCAGTGTCTCAGTCTCTCAGTGTCTCTGAGTGTCTGTGTCTCGGTGTCTCTGTGTCTCTGTGTCTCTGTGACTCTGTGACTCGGTGTCTCAGACTCTCAGTGTCTCTGTGTCTCAGTGTCTCTGTGTCTCAGAGTCTCAGTGTCTCTGAGTCTCAGTGTCTCTGTGTCTCAGTGTCTCAGTGTCTCCGTATCTCTGTGTCTCTGCGTCTCAGTGTCTCAGAGTCTCAGTGTCTCAGTGTCTCAGTGTCTCAGAGTCTCTGTGTCTCAGTGTCTCAGTGACGAAGTGTCTCAATGTTTCAGTGTCTCAGTGTCTCTGTGTCTCAGTGTCTCAGAGTCTCAGTGTCTCTGTGTCTCAGTGTCTCAGTGTCTCAGAGTCTCAGTGTCCGAGAGTCTCAGTTTCCCTGAGTCTCTGTGTCTCAGACCCTCAGTGTCTCAGTGTCTCACAGTCTCAGGGTCTCAGTGTCTCTGTGCCACAGTGTCTCAGTGTCTCAGAGTCTCAGTGTCCCTGTGTCTCTGTGTCTCTGTGCCTCAGTGTCTCAGAGTCTAAGTGTGTCAGATTCTCAGTGTCTCAGTGTCTCTGGGTCTCAGTGTCTCTCTGCCTCAGTGTTTCAGTGTCTCTGTGCCTCAGTGTCTCAGAATCTCAGTGTCTCAGTGTCGCTGTGTCTCTGTGCCACAGTGTCTCCGTGTCTCAGTGTCTCTGAGTCTCAGTGTCTCTGTGTCTCAGTGTCTCTGTGTCTCAGTGTCTCTGTGCCTCAGTGTCTCAGTGTCTCTGTGTCTCAGTGTCTCTGTGCCTCTGTGACTCTGAGTCTCATTGTCTCTTTGCCTCAGTATCTCAGTTTCTCAGTGTCTCAGTGTCTCAGAGCCTCAGTGTCTCTGTGTCTCAGTCTCTCAGAGTCTCAGTGTCTCTGTGTCTCAGAGTCTCAGTGTCTCTGAGTCTCAGTGTCTCTGTGTCTCAGTGTCTCAGTGTCTCCGTATCTCTGTGTCTCTGCGTCTCAGTGTCTCAGAGTCTCAGTGTCTCAGTGTCTCAGTGTCTCAGAGTCTCTGTGTCTCTGTGTCTCAGTGTCTATGTGTCTCAGTGTCTCAGTGACGAAGTGTCTCAATGTCTCAGTGTCTCTGTGTCTCAGTGTCTCTGTGTCTCAGTGTCTCAGAGTCTCAGTGTCTCTGTGTCTCAGTGTCTCAGTGTCTCAGTGTCTCAGAGTCTCAGTGTCCGAGAGTCTCAGTGTCCCTGAGTCTCTGTGTCTCAGACCCTCAGTGTCTCAGTGTCTCACAGTCTCAGGGTCTCAGTGTCTCTGTGCCACAGTGTCTCAGTGTCTCAGAGTCTCAGTGTCCCTGTGTCTCTGTGTCTCTGTGCCTCAGTGTCTCAGAGTCTAAGTGTGTCAGATTCTCAGTGTCTCAGTGTCTCTGGGTCTCAGTGTCTCTCTGCCTCAGTGTTTCAGTGTCTCTGTGCCTCAGTGTCTCAGAATCTCAGTGTCTCAGTGTCGCTGTGTCTCTGTGCCACAGTGTCTCCGTGTCTCAGTGTCTCTGAGTCTCAGTGTCTCTGTGTCTCAGTGTCTCTGTGTCTCAGTGTCTCAGTGTCTCTGTGCCTCAGTGTCTCAGTGTCTCTGTGTCTCAGTGTCTCTGTGCCTCTGTGACTCTGAGTCTCATTGTCTCTTTGCCTCAGTATCTCAGTTTCTCAGTGTCTCAGTGTCTCAGAGCCTCAGTGTCTCTGTGTCTCAGTCTCTCAGAGTCTCAGTGTCTCTGTGTCTCAGTGTCTCTGTGCCTCAGTGTCTCAGAGTCTCAGTGTCTCAGTGTCTGTCTGTCCCAGTGTCTCTGTGCCCTAGTGTCTCAGTGTCTCATTGTCTCTGTGTCTCTGTGTCTCAGTGTCTCTTTCCCTCAGTGTCTTAGTGTCTCACTGTGTCCGTGTCTCAGAGTCTCTGTGTCTCGGTGCCTCTGTGTCTCAGTTTCTCTGTGTCTCAGAGTCTCAGTGTCTCTGTGTCTCTTTGTCTCTTTGTCTCAGCGTCTCTGTTCCTCAGTGTCTCAGTGTCTAAGAGACTCTGTGTCTCTGTGTCTCAGTGTCTCTATGTCTCTGTGTCTCAGTGTCTCTGGGTCTCAGTGTCTCTTTGCCTTAGTGCCTCTGTGTCTCTGTGTCTCAGTGTCTCTGTGTCTCTGATTCTCAGTGTCTCAGAGTCACTGTGTGTCAGTGTCTCTTTGTCTCAATGTATCTGTGCCTCAGTGTCTCAGAGTCTCAGAGTCTCAGAGTCTCAGTGTCTCAGTGACTCTGTGTCTCAGTGTCTCTGTGTCTCTGTGTCTCTGTGTCTCAGTGTCCAAGTGTCTCAGTGTCTCAGAGTCTCAGTGTCTCTGTGTCTCTGTGCCACCGTGTCTCAGTGTATCAGAGTCTCAGGGTCTCTGTGTCTCAGTGTCTCAGTATCTCAGTGTCTCAGTGTCTTTGTATCTCTGTGTCTCTGTGCCTCAGTGTCTCAGTGTCTCTGTGTCTCAGATTCTCAGTGTCTCTGTGTCTCAGTGCCTCAGAGTCTCAGTGTCTCAGTGTCACTGTGCCTCAGTGTCTCAGTGTCACTGTGTCTCTGTGTCTCTGTGCCTCAGTGTCTCAGTGTCTCAGAGTCTCAGTGTCTCTGTGTCTCAGAGTCTCAGTGTCTCAGTGTGTCTGTGCCTCTCTGTCTCAGTGTCTCAGTTTCTCATTTCTCTGTGCCTCAGTGTTTTGTGTGTCTCTGTGTCTCAGTGTCACAGTGTCTCAGAGTCTCAGTCTGTCTGTGTCTCAGCATCTCTCTGCCTCAGTGTCTCAGTGTCTCTGAGTCTCAGTGTCTCAGTGTCTCAGAGTCTCGGTGTCTCAGTGTCTCTGTGTCTCAGTGTCTCTGTGTCTCTGTGCCTCAGTGCCTCAGTGTCTCCGTGCCTCAGTGTCCAGTGTCTCAGTGTCTCTGTGTCTTTGTGCCTCAGTGTCTCTGTGCCTCAGTGTCTCAGTGTCTCTGTGACTCAGTGTCTCAGAGTCTCAGTGTCACTGTGTCTCAGTGTCTCTGTGCCTCCGTGTCTCAGTGTCTCTGTGTCCATGGTCTTAGTGTCTCAGTGTCTCTGTGCCGAAGAGTCTCAGTGTCTCAGTGTCTCAGTGTCTCTGTGTCTCAGAGTCTCAGTGTCTCTGTGTCTCAGTGTCTCTGTGCCTCCGTGTCTCAGTGTCTCATGGTCTCAGTGTCTCAGTGTCTCTGTGTCTCAGTGGCTCAGTGTCTCAGAGTCTCAGAGTCTCAGTGTCTTAGTGTCTCTGTGTTTCTGTGACTCAGTGTCTCTGTATCTCAGTGTCTCTTTCTCTCTGTGCCTCAATGTCTCAGTGTCTCAGTGCCTCAGAGTCTCTGTGCCTCAGTGTCTCAGAGACTCAGTGTCTCAGTGTTTCAGCGTCTCCTTGACTCCGTGTCTCAGTGTCTCTGTGCCTCAGTGTCTCAGTGTATCAGTGCCTCTGTGTCTCTGTGTCTCAGAGTCTCAGTGTCTCTGTGTCTCAGTGTCTCTGTGCCTCCGTGTCTCAGTGTCTCAAGGTCTTAGTGCCTCAGTGTCTCAGTGTCTCAGAGTCTCAGTGTCACAGTGTCTTTGTGTTTCTGTGTCTCAGTGTCTGTGTGTCACAGTGTCTCTGTGTCACAGTGTATCAGAGTCTCAGTGTCTCCGTTTCTCAGTGTCTCTGTGCCTCAGTGTCTCAGTGTCTCTGTGTCTCAGTGTCTCTGTGCCTCAGTGTCTCATTGTCTCTGTGTATAAGAGTCTCAGTGTCTCAGTGTCTCTTTGTCTGAGTGTCTCAGTGTCTCTGTGCCTTTGTGTCTTAGTGTCTCTGTGTCTCTGTGCCTCATTGTCTCAGTGACTCAGTGTCTCAGTGTCTCAGTGTCACAGAGTCTGAGTATCTCTGTGTCTCTGTGTTTCTGTGTCTCATTGTCTCTGTGCCTCAGTGTCTCAGTGTCTCTGTGTCTCAGTGTCTTAGTGTCTCAGAGTCTCAGTGTCTCAGGGCCTCTGTGCCTCAGTTTCTCTGTGTCTCAGTGTCTCAGTGTCTCATTGTCTCTGTGTCACAGTGTCTCTGTGTCTTTCATTCTCAGTGTCTCTGTGTCTCTGTGCCACCATGTCTCAGTGTCTCAGTGTATCAGAGTCTCAGGGTCTCTGTGTCTCTGTGTCTCAGTATCTCTGTGCCTCAGTGTCTCAGTATCTCAGTGTCTCAGTGTCTTTGTATCTCTGTGTCTCTGTGCCTCAGTGTCTCAGTGTCTCTGTGTCTCAGATTCTCAGTGTCTCTGTGTCTCAGTGCCTCAGAGTCTCAGTGTCTCAGTGTCACTGTGCCTCAGTGTCTCAGTGTCTCAGTGTCTCAGAGTCACTGTGACTCTGTGTCTCTGTGCCTCAGTGTCTCAGTGTCTCTGTGTCTCAGAGTCTGAGTGTCTCAGTGTGTCTGTGCCTCTCTGTCTCAGTGTCTCAGTTTCTCATTTCTCTGTGTCTCAGTGTCTCTGAGTCTCAGTGTTTCAGTGTCTCAGTATCTCTGTGTCTCAGTGTCTCAGAGTCTCGGTGTCTCAGTGTCTCTGTGTCTCAGTGTCTCTGTGTCTCTGTGCCTCAGTGCCTCAGTGTCTCCGTGCCTCAGTGTCCAGTGTCTCAGTGTCTCTGTGTCTTTGTGCCTCAGTGTCTCTGTGCCTCAGTGTCTCAGTGTCTCTGTGACTCAGTGTCTCAGAGTCTCAGTGTCACTGTGTCTCAGTGTCTCTGTGCCTCCGTGTCTCAGTGTCTCTGTGTCCATGGTCTTAGTGTCTCAGTGTCTCTGTGCCAAAGAGTCTCAGTGTCTCTGTGTCTCAGTGTCTGAGTGTCTCAGTGTCTCAGTGTCTCAGTGCCTCTGTGCCTCAGTGTCTCAGTATCTCAGAGTCTCAGTGTCTCAATGTCTCAGTTTCTCAGTGTCACTGTGTCTCAGTGTCTCAGAGTATCAGTGCCTCAGTGTCTCAGTGTATCAGTGTCTCTGTGTCTCAGAGTCTCAGTGTCTCTGTGCCTCCGTGTCTCAGTGTCTCATGGTCTCAGTGTCTCAGTGTCTCAGTGGCTCAGTGTCTCAGAGTCTCAGAGTCTCAGTGTCTTAGTGTCTCTGTGTTTCTGTGACTCAGTGTCTCTGTATCTCAGTGTGTCTTTCTCTCTGTGCCTCAATGTCTCAGTGTCTCAGTGCCTCAGAGTCTCTGTGCCTCAGTGTCTCAGAGACTCAGTGTCTCAGTGTTTCAGCGTCTCCTTGACTCCGTGTCTCAGTGTCTCTGTGCCTCAGTGTCTCAGTGTATCAGTGCCTCTGTGTCTCTGTGTCTCAGTGTCTCAGAGTCTCAGTGTCTCAGTGTCTCAGAGTCTCAGTGTCTCAGTGTCTCAGAGTCTCATTGTCTCTGGGCCTCAGCGTCTCAGTGTCTCAGTGTCTCAGAGTCTCAGTGACTCTGTGTCTCCTTGCCTCAGTGTCTCTGTGCCTCAGTGTCTCAGAGTCTCCGTGTCTCTGTGTCTCAGTGTCTCTGTGCCTCAGTGTGTCTGTGTCTCGGTGTCTCAGTGTCTCTGTGTCTCTGTGCCTCAGTGTCTCAGAGCCTTAGTTTCTCAGTGTCTCTGTGTCTCAGTGTCTCTGTGCCTCGGTGCCTCAGTATCTGTGTTTCAGTGTCTCAGAGTCTCAGTGAGTCTGCATCTCAGTGTCTATGTGTCTCAGTATCTCAGTGTCTCTGTGTCTCAGTGTTCCAGAGTCTCAGTTTCTCTGTGTCTCATTGTCTCTGTGCCTCAGTCTCTCAGTGTCTCAGTGTCTCAGAGTCTCCGTGTCTCTGTGTCTCTGTGCCTCAGTGTCTCAGAGCCTTAGTTTCTCAGTGTCTCTGTGTCTCAGTGTCTCTGTGCCTCTGTGCCTCAGTATCTGTGTTTCAGTGTATCTGTGACTCAGTGTCTCAGTGCCTCAGTTTCTCAGATTCTCATTTCTCAGTGTCTCTTTGTCTCTGTGTCTCACTGTCTCTGTGCATCAGTGTCTCTGTGTCTCTGTGAATCTGTGTCTCAGATTCTCAGTATATCAGAGTTTCTGTGTCTCAGTGTCTCAGAGTCTTAGTGTCTCTGTGTCTCATGTCTCTGTGCCTCAGTGTCTCAGTGTGTCAGTGTCTCAGAGTCTCTGAGTCTCAGTGTCTCAGTGTCTCTGTTCCTCAGTGTCTCAGTGTCTCTGTGTCTCTGTGTCTCTGTCTCTCAGGATCTCTCTGTCTCAGTGTCTCAGTGTCTCTGAGTCTCCAGACCTCAGTGCCTCTGTGTCTCTGTGTCTCATTGTCTCAGTGCCTCAGTCTCTCAGTGTCTCAGTGTCTCAGAGTCTCCGTGTCTCTGTCTCTCTGTGCCTCAGTGTCTCAGAGCCTTAGTTTCTCAGTGTCTCTGTGTCTCAGTGTCTCTGTGCCTCTGTGCCTCAGTATCTGTGTTTCAGTGTATCTGTGACTCAGTGTCTCAGTGCCTCAGTTTCTCAGATTCTCATTTCTCAGTGTCTCTGTGTCTCAGTGCCTCAGAGTCTCAGTGTCTCAGTGTCACTGTGTCTCAGTGTCTCAGTGTCTCAGAGTCACTGTGACTCTGTGTCTCTGTGCCTCAGTGTCTCAGTGTCTCAGAGTCACTGTGACTCTGTGTCTCTGTGCCTCAGTGTCTCAGTGTCTCAGAGTCTCAGTGTCTCTGTGTCTCAGAGTCTGAGTGTCTCAGTGTGTCTGTGCCTCTCTGTCTCAGTGTCTCAGTTTCTCATTTCTCTGTGTCTCAGTGTTTCTGTGTCTCTGTGTCTCAGTGTCACAGTGTCTCAGAGTCTCAGTCTCTCTGTGTCTCAGCATCTCTCTGCCTCAGTGTCTCAGTGTCTCTGAGTCTCAGTGTTTCAGTGTCTCAGTATCTCTGTGTCTCAGTTTCTCAGTGTCTCAGAGTCTCGGTGTCTCAGTGTCTCTGTGTCTCAGTGTCTCTGTGTCTCTGTGCCTCAGTGCCTCAGTGTCTCCGTGCCTCAGTGTCCAGTGTCTCAGTGTCTCTGTGTCTTTGTGCCTCAGTGTCTCTGTGCCTCAGTGTCTCAGTGTCTCTGTGACTCAGTGTCTCAGAGTCTCAGTGTCACTGTGTCTCAGTGTCTCTGTGCCTCCGTGTCTCAGTGTCTCTGTGTCCATGGTCTTAGTGTCTCAGTGTCTCTGTGCCAAAGAGTCTCAGTGTCTCAGTGTCTCAGTGTCTGAGTGTCTCAGTGTCTCAGTGTCTCAGTGCCTCTGTGCCTCAGTGTCTCAGTATCTCAGAGTCTCAGTGTCTCAGTGTCTCAGTTTCTCAGTGTCACTGTGTCTCAGTGTCTCAGAGTATCAGTGCCTCAGTGTCTCAGTGTATCAGTGTCTCTGTGTCTCAGAGTCTCAGTGTCTCTGTGCCTCCGTGTCTCAGTGTCTCATGGTCTCAGTGTCTCAGTGTCTCAGTGGCTCAGTGTCTCAGAGTCTCAGAGTCTCAGTGTCTTAGTGTCTCTGTGTTTCTGTGACTCAGTGTCTCTGTATCTCAGTGTGTCTTTCTCTCTGTGCCTCAATGTCTCAGTGTCTCAGTGCCTCAGAGTCTCTGTGCCTCAGTGTCTCAGAGACTCAGTGTCTCAGTGTTTCAGCGTCTCCTTGACTCCGTGTCTCAGTGTCTCTGTGCCTCAGTGTCTCAGTGTCTCAGTGTATCAGTGCCTCTGTGTCTCTGTGTCTCAGTGTCTCAGAGTCTCAGTGTCTCAGTGTCTCAGAGTCTCAGTGTCTCAGTGTCTCAGAGTCTCATTGTCTCTGGGCCTCAGCGTCTCAGTGTCTCAGAGTCTCAGTGACTCTGTGTCTCCTTGCCTCAGTGTCTCTGTGCCTCAGTGTCTCAGAGTCTCCGTGTCTCTGTGTCTCTGTGTCTCAGTGTCTCTGTGCCTCAGTGTGTCTGTGTCTCGGTGTCTCAGTGTCTCTGTGTCTCTGTGCCTCAGTGTCTCAGAGCCTTAGTTTCTCAGTGTCTCTGTGTCTCAGTGTCTCTGTGCCTCGGTGCCTCAGTATCTGTGTTTCAGTGTCTCAGAGTCTCAGTGAGTCTGCATCTCAGTGTCTATGTGTCTCAGTATCTCAGTATCTCTGTGTCTCAGTGTTCCAGAGTCTCAGTTTCTCTGTGTCTCATTGTCTCTGTGCCTCAGTCTCTCAGTGTCTCAGTGTCTCAGAGTCTCCGTGTCTCTGTGTCTCTGTGCCTCAGTGTCTCAGAGCCTTAGTTTCTCAGTGTCTCTGTGTCTCAGTGTCTCTGTGCCTCTGTGCCTCAGTATCTGTGTTTCAGTGTATCTGTGACTCAGTGTCTCAGTGCCTCAGTTTCTCAGATTCTCATTTCTCAGTGTCTCTTTGTCTCTGTGTCTCACTGTCTCTGTGCATCAGTGTCTCTGTGTCTCTGTGAATCTGTGTCTCAGATTCTCAGTATATCAGAGTTTCTGTGTCTCAGTGTCTCAGAGTCTTAGTGTCTCTGTGTCTCATGTCTCTGTGCCTCAGTGTCTCAGTGTGTCAGTGTCTCTGAGTCTCAGTGTCTCAGTGTCTCTGTTCCTCAGTGTCTCAGTGTCTCTGTGTCTCTGTCTCTCAGGATCTCTCTGTCTCAGTGTCTCAGTGTCTCTGAGTCTCCAGACCTCAGTGCCTCTGTGTCTCTGTGTCTCATTGTCTCTGTGCCTCAGTCTCTCAGTGTCTCAGAGTCTCCGTGTCTCTGTGTCTCTGTGCCTCAGTGTCTCAGAGCCTTAGTTTCTCAGTGTCTCTGTGTCTCAGTGTCTCTGTGCCTCTGTGCCTCAGTATCTGTGTTTCAGTGTATCTGTGACTCAGTGTCTCAGTGCCTCAGTTTCTCAGATTCTCATTTCTCAGTGTCTCTTTGTCTCTGTGTCTCACTGTCTCTGTGCATCAGTGTCTCTGTGTCTCTGTGAATCTGTGTCTCAGATTCTCAGTATATCAGAGTTTCTGTGTCTCAGTGTCTCAGAGTCTTAGTGCCTCTGTGTCTCATGTCTCTGTGCCTCAGTGTCTCAGTGTCTCAGTGTGTCAGTGTCTCAGAGTCTCTGAGTCTCAGTGTCTCAGTGTCTCTGTTCCTCAGTGTCTCAGTGTCTCTGTGTCTCTGTCTCTCAGGATCTCTCTGTCTCAGTGTCTCAGTGTCTCTGAGTCTCCAGACCTCAGTGCCTCTGTGTCTCTGTGCCTCAGTGTCTCAGTGTCTCAGTGTCTCAGAGTCTCAGTGATTCTGTGCCTCTGTGTCTCAGTGTCTCAGCTTCTCACCGTCTCAGTATTTCTGTGTCTCAGTGTCTCAGTGTCTCTGTGCCTCAGTGTCTCAGTGTCTCTGTGCCTCAGTGTCTCAGTGTCTCAGAATCTCTGTGTCTCTGTGACTCAGTGCCTCTGTTTCTCTGTGCCTCAGTGTCTCTGTGTCTCAGTGTCTCAGAATTTCAGTGTCTCAATGACTCTGTGTCTCAGTGTCTCAGTGTCTCTGTGCCGCATTGTCTCAGAGTGTCAGTGTCTCTGCGTCTCCTTGACTCCGTGTTTCAGTGTCTCAGTGCCTCAGTGTCTCTACGTCTCAGTGTCTCAGTGTCTCTGTGTCTCTGTGTCTCAGTGTCTCTGTGCCACAGTGTCTCTGCGTCTCAGTGTCTCAGAGACTCAGTTTCTCTGTGTCTCTGTGTCTCAGTGTCTCTGTGCCTCTGTGTCTTAGTGTCTCTGTGTCTCAGTGTCTCAGAGTCTCTGTGTCTCTGTGCCTCAGTGTCTCAATTTATCTGTGTCTCAGTGTCTCAGTGTCTCTGTGTCTCATAGTCTCTGTGTCTCAGTGTCTCAGTGTCTCAGAGTCTCATTCTCAGTGTCTCAGAGTCTCAGTGTCTCAGTGTCTCTGTGTCTCAGTGTCTCAGGGTCTCAGTGTCTCTTTGCCTCAGTGTCTCAGTGTCTCAGAGTCACAGCGTCTCAGTGTCTCAGTGTCTCTTTGCCTCAGTGTCTCAGAGTCTCTGTGTCTCTGTGCCTCAGTGTCTCAATTTATCTGTGTCTCAGTGTCTCAGTGTCTCTGTGTCTCTTTGACTCAATGTCTCTGTACCTCAGTGTCTCAGTGTATCTGTGTCTCTGTGCCTCAGTGTCTCAGTGTCTCAGAGTCACAGCGTCTCAGTGTCTCAGTGTCTCTGTGTCTCTTTGCCTCAGTGTCTCAGAGTCTCTGTGTCTCTGTGCCTCAGTGTCTCAATTTATCTGTGTCTCAGTGTCTCAGTGTCTCTGTGTCTCTTTGACTCAATGTCTCTGTACCTCAGTGTCTCAGTGTATCTGTGTCTCTGTGCCTCAGTGTCTCAGTGTCTCTGTGACTCTGAGTCTCAGATTCTCAGTGTCTCCGAGTCTCAGAGTGTCAGTGTCTCATAGTCTCTGTGTCTCAGTGTCTCAGAGTCTCATTCTCAGTGTCTCAGAGTCTCATTCTCAGTGTCTCAGAGTCTCAGTGTCTCAGTGTCTCTGTGTCTCAGTGTCTCTGTGTCTCAGTGTCTCAGTGTCTCTGTGCCTCAGTGTCTCAGTGTCTCAGAGTCACAGCGTCTCTGTGTCTCAGTGTCTCTGTGTCTCTGTGCCTCAGTGTCTCAGAGTCTCAGTGTCTCTGTGCCTCAGTGTCACTGTGCCTTAGTGTCTCAGTGTCTCATTGTCTCTTTGCATCAGTTTCTCAGTGTCACACAGTCTCAGAGTCTCAGTGTCACAGTGTCCCTGTGCCTCAGTGCCTCAGTGTCTCAGAGTCTCAGTGTCTCAGTTTCTCAGAGCCTCAGTGTCTCTGTGTCTCAGTGTCTCAGTGTCTCAGAGTCTCAGTGTCTCTGTGTCTCTTTGTCTCAGTGTCTCTGTGCCTCCGTGTCTCAGAGTCTCCGTGTCTCTTGGTCTCAGTGTCTCTGTGCCTCAGTGTCTCAGTGTCTCTGTGTCTCTGGGCCTCCGTGTCTCAGTGTCTCAGAGTCTCCGTGTCTCTGTGTCTCTTGGTCTCAGTGTCTCTGTGCCTCAGTGTCTCTGTGTCTCAGTGTCTCTGTGCCTCAGTGTCTCTGCGTCTCAGTGTCTCAGAGACTCAGTTTCTCTGTGTCTCTGTGTCTCAGTGTCTCTGTGCCTCTGTGTCTTAGTGTCTCTGTGTCTCAGTGTCTCAGAGTCTCTGTGTCTCTGTGCCTCAGTGTCTCAATTTATCTGTGTCTCAGTTTCTCAGTGTCTCTGTGTCTCATAGTCTCTGTGTCTCAGTGTCTCAGTGTCTCAGAGTCTCATTCTCAGTGTCTCAGAGTCTCAGTGTCTCAGTGTCTCTGTGTCTCAGGGTCTCAGGGTCTCAGTGTCTCTGTGCCTCAGTGTCTCAGTGTCTCAGAGTCACAGCGTCTCAGTGTCTCAGTGTCTCTGTGTCTCTTTGCCTCAGTGTCTCAGAGTCTCTGTGTCTCTGTGCCTCAGTGTCTCAATTTATCTGTGTCTCAGTGTCTCAGTGTCTCTGTGTCTCTTTGACTCAATGTCTCTGTACCTCAGTGTCTCAGTGTATCTGTGTCTCTGTGCCTCAGTGTCTCAGTGTCTCTGTGACTCTGAGTCTCAGATTCTCAGTGTCTCCGAGTCTCAGAGTCTCAGTGTCTCATAGTCTCTGTGTCTCAGTGTCTCAGAGTCTCATTCTCAGTGTCTCAGAGTCTCAGTGTCTCAGAGTCTCAGTGTCTCAGTGTCTCTGTGTCTCAGTGTCTCAGTGTCTCTGTGCCTCAGTGTCTCAGTGTCTCAGAGTCACAGCGTCTCAGTGTCTCAGTGTCTCAGTGTCTCTGTGTCTCTGTGCCTCAGTGTCTCAGAGTCACAGTGTCTCTCTGCCTCAGTATCACTGTGCCTTAGTGTCTCAGTGTCTCAGTGTCTCTTTGCATCAGTTTCTCAGTGTCACACAGTCTCAGAGTCTCAGTGTCACAGTGTCCCTGTGCCTCAGTGCCTCAGTATCTCAGAGTCTCAGTGTCTCAGTTTCTCAGAGCCTCAGTGTCTCTGTTTCTCAGTGTCTCTTTGTCTCTGTGTCTCAGTGTCTCAGTGTCTTAGTGTCTCAGAGTCTCATTGTCTCATTGTCTCAGTGTCTCAGAGTCTCAGTGTCTCAGTGTCTCTGTGTGTCTGTTTCTCAGTGTCTCTGTGTCTCAGTGTCTCTGTGCCTGAGTGTCTCAGTGTCTCTGTGTCTCTGTGTCTCAGTGGTGTCTCTGTGTCAGAGTCTCAGTGCCTCTGTGTCTCAGATCCTCTGTGACTCAGTGTCTCAGTGTCTCTGTGCCTTAGTGTCTCAGTGTCTCAGAGTCTCTGTGTCTCAGTGTCTCAGAGTCTCTGTGTCTCAGTGTTTATGTGTCTCTGTATCTCAGTGCCTCTGTGTCTCTGTGCCTCAGTGTCTCAGTGGCTCAGAATCTCAGTGTCTCTGTGTCTCTTTGTCTCAGTGTCTCTGTGTCTAAGTGTCTCAGTGTCTCAGTGTCTCCGAGTTTCATTGTCTCAGTGTCTCAGTGCCTCTGCACCTCAGTGTCTCTGTGTCTCAGTGTCTCAGTGTCCCAGAGTCTCAGTGTCTCTGTGTCTCAGTGCCTCAGTGTCTCAGAGTCTCAGAGTCTCAATGTCTCAGTGTCTGAGAGTCTCAGTACTTCAGTGTCTCAGTGTCTCAGTGCCTCTGCGCCTCAGTGTCTCTGTGTCTCAGTGTCTCAGTGTCCCAGAGTCTCAGTGTCTCTGTGTCTCAGTGTCTCAGAGTCTCAGAGTCTCATAGACTCAATGCCTCAGTGTCTGAGAGTCTCAGTACTTCAGTGTCTCAGTGTCTCTGTGCCTCAGTGTCTCTGTGTCTCAGTGTCTCAGTTTCTCAGTGTCTCTGTGCCTCACTGTTTCAGTGTCTCAGATTCTCAGTGTCTCATTGTCTCTGTGTCTCAGTGTCTCTGTGTCTCAGAGTCTCAGTGTCTCACTGTTTCAGTGTCTCAGATTCTCAGTTTCTCATTGTCTCTGTGTCTCAGTGTCTCTGTGTCTCAGAGTCTCAGTGTCTCAGTGTCTCTGTGTCTCTGCGTCTCAGTGTCTCATAGTCTCAGTCTCTCAGAGTCTCAGTGTCTCAGTGTCTCAGTGTCTCTGTGTGTCTGTGTCTCAGTGTCTCTGAGTCTCAGTGTCTCTGTGTCTCAGAGTCTCAGTGTCTCAGTGTCTCTGTGTCTCTGTGTCTCTGTGCCTCAGTGTCTCAGTGTCTCAGAGTCTTAGTGTCTCAGTGTCTCTATGTCTCTCTGTCTCAGTGCCTCTGTGCCTCAGTGTCTGTGTTTCAGTGTCTCAGAGTGTCAGTGACTCCGTGTCTCAGTGTCTCAGAGTCTCAGTGTCTCTGTGTCTCTGTTTCTCATTGTCTCTGTGCCTCAGTGTCTCAGTGTCTCAGAGTCTCAGTGTGTCTGTGTCTCAGTGTCTCTGTGTCTCTGCGCCTCTGTGTCTCAGTTTCTCAGTGTCTCAGTGTCGCCGAGTTTCATTGTCTCAGTGTCTCAGTGTCTCAGAGTCTCAGCGTCTCTGTGTCTCAGTGCCTCTGCGCCTCAGTGCCTCTGCGCCTCAGTGTCTCTGTGTTTCAGTGTCTCAGAGTCTCCGAGTCTCAGCGTCTCTGTGTCTCAGTGTCTCTGTGCCTCAGTGACTCTGCGTCTCAGGGTCTCAGTGTCTCAGTGTCTCAGAGTCTCAGAGTCTCTGTGTCTCAGTTTCTCAGTGTCTCAGCGTCTCATTCTCAGTGTCTCAGAGTCTCTGTGTCTCAGTGTCCCTGTGTCTCAGTGTCCTGTGTCTCAGTGTCCCTGTGTCTCAGTGTCTCTGTGTCTCTTTATCTCAGTGTCTCTGTGCCTCAATGTCTCAGTGTCTCAGAGTCTCCGTGTCTCTGTGTCTCTTGGCCTCAGTGTCTCTGTGTCTCAGTGTCTCAGATTCTATGTGTCTCAGTGCCTCTGCGCCTCAGTTTCTCAGTGTCTCAGTGTCTCAGTGTCTCTGTGCCTCAGTGCCTCAGAGTCTCAGAGTCTCATTGTCTCAGTGTCTGAGAGTCTCAGTGTCTAAGTGTCTCAGTGTCTCTGTGCCTCAGTGTCTCAGTGTCTCAGTGTCTCGGTGTCGCAGTGTCTCTGTGTCTCTGTGCCTCAGTGACATAGTCTCTCTGTGTCTCAGTGTCTCTGTGCCTCTGAGCCTCAGTGTCTCTGTGTCTAAGTGTTTCTTTGTCTCTGTGTCTCAGTGTCTCAGTGTCTCAGACCCTCATTGTCTCATTGTCTCAGAGTCTCAGTGTCTCTGTGTCTCTGTGTGTCTGTTTCTCAGTGTCTCATTGTCTCAGAGTCTCAGTGTCTATGGGTCCCTGTGTCTCAGTGTCACTGTGTCTCTGTGCCACAGTGTCTCAGAGTCTCAGTGTCTCTGTGTCTCTTTGTCTCAGTGTCTCTGTGCCTCAGTGTCTCAGTGTCTATGTGTCTCTGGGCCTCAGTGTCTCAGTGTCTCAGAGTCTCAGTGTCTCTGTGTCTCTTTGTCTCAGTGCCTCAGTGTCTCAGTGTCTCAGTGTCTCTGAGTCTCAGTGCCTCTGTGTCTCAGTTTCTCTGTGACTCAGTCTCTCAGTGTCTCTGTGCCTCAGTGTCTCAGTGTATCTGTGTCTCTGGGCCTCTGTGTCTCAGTGTCTCAGAGTCTCAGTGTCTCTGTGTCTCTTGGTCTCAGTGTCTCTGTGCCTCAGTGTCTCAGTGTCTCTGTGTCTCTGTGCCTCAGTGTCTCAGTGTCTCTGTGTCTCTGTGCCTCAGTGTCTCAGTGTCTCAGAGTCTCAGTGTCTCTGTGTCTCTGTGTCTCAGTGTGTCTGTGTCTCAGTGTCTCAGATTCTCAGTGCCTCTGTGTCTCAATGTCTCAGTGTCTCTGTGTCTCAATGTCTCTGAGTCTGAGTGTCTCAGTGTCTCAGAGTCTCAGTGTCTCAGTGTCTCTGTGCCTCAGTGTCTCAGTCTCTCAGTGCCTCAGTGTCTCAGAGTCTCAGTTCTCTGTGTCTCTGTGCCTCTGTGTCTCTGTGTCTCAGTGCCTCAGTGTCTCAGAGTTTCATTGTCTCAGTGTCTCAGTGTCTCTGTGTCTCAGGGTCTCAGTGCCTTTGCGCCTCAGTGTCTCAGTGTCTCAGAGTCTCTGTGTCTCAGTGTCTCAGTATGTCTGTATCTCAGTGTCTCTGTGTCTCTGTGCCTCAGTGTCTCAGAGTCTCAGTGTCTCTGTGTCTCTATGTCTCAGTGTCTCTGTGCCTCAGTGTCTCAGTGTCTCAGAGTCTCAGTGCCTCTGTGTCTCAGTTTCTCTGTGACTCAGTGTCTCAGTGTCTCTGTGCCTCAGAGTCTCAGTGTCTCTGTGTCTCTGTGCCTCAGTGTCTCAGTGTCTCAGAGTCTCAGTGCCTCTGTGTCTCAGTTTCTCTGTGACTCAGTCTCTCAGTGTCTCTGTGCCTCTGTGTCTCAGTGTCTCTGTGTCTCTGGGCCTCAGTGTCTCAGTGTCTCAGAGTCTCAGTGTCTCTGTGTCTCTTTGTCTCAGTGTCTCTGTGCCTCAGTGTCTCAGTGTCTCAATGTCTCTGGGCCTCCGTGTCTCAGTGTCTCAGAGTCTCCGTGTCTCTGTGTCTCTTGGTCTCAGTGTCTCTGTGCCTCAGTGTCTCAGTGTCTCTGTGTCTCTGTGCCTCAGTGTCTCAGAGTCTCAGTGTCTCTGTGTCTCTGTGTCTCAGTGTGTCTGTGTCTCAGTGTCTCAGAGTCTCAGTGTCTCTGTGTCTCAATGTCTCAGTGTCTCTGTGTATCAATGTCTCTGAGTCTGAGTGTCTCAGTGTCTCAGAGTCTCAGTGTCTCAGTGCCTCAGTGTCTCAGTGCCTCAGTGTCTCAGAGTCTCAGTTCTCTGTGTCTCTGTGCCTCTGTGTTTCTGTGTCTCAGTCCCTCAGTGTCTCAGAGTTTCATTGTCTCAGTGGCTCTGTGCCTCGGTGTCTCAGTGTCTCAGAGTCTCAGTGTCTCTGTGTCTCTTGGTCTCAGTGTCTCTGTGCCTCAGTGTCTCAGTGTCTCTGTGTCTCTGTGCCTCAGTGTCTCAGTGTCTCAGAGTCTCAGTGTCTCTGTGTCTCTGTGTCTCTGTGTCTCAGTGTGTCTGTGTCTCAGTGTCTCAGATTCTCAGTGCCTCTGTGTCTCAATGTCTCAGTGTCTCTGTGTCTCAATGTCTCTGAGTCTGAGTGTCTCAGTGTCTCAGAGTCTCAGTGTCTCAGTGTCTCTGTGCCTCAGTGTCTCAGTGTCTCAGTGCCTCAGTGTCTCAGAGTCTCAGTTCTCTGTGTCTCTGTGCCTCCGTGTCTCAGTGTCTCAGAGTCTCCGTGTCTCTGTGTCTCTTGGTCTCAGTGTCTCTGTGCCTCAGTGTCTCAGTGTCTCTGTGTCTCTGGGCCTCCGTGTCTCAGTGTCTCAGAGTCTCCGTGTCTCTGTGTCTCTTGGTCTCAGTGTCTCTGTGCCTCAGTGTCTCAGTGTCTCTGTGTCTCTGTGCCTCAGTGTCTCAGAGTCTCAGTGTCTCTGTGTCTCTGTGTCTCAGTGTGTCTGTGTCTCAGTGTCTCAGAGTCTCAGTGTCTCTGTGTCTCAATGTCTCAGTGTCTCTGTGTCTCAATGTCTCTGAGTCTGAGTGTCTCAGTGTCTCAGAGTCTCAGTGTCTCAGTGTCTCTGTGCCTCAGTGTCTCAGTGTCTCAGTGCCTCAGTGTCTCAGAGTCTCAGTTCTCTGTGTCTCTGTGCCTATGTGTCTCTGTGTCTCAGTCCCTCAGTGTCTCAGAGTTTCAGTGTCTCAGTGTCTCTGTGTCTCTGGGCCTCAGTGTCTCAGTGTCTCAGAGTCTCAGTGTCTCTGTGTCTCTGAGTCTCAGTGCCTCTGTGTCTCAGTTTCTCTGTGACTCAGTCTCTCAGTGCCTCTGTGCCTCAGTGTCTCAGTGTCTCTGTGTCTCTGGGCCTCAGTGTCTCAGTGTCTCAGAGTCTCAGTGTCTCTGTGTCTCTTGGTCTCAGTGTCTCTGTGCCTCAGTGTCTCTGTGCCTCAGTGTCTCAGTGTCTCTGTGTCTCTGTGCCTCAGTGTCTCAGTGTCTCAGAGTCTCAGTGTCTCTGTGTCTCTGTGTCTCAGTGTGTCTGTGTCTCAGTGTCTCAGATTCTCAGTGCCTCTGTGTCTCAATGTCAGTGTCTCTGTGTCTCAATGTCTCTGAGTCTGAGTGTCTCAGTGTCTCAGAGTCTCAGTGTCTCAGTGTCTCTGTGCCTCAGTGTCTCAGTCTCTCAGTGCCTCAGTGTCTCAGAGTCTCAGTTCTCTGTGTCTCTATGCCTCTGTGTCTCTGTGTCTCAGTGCCTCAGTGTCTCAGAGTTTCATTGTCTCAGTGTCTCAGTGTCTCTGTGTCTCAGGGTCTCAGTGCCTTTGCGCCTCAGTGTCTCAGTGTCTCAGAGTCTCTGTGTCTCAGTGTCTCAGTATGTCTGTTTCTCAGTGTCTCTGTGTCTCTGTGCCTCAGTGTCTCAGTGTCTCAGAGTCTCAGTGTCTCTGTGTCTCTATGTCTCAGTGTCTCTGTGCCTCAGTGTCTCAGTGTCTCAGAGTCTCAGTGCCTCTGTGTCTCAGTTTCTCTGTGACTCAGTGTCTCAGTGTCTCTGTGCCTCAGTGTCTCAGTGTCTCTGTGTCTCTGGGCCTCAGTGTCTCAGTGTCTCAGAGTCTCAGTGTCTCTGTGTCTCTGTGCCTCAGTGTCTCAGTGTCTCAGTGTCTCAGAGTCTCAGTGCCTCTGTGTCTCAGTTTCTCTGTGACTCAGTCTCTCAGTGTCTCTGTGCCTCTGTGTCTCTGTGTCTCAGTGCCTCAGTGTCTCAGTGTCTCAGAGTCTCAGTGCCTCTGTGTCTCTTTGTCTCAGTGTCTATGTGCCTCCGTGTCTCAGTGTCTCAGAATCTCCGTGTCTCAGTGTCTCTTGGTCTCAGTGTCTCTGTGCCTCAGTGTCTCAGTGTCTCTGTGTCTCTGGGCCTCCGTGTCTCAGTGTCTCAGAGTCTCCGTGTCTCTGTGTCTCTTGGTCTCAGTGTCTCTGTGCCTCAGTGTCTCAGTGTCTCAGTGTCTCTGTGTCTCTGTGCCTCAGTGTCTCAGAGTCTCAGTGTCTCTGTGACTCTGCGTCTCAGTGTGTCTGTGTCTCAGTGTCTCAGAGTCTCAGTGTCTCTGTGTCTCAATGTCTCAGTGTCTCTGTGTCTCAATGTCTCTGAGTCTGAGTGTCTCAGTGTCTCAGAGTCTCAGTGTCTCAGTGTCTCTGTGCCTCAGTGTCTCAGTGTCTCAGTGCCTCAGTGCCTCAGAGTCTCAGTTCTCTGTGTCTCTGTGCCTATGTGTCTCTGCGTCTCAGTCCCTCAGTGTCTCAGAGTTTCAGTGTCTCAGTGTCTCAGTGTCTCAGAGTCTCAGTGTCTCTGTGTCTCTTTGTCTCAGTGCCTCAGTGTCTCAGTGTCTCAGTGTCTCTGAGTCTCAGTGCCTCTGTGTCTCAGTTTCTCTGTGACTCAGTCTCTCAGTGTCTCTGTGCCTCAGTGTCTCAGTGTCTCTGTGTCTCTGGGCCTCAGTGTCTCAGTGTCTCAGAGTCTCAGTGTCTCTGTGTCTCTTGGTCTCAGTGTCTCTGTGCCTCAGTGTCTCTGTGTCTCTGTGTCTCTGTGCCTCAGTGTCTCAGTGTCTCTGTGTCTCTGTGCCTCTGTGTCTCAGTGTCTCAGAGTCTCAGTGTCTCTGTGTCTCTTGGTCTCAGTGTCTCTGTGCCTCAGTGTCTCAGTGTCTCTGTGTCTCTGTGCCTCAGTGTCTCAGTGTCTCAGTGTCTCTGTGTCTCTGTGCCTCAGTGTCTCAGAGTCTCAGTGTCTCTGTGTCTCTGTGTCTCAGTGTGTCTGTGTCTCAGTGTCTCAGAGTCTCAGTGTCTCTGGGTCTCAATGTCTCAGTGTCTCAATGTCTCTGAGTCTGAGTGTCTCAGTGTCTCAGAGTCTCAGTGTCTCAGTGTCTCTGTGCCTCAGTGTCTCAGTCTCTCAGTGCCTCAGTGTCTCGGAGTCTCAGTTCTCTGTGTCTCTGTGCCTCTGTGTCTCTGTGTCTCTGTGTCTCAGTGCCTCAGTGTCTCAGAGTTTCATTGTCTCAGTGTCTCAGTGTCTCAGTGTCTCTGTGTCTCTGTGTCTCAGGGTCTCAGTGCCTTTGCGCCTCAGTGTCTCAGTGTCTCAGAGTCTGTGTCTCAGTGTCTCAGTATGTCTGTGTCTCAGTGTCTCTGTGTCTCAGTGCCTCAGTGTCTCAGTGTCTCAGAGTCTCAGTGTCTCTGTGTCTCTATGTCTCAGTGTCTCTGTGCCTCAGTGTCTCAGTGTCTCAGAGTCTCAGTGCCTCTGTGTCTCAGTTTCTCTGTGACTCAGTGTCTCAGTGTCTCTGTGCCTCAGAGTCTCAGTGTCTCTGTGTCTCTGTGCCTCAGTGTCTCAGTGTCTCAGTGTCTCAGAGTCTCAGTGCCTCTGTGTCTCAGTTTCTCTGTGACTCAGTCTCTCAGTGTCTCTGTGCCTCTGTGTCTCAGTGTCTCTGTGTCTCTGGGCCTCAGTGTCTCAGTGTCTCAGAGTCTCAGTGTCTCTGTGTCTCTTTGTCTCAGTGTCTCTGTGCCTCAGTGTCTCAGTGTCTCAATGTCTCTGGGCCTCCGTGTCTCAGTGTCTCAGAGTCTCCGTGTATCTGTGTCTCTTGGTCTCAGTGTCTCTGTGCCTCAGTGTCTCAGTGTCTCTGTGCCTCCGTGTCTCAGAGTCTCAGTGTCTCTGTGTCTCTGTGTCTCAGTGTGTCTGTGTCTCAGTGTCTCAGAGTCTCAGTGTCTCTGTGTCTCAATGTCTCAGTGTCTCTGTGTCTCAATGTCTCTGAGTCTGAGTGTCTCAGTGCCTCAGTGTCTCAGTGCCTCAGTGTCTCAGAGTCTCAGTTCTCTGTGTCTCTGTGCCTCTGTGTTTCTGTGTCTCAGTCCCTCAGTGTCTCAGAGTTTCATTGACTCAGTGTCTCTGTGCCTCGGTGTCTCAGTGTCTCAGAGTCTCAGTGTCTCTGTGTCTCTTGGTCTCAGTGTCTCAGTGTCTCTGTGTCTCTGTGCCTCTGTGTCTCAGTGTCTCAGATTCTCAGTGCCTCTGTGTCTCAATGTCTCAGTGTCTCTGTGTCTCAATGTCTCTGAGCCTGAGTGTCTCAGTGTCTCAGTGTCTCAGTGTCTCAGTGTCTCTGTGCCTCAGTGTCTCAGTGTCTCAGTGCCTCAGTGTCTCAGAGTCTCAGTTCTCTGTGCCTCTGTGCCTCCGTGTCTCAGTGTCTCAGAGTCTCCGTGTCTCTGTGTCTCTTGGTCTCAGTGTCTCTGTGCCTCAGTGTCTCAGTGTCTCTGTGTCTCTGGGCCTCCGTGTCTCAGTGTCTCAGAGTCTCCGTGTCTCTGTGTCTCTTGGTCTCAGTGTCTCTGTGCCTCAGTGTCTCTGTGTCTCTGTGCCTCAGTGTCTCAGAGTCTCAGTGTCTCTGTGTCTCTGTGTCTCAGTGTGTCTGTGTCTCAGTGTCTCAGAGTCTCAGTGTCTCTGTGTCTCAATGTCTCAGTGTCTCTGTGTCTCAATGTCTCTGAGTCTGAGTGTCTCAGTGTCTCAGAGTCTCAGTGTCTCAGTGTCTCTGTGCCTCAGTGTCTCAGTGTCTCAGTGCCTCAGTGTCTCAGAGTCTCAGTTCTCTGTGTCTCTGTGCCTATGTGTCTCTGTGTCTCAGTCCCTCAGTGTCTCAGAGTTTCAGTGTCTCAGTGTCTCTGTGTCTCTGGGCCTCAGTGTCTCAGTGTCTCAGAGTCTCAGTGTCTCTGTGTCTCTGAGTCTCAGTGCCTCTGTGTCTCAGTTTCTCTGTGACTCAGTCTCTCAGTGTCTCTGTGCCTCAGTGTCTCAGTGTCTCTGTGTCTCTGGGCCTCAGTGTCTCAGTGTCTCAGAGTCTCAGTGTCTCTGTGTCTCTTGGTCTCAGTGTCTCTGTGCCTCAGTGTCTCTGTGTCTCTGTGCCTCAGTGTCTCAGTGTCTCTGTGTCTCTGTGCCTCAGTGTCTCAGTGTCTCAGTGTCTCAGAGTCTCAGTGTCTCTGTGTCTCTGTGTCTCAGTGTGTCTGTGTCTCAGTGTCTCAGATTCTCAGTGCCTCTGTGTCTCAATGTCAGTGTCTCTGTGTCTCAATGTCTCTGAGTCTGAGTGTCTCAGTGTCTCAGAGTCTCAGTGTCTCAGTGTCTCTGTGCCTCAGTGTCTCAGTCTCTCAGTGTCTCAGTGTCTCAGAGTCTCAGTGTCTCTGTGTCTCTATGTCTCAGTGTCTCTGTGCCTCAGTGTCTCAGTGTCTCTGAGTCTCAGTGCCTCTGTGTCTCAGTTTCTCTGTGACTCAGTGTCTCAGTGTCTCTGTGCCTCAGTGTCTCAGTGTCTCTGTGTCTCTGGGCCTCAGTGTCTCAGTGTCTCAGAGTCTCAGAGTCTCAGTGTCTCTGTGTCTCTGTGCCTCAGTGTCTCAGTGTCTCAGTGTCTCAGAGTCTCAGTGCCTCTGTGTCTCAGTTTCTCTGTGACTCAGTCTCTCAGTGTCTCTGTGCCTCTGTGTCTCAGTGTCTCTGTGTCTCAGTGCCTCAGTGTCTCAGTGTCTCAGAGTCTCAGTGCCTCTGTGTCTCTTTGTCTCAGTGTCTATGTGCCTCCGTGTCTCAGTGTCTCAGAATCTCCGTGTCTCAGTGTCTCTTGGTCTCAGTGTCTCTGTGCCTCAGTGTCTCAGTGTCTCTGTGTCTCTGGGCCTCCGTGTCTCAGTGTCTCAGAGTCTCCGTGTCTCTGTGTCTCTTGGTCTCAGTGTCTCTGTGCCTCAGTGTCTCAGTGTCTCTGTGTCTCTGTGCCTCAGTGTCTCAGAGTCTCAGTGTCTCTGTGACTCTGTGTCTCAGTGTGTCTGTGTCTCAGTGTCTCAGAGTCTCAGTGTCTCTGTGTCTCAATGTCTCAGTGTCTCTGTGTCTCAATGTCTCTGAGTCTGAGTGTCTCAGTGTCTCAGAGTCTCAGTGTCTCAGTGTCTCTGTGCCTCAGTGTCTCAGTGTCTCAGTGCCTCAGTGCCTCAGAGTCTCAGTTCTCTGTGTCTCTGTGCCTATGTGTCTCTGTGTCTCAGTCCCTCAGTGTCTCAGAGTTTCAGTGTCTCAGTGTCTCAGTGTCTCAGAGTCTCAGTGTCTCTATGTCTCTTTGTCTCAGTGCCTCA
This sequence comes from Carcharhinus amblyrhynchos, assembly GCF_965287045.1. Classification (NCBI taxonomy): domain Eukaryota; kingdom Metazoa; phylum Chordata; class Chondrichthyes; order Carcharhiniformes; family Carcharhinidae; genus Carcharhinus; species Carcharhinus amblyrhynchos. The sequence goes on along the minus strand of NW_027649831.1, from coordinate 635,948 downwards.
GTGTCTCAGTGTCTCAGTGTCTCTGAGTCTCAGTGCCTCTGTGTCTCAGTTTCTCTGTGACTCAGTCTCTCAGTGTCTCTGTGCCTCAGTGTCTCAGTGTCTCTGTGTCTCTGGGCCTCAGTGTCTCAGTGTCTCAGAGTCTCAGTGTCTCTGTGTCTCTTGGTCTCAGTGTCTCTGTGCCTCAGTGTCTCAGTGTCTCTGTGTCTCTGTGCCTCAGTGTCTCAGTGTCTCTGTGTCTCTGTGCCTCTGTGTCTCAGTGTCTCAGAGTCTCAGTGTCTCTGTGTCTCTTGGTCTCAGTGTCTCTGTGCCTCAGTGTCTCAGTGTCTCTGTGTCTCTGTGCCTCAGTGTCTCAGTGTCTCAGTGTCTCTGTGTCTCAGTGCCTCAGTGTCTCAGAGTCTCAGTGTCTCTGTGTCTCTGTGTCTCAGTGTGTCTGTGTCTCAGTGTCTCAGAGACTCAGTGTCTCTGTTCTCAATGTCTCAGTGTCTCAATGTCTCAGAGTCTGAGTGTCTCAGTGTCTCAGAGTCTCAGTGTCTCAGTGTCTCTGTGCCTCAGTGTCTCAGTCTCTCAGTGCCTCAGTGTCTCAGAGTCTCAGTTCTCTGTGTCTCTGTGCCTCTGTGTCTCTGTGTCTCAGTGCCTCAGTGTCTCAGAGTTTCATTGTCTCAGTGTCTCAGTGTCTCTGTGTCTCTGTGTCTCAGGGTCTCAGTGCCTTTGCGCCTCAGTGTCTCAGTGTCTCAGAGTCTGTGTCTCAGTGTCTCAGTATGTCTGTGTCTCAGTGTCTCTGTGTCTCTGTGCCTCAGTGTCTCAGTGTCTCAGAGTCTCAGTGTCTCTGTGTCTCTATGTCTCAGTGTCTCTGTGCCTCAGTGTCTCAGTGTCTCAGAGTCTCAGTGCCTCTGTGTCTCAGTTTCTCTGTGACTCAGTGTCTCAGTGTCTCTGTGCCTCAGTGTCTCAGTGTCTCTGTGTTTCTGGGCCTCAGTGTCTCAGTGTCTCAGAGTCTCAGTGTCTCTGTGTCTCTGTGCCTCAGTGTCTCAGTGTCTCTGTGTCTCAGAGTCTCAGTGCCTCTGTGTCTCAGTTTCTCTGTGACTCAGTCTCTCAGTGTCTCTGTGCCTCTGTGTCTCAGTGTCTCTGTGTCTCTGTGCCTCAGTGTCTCAGTGTCTCAGTGTCTCAGAGTCTCAGTGTCTCAGTGTCTCAGAGTCTCAGTGTCTCTGTGCCTCCGTGTCTCAGTGTCTCAGAATCTCCGTGTCTCAGCGTCTCTTGGTCTCAGTGTCTCTGTGCCTCAGTGTCTCAGTGTCTCTGTGTCTCTGGGCCTCCGTGTCTCAGTGTCTCAGAGTCTCCGTGTCTCTGTGTCTCTTGGTCTCAGTGTCTCTGTGCCTCAGTGTCTCAGTGTCTCGGTGTCTCTGTGCCTCAGTGTCTCAGAGTCTCAGTGTCTCTGTGTCTCTGTGTCTCAGTGTGTCTGTGTCTCAGTGTCTCAGAGTCTCAGTGTCTCTGTGTCTCAATGTCTCAGTGTCTCTGTGTCTCAATGTCTCTGAGTCTGAGTGTCTCAGTGTCTCAGAGTCTCAGTGTCTCAGTGTCTCTGTGCCTCAGTGTCTCAGTGCCTCAGTGTCTCAGAGTCTCAGTTCTCTGTGTCTCTGTGCCTCTGTGTCTCTGTGTCTCAGTCCCTCAGTGTCTCAGAGTTTCATTGTCTCAGTGTCTCAGTGTCTCTGTGTCTCTGGGCCTCAGTGTCTCAGTGTCTCAGAGTCTCAGTGTCTCTGTGTCTCTTGGTCTCAGTGTCTCTGTGCCTCAGTGTGTCAGTGTCTCTATGTCTCTGTGCCTCAGTGTCTCAGTGTCTCAGAGTCTCAGTGTCTCTGTGTCTCTGTGTCTCAGTGTGTCTGTGTCTCAGTGTCTCAGATTCTCAGTGCCTCTGTGTCTCAATGTCTCAGTGTCTCTGTGTCTCAATGTCTCTGAGTCTGAGTGTCTCAGTGTCTCAGAGTCTCAGTGTCTCAGTGTCTCTGTGCCTCAGTGTCTCAGTGTCTCAGTGCCTCAGTGTCTCAGAGTCTCAGTTCTCTGTGTCTCTGTTCCTCCGTGTCTCAGTGTCTCAGAGTCTCCGTGTCTCTGTGTCTCTTGGTCTCAGTGTCTCTGTGCCTCAGTGTCTCAGTGTCTCTGTGTCTCTGGGCCTCCGTGTCTCAGTGTCTCAGAGTCTCCGTGTCTCTGTGTCTCTTGGTCTCAGTGTCTCTGTGCCTCAGTGTCTCAGTGTCTCTGTGTCTCTGTGCCTCAGTGTCTCAGAGTCTCAGTGTCTCTGTGTCTCTGTGTCTCAGTGTGTCTGTGTCTCAATGTCTCTGAGTCTGAGTGTCTCAGTGTCTCAGTGTCTCAGAGTCTCAGTGTCTCAGTGTCTCTGTGCCTCAGTGTCTCAGTGTCTCAGTGTCTCAGTGTCTCAGTGCCTCAGTGTCTCAGAGTCTCAGTTCTCTGTGTCTCTGTGCCTCTGTGTCTCTGTGTCTCAGTGCCTCAGTGTCTCAGAGTTTCATTGTCTCAGTGTCTCAGTGTCGCAGTGTCTCTGTGTCTCAGGGTCTCAGTGCATTTGCGCATCAGTGTCTCAGTGTCTCAGAGTCTCTGTGTCTCAGTGTCTCAGTATGTCTGTGTCTCAGTGTCTCTGTGTCTCTGTGCCTCAGTGTCTCAGAGTCTCAGTGTCTCTGTGTCTCTATGTCTCAGTGTCTCTGTGCCTCAGTGTCTCAGTGTCTCAGAGTCTCAGTGCCTCTGTGTCTCAGTTTCTCTGTGACTCAGTGTCTCAGTGTCTCTGTGCCTCAGTGTCTCAGTGTCTCTGTGTCTCTGGGCCTCAGTGTCTCAGTGTCTCTGAGTCTCAGTGCCTCAGTGTCTCAGTGTCTCAGAGTCTCAGTGCCTCTGTGTCTCAGTTTCTCTGTGACTCAGTCTCTCAGTGTCTCTGTGCCTCTGTGTCTCAGTGTCTCTGTGTCTCTGTGTCTCTGGGCCTCAGTGTCTCAGTGTCTCAGTGTCTCAGTGTCTCTGTGTCTCTTTGTCTCAGTGTCTCTGTGCCTCCATGTCTCAGTGTCTCAGAATCTCCGTGTCTCAGTGTCTCTTGGTCTCAGTGACTCTGTGCCTCAGTGTCTCAGTGTCTCTGTGTCTCTGGGCCTCCGTGTCTCAGTGTCTCAGAGTCTCCGTGTCTCTGTGTCTCTTGCTCTCAGTGTCTCTGTGCCTCAGTGTCTCAGTGTCTCTGTGTCTCTGTGCCTCAGTGTCTCAGAGTCTCAGTGTCTCTGTGTCTCTGTGTCTCAGTGTGTCTGTGTCTCAGTGTCTCAGAGTCTCAGTGTCTCTGTGTCTCAATGTCTCAGTGTCTCTGTGTCTCAATGTCTCTGAGTCTGAGTGTCTCAGTGTCTCAGAGTCTCAGTGTCTCAGTGTCTCTGTGCCTCAGTGTCTCAGTGTCTCAGTGCCTCAGTGTCTCAGAGTCTCAGTTCTCTGTGTCTCTGTGCCTCTGTGTCTCTGTGTCTCCGTCCCTCAGTGTCTCAGAGTTTCATTGTCTCAGTGTCTCAGTGTCTCTGTGTCTCTGGGCCTCAGTGTCTCAGTGTCTCAGAGTCTCAGTGTCTCTGTGTCTCTGTGTCTCTGTGCCTCAGTGTCTCAGTGTCTCAGTGTCTCAGAGTCTCAGTGCCTCTGTGTCTCAGTTTCTCTGTGACTCAGTCTCTCAGTGTCTCTGGGCCTCAGTGTCTCAGTGTCTCAGAGTCTCAGTGTCTCTGTGTCTCTTGGTCTCAGTGTCTCTGTGCCTCAGTGTCTCAGTGTCTCTGTGTCTCTTTGTCTCAGTGTCTCTGTGCCTCCGTGTCTCAGTGTCTCAGAGTCTCTGTGCCTCAGTGTCTCAGAGTCTCAGTGTCTCTGTGTCTCAGTGTGTCTGTGTCTCAGTGTCTCAGAGTCTCAGTGTCTCTGTGTCTCAATGTCTCAGTGTCTCAGTGTCTCAGTGCCTCAGTGTCTCAGAGTCTCAGTGTCTCAGTGTCTCTGTGCTTAATGTCTCAGTGTCTCAGTGTCTCAGTGCCTCAGTGTCTCAGAGTCTCAGTGTCTCAGTGTCTCTGTGCCTCAGTGTCTCTGTGTCTCTGTGTCTCAGTCCCTCAGTGTCTCAGAGTTTCATTGTCTCAGTGTCTCAGTGTCTCTGTGTCTCTGGGCCTCAGTGTCTCAGTGTCTCAGAGTCTCAGTGTCTTTGTGTCTCTTGGTCTCAGTGTCTCTGTGCCTCAGTGTCTCAGTGTCTCTGTGTCTCTGTGCCTCAGTGTCTCAGCGTCTCAGAGTCTCAGTGTCTCTGTGTCTCTGTGTCTCAGTATGTCTGTGTCTCAGTGTCTCAGATTCTCAGTGCCTCTGTGTCTCAATGTCTCAGTGTCTCTGTGTCTCAATGTCTCTGAGTCTGAGTGTCTCAGTGTCTCAGAGTCTCAGTGTCTCAGTGTCTCTGTGCCTCAGTGTCTCAGTGTCTCAGAGTCTCCGTGTCTCTGTGTCTCTTGTTCTCAGTGGCTCTGTGTCTCTGTGTCTCAGTGTGTCTGTGTCTCAGTGTCTCAGAGTCTCAGTGTCTCTGTGTCTCTTGGTCTCAGTGTCTCAGTGTCTCTGTGTCTCTGTGCCTCAGTGTCTCAGTGTCTCAGAGTCTCAGTGTCTCTGTGTCTCTGTGTCTCAGTGTGTCTGTGTCTCAGTGTCTCAGATTCTCAGTGCCTCTGTGTCTCAATGTCTCAGTGTCTCTGTGTCTCAATGTCTCTGAGCCTGAGTGTCTCAGTGTCTCAGTGTCTCAGTGTCTCTGTGCCTCAGTGTCTCAGTGTCTCAGTGCCTCAGTGTCTCAGAGTCTCAGTTCTCTGTGTCTCTGTGCCTCCGTGTCTCAGTGTCTCAGAGTCTCCGTGTCTCTGTGTCTCTTGGTCTCAGTGTCTCTGTGCCTCAGTGTCTCAGTGTCTCTGTGTCTCTGGGCCTCCGTGTCTCAGTGTCTCAGAGTCTCCGTGTCTCTGTGTCTCTTGGTCTCAGTGTCTCTGTGCCTCAGTGTCTCAGTGTCTCTGTGTCTCTGTGCCTCAGTGTCTCAGCGTCTCAGAGTCTCAGTGTCTCTGTGTCTCTGTGTCTCAGTATGTCTGTGTCTCAGTGTCTCAGATTCTCAGTGCCTCTGTGTCTCAATGTCTCAGTGTCTCTGTGTCTCAATGTCTCTGAGTCTGAGTGTCTCAGTGTCTCAGAGTCTCAGTGTCTCAGTGTCTCTGTGCCTCAGTGTCTCAGTGTCTCAGAGTCTCCGTGTCTCTGTGTCTCTTGGTCTCAGTGTCTCTGTGCCTCAGTGTCTCAGTTTCTTGTGTCTCTGTGCCTCAGTGTCTCAGAGTCTCAGTGTCTCAGTGTCTCTGTGCCTCAGTGTCTCAGTGTCTCAGTGCCTCAGTGTCTCAGAGTCTCAGTTCTCTGTGTCTCTGTGCCTCTGTGTCTCTGTGTCTCAGTCCCTCAGTGTCTCAGAGTTTCATTGTCTCAGTGTCTCAGTGTCTCTGTGTCTCTGGGCCTCAGTGTCTCAGTGTCTCAGAGTCTCAGTGTCTCTGTGTCTCTTGGTCTCAGTGTCTCTGTGCCTCAGTGTGTCAGTGTCTCTATGTCTCTGTGCCTCAGTGTCTCAGTGTCTCAGAGTCTCAGTGTCTCTGTGTCTCTGTGTCTCAGTGTGTCTGTGTCTCAGTGTCTCAGATTCTCAGTGCCTCTGTGTCTCAATGTCTCAGTGTCTCTGTGTCTCAATGTCTCTGAGTCTGAGAGTCTCAGTGTCTCAGAGTCTCGGTGTCTCAGTGTCTCAGTGTCTCTGTGCCTCAGTGTCTCAGTGTCTCAGTGCCTCAGTGTCTCAGAGTCTCAGTTCTCTGTGTCTCTGTGCCTCTGTGTCTCTGTGTCTCAGTGCCTCAGTGTCTCAGAGTTTCATTGTCTCAGTGTCTCAGTGTCTCTGTGTCTCAGGATCTCAGTGCCTCTGGGCCTCCGTGTCTCAGTGTCTCAGAGTCTCTGTGTCTCTGTGCCTCAGTGTCTCAGTGTCTCAGAGTCTCAGTGTCTCTGTGTCTCTATGTCTCAGTGTCTCTGTGCCTCAGTTTCTCAGTGTCTCAGAGTCTCAGTGCCTCTGTGTCTCAGTTTCTCTGTGACTCAGTGTCTCAGTGTCTCTGTGCCTCAGTGTCTCAGTGTCTCTGTGTCTCTGGGCCTCAGTGTCTCAGTGTCTCAGAGTCTCTGTGTCTCTGTGTCTCTGTGCCTCAGTGTCTCAGTGTCTCAGTGTCTCAGAGTCTCAGTGCCTCTGTGTCTCAGTTTCTCTGTGACTCAGTCTCTCAGTGTCTCTGTGCCTCTGTGTCTCAGTGTCTCTGTGTCTCTGTGTCTCTGGGCCTCAGTGTCTCAGTGTCTCAGAGTCTCAGTGTCTCTGTGTCTCTTTGTCTCAGTGTCTCTGTGCCTCCGTGTCTCAGTGTCTCAGAATCTCCGTGTCTCAGTGTCTCTTGGTCTCAGTGTCTCTGTGCCTCAGTGTCTCAGTGTCTCTGTGTCTCTGGGCCTCCGTGTCTCAGTGTCTCAGAGTCTCCGTGTCTCTGTGTCTCTTGGTCTCAGTGTCTCTGTGCCTCAGTGTCTCAGTGTCTCTGTGTCTCTGTGCCTCAGTGTCTCAGAGTCTCAGTGTCTCTGTGTCTCTGTGTCTCTGTGTCTCAGAGTCTCAGTGTCTCAGAGTCTCAGTGTCTCTGTGTCTCAATGTCTCAGTGTCTCTGTGTCTCAATGTCTCTGAGTCTGAGTGTCTCAGTGTCTCAGAGTCTCAGTGTTTCTGTGCCTCAGTGTCTCAGTGCCTCAGTGTCTCAGAGTCTCAGTTCTCTGTGTCTCTGTGCCTCTGTGTCTCTGTGCCTCTGTGTCTCTGTGTCTCAGTCCCTCAGTGTCTCAGAGTTTCATTGTCTCAGTGTCTCTGTGTCTCTGGGCCTCAGTGTCTCAGTGTCTCAGAGTCTCAGTGTCTCTGTGTCTCTTGGTCTCAGTGTCTCTGTGCCTCAGTGTGTCAGTGTGTCAGTGTCTCTGTGTCTCTGTGTCTCTGTGCCTCAGTGTCTCAGTGTCTCTGTGTCTCTGTGTCTCAGTGTGTCTGTGTCTCAGTGTCTCAGATTCTCAGTGCCTCTGTGTCTCAATGTCTCAGTGTCTCTGTGTCTCAATGTCTCTGAGTCTGAGTGTCTCAGAGTCTCAGTGTCTCAGTGTCTCTGTGCCTCAGTGTCTCAGTGTCTCAGTGCCTCAGTGTCTCAGAGTCTCAGTTCTCTGTGTCTCTGTGCCTCCGTGTCTCAGTGTCTCAGAGTCTCCGTGTCTCTGTGTCTCTTGGTCTCAGTGTCTCTGTGCCTCAGTGTCTCAGTGTCTCTGTGTCTCTGGGCCTCCGTGTCTCAGTGTCTCAGAGTCTCCGTGTCTCTGTGTCTCTTGGTCTCAGTGTCTCTGTGCCTCAGTGTCTCAGTGTCTCAGTGTCTCTGTGTCTCTGTGCCTCAGTGTCTCAGAGTCTCAGTGTCTCTGTGTCTCTGTGTCTCAGTGTGTCTGTGTCTCAGTGTCTCAGAGTCTCAGTGTCTCTGTGTCTCAATGTCTCAGTGTCTCTGTGTCTCAATGTCTCTGAGTCTGAGTGTCTCAGTGTCTCAGAGTCTCAGTGTCTCAGTGTCTCTGTGCCTCAGTGTCACAGTGTCTCAGTGCCTCAGTGTCTCAGAGTCTCAGTTCTCTGTGTCTCTGTGCCTCTGTGTCTCTGTGTCTCAGTCCCTCAGTGTCTCAGAGTTTCAGTGTCTCAGTGTCTCTGTGTCTCTGGGCCTCAGTGTCTCAGTGTCTCAGAGTCTCAGTGTCTCTGTGTCTCTTTGTCTCAGTGCCTCAGTGTCTCAGTGTCTCAGAGTTTCATTGTCTCAGTGTCTCAGTGTCTCAGTGTCTCTGTGTCTCAGGATCTCAGTGCCTCTGGGCCTCCGTGTCTCAGTGTCTCAGAGTCTCTGTGTCTCTGTGCCTCAGTGTCTCAGTGTCTCAGAGTCTCAGTGTCTCTGTGTCTCTATGTCTCAGTGTCTCTGTGCCTCAGTTTCTCAGTGTCTCAGAGTCTCAGTGCCTCTGTGTCTCAGTTTCTCTGTGACTCAGTGTCTCAGTGTCTCTGTGCCTCAGTGTCTCAGTGTCTCTGTGTCTCTGGGCCTCAGTGTCTCAGTGTCTCAGAGTCTCTGTGTCTCTGTGTCTCTGTGCCTCAGTGTCTCAGTGTCTCAGTGTCTCAGAGTCTCAGTGCCTCTGTGTCTCAGTTTCTCTGTGACTCAGTCTCTCAGTGTCTCTGTGCCTCTGTGTCTCAGTGTCTCTGTGTCTCTGTGTCTCTGGGCCTCAGTGTCTCAGTGTCTCAGAGTCTCAGTGTCTCTGTGTCTCTTTGTCTCAGTGTCTCTGTGCCTCCGTGTCTCAGTGTCTCAGAATCTCCGTGTCTCAGTGTCTCTTGGTCTCAGTGTCTCTGTGCCTCAGTGTCTCAGTGTCTCTGTGTCTCTGGGCCTCCGTGTCTCAGTGTCTCAGAGTCTCCGTGTCTCTGTGTCTCTTGGTCTCAGTGTCTCTGTGCCTCAGTGTCTCAGTGTCTCTGTGTCTCTGTGCCTCAGTGTCTCAGAGTCTCAGTGTCTCTGTGTCTCTGTGTCTCTGTGTCTCAGAGTCTCAGTGTCTCAGAGTCTCAGTGTCTCTGTGTCTCAATGTCTCAGTGTCTCTGTGTCTCAATGTCTCTGAGTCTGAGTGTCTCAGTGTCTCAGAGTCTCAGTGTTTCTGTGCCTCAGTGTCTCAGTGCCTCAGTGTCTCAGAGTCTCAGTTCTCTGTGTCTCTGTGCCTCTGTGTCTCTGTGCCTCTGTGTCTCTGTGTCTCAGTCCCTCAGTGTCTCAGAGTTTCATTGTCTCAGTGTCTCTGTGTCTCTGGGCCTCAGTGTCTCAGTGTCTCAGAGTCTCAGTGTCTCTGTGTCTCTTGGTCTCAGTGTCTCTGTGCCTCAGTGTGTCAGTGTGTCAGTGTCTCTGTGTCTCTGTGTCTCTGTGCCTCAGTGTCTCAGTGTCTCAGTGTCTCTGTGTCTCTGTGTCTCAGTGTGTCTGTGTCTCAGTGTCTCAGATTCTCAGTGCCTCTGTGTCTCAATGTCTCAGTGTCTCTGTGTCTCAATGTCTCTGAGTCTGAGTGTCTCAGAGTCTCAGTGTCTCAGTGTCTCTGTGCCTCAGTGTCTCAGTGTCTCAGTGCCTCAGTGTCTCAGAGTCTCAGTTCTCTGTGTCTCTGTGCCTCCGTGTCTCAGTGTCTCAGAGTCTCCGTGTCTCTGTGTCTCTTGGTCTCAGTGTCTCTGTGCCTCAGTGTCTCAGTGTCTCTGTGTCTCTGGGCCTCCGTGTCTCAGTGTCTCAGAGTCTCCGTGTCTCTGTGTCTCTTGGTCTCAGTGTCTCTGTGCCTCAGTGTCTCAGTGTCTCAGTGTCTCTGTGTCTCTGTGCCTCAGTGTCTCAGAGTCTCAGTGTCTCTGTGTCTCTGTGTCTCAGTGTGTCTGTGTCTCAGTGTCTCAGAGTCTCAGTGTCTCTGTGTCTCAATGTCTCAGTGTCTCTGTGTCTCAATGTCTCTGAGTCTGAGTGTCTCAGTGTCTCAGAGTCTCAGTGTCTCAGTGTCTCTGTGCCTCAGTGTCACAGTGTCTCAGTGCCTCAGTGTCTCAGAGTCTCAGTTCTCTGTGTCTCTGTGCCTCTGTGTCTCTGTGTCTCAGTCCCTCAGTGTCTCAGAGTTTCAGTGTCTCAGTGTCTCTGTGTCTCTGGGCCTCAGTGTCTCAGTGTCTCAGAGTCTCAGTGTCTCTGTGTCTCTTTGTCTCAGTGCCTCAGTGTCTCAGTGTCTCAGTGTCTCAGAGTCTCAGTGCCTCTGTGTCTCAGTTCCTCTGTGACTCAGTGTCTCAGTGTCTCTGTGCCTCAGTGTCTCAGTGTCTCTGTGTCTCTGGGCCTCAGTGTCTCAGTGTCTCAGAGTCTCAGTGTCTCTGTGTCTCTTGGTCTCAGTGTCTCTGTGCCTCAGTGCCTCAGTGTCTCTGTGTCTCTGTGCCTCAGTGTCTCAGTGTCTCTGTGTCTCTGTGCCTCAGTGTCTCAGTGTCTCAGAGTCTCAGAGTCTCAGTGTCTCTGTGTCTCTGTGTCTCAGTGTGTCTGTGTCTCAGTGTCTCAGATTCTCAGTGCCTCTGTGTCTCAATGTCTCAGTGTCTCTGTGTCTCAATGTCTCTGAGTCTGAGTGTCTCAGTGTCTCAGAGTCTCAGTGTCTCAGTGTCTCTGTGCCTCAGTGTCTCAGGCTCTCAGTGCCTCAGTGTCTCAGAGTCTCAGTTCTCTGTGTCTCTGTGCCTCCGTGTCTCTGTGTCTCAGTGCCTCAGTGTCTCAGAGTTTCATTGTCTCAGTGTCTCTGTGTCTCTATGTCTCAGTGTCTCTGTGCCTCAGTGTCTCAGTGTCTCAGAGTCTCAGTGCCTCTGTGTCTCAGTTTCTCTGTGACTCAGTGTCTCAGTGTCTCTGTGCCTCAGTGTCTCAGTGTCTCTGTGTCTCTGGGCCTCAGTGTCTCAGTGTCTCAGAGTCTCAGAGTCTCAGTGTCTCTGTGCCTCAGTGTCTCAGTGTCTCAGAGTCTCAGTGCCTCTGTGTCTCAGTGTCTCTGTGCCTCAGTGTCTCAGTGTCTCTGTGTCTCTGGGCCTCCGTGTCTCAGTGTCTCAGAGTCTCCGTGTCTCTGTGTCTCTTGGTCTCAGTGTCTCTGTGCCTCAGTGTCTCAGTGTCTCTCTGTCTCTGTGCCTCAGTGTCTCAGTGTCTCTGTGTCTCAGTGTGTCTGTGTCTCAGTGTCTCAGAGTCTCAGTGTCTCTGTGTCTCAATGTCTCAGTGTCTCTGTGTCTCAATGTCTCTGAGTCTGAGTGCCTCAGTGTCTCAGAGTCTCAGTGTCTCAGTGTCTCTGTGCCTCAGTGTCTCAGTGTCTCAGTGCCTCAGTGTCTCAGAGTCTCAGTTCTCTGTGTCTCTGTGCCTCTGTGTCTCTGTGTCTCAGTCCCTCAGTGTCTCAGAGTTTCATTGTCTCAGTGTCTCAGTGTCTCTGTGTCTCTGGGCCTCAGTGTCTCAGTGTCTCAGAGTCTCAGTGTCTCTGTGTCTCTTGGTCTCAGTGTCTCTGTGCCTCAGTGTGTCAGTGTCTCTGTGTCTCTGTGCCTCAGTGTCTCAGTGTCTCAGAGTCTCAGTGTCTCTGTGTCTCTGTGTCTCAGTGTGTCTGTGTCTCAGTGTCTCAGATTCTCAGTGCCTCTGTGTCTCAATGTCTCAGTGTCTCTGTGTCTCAATGTCTCTGAGTCTGAGTGTCTCAGAGTCTCAGTGTCTCAGTGTCTCTGTGCCTCAGTGTCTCAGTGTCTCAGTGCCTCAGTGTCTCAGAGTCTCAGTTCTCTGTGTCTCTGTGCCTCCGTGTCTCAGTGTCTCAGAGTCTCCGTGTCTCTGTGTCTCTTGGTCTCAGTGTCTCTGTGCCTCAGTGTCTCAGTGTCTCTGTGTCTCTGTGTCTCTGGGCCTCCGTGTCTCAGTGTCTCAGAGTCTCCGTGTCTCTGTGTCTCTTGGTCTCAGTGTCTCTGTGCCTCAGTGTCTCAGTGTCTCTGTGTCTCTGTGCCTCAGTGTCTCAGAGTCTCAGTGTCTCTGTGTCTCTGTGTCTCAGTGTGTCTGTGTCTCAGTGTCTCAGAGTCTCAGTGTCTCTGTGTCTCAATGTCTCAGTGTCTCTGTGTCTCAATGTCTCTGAGTCTGAGTGTCTCAGTGTCTCAGTGTCTCTGTGTCTCAGGGTCTCAGTGCCTTTGCGCCTCAGTGTCTCAGTGTCTCAGAGTCTCTGTGTCTCAGTGTCTCAGTATGTCTGTGTCTCAGTGTCTCTGTGTCTCTGTGCCTCAGTGTCTCAGTGTCTCAGAATCTCAGTGTCTCTGTGCCTCAGTGTCTCAGTGTCTCTGTGTCTCTGTGTCTCTGGGCCTCCGTGTCTCAGTGTCTCAGAGTCTCCGTGTCTCTGTGTCTCTTGGTCTCAGTGTCTCTGTGCCTCAGTGTCTCAGTGTCTCTGTGTCTCTGTGCCTCAGTGTCTCAGAGTCTCAGAGTCTCAGTGTCTCTGTGTCTCTGTGTCTCAGTGTGTCTGTGTCTCAGTGTCTCAGAGTCTCAGTGTCTCTGTGTCTCAATGTCTCAGTGTCTCTGTGTCTCAATGTCTCTGAGTCTGAGTGTCTCAGTGTCTCTGTGTCTCAGGGTCTCAGTGCCTTTGCGCCTCAGTGTCTCAGTGTCTCAGAGTCTCTGTGTCTCAGTGTCTCTGTGTCTCTGTGCCTCAGTGTCTCAGTGTCTCAGAGTCTCAGTGTCTCTGTGTCTCTATGTCTCAGTGTCTCTGTGCCTCAGTGTCTCAGTGTCTCAGAGTCTCAGTGCCTCTGTGTCTCAGTTTCTCTGTGACTCAGTGTCTCAGTGTCTCTGTGCCTCAGTGTCTCAGTGTCTCTGTGTCTCTGGGCCTCAGTGTCTCAGTGTCTCAGAGTCTCAGCGTCTCTGTGTCTCTGTGCCTCAGTGTCTCAGTGTCTCAGGGTCTCAGTGCCTCTGTGTCTCAGTTTCTCTGTGACTCAGTCTCTCAGTGTCTCTGTGCCTCAGTGTCTCTGTGTCTCTGTGTCTCTGGGCCTCAGTGTCTCAGTGTCTCAGAGTCTCAGTGTCTCTGTGTCTCTTTGTCTCAGTGTCTCTGTGCCTCCGTGTCTCAGTGTCTCAGAATCTCCGTGTCTCAGTGTCTCTTGGTCTCAGTGTCTCTGGGCCTCCGTGTCTCAGTGTCTCAGAGTCTCCGTGTCTCTGTGTCTCTTGGTCTCAGTGTCTCTGTGCCTCAGTGTCTCAGTGTCTCTGTGTCTCTGTGCCTCAGTGTCTCAGAGTCTCAGTGTCTCAGTGTCTCAGAGTCTCAGTGTCTCTGTGTCTCTTGGTCTCAGTGTCTCTGTGCCTCAGTGTGTCAGTGTCTCTGTGCCTCAGTGTCTCAGTGTCTCAGAGTCTCAGTGTCTCTGTGTCTCTGTGTCTCAGTGTGTCTGTGTCTCAGTGTCTCAGATTCTCAGTGCCTCTGTGTCTCAATGTCTCAGTGTCTCTGTGTCTCAATGTCTCTGAGTCTGAGTGTCTCAGTGTCTCAGAGTCTCAGTGCCTCTGTGTCTCAGTTTCTCTGTGACTCAGTGTCTCAGTGTCTCTGTGCCTCAGTGTCTCAGTGTCTCTGTGTCTCTGGGCCTCAGTGTCTCAGTGTCTCAGAGTCTCAGCGTCTCTGTGTCTCTGTGCCTCAGTGTCTCAGTGTCTCAGAGTCTCAGTGCCTCTGTGTCTCAGTTTCTCTGTGACTCAGTCTCTCAGTGTCTCTGTGCCTCAGTGTCTCTGTGTCTCTGTGTCTCTGGGCCTCAATGTCTCAGTGTCTCAGAGTCTCAGTGTCTCTGTGTCTCTTTGTCTCAGTGTCTCTGTGCCTCCGTGTCTCAGTGTCTCAGAATCTCCGTGTCTCAGTGTCTCTTGGTCTCAGTGTCTCTGGGCCTCCGTGTCTCAGTGTCTCAGAGTCTCCGTGTCTCTGTGTCTCTTGGTCTCAGTGTCTCTGTGCCTCAGTGTCTCAGTGTCTCTGTGTCTCTGTGCCTCAGTGTCTCAGAGTCTCAGTGTCTCAGTGTCTCAGAGTCTCAGTGTCTCTGTGTCTCTTGGTCTCAGTGTCTCTGTGCCTCAGTGTGTCAGTGTCTCTGTGTCTCTGTGCCTCAGTGTCTCAGTGTCTCAGAGTCTCAGTGTCTCTGTGTCTCTGTGTCTCAGTGTGTCTGTGTCTCAGTGTCTCAGATTCTCAGTGCCTCTGTGTCTCAATGTCTCAGTGTCTCTGTGTCTCTGTGCCTCAGTGTCTCAGAGTCTTAGTGTCTCAGTGTTTCAGTGTCTCAGAGTCTCAGTGTCTCTGTCTCTCTGTGTCTCTGTGCCTCAGTGTCTCAGTGTCTCTGTGCCTCAGTGTCTCAGTGTCTCAGAGTCTCAGTGTCTCTGTGTCTCTTTGTTCTGTGCCTCAGTGTCTCAGCGTCTCTGTGCCTCAGTGTCTCAGCGCCTCAGTGTCTCAGTGTCTCAGGGTCTCAGAGTCTCAGTTTCTCTGTGTCTCTGTGTCTGAGTGTCTCAGAGTCTCAGTGCCTCTGTGTCTCAGTTTCTCTGTGACTCAGTGTCTCAGTGTCTCTGTGCCTCAGTGTCTCAGTGTCTCTGTGTCTCTGGGCCTCAGTGTCTCAGTGTCTCAGAGTCTCAGCGTCTCTGTGTCTCTGTGTCTCAGTGTCTCAGAGTCTCAGTGCCTCTGTGTCTCAGTTTCTCTGTGACTCAGTGTCTCAGTGTCTCTGTGCCTCAGTGTCTCAGTGTCTCTGTGTCTCTGGGCCTCAGTGTCTCAGTGTCTCAGAGTCTCAGCGTCTCTGTGTCTCTGTGCCTCAGTGTCTCAGAGTCTCAGTGCCTCTGTGTCTCAGTTTCTCTGTGACTCAGTCTCTCAGTGTCTCTGTGCCTCAGTGTCTCTGTGTCTCTGTGTCTCTGGGCCTCAGTGTCTCAGTGTCTCAGAGTCTCAGTGTCTCTGTGTCTCTTTGTCTCAGTGTCTCTGTGCCTCCGTGTCTCAGTGTCTCAGAATCTCCGTGTCTCAGTGTCTCTTGGTCTCAGTGTCTCTGGGCCTCCGTGTCTCAGTGTCTCAGAGTCTCCGTGTCTCTGTGTCTCTTGGTCTCAGTGTCTCTGTGCCTCAGTGTCTCAGTGTCTCTGTGTCTCTGTGCCTCAGTGTCTCAGAGTCTCAGTGTCTCAGAGTCTCAGTGTCTCAGTGTCTCAGAGTCTCAGTGTCTCTGTGTCTCTTGGTCTCAGTGTCTCTGTGCCTCAGTGTGTCAGTGTCTCTGTGTCTCTGTGCCTCAGTGTCTCAGTGTCTCAGAGTCTCAGTGTCTCTGTGTCTCTGTGTCTCAGTGTGTCTGTGTCTCAGTGTCTCAGAGTCTTAGTGCCTCTGTGTTTCAGTGTCTCAGAGTCTCAGTATCTCTGTCTCTCTGTGTCTCTGTGCCTCAGTGTCTCAGTGTCTCAGTGTCTCTGTGCCTCAGTGTCTCAGTGTCTCAGAGTCTCAGTGTCTCTGTGTCTCTATGTCTCAGTGTCTCTGTGCCTCAGTGTCTCAGTGTCTCAGAGTCTCAGTGTCTCTGTGTCTCTTTGTTCTGTGCCTCAGTGTCTCAGCGTCTCTGTGCCTCAGTGTCTCAGCGCCTCAGTGTCTCAGTGTCTCAGGGTCTCAGAGTCTCAGTTTCTCTGTGTCTCTGTGTCTGAGTGTCTCAGAGTCTCAGTGCCTCTGTGTCTCAGTTTCTCTGTGACTCAGTGTCTCAGTGTCTCTGTGCCTCAGTGTCTCAGTGTCTCTGTGTCTCTGGGCCTCAGTGTCTCAGTGTCTCAGAGTCTCAGCGTCTCTGTGTCTCTGTGTCTCAGTGTCTCAGAGTCTCAGTGCCTCTGTGTCTCAGTTTCTCTGTGACTCAGTGTCTCAGTGTCTCTGTGCCTCAGTGTCTCAGTGTCTCTGTGTCTCTGGGCCTCAGTGTCTCAGTGTCTCAGAGTCTCAGCGTCTCTGTGTCTCTGTGCCTCAGTGTCTCAGAGTCTCAGTGCCTCTGTGTCTCAGTTTCTCTGTGACTCAGTCTCTCAGTGTCTCTGTGCCTCAGTGTCTCTGTGTCTCTGTGTCTCTGGGCCTCAGTGTCTCAGTGTCTCAGAGTCTCAGTGTCTCTGTGTCTCTTTGTCTCAGTGTCTCTGTGCCTCCGTGTCTCAGTGTCTCAGAATCTCCGTGTCTCAGTGTCTCTTGGTCTCAGTGTCTCTGGGCCTCCGTGTCTCAGTGTCTCAGAGTCTCCGTGTCTCTGTGTCTCTTGGTCTCAGTGTCTCTGTGCCTCAGTGTCTCAGTGTCTCTGTGTCTCTGTGCCTCAGTGTCTCAGAGTCTCAGTGTCTCAGAGTCTCAGTGTCTCAGTGTCTCAGAGTCTCAGTGTCTCTGTGTCTCTTGGTCTCAGTGTCTCTGTGCCTCAGTGTGTCAGTGTCTCTGTGTCTCTGTGCCTCAGTGTCTCAGTGTCTCAGAGTCTCAGTGTCTCTGTGTCTCTGTGTCTCAGTGTGTCTGTGTCTCAGTGTCTCAGAGTCTTAGTGCCTCTGTGTTTCAGTGTCTCAGAGTCTCAGTATCTCTGTCTCTCTGTGTCTCTGTGCCTCAGTGTCTCAGTGTCTCTGTGCCTCAGTGTCTCAGTGTCTCAGAGTCTCAGTGTCTCTGTGTCTCTTTGTTCTGTGCCTCAGTGTCTCAGCGTCTCTGTGCCTCAGTGTCTCAGCGCCTCAGTGTCTCAGTGTCTCAGAGTCTCAGAGTCTCAGTTTCTCTGTGTCTCTGTGTCTCAGTGTCTCAGAGTCTCAGTGTCTCTGTGTCTCAGGGTCCCTGTGTCTCAGTGTCTCTGTGCCTTAGTGCCTTAGTGTCTCAGAGTCTCAGTGTCTCTGTCCCTCAGTGTCTCAGCGCCTCTGTGCCTCAGTGTCTCAGCGCCTCAGTGTCTCAGTGTCTCAGAGTCTCAGTTTCTCTGTGTCTCTGTGTCTCAGTGTCTTAGTGTCTCAGAGTCTCGGTGTCTCTGTGTCTCTCTGTCTCAGTGCCTCTGTGCCTCTTTGCCTCAGTGTCTTCGTTTCAGTGCCTCAGATTTTCAGTGACTCTGTGTCTCAGTGTCTATGTGTCTCAGTATCTCAGTGTCTCTGTGTCTCATTGTCTCTGTGCCTCAGTGTCTCAGAGTCTCAGTGTGTCTGTGTCTCAGTGTCTCAGTGTCTCAACATCTTAGTGTTTCTGTGTCTCTGTGCCTCTGTGTCTCAGTGTCTCCGAGTTTCATTGTCTCAGTGTGTCAGTGTCTCAGACTCTCAGCGTCTCTGTGTCTCAGTGTCTCAGTGTCCCAAGTCTCAGAGTCTCAGAGTCTCATTCTCAGTGCCTCAGAGTCTCTGTGTCTCAGTGTCCCTGTGTCTCAGTGTCTCTTTGCCTCCGTGTCTTAGTGTCTCAGTGTCTCTGTGCCTCAGTGTCTCAGTGTCTCAGTGTCTCAGAGTCTCAGAGTCTCAGTGTCTCAGTTTCTCAGTGTCTCAGTGTCTCAGAGTCTCTGTGTCTCAGTGTCTCAGTGAATCTGTGTCTCTTTGTCTCTGTGCCGCAGTATCTCAGTGTCTCAGAGACTCTTTTTCTCAGTCTCTCTGTGCCCCTGTGTCTCAGTTCTCTGTGTCTCAGTGTCTCTGTGCCTCTGCACCTCAGTGTCTCCGAGTTTCATTGTCTCAGTGTCTCAGTGTCTCAGACTCTCAGTAACTCTGTGTCTCAGTGCCTCTGCGCCTCATTGTCTCTGTGTCTCAGTGTCTCAGTGCCTCCGAGTCTCAGAGTCTCCGTGTCTCAGTGTCTCTGTGTCTCAGAGTCTCAGTGTCTCCGTGTCTCAGTGTCTCTGTGTCTCAGAGTCTCAGTGTCTCAGTGTCTCTGTGCCTCAGTGTCTCAGTGTCTCAGTGTCTCTGTGTCCCTCTGCCTCTGTGTCTCTGTGTCTCAGTGTCTCATTGTCTCAGTGTCTCAGAGTCGCAGTAACTCTGTGTCTCAGTGCCTCTGCGCCTCAGTGTCTCAGTGTCTTTGTGTCTCAGTGCCTCCGAGTCTCAGAGTCTCAGTTTCTCAGTGTCTCTGTGTCTCAGAGTCTCATTGTCTCAGTGTCTCAGAGTCTCAGTTTCTCAGTGTCTCTGTGTCTCAGTGTCTCTGTGTCTCAGTGTCTCAGAGTCTCAGTGTCTCAGTGTCTCAGTGTATCTGTGTCTCTATGCCTCAGTGTCTCAGTGTCTCAGAGTCTCAGTGTCTCTGTGTCTCAGTGTCTCAGTGTCTCTGTACCTCAGTGTCTCAGTGCCTCTGCTTCTCAGTGTCTCTGTGTCCCTGTGCCTCTGTGTCTCTGTGTCTCAGTGTCTCATTGTCTCAGTGTCTCAGTGTCTCAGAGTCTCAGTAACTCTGTGTCTCAGTGCCTCTGCGCCTCAGTGTCTCTGTGTCTCAGTGTCTCAGTGCCTCCGAGTCTCAGTTTCTCAGTGTCTCTGTGTCTGTGTGTCTTTGTGTCTCAGTGTCTCTCTGTCTCAGTGTCTCAGAGTCTCAGTGTCTCAGTGTCTCTGTGCCTCGGTGTCTCAGTGTCTCTGTGTCTCAGTGTCTCTGTGTCTCAATGCCTCAGTGTCTCAGTGTCTCAGAGTCTCAATGTCTCTGTGTCTCAGTGTCCCTGTGTCTCAGTGTCTTAGTGTCTCTGTGTCTCAGTGTCTCTGTGTCTCTGTGCCTCAGTGTCTCAGTGTCTTAGAGTCTCAATGTCTCTGTGTCTCAGTGTCCCTGTGTCTCAGTGTCTTAGTGTCTCTGTGTCTCAGTGTCTCTGTGTCTCTGTGCCTCAGTGTCTCAGTGTCTCAGAGTCTCAATGTCTCTGTGTCTCAGTGTCTCAGTGTCCCTATGTCTCAGTGTCTTAGTATCTCTGCGTCTCAGTGTCTCTGTTTCTCAGTGTCGCAGTGTCTCTGTGTCTCAGTGTCTCAGTGAATCTGTGTCTCTTTGTCTCTGTGCCGCAGTGTCTCAGAGTCTCTGTGTCTCAGTGTCTCAGTGTCTCTGTGTCTCAGTGTCTCAGTTTCTCAGTGTCTCTGTGCCTCACTGTTTCAGAGTCTCAGATTCTCAGTATCTCATTGTCTCTGTGTCTCAGTTTCTCTGTGTCTTTGTGTCTCAGTGTCTCAGAGTCTCTGTGTCTCAGTATCTCTGTGTGGCTGTGTCTCAGTGTCTCTGAGTCTCTGTGTGTCAGTGTCTCTTTGTCTCAGTGTCTCAGTGTCTCTGTGCCTCAGTGTCTCTGTGCCTCAGAGTCTCAGAGTCTCAGTGTCTCAGAGTCTCTGAGTCTCTGTGTTTCAGTGTCTCTGTCCCTCAGTATGTCTGTGTCCCAGTGTCTCAGTGTCTCAGAGTCTCAGTGTCTCAGTGTCTCAGACTCTCAGTGCCTCTGTGTCTCAGTGTCACAGTGTCTCAATGTCTCAGAGTCTCAGTGTCTCTGAGTCTCAGTGCCTCAGTGTCTCTGTGTCTCAGTGTCTCTGTGCCTCATTGTCTCATTTTCTGTGAGTCTCAGTGTCTCTGTGCCTCAGTGTCTCAGTGTCTCAGAGTCTCTGTGTGTCAGTGTCTCTGTGTCTCAGTGTCTTAGTGAATCTGTGTCTCTTTGTCTCTGTGCCACAGTGTCTCAGTGTCTCAGAGTCTCTGTGTCTCCGTGTCTCTGTGTCCCTGTGTCTCAGTGTCTCTGTGCCTCAGTGTCTCAGAGTCTCAGTGTCTCTGTCTCTCTGTGTCTCTGTCTCTCTGTGTCTCTGTGTCTCTGTGCCTCAATGTCTCAGTGTCTCTGTGTCTCTGTGTCTCAGTGTCTCAGTTTCTCAGTGTCTCTGTGCCTCACTGTTTCAGTGTCTCAGATTCTCAGTATCTCATTGTCTCTGTGTCTTTGTGTCTCAGTGTCTCAGAGTCTCTGTGTCTCAGTATCTCTGTGTGGCTGTGTCTCAGTGTCTCTGAGTCTCTGTGTGTCAGTGTCTCTGTGCCTCAGTGTCTCTGTGCCTCAGAGTCTCAGTGTCTCAGAGTCTCTGAGTCTCTGTGTTTCAGTGTCTCTGTCCCTCAGTATGTCTGTGTCCCAGTGTCTCAGTGTCTCAGTGTCTCTGTGCCTCACTGTTTCAGTGTCTCTGTGTCTCAGTGTCTCAGTGCCTCAGTGTCTCAGTGTCTCTGTGTCTCATTGTCTCTGTTTCTCAGTGTCACTGTGCCTCAGTGTGTCAGTGTCTCTTTGCATCAGTTTCTCACTGTCGCAGAGTCTCAGAGTGTCAGTGTCACCGTCTCTCTGCGCCTCAGAGTCTCAGTGTCTCTGTGCCTCAGTGCCTCATGGTCTCAGAGTCTCAGTGTCTCAGTGTCTCTGCGCCTCAATGTCTCATTGTCTCAGAGTCTCAGTGTCTCTGTGTCTCTGTGTGTCTGTTTCTCAGTGTCTCTGTGTCTCTGTGTGTCTGTTTCTCAGTGTGTCCATGCCTGAGTGTCTCAGTGTCTCAGTGTCTCTGTGCCTGAGTGTCTCTGTGTCTCAGTGTCTCAGTGTCTCAGTGTCTCAGTGCCTCTGTGTCTCAGTTTCTCTGTGACTCAGTGTCTCAGTGTCTCTGTGTCTCAGTGTCTCAGAGTCTCAGTGTCTCTTTGTCTCAGTGTCTCTGTGCCTCAGTGTTGCAGTGTCTCTGTCTCAGAGTCTCAGTGTCTCTGTGTCTCTTGGTCTCAGTGTCTCTGTGTCTCATTGCCTTCGAGTCTCAATGTCTCAGGGTCTCTGTGTCTCTGGGTCTCTGTGTCTCTGGGTCTCAGGGTAACTTGGTCTCAGGTTGTCTTGTTCTCTTGCTCTCTGGGTCTCTGTGTCTCAATGTCTCAGGGCTTCTCGGTCTCAGGGCCTCTGGGTCTCTGGGTCTCAGTGTCTCAATGTCTTAGGGTCTCTGGGTCTCAAGGTCTCTGTGTCTCAGTGTTTCCGGGTCTCAACGTCTCAGGCTCTCTGTGTCTCTGGGTCTCTGGGTCTCAGTGGCTCAGTGTCTCACCATCTCTGGGTCTCTGGGACTCTGTGTCTCAGTGCCTCTGGAATCTCTGTGTCTCAGTGTCTCATGCTCTCTGGTTCTCTGGGTCTCAGGGTCTCTGTGTCTTTGTGTCTCTGGTTCTCAGGGTCTCTGGTCTCAGTGTCTCACCGTCTCTGGGTCTCTGTATCTCAGTGTCTCAATGTGTCAGTGTCTCAGGGTCTCGGTGTCTCTGGGTCTCTGGGTCTTTGTGTCTCAGTGTCTCAATGCCTCAGGGTCTCTGGGTCTCAGAGACCCAGAGATCCTGAGACCCAGAGACCCTGATACATTGAGACCCAGAGACCCTGAGACCCAGAGACCCTGAGACCCAGAGTCCCTGAGACATTGAGACACAGAGACACTGAGACATTGAGACACTGAGACACAGAGACCCTGAGACCCAGACACCCTGATACATTGAGACACTGAGACACTGAGACCCACAGTCCTAGAGACATTGAGACACTGAGACACAGAGACCCAGAGACACTGACACCCTGAGACATTGAGACACGGAGACCCTGAGACATTGAGACTCTAAGACACAGAGACCCAGAGACCCAGATACATTGAGACACTGAGGCACTGAGACACTGAGACATTGAGACTCAGAGACCCAGAGACCCAGAGCCCCTGAGACCATGAGACAGAGACCCAGGGACCCAGAGGCCCTGAGACCCTGAGACACAGAGACCCAGAGACCCTGAGACCCTCAGACCTAAAGGACCTGAGATACTGAGACCCTGAGACCCAACGGCCCTGAGACCCTGAGACACAGTGACCCAGAGGCCCTGAGATCCTGAGACAGTGAGGCCCTGAGGCACTGAGACACTGAGACCCAGAGACCCAGAGAAGCTGAGGCATTGGGACACTAAGACACTGAGACACAGAAACCCAGAGGCCCTGAGACATTTGGACACTTAGACCCTGAGACACTGAGGCCGAGAGACCCAGTGACCCTGAGACATTCTGACACTGAGATACTGAGTCCCAGAGACCCACAGACCCTGAGACACTGAGACACTGAGACCGAAGGGACCCAGAGACCGTGAGACGCTGAGACCTTGAGTCCCAGAGACCCAGATATCCTTAAACCCTGAGACACTGAAGCCCAGAGACCCTGGGACACTGAGACCCAGAGAGGCAGAGACCCTGAGAAAATGAAACGCAGAGACCAAGAGACCCTGAGACCCAGAGATACTGAGACCCAAAGACCCAGAGACTCAGAGACCCCGAGACCACGAGACCCTGAGACACTGAGATCCAGAGACCCACAGACCCGCAGACGCAGAGACCCAGAGGCCCTGAGACACTGAGACATTGAGACCCTGAGGCACTGAGACATTGTAAAATGAGACCCAGAGACACCGAGACCCATAGACCCTGAGACACTGTGACCAAGAGGCCCTGTGAACCTGTGACACAGTGACCCAGAGACCAAGAGACCCAGAAAACCAGAGATCCAGTGACACAGAGACACAAAGACCCTGAGACACAGAGACTCAGAGACCGAGAGACGCTGAGACCCTGAGACACAGAGACCTAGAGACCCTGAGACACTGAGACACAGAGACACAAGAGACCCTTAGACCCATAGACCCTGAGACACTGAGACTTTGAGACACTGAGATCCTGAGAAGGTGAGACACTGAGACCCAGAGTTCCAGAGACCAAGAGACCCTGAGAACCTGAGACCCAGGGACCCAGAGACACTGAGACACAGGGACCCAGAGACTCAGAGATCCTGAGATCTTGAGACACTGTGACACTGAGACCAAGAGACCAAGAGACACTGAGACAATGAGACACTGACACACATAGACCCAGTGACCCAGAGACACTGAGACCCAGAGACCCAGAGACCAAGAGAGCCTGAAACCCTGAGACACTGAGACCCAGAGACACTGAGACACTGGGACACAGAGACCAAGAGACCCTGAAACCCTGAGACACTGAGACACTGGGACAGAGAGACCCAGAGATCCTGAGACACTGAAACCCTGAGACACTGAGGCACAGAGAGCAGAGACCCAGAGACCCAGGGACCTGGAGACACAGAGAAACTGAGACTTTGAGACACTGAAACCCAGAGACCCACAGACCCAGAGACACTGAGACTCTGCGACACAGAAACCCAGAGACCCAGAGTCACAGAGACACTGAGACACAGGGACACAGATCCTGAGACACTGAAACCCTGAGACACTGAGACACAGAGAGCAGAGACCCAGAGACCCAGGGACCTGGAGACACAGAGAAACTGAGACTTTGAGACACTGAAACCCAGAGACCCACAGACCCAGAGACACTGAGACTCTGCGACACAGAGACCCAGAGACCCAGAGTCACAGAGACACTGAGACACAGGGACACAGAGACTCAGAGACCCTGAGACCTTGAGACCCTGAGACCTTGAGACACTGAGACACAGAGGCCCAGAGACCCAATGACCCTGAGACACTGAGACACATAGACCCAGTGACCCAGAGATCCTGAGACCCAGTGACCCAGAGACCCAGAGACCTTGAGACACTGAGACAGTGAGACCCCGAGACATGAGACACTGAGACCCATAGACCCAGAGGACCTGAGACACTGAGAGACTGAGACTTTGAGACACTGAGGCCCAGAGACCCAGAGACCCTGTGTCACTGAGACACTGAGAAACAGGGACCCAGAGACTCAGAGGCCCTGAGACCTTGAGACAGTGAGACACTGAGACACAGACACCCAGAGACCCAATGACCCTGAGACATTAAGATACTGAGACACATAGACCCAGTGTCCCAGAGACCCTGAGACCCAGTGACCCAGAGACCGAGAGAACTTGAGACCCTGAGATACTGAGACCCTGAGACACTGAAACCCTGAGAGACTGAGACACAGAGTCCAGAGACCCAGAGACCCATAGACCCTGAGACACTGAGGGACTGAGACTTTGAGACACTGAGACCCAGAGACCCAGAGCCATTGCGACACTGAGACCCAGAGACCCAGAGACACTGAGACACTGAGGCACTCAGACACAGGGACCCAGAGACTCAGAGAACCTGAGACACTGAGACCCAGTGACCCAGAGACTAAGAGACCCTGAGACCCGAAGACCCTGAGACACTCAGACCCAGAGACACTGAGACACGAGGACACACACACCCAGAGAGCCTGAGACACTGAAACCCTTAGACATTGAGACCCAGAGACCCGGAGACACCGAGAGACTGAGACTTTGAGACAGTGAGACCCAGAGACCCACAGAAACAGAGACACTGATACACAGAGACCCAGAGACCCTGAGTCACTGAGACACTGAGACACAGGGACCCAGAGACTCAGAGACCCTGTGACCTTGCAACACTGAGACACAGAGACCCAGAGACCCAATGACCCTGACACAGTGAGACACTGAGACACATAGACCCAGTGACCCAGAGATCCTGAGACCCAGTGACCCAGAGACCCAGAGACCTAGAGACCTTGAGACATTGAGACACTGAGACACTGAGACCCTGAGACACTGAGAGACTGAGACTTTGAGACACTGAGACCCAGAGACCCTGAGACACTGAGATCCTGAGACCCTGAGACACTGAGGCACAGAGACCCCGAGACCCAGAGACCCAGAGACACGGAGACACTGAGACCCAGAGACACTGGGACCCTGAGACACTGAGAACCTGAGATACTGAGACATGAGACACTGAGACCCTAAGACATTGAGACCCTGAGACCCTGACACCCTGAGACACTGAGACACTGCGGCACTGATACCCAGAGACTCTGAGACACTGAGACCCTGAGACCCAGAGACCATGAGACCCAGAGAGGCTGAGACACTGAGAGACTGAGACTTTGAGACACTGAGACCCAGAGACCCTGAGACACTGAGATCCTGAGACCCTGAGACACTGAGACACAGAGACCCCGAGACCCAGAGACCCAGAGACACGGAGACACTGAGACCCAGAGACACTGGGACCCTGAGACACTGAGAACCTGAGATACTGAGACATGAGACATTGAGACCCTAAGACATTTAGACCCTGAGACCCTGACACCCTGAGACACTGAGACACTGCGGCACTGATACCCAGAGACTCTGAGACACTGAGACCCTGAGACCCAGAGACCCTGAGACCCAGAGAGGCTGAGACACTGAGACACTGAGACCCTCCGCCACTGAGACACTGAGACACTGCAAACCTGAAACCCTGAGATCCTGAGCCGCTGAGACACCGAGAGACTGAGACTCTGAGAACCTGAGACACTGAGACCCGGAGACACTGAAACACTGAGACCCAGGGACCCAGAGATGCAGATACCCTGTGACCATGGGACCCAGAGAAAATTAGACACTAATTCCCAGGGACCCTGAGACCCAGAGACCCTGAGACCCTGAGACACTGGGACACTGGGACACTGAGACATTGAGACACTGAGACCCTGAGAAACTGAGAGCTGAGACTCTGAGACACTGAGGTCCAGAGACACAGAGACCCTGAGAAACTGAGACCCAGAGACCCAGAGATACAGAGACCCTGAGACACAGGGACAGTGAGACCAACAGACGAAGAGACCCTGAGACCCAGAGACCCTGAGATACAGAGACACAGAGACCCAGAGACCCTCAGACGCTGAGACACTGAGACCCTGAGACACTGGGACATTGAGACACTGCAACCCTGAAACCCTCAGACCCTGAGACCCAGAGACCCAGTGAAACTGAGACCCTGAGACACTGAGACCCGGAGACCCTGAGACACTGAGACCCTGAAACACTGAGGCACTGAGAACTTGAGACACTGAGAGCTGAGACTCTGAGACCCTGAATCCCTGAGACACTGAGACACAGAGAGACTGAGAACATGAGACACTGAGACCCTGAGACACTGATACACTGAGACCCTGAGACCCTGAGACCCTGAGAAGCAGAGACCCTGAGACCAAGAGAACCTGAGACCCTGAGACACTGAGACCCTGTGGCACTGAGACACTGAGACATTGAGACGCTGCAACCCTGAAACCCTGAGGCCCTGACACCCTGATACCCAGAGACCCTGAGAAAATGAGACCCTGAGACCCAGAGACTCTGAGAACCAGAGATCCAGAGACCCAGAGACCCTGAAACCCTGAGACACTGAGACCCTGAGACACTGAGCCACTGAGAAGCTGAGACACTGAGGCACAGAGACCCTGAGACACTGAGACCCTGAAACACTGAGAAGCTGAGACCCTGAGACACTGAGACACAGAGACCCTGAACCCAGAAACCCTGAAACACTGAGACCCTGAGACACAGAGACACAGAGACCCAGAGAAACTGAGACCTAGAGACCCAGGGGCCCTAAGAAGCAGAGACCCTGAGACCAAGACAACCTGAGAACCTGAGGCACTGATACCCTGCGACAATGAGACCCTGAGACATTGAGACACTGCAACCCTGAAAACCTGAAACCCTGAGACACAGAGAACCAGTGACTCTTAGGCCCTGAGACACTGAGACTCTGATACCCAGAGACCCTGAGACCCTGAGACCCTGATACCCTGAAACACAGAGACACTGAGACAGTGAGACACTGAGACCCTGAGACACTGAGACCCTGAGACAGGGAGACACTGAGACACTGAGACCCTGAGACACGGAGACATGGAGACACTGAGGCCCTGAGACACTGAGACCCTGAGACACAGAGGCACTGAGGCCCTGAGCCCCTGAGACACTGAGACTCTGAGTCCCTGAGACTCTGAGACACTGAGAAACTGAGACCCAGAGACCCTGAGAAGCTGAGACCCTGAGACCAAGAGACACTGAGACAATGTAACTGTGAGACCCTGAGACACTGAGATCCTGAGACCCAGAGACCCTAAGAAAATGAGACACTGAGAATCTGAGACAATGACACACTGAGACCCTCCGACCCAGGGAACCAGAGGCCTTGAGACACTGAGACCCTGAGACACTGAGAGACTGTGACCATGAGCCCCTGAGACCCAGAGACACTGAGACCTTGAGAGACTGAGACCCTGAGACACTGAGACACTGAGGCACAGAGACCCTGAGACCCAAAGGACCAGAGACGCAGAGACCCTGAGACCCGGAGACCCTGAGACACAGAGACACCGAGACACTGGGACAGAGACATTGAGGCACAGAGACGTTGTGACCCTGAAACCCTGAGACCCTGAGACACTGAGACCCAGAGACGCAGAGACCCAGAGTCCCTGAGAGCCATAGACCCAGAGACCCTGAGGCACTGAGACCCAGAGTCACTGAGACCCAGACACGCAGTGACCCAGAGACCCTGAGACCCTGAGATACAGAGACCCTGAAACCATGACAAACTGAGACCCAGAGACGCTGAGACACTGAGACCGTGCGACACTGAGATACTGAGACCCTGAGACACTGAGACCCTGAGACCCAGAGACCCAGTGACACTGAGACCCTGAGACACTGAGATACTGAGACTCTGAGACCCTGAGACACTGAGAGCTGAGACTCTGAGACCCTGATTCCCTGAGTCCCAGAGAGACTGAGACCCTAGAGACACTGAGACCCTGAGACACTGAGACCCTGAGACACTGATACACAGAGACCCTGAGGCCCTGAGACACTGAGACCCTGACAAACTGAGATCCCGAGGCAGTGAGACACTGAGATCCTGAGACACTGAGACACTGCGACACTGAGACACTGAGACACTGAGATCCTGAGACAATGGGACCCTGAGACCCCGAGACCCTGAGACACTGAGACACTGCGACACTGAGAGACTGCGACACTGAGACCCTGAGACCCTGAGACAATGGGACCCTGAGACCCCGAGACCCTGAGACACTGAGACAGTGCGACACTGAGACACTGAGACCCTGAGACACTGAGAACAGAGACACTGAGCCCAGAGACGCAGAGACACTGAGACACAGAGGCACTGAGGCCCTGACACTCTGAGACACTGAGAAACTGAGACCCTGAGGCACTGACACAATGTGACCATGAGACCCTGAGACACTGAGACACTGAAAACCCTGAAGCCGAGAGACCCTGAGAAAATGAGACACTGAGAACCTGAGACCCTGGGACCCAGGGAACCAGAGACCCTGAGACACTGAGACCCTGAGACACTGAGAGACTGCGACGATGAGAACCAGAGACCCTGAGAAAACTGATACACTGAGACCCAGAAACCCTGAGAACGAGAGATCCAGAGACCCTGAGACCCAAAGGCCCTGAGACCCTGAGACCCTGAGACACAGAGGCCCTGAGACCCTAAGACACTGAGACCCTGAGATCCAAGGCACTGCGACCCTGAGACACAGAGACCCAGAGGCCCTGAGACCCTGAGACACTGAGACCCTGAGACCCAGAGGACCTGAGACCCTGAGACACTGAGACTCAGAGACCCAGAGTCCCAAAGGCACTGAGACCCTGAGAAACTGAGACCCTGAGACCCAGAGGCCCTGAGACACTGAGAACCTGAGACCCTGAGACACAGAGACCCTAAGACACAGATACCCTGAGACCCAGATGCCCTGAGGTCCTGAGACCCTGAGACATTGAGACCCTGAGACCCAGAGGCACTGAGACCCTGAGACACAGAGACCCAGAGGCCCTGAGGCCCAGAGACCCAGAGGCCCTGAGAACCTGTGACCCAGAGACACTGAGACTCAGAGACCCAGAAGTCCTGAGACACTGAGACACCAAGACACTGAGACACAGAGGTCCTGAGACCCTGAGACATTGAGACACTGAGACATTGAGACTCAGAGACCCAGAGGCCCTGAGACCCTGAGACCCTGAGACACTGAGACATTGAGACTCAGAGACCAAGAGACCCTGAGGCCCTGAGACACTGAGACAGTGAGGCCCTGAGACACAGAAACCCAGAGGCCCTGAGACCCTGAGACACAGAGACCCAGAGACCTGGAGACCCAGAGGCCCTGAGACCCTGAGACACTGAGACCCAAAGGCCCTGAGACCATGAGACACTGAGACACTGAGACATTGAGACTCAGAAACCAAGAGAACCAGAGGCCGTGAGACCCTGAGACACAGACACAGAGACCCTGTGACCCAGATGCCCTGAGGTCCTGAGGTCCGGAGACCCTGAGACCCAGAGGCACTGAGACCCTGAGACACAGAGACCCAGAGGCCCTGAGACCCTGAGACCCAGAGGCCCTGAGAACCTGTGACCCTGAGACACTGAGACTCAGAGACCCAGAAGTGCTGAGACACGGAGACACCGAGACACTGAGACCCAGAGGCCCTGAGACCCTGAGACATTGAGACTCAGAGACCCAGAGGCCCTGAGACCCTGAGACCCTGAGACATTGAGACTCAGAGACCAAGAGACCCAGAGGCCCTGAGACCCTGAGACAAACAGCCCTGAGACCCTGAGACACAGTGACCCTGAGGCCCTGAGACCCTGAGACAGTGAGGCCCTGAGACAGTGAGACACAGAGACCTAGAGGCCCTGAGACCCTGAGACACAGAGACCCAGAGACCTGGAGACCAAGAGGCCCTGAGACCCTGAGACACTGAGACCCTGAGGCCCTGAGACACAGACACCCAGAGGCCCTGAGACCCTGAGACCCTGAGGCACGGAGACCCTGAGACCGAGAGGCCCTGAGACCCTGAGAGACAGTGACGCAGAGGGCCTGAGACAGTGAGACACAGAGACCCAGAGGCCCTGAGACACTGAGACTCAGAGACACAGAGACCCAGAGACCCAGAGGCCCTGAGACCCTGAGACCCTGAGACACAGAGACCCAGAGGCCCTGAGACCCTGAGACCCAGAGACCCAGAGACCCACAGGCCCTGAGACCCTGAGACACAGAGACTCAGAGACCCTGAGACCCTGAGACCCATAGGCCCTGAGACCCTGAGACGCTGAGGCACTGAGACCCTGAGACCGAGAGGCCCTGAGACCCTGAGAGACAGTGACCCAGAGGCCCTGAGACACTGAGACACAGAGACCCAGAGACCCTGAGACCCAGAGACCCTGAGACACTGAGACCCAGAGACCCAGAGGCCCTGAGACCCTGAGACACAGAGACGCAGAGACGCAGAGACCCTGAGACCCTGATACACTGAGACCCTGAGACAGTGAGAGTCAGAGAC
Source organism: Carcharhinus amblyrhynchos (assembly GCF_965287045.1). Lineage (NCBI taxonomy): Eukaryota > Metazoa > Chordata > Chondrichthyes > Carcharhiniformes > Carcharhinidae > Carcharhinus > Carcharhinus amblyrhynchos. The sequence continues at coordinate 606,434 of NW_027649831.1, read as the reverse complement.
CCAGAGACCCTGAGACCCTGAGACACAGAGACCCAGAGGCCCTGAGACCCTGAGACACTGAGACCCTGAGACCTAGAGGCCGTGAGACCCTGAGAACCTGAGACACTGAGACATTGAGACTCAGAGACCCAGAGACACTGAGACCCTGAGACACAGAGACCTCGAGACCCTGAGGGACTGAGTCCCCTGAGACCTAGAGGCCCTGAGACCCTGAGACACTGAGACCCTGAAACCCAGGGGCCCTGAGAAGCTGAGACAATGAGACACAGAGACCCAGAGGCCCTGAGACCCAGAGGCACTGAGACCCTGAGACACAGAGACCCAGAGGCCCTGAGACCCAGAGGCCCTGAGAACCTGTGACCCTGAGACACTGAGGACTCAGAGACCCAGAAGTCCTGAGACACTGAGACACCAAGATACTGAGACACAGAGGCCCTGAGACCCTGAGACATTGAGACACTGAGACACAGAGACCCAGAGGCCCAGAGGCCCTGAGAACCTGAGACCCTGAGACACAGAGACCCAGAGGCCCTGAGACCCAGAGACCCACAGACCCAGAGACCCAGAGGCCCTGAGACCCTGAGACACAGAGCCTCAGAGACCCTGAGACCCTGAGACCCATAGGCCCTGAGACCCTGAGACCCAGAGGCCCTGAGAACCTGTGACCCTGAGACACTGAGACTCAGAGACCCAGAAGTCCTGAGACACGGAGACACCGAGACACTGAGACCCAGAGGCCCTGAGACCCTGAGACCCTGAGACATTGAGACTCAGAGACCAAGAGACCCAGAGGCCCTGAGACCCTGAGACAAACGGCCCTGAGACCCTGAGACACAGTGACCCTGAGGCCCTGAGACCCTGAGACAGTGAGGCCCTGAGACACTGAGACACAGAGACCTAGAGGCCCTGAGACCCTGAGACACAGAGACCCAGAGACCTGGAGACCCAGAGGCCCTGAGACCCTGAGACACAGAGACCCAGAGACCTGGAGACCCAGAGGCCCTGAGACCCTGAGACACAGAGACCCAGAGGCCCTGACACCCTGAGACACAGAGACCCAGAGGCCCTGAGACACTGAGAACCTGAGACCCTGAGACACAGAGACCCAGATGCCCTGAGACCCTAAGACACAGATACCCTGAGACCCAGATGCCCTGAGGTCCTGAGACCCTGAGACATTGAGACCCTGAGACCCAGAGGCACTGAGACCCTGAGACACAGAGACCCAGAGGCCCTGAGGCCCAGAGACCCAGAGGCCCTGAGAACCTGTGACCCTGAGACACTGAGACTCAGAGACCCAGAAGCCCTGAGACACTGAGACACCAAGACACTGAGACACAGAGGTCCTGAGACCCTGAGACATTGAGACACTGAGACATTGAGACTCAGAGACCCAGAGGCCCTGAGACCCTGAGACACTGAGACATTGAGACTCAGAGACCAAGAGACCCTGAGGCCCTGAGACACTGAGACAGTGAGGCCCTGAGACACAGAAACCCAGAGGCCCTGAGACCCTGAGACACAGAGACCCAGAGACCTGGAGACCCAGAGGCCCTGAGACCCTGAGACACTGAGACCCAAAGGCCCTGAGACCATGAGACACTGAGACACTGAGACATTGAGACTCAGAAACCAAGAGAACCAGAGGCCGTGAGACCCTGAGACACAGACACAGAGACCCTGAGACCCAGATGCCCTGAGGTCCTGAGACCCTGAGACCCAGAGGCACTGAGACCCTGAGACACAGAGACCCAGAGGCCCTGAGACCCTGAGACCCAGAGGCCCTGAGAACCTGTGACCCTGAGACACTGAGACTCAGAGACCCAGAAGTGCTGAGCACGGAGACACCGAGACACTGAGACCCAGAGGCCCTGAGACCCTGAGACATTGAGACTCAGAGACCCAGAGGCCCTGAGACCCTGAGACCCTGAGACATTGAGACTCAGAGACCAAGAGACCCAGAGGCCATGAGACCCTGAGACAAACAGCCCTGAGACCCTGAGACACAGTGACCCTGAGGCCCTGAGACCCTGAGACAGTGAGGCCCTGAGACACTGAGACACAGAGACCTAGAGGCCCTGAGACCCTGAGACACAGAGACCCAGAGACCTGGAGACCCAGAGGCCCTGAGACCCTGAGACCCTGAGACACTGAGACACTGAGACCCTGAGGCCCTGAGACACAGACACCCAGAGGCCCTGAGACCCTGAGACCCTGAGGCACGGAGACCCTGAGACCGAGAGGCCCTGAGACCCTGAGAGACAGTGACCCAGAGGCCCTGAGACAGTGAGACACAGAGACCCAGAGGCCCTGAGACCCTGAGACACTGAGACACTCAGACTCAGAGACACAGAGACCCAAAGGCCCAGAGGCCCTGAGACCCTGAGACCCTGAGACACAGAGACCCAGAGGCCCTGAGACCCTGAGACCCAGAGACCCAGAGGCCCTGAGACTCTGAGACACAGAGACTCAGAGACCCTGAGACCCTGAGACCCATAGGCCCTGAGACCCTGAGACGCTGAGGCACTGAGACCCTGAGACCGAGAGGCCCTGAGACCCTGAGAGACAGTGACCCAGAGGCCCTGAGACACTGAGACACAGAGACCCAGAGGCCCTGAGACCCTGAGACACAGAGACCCAGAGGCCCTGAGACCCTGAGACCCTGAGACACTGAGAAACTGAGACCCAGAGACCCAGAGGCCCTGAGGCCCTGAGACACAGAGACCCTAGACCGAGAGGCCCTGAGACCCTGAGAGACATTGACCCAGAGGCCCGGAGCCAGTGAGACACAGAGACCCAGAGACCCTGAGACCCTGAGACACAGAGACCCAGAGGCCCTGAGACGCTGAGACCCAGAGACCCAGAGGCCCTGAGACCCTGAGACACAGAGACCCTGAGGCCCTGAGGCCCTGAGACACAGAGACCCTAGACCGAGAGGCCCTGAGACCCTGAGAGACATTGACCCAGAGGCCCGGAGCCAGTGAGACACAGAGACCCAGAGACCCTGAGACCCTGAGACACAGAGACCCAGAGGCCCTGAGACCCTGAGACCCTGAGACACAGAGACCCTGAGGCCCTGAGACGCTGAGACCCAGAGACCCAGAGGCCCTGAGACCCTGAGACCCTGAGACCCTGAGGCCCTGAGACCCTGAGACACTGAGACACTGTGACTCAGAGGCCCAGTGACCCAGAGGCCCTGAGACCCTGAGACCCTGAGACACAGAGACCCAGAGCCCTGAGACCCTGAGACCCAGAGACCCAGAGACCCTGAGACTATAGGCCCTGAGACCCTGAGACCCTGAGGCACTGAGACCCTGAGACCGAGAGACCCTGAGACCCTGAGAGACAGTGACCCAGAGGCCCTGAGACAGTGAGACACAGAGACCCAGAGGCCCTGAGACCCTGAGACACTGAGACCCTGAGACCCTGAGACCCAGAGACCCTGGGACACTGAGACCCAGAGACCCAGAGGCCCTGAGACCCTGAGACACAGAGACGCAGAGACCCTGAGACCCTGATACACTGAGACCCTGAGACAGTGAGAGTCAGAGACCCAGAGACCCTGAGACCCTGAGACACAGAGACCCAGAGGCCCTGAGACCCTGAGACACAGAGACCTCGAGACCCTGAGGGACTGAGTCCCTGAGACCTAGAGGCCCTGAGACCCTGAGACCCTGAGACACTGAGACCCTGAAACCCAGGGGCCCTGAGAAGCTGAGACAATGAGACACAGAGACCCAGAGGCCCTGAGACCCAGAGGCACTGAGACCCTGAGACCCTGAGACACAGAGACCCTGAGGCCCTGAGACGCTGAGACCCAGAGACCCAGAGGCCCTGAGACCCTGAGACCCTGAGACCCTGAGGCCCTGAGACCCTGAGACACTGAGACACTGTGACTCAGAGGCCCAGTGACCCAGAGGCCCTGAGACCCTGAGACCCTGAGACACAGAGACCCAGAGCCCTGAGACCCTGAGACCCAGAGACCCAGAGACCCTGAGACTATAGGCCCTGAGACCCTGAGACCCTGAGGCACTGAGACCCTGAGACCGAGAGACCCTGAGACCCTGAGAGACAGTGACCCAGAGGCCCTGAGACAGTGAGACACAGAGACCCAGAGGCCCTGAGACCCTGAGACACTGAGACCCTGAGACCCTGAGACCCAGAGACCCTGGGACACTGAGACCCAGAGACCCAGAGGCCCTGAGACCCTGAGACACAGAGACGCAGAGACCCTGAGACCCTGATACACTGAGACCCTGAGACAGTGAGAGTCAGAGACCCAGAGACCCTGAGACCCTGAGACACAGAGACCCAGAGGCCCTGAGACCCTGAGACACAGAGACCTCGAGACCCTGAGGGACTGAGTCCCTGAGACCTAGAGGCCCTGAGACCCTGAGACCCTGAGACACTGAGACCCTGAAACCCAGGGGCCCTGAGAAGCTGAGACAATGAGACACAGAGACCCAGAGGCCCTGAGACCCAGAGGCACTGAGACCCTGAGACACAGAGACCCAGAGGCCCTGAGGCCCTGAGACCCAGAGGCCCTGAGAACCTGTGACCCTGAGACACTGAGACTCAGAGACCCAGAAGTCCTGAGACACTGAGACACCAAGATACTGAGACACAGAGGCCCTGAGACCCTGAGACATTGAGACACTGAGACATTGAGACTCAGAGACCCAGAGGCCCTGAGACCCTGAGACCCAGAGACCCAGAGACCCAGAGGCCCTGAGACCCTGAGACACAGAGCCTCAGAGACCCTGAGACCCTGAGACCCATAGGCCCTGAGACCCTGAGACCCAGAGGCCCTGAGAACCTGTGACCCTGACACACTGAGACTCAGAGACCCAGAAGTCCTGAGACACGGAGACACCGAGACACTGAGACCCAGAGGCCCTGAGACCCTGAGACCCTGAGACATTGAGACTCAGAGACCAAGAGACCCAGAGGCCCTGAGACCCTGAGACAAACGGCCCTGAGACCCTGAGACACAGTGACCCTGAGGCCCTGAGACCCTGAGACAGTGAGGCCCTGAGACCCTGAGACACAGAGACCCAGAGACCTGGAGACCCAGAGGCCCTGAGACCCTGAGACCCTGAGACACTGAGACACTGAGACCCTGAGGCCCTGAGACACTGAGACATTGAGACTCAGAAACCAAGAGAACCAGAGGCCGTGAGACCCTGAGACACAGACACAGAGACCCTGAGACCCAGATGCCCTGAGGTCCTGAGACCCTGAGACCCAGAGGCACTGAGACCCTGAGACACAGAGACCCAGAGGCCCTGAGACCCTGAGACCCAGAGGCCCTGAGAACCTGTGACCCTGAGACACTGAGACTCAGAGACCCAGAAGTGCTGAGCACGGAGACACCGAGACACTGAGACCCAGAGGCCCTGAGACCCTGAGACATTGAGACTCAGAGACCCAGAGGCCCTGAGACCCTGAGACCCTGAGACATTGAGACTCAGAGACCAAGAGACCCAGAGGCCATGAGACCCTGAGACAAACAGCCCTGAGACCCTGAGACACAGTGACCCTGAGGCCCTGAGACCCTGAGACAGTGAGGCCCTGAGACACTGAGACACAGAGACCTAGAGGCCCTGAGACCCTGAGACACAGAGACCCAGAGACCTGGAGACCCAGAGGCCCTGAGACCCTGAGACCCTGAGACACTGAGACACTGAGACCCTGAGGCCCTGAGACACAGACACCCAGAGGCCCTGAGACCCTGAGACCCTGAGGCACGGAGACCCTGAGACCGAGAGGCCCTGAGACCCTGAGAGACAGTGACCCAGAGGCCCTGAGACAGTGAGACACAGAGACCCAGAGGCCCTGAGACCCTGAGACACTGAGACACTCAGACTCAGAGACACAGAGACCCAAAGGCCCAGAGGCCCTGAGACCCTGAGACCCTGAGACACAGAGACCCAGAGGCCCTGAGACCCTGAGACCCAGAGACCCAGAGGCCCTGAGACTCTGAGACACAGAGACTCAGAGACCCTGAGACCCTGAGACCCATAGGCCCTGAGACCCTGAGACGCTGAGGCACTGAGACCCTGAGACCGAGAGGCCCTGAGACCCTGAGAGACAGTGACCCAGAGGCCCTGAGACACTGAGACACAGAGACCCAGAGGCCCTGAGACCCTGAGACACAGAGACCCAGAGGCCCTGAGACCCTGAGACCCTGAGACACTGAGAAACTGAGACCCAGAGACCCAGAGGCCCTGAGGCCCTGAGACACAGAGACCCTAGACCGAGAGGCCCTGAGACCCTGAGAGACATTGACCCAGAGGCCCGGAGCCAGTGAGACACAGAGACCCAGAGACCCTGAGACCCTGAGACACAGAGACCCAGAGGCCCTGAGACGCTGAGACCCAGAGACCCAGAGGCCCTGAGACCCTGAGACACAGAGACCCTGAGGCCCTGAGGCCCTGAGACACAGAGACCCTAGACCGAGAGGCCCTGAGACCCTGAGAGACATTGACCCAGAGGCCCGGAGCCAGTGAGACACAGAGACCCAGAGACCCTGAGACCCTGAGACACAGAGACCCAGAGGCCCTGAGACCCTGAGACCCTGAGACACAGAGACCCTGAGGCCCTGAGACGCTGAGACCCAGAGACCCAGAGGCCCTGAGACCCTGAGACCCTGAGACCCTGAGGCCCTGAGACCCTGAGACACTGAGACACTGTGACTCAGAGGCCCAGTGACCCAGAGGCCCTGAGACCCTGAGACCCTGAGACACAGAGACCCAGAGCCCTGAGACCCTGAGACCCAGAGACCCAGAGACCCTGAGACTATAGGCCCTGAGACCCTGAGACCCTGAGGCACTGAGACCCTGAGACCGAGAGACCCTGAGACCCTGAGAGACAGTGACCCAGAGGCCCTGAGACAGTGAGACACAGAGACCCAGAGGCCCTGAGACCCTGAGACACTGAGACCCTGAGACCCTGAGACCCAGAGACCCTGGGACACTGAGACCCAGAGACCCAGAGGCCCTGAGACCCTGAGACACAGAGACGCAGAGACCCTGAGACCCTGATACACTGAGACCCTGAGACAGTGAGAGTCAGAGACCCAGAGACCCTGAGACCCTGAGACACAGAGACCCAGAGGCCCTGAGACCCTGAGACACAGAGACCTCGAGACCCTGAGGGACTGAGTCCCTGAGACCTAGAGGCCCTGAGACCCTGAGACCCTGAGACACTGAGACCCTGAAACCCAGGGGCCCTGAGAAGCTGAGACAATGAGACACAGAGACCCAGAGGCCCTGAGACCCAGAGGCACTGAGACCCTGAGACCCTGAGACACAGAGACCCTGAGGCCCTGAGACGCTGAGACCCAGAGACCCAGAGGCCCTGAGACCCTGAGACCCTGAGACCCTGAGGCCCTGAGACCCTGAGACACTGAGACACTGTGACTCAGAGGCCCAGTGACCCAGAGGCCCTGAGACCCTGAGACCCTGAGACACAGAGACCCAGAGCCCTGAGACCCTGAGACCCAGAGACCCAGAGACCCTGAGACTATAGGCCCTGAGACCCTGAGACCCTGAGGCACTGAGACCCTGAGACCGAGAGACCCTGAGACCCTGAGAGACAGTGACCCAGAGGCCCTGAGACAGTGAGACACAGAGACCCAGAGGCCCTGAGACCCTGAGACACTGAGACCCTGAGACCCTGAGACCCAGAGACCCTGGGACACTGAGACCCAGAGACCCAGAGGCCCTGAGACCCTGAGACACAGAGACGCAGAGACCCTGAGACCCTGATACACTGAGACCCTGAGACAGTGAGAGTCAGAGACCCAGAGACCCTGAGACCCTGAGACACAGAGACCCAGAGGCCCTGAGACCCTGAGACACAGAGACCTCGAGACCCTGAGGGACTGAGTCCCTGAGACCTAGAGGCCCTGAGACCCTGAGACCCTGAGACACTGAGACCCTGAAACCCAGGGGCCCTGAGAAGCTGAGACAATGAGACACAGAGACCCAGAGGCCCTGAGACCCAGAGGCACTGAGACCCTGAGACACAGAGACCCAGAGGCCCTGAGGCCCTGAGACCCAGAGGCCCTGAGAACCTGTGACCCTGAGACACTGAGACTCAGAGACCCAGAAGTCCTGAGACACTGAGACACCAAGATACTGAGACACAGAGGCCCTGAGACCCTGAGACATTGAGACACTGAGACATTGAGACTCAGAGACCCAGAGGCCCTGAGACCCTGAGACCCAGAGACCCAGAGACCCAGAGGCCCTGAGACCCTGAGACACAGAGCCTCAGAGACCCTGAGACCCTGAGACCCATAGGCCCTGAGACCCTGAGACCCAGAGGCCCTGAGAACCTGTGACCCTGACACACTGAGACTCAGAGACCCAGAAGTCCTGAGACACGGAGACACCGAGACACTGAGACCCAGAGGCCCTGAGACCCTGAGACCCTGAGACATTGAGACTCAGAGACCAAGAGACCCAGAGGCCCTGAGACCCTGAGACAAACGGCCCTGAGACCCTGAGACACAGTGACCCTGAGGCCCTGAGACCCTGAGACAGTGAGGCCCTGAGACCCTGAGACACAGAGACCCAGAGACCTGGAGACCCAGAGGCCCTGAGACCCTGAGACCCTGAGACACTGAGACACTGAGACCCTGAGGCCCTGAGACACAGACACCCAGAGGCCCTGAGACCCTGAGACCCTGAGGCACGGAGACCCTGAGACCGAGAGGCCCTGAGATCCTGAGAGACAGTGACGCAGAGGGCCTGAGACACTGAGACCCAGAGACCCTGAGACCCTGAGGCCCTGAGACCCTGAGACACTGAGACCCTGAGACCCAGAGGCCATGAGAACCTGTGACACAGAGACCCAGAGGCCCTGAGACCCTGAGACACTGAAATACTGTGACTCAGAGACCCAGTGACCCAGAGGCCCTGAGACCTTGAGACCCTGAGACCCTGAGACCCAGAGACCCAGAGGCCCTGAGACACAGAGACCCAGAGACCCTGAGACCCTGAGACCTATATGCCCTGAGACCATGAGACCCTGAGGCACTGAGACCCTGAGACCGAGAGACCCTGAGACCCTGAGAAACAGTGACCCAGAGGCCCTGAGACAGTGAGACACAGAGACCCAGAGGCCCTGAGACCCTGAGACCCTGAGTCACAGAGACCCAGAGGCCCTGAGACCCTGAGACCCTGAGACACTGAGAAACTGAGACCCAGAGACCCAGAGGCCCTGAGACCCTGAGAAACTGAGACACTGAGACTCAGAGACACAAAGACCCAGAGGCCCTGAAACACTGAGACCCTAAGACCCAGAGTCCCTGAGGCCGTGAGACCCTGAGACACTGAGACCCAGAGGCCCTGAGACCCTGAAACACTGAGACCCTGAGACCCTGAGACCCAGAGGCCCTGAGGTCCTGAGACCCTGAGACACAGAGACCCAGAGACCCGGAGACCCAGAGACCCTGAGACCCTGAGAGACTGAGAGACTGAGACACTGAGACCCTGAGACCCAGAGGCCCTGAGACCCTGAGACACAGAGACGCAGAGACACTGAGACCCTGATACACTGAGACCCTGAGACCCTGAGACACAGAGACCCAGAGGCCCTGAGACCCTGAGACACTGAGACCCAGAGACCCAAATGCCCTGAGACCCTGAGACCCTGAGACACTGAGAAACTGAGACCCAGAGACCCAGAGGCCCTGAGACCCTGAGACACTGAGACCCAGAGTCCCTGAGGCCGTGAGACCCTGAGACACTGAGACCCAAAGGCCCTGAGACCCTGAGACACAGAGACCCAGAGGCCCTGAGACACTGAGACACTGAGACACTGAGACCCTGAGACCTAGAGGCCGTGAGACCCTGAGAACCTGAGACACTGAGACATTGAGACTCAGAGACCCAGAGGCACTGAGACCCTGAGACACAGAGACCTCGAGACCCTGAGGGACTGAGCCCCTGAGACCTAGAGGCCCTGAGACCCTGAGACCCTGAGACACTGAGACCCTGAAACCCAGAGGCCCTGAGACCCTGAGACAATGAGACACAGAGACCCAGAGGCCCTGAGACCCAGAGGCCCTGAGACCCTGAGACACAGACACCCAGATGCCCTGAGACCCTGAGACCCTGAGACACTGAGACATGGAGACTCAGAGACCGTGAGACCCAAAGACCCTGAGACCCTAAGACCCTGAGACCCAGAGGCCCTGAGAACCTGAGACACAGAGACCCAGAGGCCCTGAGACCCTGAGACACTGAGACACAGAGACCCAGAGGCGCTGAGACCCTGAGACACTGAGACACAGAGACCAGAGTCCCTGAGTCCCTGAGACCCTGAGGCACTGAGACATTGAGACCCAGAGACCCAGAGGCCCTGAGACCCTGAGACACTGAGACATTGAGACTCAGAGGCACAGAGACACAGAGGCCCTGAGGCCCTGAGACCCTGAGACACAGAGACCCAGAGGCCCTGAGACCCTGAGACACAGAGACCCTGAGACCCAGAGGCCCTGCGACCCTGAGACACAGAGACCCAGAGGCCCTGAGACAGAGAGACCCTGAGACCCTGAGGCCCTGAGACCCTGAGACACAGAGGCCCTGAGACCCTGAGACACTGAGACCCTGAGACCCAGAGGCCATGAGAACCTGCGACACAGAGACCCAGAGGCCCTGAGACCCTGAGACACTGAGATACTGTGACTCAGAGACCCAGTGACCCAGAGGCCCTGAGACCCTGAGACACAGAGACCCAGAGCCCTGAGACCCTGAGACCCAGAGACCCAGAGGCCCTGAGACACAGAGACCCTGAGACCCTGAGACCTATAGGCCCTGAGACCGTGAGACCCTGAGGCACTGAGACCCTGAGACCGAGAGACCCTGAGACCCTGAGAGACAGTGACCCAGAGGCCCTGAGACAGTGAGACACAGAGACCCAGAGGCCCTGAGACCCTGAGACCCTGAGTCACAGAGACCCAGAGCCCTGAGACCCAGAGGCCCTGAGACACAGAGACCCAGAGACCCTGAGACCTATAGGCCCTGAGACCCTGAGACACTGAGACATTGAGACTCAGAGGCACAGAGACACAGAGGCCCTGAGGCCCTGAGACCCTGAGACACAGAGACCCAGAGGCCCTGAGACCCTGAGACACAGAGACCCTGAGACCCAGAGGCCCTGCGACCCTGAGACACAGAGACCCAGAGGCCCTGAGACAGAGAGACCCTGAGACCCTGAGGCCCTGAGACCCTGAGACACAGAGGCCCTGAGACCCTGAGACACTGAGACCCTGAGACCCAGAGGCCATGAGAACCTGCGACACAGAGACCCAGAGGCCCTGAGACCCTGAGACACTGAGATACTGTGACTCAGAGACCCAGTGACCCAGAGGCCCTGAGACCCTGAGACACAGAGACCCAGAGCCCTGAGACCCTGAGACCCAGAGACCCAGAGGCCCTGAGACACAGAGACCCTGAGACCCTGAGACCTATAGGCCCTGAGACCGTGAGACCCTGAGGCACTGAGACCCTGAGACCGAGAGACCCTGAGACCCTGAGAGACAGTGACCCAGAGGCCCTGAGACAGTGAGACACAGAGACCCAGAGGCCCTGAGACCCTGAGACCCTGAGTCACAGAGACCCAGAGCCCTGAGACCCAGAGGCCCTGAGACACAGAGACCCAGAGACCCTGAGACCTATAGGCCCTGAGACCCTGAGACCCTGAGGCACTGAGACCCTGAGACCGAGAGGCCCTGAGACTCTGAGAGACAGTGACCCAGAGGCCCTGAGACAGTGAGACACAGAGACGCAGAGGCCCTGAGACCCTGAGAGACAGTGACCCAGAGGCCCTGAGACAGTGAGACACAGAGACCCAGAGGCCCTGAGACCCTGAGACCCTGAGTCACAGAGACCCAGAGGCCCTGAGACCCTGAGACACTGAGAAACTGAGACCCAGAGACCCAGAGGCCCTGAGACCCTGAGAAACTGAGACACTGAGACTCAGAGACACAGAGACCCAGAGGCCCTGAGACACTGAGACCCAGAGTCCCTGAGGCCGTGAGACCCTGAGACACTGAGACCCAGAGGCCCTGAGACCCTGAGACCCTGAGACACTGAGACCCTGAGACCCTGAGACCCAGAGGCCCTGAGGTCCTGAGACCCTGAGACACAGAGACCCAGAGACCTGGAGACCCAGAGAGCCTGAGACCCTGAGAGACTGAGAGACGGAGACCCTGAGACCCTGAGAGACTGAGACACTGAGACCCTGAGACACAGAGACGCAGAGACCCTGAGACCCTGATACACTGAGACCCTGAGACAGTGAGAGTCAGAGACCCAGAGACCCTGAGACCCTGAGACACAGAGACCCAGAGGCCCTGAGACCCTGAGACACTGAGACCCTGAGACCTAGAGGCCGTGAGACCCTGAGAACCTGAGACACTGAGACATTGAGACTCAGAGACCCAGAGACACTGAGACCCTGAGACACAGTGACCTCGAGACCCTGAGGGACTGAGTCCCTGAGACCTAGAGGCCCTGAGACCCTGAGACCCTGAGACACTGAGACATAGAGACCCAGATGCCCTGAGACCCTGAGACCCTGAGACACAGAGACCCAGAGGCCCTGAGGCCCTGAGACCCTGAGACACTGAGACATTGAGACTCAGAGACCCAGAGGCCCTGAGACCCTGAGACACTGAGACATGGAGACTCAGAGACCGTGAGACGCAAAGACCCTGACACCCTAAGACCCTGAGACCCAGAGGCCCTGAGAACCTGAGACACAGAGACCCAGAGGCCCTGAGACCCTGAGACACTGAGACACAGAGTCCAGAGGCCCTGAGTCCCTGAGACCCTGAGGCACTGAGACATTGAGACCCAGAGACCCAGAGGCCCTGAGACCCTGAGACACAGAGACCCAGAGGCCCTGAGGCCCTGAGACACAGAGACCCTGAGACCCAGAGGCCCTGAGACCCTGAGACACAGAGACCAAGAGGCCCTGAGACACAGAGACCCTGAGACCCAGAGGCCCTGAGACCCTGAGATACAGAGACCCAGAGTCCCTGAGACCCTGAGACACTGAGACATTGTGACTCAGAGACCCAGAGATCTAGAGGCCCTGAGACCCTGAGACACTGAGACACAGAGACCCAGAGGCCCTGGGACCCTGAGACACTGAGACCCTGAGACCCAGAGGCCATGAGAACCTGAGACACAGAGACCCAGAGGCCCTGAGACCCTGAGACACTGAGATACTGAGACACAGAGACCCAGAGGCCCTGAGACCCTGAGACACTCAGACCCTGAGACCCAGAGGCCTTGAGACCCTGAGACACTGAGACGCAGAGGCCCTGAGACCCTGAGACACTGACACCCAGAGGCCCTGAGATCCTGGGACCCTGAGACACTGAGACATTGAGACTCAGAGACCCAGAGACCCAGAGGCCCTGAGACCCTGAGACACTGAGACACAGAGACCTAGAGGCCCTGAGACCCTGAGACACTGAGACACTGAGACATTGAGACTCAGAGACGCAGCGACCCAAAGGCCATGTGACCCTGAGACACTGAGACATTGAGACTCAGAGACCCAGAGACCCGGAGGCCCTGAGACACAGAGATCCTAAGAACCTGAGACCCTGAGACACTGACACCCAGAGGCCCTGAGACCCTGAGACCCTGAGACCCAGAGACCGAGAGGCCCTGAGACCCAGAGACCCTGAGACCCTGAGACACAGCTACCCAAGGGCCCTGAGACCCTGAGACAGTGAGACAAAGAGACCCTGAGACCCTGAGACCTAGAGGCACTGAGCCCATGAGACCCTGAGACATTGAGACTCAGAGACCCAGAGGCCCTGAGACCCTGAGACACAGAGACCCAGAGACCGAGAGGCCCTGAGACCCACAGTCCCTGAGACCCTGAGACACAGTGACCCAAGGGCCCTGAGACCCTGAGACAGTGAGACAAAGAGACCCAGAGACCCTGAGACCTAGAGGCACTGAGCCCATGAGACATTGAGACTCAGAGACCCAGAGGCCCTGAGACCCTGAGACACAGAGACCCTGAGACTCTGAGACACTGAGACATTGAGACCCAGAGACCCAGAGGCCCTGAGAGACTGAGACACAGAGACCCTGAGACCCTGAGACACTGAGACCCTGAGACCCAGAGGCCCTGAGATCCTGAGACAGATAGACCCAGAGGCCCTGAGTCCCTGAGACACTGAGACCCTGAGACCAAGAGGCCCTGAGACCCTGAGACACAGAGAAGCAGAGACCCTGAGACCCTGATACTCTGAGACCCTGAGACGTTGAGAGTCAGAGACCCAGAGACCCTGAGACACAGAGACCCAGAGGCCCTGAGACCCCGAGACACTGAGACCCTGAGACCCAGAGGCCCTGAGACCCTAAGAACGTGAGACACTGAGACATTGAGACTCAGAGACTCAGAGACACAGAGACCCTGAGACCCTGAGACACAGAGACCCAGAGGCCCTGAGACAGTGAGACACAGAGACCCAGAGGCCCTGAGACCCTGAGACCCTGAGACACAGAGACCCAGAGGCCCTGAGACCCTGTGACCCTGAGACACAGAGACCCAGAGACCCAGAGGCCCTGAGACACTGAGACACTGAGACTCAGAGACACAGAGACCCAGAAGCCCTGAGACACTGAGACCCTAAGACCCAGAGTCCCTGAGGCCGTGAGACCCTGAGACACTGAGACCCAGAGGCCCTGAGACCCTGAGGCCCTGAGACCCTGAGAACGTGAGACACTGAGACATTGAGACTCAGAGACCCAGAGACATTGAGACTCAGAGACCCAGAGGCTCTGAGACACTGAGATATTGAGACTCAGAGACACAGAGACCTAGAGGCCCTGAGACACAGAGACCCAGAAGCCCTGAGACCCTGAGACACAGAGACCCAGAGACCCTGAGACACTGAGACACAGAGACCCAAAGGCCCTGAGACCCTGAGACACTGAGACATTGAGACCCAGAGTCACAGAGACCCAGAGGCCCTGAGACCCTGAGAACCTGATATACTGAGACATTGAGACTCAGAGACACAGAGCCCCAGAGGCCCTAAGACCCTGAGACCCTGAGACACTATGACCCAGAGGCCCTGAGACCCTGAGACACTGAGACACTGAGACTCAGAGACACAGAGGCCCTGAGACCCTGAGACACTGAGACACTGAGACATTGAGACCCAGAGTCACAGAGACCCAGAGGCCCTGAGACCCTGAGAACCTGAAATACTGAGACACTGAGACTCAGAGACACAGAGACCCAGAGGCCCTGAGACCCTGAGACCCTGAGACACTATGACCCAGAGGCCCTGAGACCCTGAGACACTGAGACACTGAGACTCAGAGACACAGAGAAACTGAGGCCCTCAGACCCTGAGACACTGAGACCCAGAGGCCTTGAGACACTCATGCCCTGAGACCCTGAGGCCCTGAGACCCTGAGAACGTGAGACACTGAGACATTGAGACTCAGAGACCCAGAGACCCAGAGGGCCTGAGACACAGAGACCCAGACACCCTGAGACCCTGACACACTGAGACCCTGAGACCCAAAGGCACTGAGACCCTGAGACACTGAGACCCTGAGGCCCAGACGCCCTGAGACCTGAGACAGAGAGACCCAAAAGCCCTGAGACACTGAGAATCAGAGACCCGGAGGCCCTGAGACCCTGAGACACTGAGATATTGAGACTCAGGGACACAGAGACCCAGAGGCCCTGAGACCCTGAGACCCTGAGACACAGAGACCCAGAGGCCCTGAGACCCTGAGACACAGAGACCCAGAGGCCCTGAGAGCCTGAGACACTGAGACTCAGAGACACAGAGACATTGAGACTCAGACACCCAGAGGCTCAGAGACACTGAGACACTGAGACATTGAGACTCAGAGACACAGAGACCCAGAGGCCCTGAGACACAGAGACACTGAGACACTGAGACCCAGAGGCCCTGAGACCCTGAGAACCTGAGACACTGAGACATTGAGACCCTGAGACACAGAGACCCAGAGGCCCTGAGACCCTGAGACACTGAGACCCTAAGACCCAGAGGCCCTGAGTCCCTGAGAACCTGAGACACTGAGACATTGAGACTCAGAGACCCAGAGGCCCTGAGACCCTGAGACACTGTGACTCAGAGACCCAGAGACCCAGAGACCCTGAGACACACAGACCCAGAGGCCCTGAGACCCTGAGACACACAGAACCAGAGGCCCTGAGACCCTGAGACCCAGAGACCCTGAGACCCTGAGACCTATAGGCCCTGAGAACCTGAGACCCTGAGGCACTGAGACCCTGAGACCGAGAGGCCCTGAGACCCAGAGAGGCAGTGACCCAGAGGCCCTGAGACAGTGAGACACAGAGACCCAGAGACCCTGAGACCCTGAGACCCTGAGACCCAAATGCCCTGAGACCCTGAGACCCTGAGACACTGAGAAACTGAGACCCAGAGACCCAGAGGCCCTGAGACCCTGAGACACTGAGACCCAGAGTCCCTGAGGCCGTGAGACCCTGAGACACTGAGACCCAAAGGCCCTGAGACCCTGAGACACTGAGACCCTGAGACCCAGAGGCTCAGAGACCCTGGGACACAGAGACCCTTAGACCCAGAGGCCCTGAGACCCTGAGACCCTGAGAGACTGAGGCACTGAGACACTGAGACCCTGAGACCCGGAGGCCCTGAGAACCTGAGACACAGAGACCCAGAGGCCATGAGACCCTGAGACGCAGAGGCCCTGAGACCCTGAGGGACAGTGACCCAGAGGCCCTGAGACCCAGAGACACTGAGACACTGAGACTGAGAGACACAGAGACCCAGAGGCTCTGAGACACTGAGACCCTGAGACCCACAGTCCCTGAGGCCGTGAGACCCTGAGACACTGAGACGCTGAGACCCAGAGGCCCTGAGGCCCTGAGACACAGAGACCCCGAGACCGAGAGGCCCTGAGACCCTGAGAGACAGTGACCCAGAGGTCCTGAGCCAGTGAGACACAGAGACCCTGAGACCCTGACACCCTGGGACACAGAGACCCAGAGACCCAGAGGCCCTGAGACCCTGAGACACAGAAACCCTGAGACCCTGAGACAGTGAGAAATTGAGACCCAGAGACCCACAAGCCCTGAGACCCTGAGACACTGAGACACTGAGACTCAGTGACACAGAGACCCAGAGGACATGAGACAGAGAGACCCAGAGGCCCTGAGAACCTGAGACACTGAGACACTGAGACTCAGAGACCCACCCAGAGGCCCTGAGACCCTTAGACACTGAGACATTGAGACTCAGAGACCCAGAGACCCAGAGGCCCTGAGACCCTGAGACCCGGAGACACTGAGACCCAGAGGCCCTGAGGCTCTGAGACACTGAGACCCTGAGGCCCTAAGACCCAGTGGCCCTGAGACCCTGAGACACTGAGACTCAGAGGCCCTGAGACCCTGAGACACTGAGACATTGAGACTCAGAGACCCAGAGACCCAGAGGCCCTGAGACCCTGAGACACAGAGACCCTGAGACACTCAGACACTGAGACATTGAGACCCAGAGACCCAGAGGCCCTGAGACACAGAGACCCAGAGACCCTGAGACCTATAAGTCCTGAGAACCTGAGACCCTGAGGCACTGAGACCCTGAGACCGAGAGGCCCTGAGACCCTGAGAGACAGTGACCCAGAGGCCCTGAGACAGTGAGACACAGAGACCCAGAGGCCCTGAGACCCTGAGACCCTGAGACACAGAGACCCAGAGACCCAGAGGCCCTGAGACCCTGAGACACTGAGACACTGAGACTCAGAGACACAGAGACCCAGAAGCCCTGAGACACTGAGACCCTAAGACCCAGAGTCCCTGAGGCCGTGAGACCCTGAGACACTGAGACCCAGAGGCCCTGAGACCCTGAGGCCCTGAAACCCTGAGAACGTGAGACACTGAGACATTGAGACTCAGAGGCCCAGAGGCACTGAGACCCTGAGACACAGTGACCTCGAGACCCTGAGGGACTGAGTCCCTGAGACCTAGAGGCCCTGAGACCCTGAGACCCTGAGACCCTGAGACCCTGAAACCCAGAGGCCCTGAGACCCTGAAACAATGAGACACAGAGACCCAGAGGCCCTGAGACCCAGAGGCCCTGAGACCCTGAGACATAGAGACCCAGATGCCCTGAGACCCTGAGACCCTGAGACACAGAGACCCAGAGGCCCTGAGGCCCTGAGACCCTGAGACACTGAGACATTGAGACTCAGAGACCCAGAGGCCCTGAGACCCTGAGACACTGAGACATGGAGACTCAGAGACCGTGAGACGCAAAGACCCTGACACCCTAAGACCCTGAGACCCAGAGGCCCTGAGAACCTGAGACACAGAGACCCAGAGGCCCTGAGACCCTGAGACACTGAGACACAGAGACCAGAGGCCCTGAGTCCCTGAGACCCTGAGGCACTGAGACATTGAGACCCAGAGACCCAGAGGCCCTGAGACCCTGAGACACTGAGACATTGAGACTCAGAGGCACAGAGACACAGAGGTCCTGAGGCCCTGAGACCCTGAGACCCTGAGACCCTGAGACCCAGAGGCGCTGAGACCCTGAGACACTGAGACATTGTGACTCAGAGACCCAGAGATCTAGAGGCCCTGAGACCCTGAGACACTGAGACACAGAGACCCAGAGGCCCTGGGACCCTGAGACACTGAGACCCTGAGACCCAGAGGCCATGAGAACCTGAGACACAGAGACCCAGAGGCCCTGAGACCCTGAGACACTGAGATACTGAGACACAGAGACCCAGAGGCCCTGAGACCCTGAGACACTCAGACCCTGAGACCCAGAGGCCTTGAGACCCTGAGACACTGAGACGCAGAGGCCCTGAGACACTGAGACACTGACACCCAGAGGCCCTGAGATCCTGGGACCCTGAGACACTGAGACATTGAGACTCAGAGACCCAGAGACCCAGAGACCCAAAGGCCCTGAGACCCTGAGACACTGAGACACAGAGACCTAGAGGCCCTGAGACCCTGAGACACTGAGACATTGAGACCCTGAGACCCAGAGGCCCTGAGACCCTGAGACACTGAAACATTGAGACTCAGAGACCCAGAGACCCGGAGGCCCTGAGACCCTGAGTCCCTGAGACACAGAGATCCTAAGACCCTGAGACCCTGAGACACTGACACCCAGAGGCCCTGAGACCCTGAGACACAGAGACCCAGAGACCGAGAGGACCTGAGACCCAGAGACCCTGAGACACAGTGACCCAAGGGCCCTGAGACCCTGAGACAGGGAGACAAAGAGACCCTGAGACCCTGAGACCTAAAGGCACTGAGCCCATGAGACCCTGAGACATTGAGACTCAGAGACCCAGAGGCCCTGAGACCCTGAGACACAGAGACCCAGAGACCGAGAGGCCCTGAGACCCAGAGTCCCTGAGACCCTGAGACACAGTGACCCTGAGACTCTGAGACCCTGAGACATTGAGACCCAGAGACCCAGAGGCCCTGAGAGACTGAGACACAGAGACCCTGAGACCCTGAGACACTGAGACCCTGAGACCCAGAGGCCCTGAGATCCTGAGACAGATAGACCCAGAGGCCCTGAGTCCCTGAGACACTGAGACCCTGAGACCAAGAGGCCCTGAGACCCTGAGACACAGAGAAGCAGAGACCCTGAGACCCTGATACACTGAGACCCTGAGACGTTGAGAGTCAGAGACCCAGAGACCCTGAGACACAGAGACCCAGAGGCCCTGAGACCCCAAGACACTGAGACCCTGAGACCCAGAGGCCCTGAGACCCTAAGAACCTGAGACACTGAGACATTGAGACTCAGAGACTCAGAGACCCAGAGACCCTGAGACCCTGAGTCACAGAGACCCAGAGACCCTGAGGGACTGAGACCCTGAGACCTAGAGTCCCTGAGACCCTGAGACCCTGAGACACTGAGACCCTGAAACCCAGAGGCCCTGAGACCCTGAGACAATGAGACACAGAGACCCAGAGGCCCTGAGACCCAGAGGCCCTGAGACCCTGAGACATAGAGACCCAGAGGCCCTGAGACCCTGAGACCCAGAGGCCCTGAGACCCTGAGACAATGAGACACAGAGACCCAGAGGCATTGAGACCCAGAGGCCCTGAGACCCTGAGACCCTGAGACATTGAGACTCAGAGACCAAGAGACCCAGAGGCCCTGAGACCCTGAGACAAACGGCCCTGAGACCCTGAGACACAGTGACCCTGAGGCCCTGAGACCCTGAGACAGTGAGGCCCTGAGACACTGAGACACAGAGACCTAGAGGCCCTGAGACCCTGAGACACAGAGACCCAGAGACCCAGAGACCCAGAGGCCCTGAGACCCTGAGACCCAGAGACCCAGAGACCCAGAGGCCCTGAGACCCTGAGACACAGAGACTCAGAGACCCTGAGACCCTGAGACCCATAGGCCCTGAGACCCTGAGACGCTGAGGCACGGAGACCCTGAGACCGAGAGACCCTGAGAGACAGTGACCCAGAGGCCCTGAGACCCTGAGACACAGAGACCCAGAGGCCCTGAGACCCTGAGACACAGAGACCCAGAGGCCCTGAGACCCTGAGACCCTGAGACACTGAGAAACTGAGACCCAGAGACCCAGAGGCCCTGAGGCCCTGAGACACAGAGACCCTGAGACCGAGAGGCCCTGAGACCCTGAGAGACAGTGACCCAGAGGCCCTGAGACCCTGAGACACAGAGACCCAGAGACCCTGAGACCCTGAGACACAGAGACCCAGAGGCCCTGAGACCCTGAGACACTGAGAAACTGAGACCCAGAGACCCAGAGGCCCTGAGGCCCTGAGACACAGAGACCCTGAGACCGAGAGACCCTGAGACCCTGAGAGACAGTGACCCAGAGGCCCGGAGCCAGTGAGACACAGAGACCCAGAGACCCTGAGACCCTGAGACACAGAGACCCAGAGGCCCTGAGTCCCTGAGACCCTGAGACCCTGAGACACAGAGACCCAGAGACCCAGAGGCCCTGAGACCCTGAGACACTGAGACACTGAGACTCAGAGACACAGAGACCCAGAAGCCCTGAGACACTGAGACCCTAAGACCCAGAGTCCCTGAGGCCGTGAGACCCTGAGACACTGAGACCCAGAGGCCCTGAGACCCTGAGAACGTGAGACACTGAGACATTGAGACTCAGAGACCCAGAGACATTGAGACTCAGAGACCCAGAGGCTCTGAGACACTGAGACATTGAGACTCAGAGACACAGAGACCTAGAGGCCCTGAGACACAGAGACGCAGAAGCCCTGAGACCCTGAGACACAGAGACCCAGAGACCCTGAGACACTGAGACACAGAGACCCAAAGGCCCTGAGACACTGAGACATTGAGACCCAGAGACACAGAGACCCAGAGGCCCTGAGACTCTGAGACACTATGACCCAGAGGCCCTGAGACCCTGAGACCCTGAGACACTATGACCCAGAGGCCCTGAGACCCTGAGACACTGAGACACTGAGACTCCGAGACCCAGAGAAACTGAGGCCCTCAGACCCTGAGACACTGAGACTCAGAGGCCTTGAGACACTAACGCCCTGAGACCCTGAGGCCCTGAGACCCTGAGAACGTGAGACACTGAGACCCTGAGACACAGAGACCCAGACACCCTGAGACCCTGAGACACTGAGACCCTGAGGCCCAGATGCCCTGAGACCTGAGACACAGAGACCCAAAAGCCCTGAGACCCTGAGACACTGAGAATCAGAGACCCGGAGGCCCTGAGACCCTGAGACACTGAGATATTGAGACTCAGGGACACAGAGACCCAGAGGCCCTGAGACCCTGAGACCCTGAGACACAGAGACCCAGAGGCCCTGAGACCCTGAGACACTGAGACACTGAGACACTGAGACTCAGAGACCCAGAGAAACTGAGGCCCTCAGACCCTGAGACACTGAGACTCAGAGGCCCTGAGACACTAAAACCCTGAGACCCTGAGGCCCTGAGACCCTGAGAACGTGAGACACTGAGACTCAGAGACACAGAGACATTGAGACTCAGACACCCAGAGGCTCAGAGACACTGAGATACTGAGACATTGAGACTCAGAGACACAGAGACCCAGAGGCCCTGAGACACAGAGACACTGAGACCCAGAGTCCCTGAGGCTCAGACGCCCTGGGGCCCTGTGACCCTGAGACCCTGAGACACAGAGACCCTGAGGCCCAGAGGCCCTGAGACCCTGAGACACTGAGACATTGAGACTCAGAGACACAGAGACCCAGAGGCCCTGAGACACAGAGACACTGAGACCCAGAGTCCCTGAGGCCGTGAGACCCTGAGACACTGAGACCCAAAGGCCCTGAGACCCTGAGGCACTGAGACCCTGAGACCCAGAGGCTCAGAGACCCTGAGACACAGAGACCCTTAGACCCAGAGGCCCTGAGACCCTGAGACCCTGAGAGACTGAGGCACTGAGACACTGAGACCCTGAGACCCGGAGGCCCTGAGAACCTGAGACACAGAGACCCAGAGGCCCTGAGACCCTGAGACACTGAGACCCAGAGGCCCTGAGACCCTGAGACCCAGAGGCCCTGAGACCCTGAGACCCTGAGACACTGAGACCCAGAGACCATGAGACCCTGAGACGCAGAGGCCCTGAGACCCTGAGAGACAGTGACCCAGAGGCCCTGAGACCCTGAGACACTGAGACTGAGAGACACAGAGACCCAGAGGCTCTGAGACACTGAGACCCTGAGACCCACAGTCCCTGAGGCCGTGAGACCCTGAGACACTGAGACGCTGAGACCCAGAGGCCCTGAGGCCCTGAGACACAGAGACCCCGAGACCGAGAGGCCCTGAGACCCTGAAAGACAGTGACCCAGAGGCCCTGAGCCAGTGAGACACAGAGACCCAGAGACCATGAGACCCAGAGGCCCTGAGACCCTGAGACACTGAGACACTGAGACTCAGATACACAGAGACCCAGAAGCCCTGAGATACTGAGACCCAGAGGCCCTGAGGCCCTGAGGCCCTGAGACCCTGAGACACAGAGACCCTGAGACCCTGAGTGACAGTGACCCAGTGGCCTTGATACAGTGAGACACAAAGACCCAGAGGCCCTGAGACCCTGAGACACAGAGACCCAGAGACCATGAGACCCTGAGACCCTGAGACACTGAGACTCAGAGACACGGAGACCCAGATGCCTTGAGACCCTAAGACACTGAGACCCAGAGACCCTGAGGCCGTGAGACCCTGAGACACTGAGACACTGAGACCCAGAGGCCCTGAGGCCCTGAGACTTGAGACCCTGAGACACAGAGGCCCTGAGATCCTGAGGACCTGAGACCCTGAGACACTGAGACCCTGAGACCCAGATGCCCTGAGACCCTGAAACCCTGAGACACAGAGACCCAGAGGCCCTGAGAACCTGAGACACATACACCCTGAAACCCAGAGGCCCTGAGACACTGAGACCCTGAGGCTCAGACGCCCTGGGGCCCTGTGACCCTGAGACCCTGAGACACAGAGACCCTGAGGCCCAGAGGCCCTGAGACCCTGAGACACTGAGACATTGAGACTCAGAGACCCAGAGATCCAGAGGCCCTGAGACCCTGAGACCCTGTGACACAGAGACCCTGAGACAGTGAGACACTGAGACACTGAGACCCTGAGACCCTGAGACATGGAGACATGGAGACACTGAGGCCCTGAGACACTGAGACCCTGAGACACAGAGGCACTGAGGCCCTGAGCCCCTGAGACACTGAGACTCTGAGACTCTGAGACACTGAGAAACTGAGACCCAGAGACCCTGAGAAGCTGAGACCCTGAGACCAAGAGACACTGAGACAATGTAACCGTGAGACCCTGAGTCACTGAGACACTGAGATCCTGAGACCCAGAGACCCTAAGAAAATGAGACACTGAGAACCTGAGACAATGACACACTGAGACCCTCCGACCCAGGGAACCAAAGACCTTGAGACACTGAGACCCTGAGACCCTGAGACACTGAGAGACTGTGACCATGAGCCCCTGAGACCCAGAGACACTGAGAACTTGAGAGACTGAGACCCTGAGACACTGAGACACTGAGGCACAGAGACCCTGAGACCCAAAGGACCAGAGACGCAGAGACCCTGAGACCCGGAGACCCTGAGACACAGAGACACCGAGACACTGGGACAGAGACATTGAGGAACAGAGACGTTGCGACCCTGAAACCCTGAGACCCTGAGACACTGAGACCCAGAGACCCTGAAGCCAGACACGCAGTGACCCAGAGACCCTGAGACCCTGAGACACTGAGACACAGAGACCCTGAGATACTGAGACCCTGAGACCCAGAGGCCCGAGACCCTGAGACACTGAGACAGTGTGACACAGAGACCCAGAGGCCCTGAGACCCTGAGACACTGAGACACTGAGACCCTGAGACCCAGAGGCCCTGAGACCCTGAGACACTGAGACCCCGAGGCCATGAGACCCTGAGACACTGAGACACTAAGACACTGAGACAATGAGACTCAGAGACCCAGAGACCCAGAGACCCAGAGGCCCTGAGACACTGAGACCCAGAGGCCCTGAGACCCAGAGTCCCAGAGACCCAGAGGCCCTGAGACCCTGAGACACTGAGACCCAGAGGCCCTGAGACCCTGAGACACTGAGACCCAGAGGCACTGAGACACTGAGGCCCTGAGACCCTGAGGCCCTGAGACCCTGAGAACGTGAGACACTGAGACATTGAGACTCAGAGACCCAGAGACATTGAGACTCAGAGACCCAGAGGCTCTGAGACACTGAGACACTGAGACATTGAGACTCAGAGACACAGAGACCTAGAGGCCTTGAGACACAGAGACCCAGAAGCCCAGAGACCCTGAGACACTGAGACACAGAGACCCAAAAGCCCTGAGACCCTGAGACACTGAGAATCAGAGACCCGGAGGCCCTGAGACACTGAGATATTGAGACTCAGGGACACAGAGACCCAGAGGCCCTGAGACCCTGAGACCCTGAGACACAGAGACCCTGAGACCCTGAGACACTTAGACACCCGACTCAGAGACCCAGAGAAACTGAGGCCCTCAGACCCTGAGACACTAAAACCCTGAGAGCCTGAGGCCCTGAGACCCTGAGAACGTGAGACACTGAGACATGGAGACTCAGAGGCCCAGAGACCCAGAGGGCCTGAGACCCTGAGACACTGAGACACTGAGACTCAGAGACACAGAGACATTGAGACTCAGACACCCAGAGGCTCAGAGACACTGAGACACTGAGACATTGAGACTCAGAGACACAGAGACCCAGAGGCCCTGAGACACTGAGACCCAGAGGCCCTGAGACACTGAGGCCCTGAGACCCTGAGGCCCTGAGACCCTGAGAACGTGAGACACTGAGACATTGAGACTCAGAGACCCAGAGACATTGAGACTCAGAGACCCAGAGGCTCTGAGACACTGAGACACTGAGAGATTGAGACTCAGAGACACAGAGACCTAGAGGCCCTGAGACACAGAGACCCAGAAGCCCTGAGACCATGAGACACAGAGACCCAGAGACCCTGAGACCCTGAGACACTGAGACACAGAGACCCAAAGGCCCTGAGACCCTGAGACACTGAGACATTGAGACCCAGAGTCACAGAGACCCAGAGGCCCAGAGACACTGAGAGACTGAGACTCAGAGACACAGAGGCCCTGAGATCCTGAGACCCTGAGACACTGAGACATTGAGACTCATAGAACATAGAACATAGAACATAGAACATTACAGCGCAGAACAGGCCCTTCGGCCCACGATGTTGCGCCGACCAGTTACAAAAACAATGACCCACTAGCCTATACCAATCCCTTTTCGTCCATAAACCTATCCAGAGATCTCTTAAACGCCCCCAAACTAGACGCATCTACAACTGCAGCAGGCAGGGCATTCCAATCCCTCACCACCCGCTGGGTAAAGAACCTACCCCTGACATCCGTCCTGTAGCTACCCCCCCTTAATTTAAAGTCATGCCCCCTCGTGCTAGCTTTCTCCATCCGAGGAAAAAGGCTATCACTATCCACCCTATCTAAACCCCTAATCATCTTATATGTTTCAATAAGATCCCCTCTTAGCCGCCTTCTTCCCAACGAAAACAACCCTAGATCCCTCAGTCTCTCCTCATAGGACCTCCCCACCATACCAGGCAACATCCTAGTAAACCTCCTCTGCACCCTCTCCAACGCCTCCACATCCTTCTTGTAATGCGGGGACCAGAACTGCACACAGTACTCCAAGTGCGGCCGCACTAGAGTAGTGTACAGTTGCAACATTACACTGCGACTCCTAAATTCAATCCCCCTACCAATAAACGCCAAGACACCGTACGCCTTCTTGACAACCTTATCTACTTGATTCCCAACTTTCAGGGATCTATGTACACACACACCTAGATCCCTCTGTTCATCCACACTATTCAAAGTCCTCCCGTTAGCCCTATACTCGACACATCTGTTGCTCCTACCAAAGTGAATTACCTCACACTTCTCCGCATTAAATTCCATCCGCCACCTCTCGGCCCAGCTCTGCAACCTATCTAAGTCTCCCTGCAGACTATGACACCCTTCCTCACAATCTACCACACCTCCAACTTTGGTGTCATCAGCAAATTTACTAATCCACCCAACTATACCCTCATCCAGATCATTAATAAAAATTACAAACAACAGTGGCCCCAAAACAGATCCCTGAGGCACACCACTCGTAACTGCACTCCATGATGAATATTTACCATCCACCACCACCCTCTGTCTCCTATCTGATAGCCAATTCCTGATCCAACTTCCTAGATTACCCACAATCCCATACATCCGCATTTTCTGCAGAAGCCTACCATGGTGAACCTTATCGAACGCCTTACTAAAATCCATGTATACCACGTCAACTGCCTTACCCCCATCCACCTCTTTGGTCACCTTCTCAAAAAACTCAATAAGGTTAGTAAGGCACGACCTACCTGCTACAAAACCATGCTGACTATTTCTAATCAATTCATTACACTCCAAATAACTATAAATCCTATCCCTAATAATTTTTTCTAAAACCTTGCCCACAACAGAAGTAAGACTCACCGGTCTATAATTCCCGGCAAAGTCTCTGTTCCCCTTCTTAAACAATGGGACAACATTCGCTATCCTCCAATCCTCCGGGACTACACCAGAGACCAATGACGACCTGAAGATCTGAGCCAGAGGCTCTGCAATCACCTCTCTAGCCTCCCAGAGAATCCTAGGGTAGATCCCATCCGGACCAGGGGACTTATCTATTTTCAGCCCCTCAAGAATTTCCAGCACATCCTCTTTATCAACCGTAATACTTTCTATTTTACACCCCTGCGACCCAATGTCCTCCTCAGCTATATTCATGTCCCCCTGCGTGAACACCGAAGAGAAATATTGGTTCAATACTTCTCCAATCTCCTCCGGTTCCACACACAACTTCCCCCTGCTGTCTGTAACTGGCCCTAATCTTGCCCTGACCAACCTTCTGTTCTTGACATACTTATAGAACGCCTTAGGATTCTCCTTAATCCTATCAGCCAAAGTCTTCTCATGTCCTCTTTTAGCCCTTCTCAACTCACTCTTCAACTCCCTCCTAGCCAATCTAAAGCTTTCTAGTGCACTATCTGAGCCCTCCAATCTCATCCGAACATAAGCCTCCTTTTTCTTTTTAACCATCGACTCAACTCTTTTAGTGCACCACGGTTCCCTAGATCTACCAAATCCACCATGCCTGACAGGGACATACCTATCAAGGACTCGCAGTAGCTGCTCCTTGAAAAAATTCCACATTTCAGATGTTCCCAGTCCCTGCAATCCCCTAATCCAATCCATGCTTCCTAATTCACTCCTGATAGCCTCATAATCGCCCTTACCCCAGCTAAAATTGCTGACCCGAGGTTCACGCCTATCTCTTCCCATCACTAAGGTGAACGTAACCGAATTGTGGTCACTATCACCAAAATGCACACCAACTTCCAAGTCTAGCACCTGGTCTGGCTCATTTCCCAGCACCAAATCCAATATAGCCTCACCTCTAGTTGGCCTGTCTACATACTGAGACAAAAAACCTTCCTGCACGCTTTGTACAAACACTGACCCCTCTAGCGAGCTAGAACTATAGCAACTCCAATCAATATTCGTAAAGTTAAAGTCCCCCATAACAATTACCCTATTACTTTCACTCCTAACCCGGATTGTCTCCGCAATCCTTTCCTCAACCTCTCTAGAACTTTTAGGAGGTCTATAAAAGACTCCCAACAGGGTGACCTCTCCTCTCCTATTTCTAATCTCCGCCCATACTACCTCAACTGACAAGTCCTCATCAAACTTTCTCTCCGACACTGTGATACAGTCCTTGACTAGCAATGCTACCCCACCCCCCCTTCTACCTTCTTCTCTACTCCGACTAAAGCATTTGTACCCCGGAACCTGCAACATCCATTCCTGACCCTGCTCTATCCAAGTCTCAGAAATGGCCACAACATCAAAGTCCCAGGTACTGATCCACGCTGCAAGTTCATCCACTTTATTGCGAATACTCCTCGCATTAAAGTACACGCATTTCAAACCCTGCTCCGCCCCACCCCCACTATGCCGTGCCTTGCATTCCCCAACTATGCCCCCCTCACTTTCACCCCCTTTCCTCACTATCCCTCCCCCCCTCCGAATCAGTTTAAACCTTCCTGCATCGCTTTTGCAAATTTACCCCCCAGGATATTGATTCCCCTCTGGTTCAGGTGTAGACCATCCCTCTTATAGAGGTCCCACCTTCCCCAGAATGAGCCCCAATTGCTCAAGTACCTGAACCCCTCCCTCCTGCACCATCCCCTCAGCCACGAGTTCAAACTTTCCCTCTCCCTATTCCTCTCTAATCTATCCCGTGGCACAGGCAAGAGTCCAGATATAACTACTCTTTCTGACTTCGCCTTGAGTTTCCATCCCAACTCCATAAATCTTTGCTTAATCTCCCCTTCCCTTAATCTCCCTATGTCATGTGTCCCCACATGAACTATAACTTGGGGTTGATCTCCCTCTCCCCTAAGAGTCCTGAATACTCTGTCCGATACATCCTGGACCCCAGCCCCTGGTAGGCAACACACCAGCCCAGAGTCCCTACCCTTACCTCCAACTCTCCTATCCGTCCCCATAACCGTGGAGTCCCCAATCACGAGGCCCAATCTCTTACCCCTAACCACCTGAGGCTTGCCAATAGGCTCACCCCCAGAGACCTGCTCCCTTTGGCTATCCCCAGTTGATTTCTCCTCAACTGTAGCCTCCAGGACCGAGAACCTATTTTGGAGGGGAACAGCCCCAGGGGATTGTCCCCCCAACTGCTTTTTGCCCCTCTTCCTGGCAGTGACCCAAGACTTATTCCTAGGAGTGACTATCTCCTTATAACTCCTTTCTATGTCCTGCTCCACTTCCCGAATTATACGGAGCTCCTCTAATTCCCCTTCCAGCTCCTTTACACGCTCCTCCAGAAACTGCAATCTAACACACTTCCCACAAGTAAAATCACCTGAAACACTGTGGGAGTCCCTCACTACATACATCCCACAGGAGATGCAGCTTACAGCCTGAACTGCCATCCCTGAATCAATTACCAGCAGAAAAGTAAGAATATAAAAAAAAACTTCCCTCACACTTATAATTAGGTTAGAGGAGGTGGAAGGGTGGGATTCTCTACCAGTGTAGAGAATCGGGAATCCTCTCTGCACTAATTTATAGTGACTCAGAGACCCAAAGAAACTGAGGCCCTCAGACACTGAGACACTGAGACCCAGAGGCCTTGAGACACTAACGCCCTGAGACCCTGAGGCCCTGAGACCCTGAGAACGTGAGATACTGAGACATTGAGACTCAGAGACCCAGAGACCCATAGGGCCTGAGACACTGAGACACTGAGACTCAGAGACACAGAGACCCAGAGACCCAGAGGCCCTGAGACCCTGAGACACTGAGACACTGAGACTCAGATACACAGAGACCCAGAAGCCCTGAGACACTGAGGCCCTAAGACCCAGAGTCCCTGAGGCCGTGAGACCCTGAGACACTGAGACCCAGAGGCCCTGAGGCCCTGAGACACTGAGACCCTGAGACCCAGAGGCCCTGAGGCTCTGAGACCCTGAGACCCTGAGTGACAGTGACCCAGTGGCCTTGATACAGTGAGACACAAAGACCCAGAGGCCCTGAGACCCTGAGACACAGAGACCCAGAGACCATGAGACCCAGAGACCCTGAGACACTGAGACACTGAGACACTGAGACTCAGAGACACGCAGACCCAGAGGCCTTGAGACCCTAAGACACTGAGACCCAGAGGCCCTGAGGCCGTGAGACCCTGAGACCCTGAGACACTGAGACCCAGAGGCCCTGAGACCCTGAGACACAGAGACCCAGAGGCCCTGAGACACTGCGACCCTGAGACCCAGAGGCCCTGAGACCCTGAGACACTGAGACCCAGAGGCCCTGAGACCCAGAGTCCCAGAGACCCAGAGGCCCTGAGACACTGAGGCCCTGAGACCCTGACAACGTGAGACACTGAGACATTGAGACTCAGAGACCCAGAGACATTGAGACTCAGAGACCCAGAGGCTCTGAGACACTGAGACACTGAGACATTGAGACTCAGAGACACAGAGACCTAGAGGCCCTGAGACACAGAGACCCAGAAGCCCTGAGACCCTGAGGCACAGAGACCCAGAGACCCTGAGACACTGAGACACAGAGACCCAAAGGCCCTGAGACCCTGAGACCCTGGGACACTGAGACATTGAGACTCAGAGACACAGAGACCCCGATGCCCTGAGACCCTGAGACCCTGAGACACTATGACTCAGAGGCCCTGAGACCCTGAGACCCTGAGACACTGAGACTCAGAGAGCCAGAGAAACTGAGGCCCTCAGACCCTGAGACACTGAGACCCAGAGGCCTTGAGACACTCACGCCCTGAGACCCTGAGGCCCTGAGACCCTGAGAACGTGAGACACTGAGACATTGAGACTCAGAGACCCAGAGACCCAGAGGGCCTGAGACACAGAGACCCAGACACCCTGAGACCCTGACACACTGAGACCCTGAGACCCAAAGGCACTGAGACACTGAGAAACTGAGACCCTGAGACACTGAGACACAGAGACACTGAGCCCGGAGACACAGAGACACTGAGACACAGAGGCACTGAGGCCCTGAGCCCCTGAGACACTGAAACTCTGAGTCCCTGACACTCTGAGACACTGAGAAACTGAGACCCTGAGACACTGAAACCCTGAGGCACTGACACAATGTGACCATGAGACCCTGAGACACTGAGACACTGAAAACCCTGAAGCCGAGAAAACCTGAGAAAATGAGACACTGAGAACCTGAGACAATGAGACACTGAGACACTGAGAGCTGGGACCATGAGACAGAGAGACACTGAGACCCTGAGACACTGAGAGACTGTGACCATGAGACCCTGAGAAAACTGATACACTGAGACCCAGAAACCCTGAGAACGAGAGATCCAGAGACCCTGAGACACAGAAACCGTGAGACCCTGAGATACAGAGGCCCTGAGACTCTAAGACCCTGAGACACTGAGACACTGAGACCCTGAGACCCAGAGGCCCTGAGACCCTGAGACCCTGAGACCCTGAGACACAGAGACCCAGAGGCCCTGAGACCCTGAGACACTGAGACCCTGAGATCAAGAGGCCCTCAGACCCTGAGAACCTGAGATCCTGAGACACAGAGGCCCTGAGACCCTAAGACACAGAGGCCCTGAGACCCAGATGCCCTGAGGACCTGAGACCCTGAGACCCAGAGGCACTGAGACCCTGAGACACAGCGACCCAGAGGCTCTGAGACCCTGAGACACAGAGACCCAGAGGCCCTGAGAACCTGCGACCCTGAGACACTGAGACTCAGAGACCCAGAGGTCCTGAGACACTGAGACACCGAGACACTGAGACCCAGAGGCCCTGAGACCCTGAGACATTGAGACACTGAGACATTGAGACACTGAGACATTGAGACTCAGAGACCCAGAGGCCCTGAGACACTGAGACTCAGAGGCCTTGAGATCCTGAGACACTCAGACACTGAGACATTGAGACTCAGAGACCCAGAGACCCAGAGGCCATGAGACCCTGAGACACTGAGACATTGAGACATTGAGACCCAGAGACCCAAAGGCCCTGAGACCCTGAGAGACTGAGACAAAGAGACCCAGAGGCCCTGAGACCCTGAGACCCTGAGACACAGAGACCCAGCGGCCCTGAGACCCTGAGACCCAGAGGCCCTGAGAACCTGCGACCCTGAGACACTGAGATTCAGAGACCCAGAGGCCCTGACAGACAGAGACCCAGAGGTCCTGAGACACTGAGACACCGAGACACTGAGACCCAGAGGCCCTGAGACACTGAGACACAGACACCCAGAGGCCCTGGGACCATGGGACCCTGAGACACTGAGACATGGAGACTCAGAGGCCAAGAGACCCACAG
Organism: Carcharhinus amblyrhynchos; assembly: GCF_965287045.1. Taxonomy (NCBI): domain Eukaryota; kingdom Metazoa; phylum Chordata; class Chondrichthyes; order Carcharhiniformes; family Carcharhinidae; genus Carcharhinus; species Carcharhinus amblyrhynchos. The sequence goes on along the minus strand of NW_027649831.1, from coordinate 573,897 downwards.
GCCCTGAGACTCTGAGACACTGAAACACTGAGACATTGAGACCCAGAGACGCAGAGGCCCTGAGACCCTGAAACACTGAGACCCTGAGACCTTGAGGTCCTGAGACACTGAGACACAGAGACCCAGATGCCCTGAGACCCTGAGACACTGAGACCCAGAGATCCAGAGACCCAGAGGCCATGAAACCCTGAGACACAGAGGCCCAGAGACCCTGAGACCCTGAGACACTGAGACCCTGAGACCCAGAGGTCCTGAGACCCTGAGACACAGAGACCCAGAGGCCCTGACACCCTGAGACCCTGAGACAATGAGACCCTGAGACCCAGACGCCCTGAGACCCTGAGACCCTGAGACACAGAGACCCTGAGACCCAGAGGCCCTGAGACCCTGAGACACAGAGACCCAGATGCCCTGAGACCCTGAGACACTGAGACACGGAGAAAAAGATGCCCTGGGACCCTGAGACACTGAGACCCTGAGACCCAGAGGCCCTGAGACAATGAGTCACTGAGACACTGAGAATCAGAGACCCAGAGGCCCTGAGACCCTGAGAACCTGAGACACATAGACCCACAGGCCCTGAGACCCTGAGACACTGAGACTCAGAGGCCTTGAGATCCTGAGACATCAGACACTGAGACATTGAGACTCAGAGACCCAGAGACCCAGAGGCCATAAGACCCTGAGACCCTGAGACACTGAGACCCTGAGACCCTGAGACACTGAGACATTGAGACATTGAGACCCAGAGACCCAAAGGCCCTGAGACCCTGAGACAAAGAGACCCAGAGGCCCTGAGACCCTGAGACACTGAGACACAGACACCCAGAGGCCCTGAGACCATGGGACCCTGAGACACTGAGACATTGAGACTCAGAGGCCAAGAGACCCAGAGGCCCTGAGACTCTGAGACACTGAAACACTGAGGCATTGAGACCCAGAGACGCAGAGGCCCTGAGACCCTGATACACTGAGACCCTGAGGTCCGGAGACACTGAGACACAGAGACCCTGAGGTCCGGAGACACTGAGACACAGAGACCCAGGGGCCCAGAGACCCTGAGACACTGAGACATTGAGACATTGAGACCCAGAGACCCAAAGGCCCTGAGACCCTGAGACAAAGAGACCCAGAGGCCCTGAGACCCTGAGACACTGAGGCACAGATACCCAGAGGCCCTGAGAACATGGGACCCTGAGACACTGAGACATTGAGACTCAGAGGCCAATAGACCCACAGGACCAGAGACACTGAGACACTGAGACACAGACACCCAGAGGCCCTGAGACCATGGGACCCTGAAACACTGAGACATTGAGACTCAGAGGCCAAGAGACCCACAGGCCCTGAGACACTGAGACACTGAGACACAGAGACCCAGAGGCCCTGAGACTCTGAGACACTGAGACCCTGAGACCCAGAAGCCCTGAGACCCTGAGACACTGAGACACAGACACCCAGATGCCCTGAGACCCTGGAACCCTGAGACCCTGAGACGTTGAGACATTGAGACTCAGAGACCCAGAGACACTGAGACCCGGAGACACTGAGACATTGAGACTCAGAGACACAGAGATCCAGAGGCCCTGAGACCCTGAGACACAGAGATCCAGAGGCCCGGAGACCCTTAGACACAGAGACCCAGAGGAACTGAGACACTGAGACCCAGAGACCCAGAGGCCCTGAGACCCTGAGACATTGAGACATTGAGACTCAGCGACCCAGAGACCCTGAGACCCTGAGACCCAGATGCCCTGAGACCCTGAGATACTGAGACCCTGAGACCCTGAGGCCCTGAGACCCTGAGACACTGAGACACAGAGACCCAGAGGCCCTGAGACCCTGAGACACAGAGACTCAGAGACCCAGAGGCCCTGAGAACCTGCGACCCTGAGACACTGAGACTCAGAGACCCAGAGGTCCTGAGACACTGAGACACTGAGACACCGAGACACTGAGACCCAGAGGCCCTGAGACCCTGAGACATTGAGACACTGAGACATTGAGACACTGAGACATTGAGACTCAGAGACCCAGAGGCCCTGAGACACTGAGACTCAGAGGCCTTGAGATCCTGAGACACTCAGACACTGAGACATTGAGACTCAGAGACCCAGAGACCCAGAGGCCATGAGACCCTGAGACACTGAACATAGAACATAGAACATAGAACATTACAGCGCAGAACAGGCCCTTCGGCCCACGATGTTGCGCCGACCAGTTACAAAAACAATGACCCACTAGCCTATACCAATCCCTTTTCGTCCATAAACCTATCCAGAGATCTCTTAAACGCCCCCAAACTAGACGCATTTACAACTGCAGCAGGCAGGGCATTCCAATCCCTCACCACCCGCTGGGTAAAGAACCTACCCCTGACATCCGTCCTGTAGCTACCCCCCCTTAATTTAAAGCCATGCCCCCTCGTGCTAGCTTTCTCCATCCGAGGAAAAAGGCTATCACTATCCACCCTATCTAAACCTCTAATCATCTTATATGTTTCAATAAGATCCCCTCTTAGCCGCCTTCTTTCCAACGAAAACAACCCTAGATCCCTCAGTCTCTCCTCATAGGACCTCCCCACCATACCAGGCAACATCCTAGTAAACCTCCTCTGCACCCTCTCCAACGCCTCCACATCCTTCTTGTAATGCGGGGACCAGAACTGCACACAGTACTCCAAGTGCGGCCGCACTAGAGTAGTGTACAGTTGCAACATTACACTGCGACTCCTAAATTCAATCCCCCTACCAATAAACGCCAAGACACCGTATGCCTTCTTGACAACCTTATCTACTTGATTCCCAACTTTCAGGGATCTATGTACACACACACCTAGATCCCTCTGTTCATCCACACTATTCAAAGTCCTCCCGTTAGCCCTATACTCGACACATCTGTTGCTCCTACCAAAGTGAATTACCTCACACTTCTCCGCATTAAATTCCATCCGCCACCTCTCGGCCCAGCTCTGCAACCTATCTAAGTCTCCCTGCAGACTATGACACCCTTCCTCACAATCTACCACACCTCCAACTTTGGTGTCATCAGCAAATTTACTAATCCACCCAACTATACCCTCATCCAGATCATTAATAAAAATTACAAACAACAGTGGCCCCAAAACAGATCCCTGAGGCACACCACTCGTAACTGCACTCCATGATGAATATTTACCATCCACCACCACCCTCTGTCTCCTATCTGATAGCCAATTCCTGATCCAACTTCCTAGATTACCCACAATCCCATACATCTGCATTTTCTGCAGAAGCCTACCATGGTGAACCTTATCGAACGCCTTACTAAAATCCATGTATACCACGTCAACTGCCTTACCCCCATCCACCTCTTTGGTCACCTTCTCAAAAAACTCAATAAGGTTAGTAAGGCACGACCTACCCGCTACAAAACCATGCTGACTATTTCTAATCAATTCATTACACTCCAAATAACTATAAATCCTATCCCTAATAATTTTTTCTAAAACCTTGCCCACAACAGAAGTAAGACTCACCGGTCTATAATTCCCGGCAAAGTCTCTGTTCCCCTTCTTAAACAATGGGACAACATTCGCTATCCTCCAATCCTCCGGGACTACACCAGAGACCAATGACGACCTGAAGATCTGAGCCAGAGGCTCTGCAATCACCTCTCTAGCCTCCCAGAGAATCCTAGGGTAGATCCCATCCGGACCAGGGGACTTATCTATTTTCAGCCCCTCAAGAATTTCCAGCACATCCTCTTTATCAACCGTAATACTGTCTATTTTACACCCCTGCAACCCAATGTCCTCCTCAGCTATATTCATGTCCCCCTGCGTGAACACCGAAGAGAAATATTGGTTCAATACTTCTCCAATCTCCTCCGGTTCCACACACAACTTCCCCCTGCTGTCTGTAACGGGCCCTAATCTTGCCCTGACCAACCTTCTGTTCTTGACATACCTATAGAATGCCTTAGGATTCTCCTTAATCCTATCAGCCAAAGTCTTCTCATGTCCTCTTTTAGCCCTTCTCAACTCACTGAGACATTGAGACCCAGAGACCCAAAGGCCCTGAGACCCTGAGAGACTGAGACAAAGAGACCCAGAGGCCCTGAGACCCTGAGACCCTGAGACACAGAGACCCAGCGGCCCTGAGACACTGAGACCCTGAGACCCAGAGGCCCTGAGAACCTGCGACCCTGAGACACTGAGATTCAGAGACCCAGAGGCCCTGAGAGACAGAGACCCAGAGGTCCTGAGACACTGAGACACCGAGACACTGAGACCCAGAGGCCCTGAGACACTGAGACACAGACACCCAGAGGCCCTGGGACCATGGGACCCTGAGACACTGAGACATGGAGACTCAGAGGCCAAGAGACCCACAGGCCCTGAGACTCTGAGACACTGAAACACTGAGACATTGAGACCCAGAGACGCAGAGGCCCTGAGACCCTGAAACACTGAGACCCTGAGACCTTGAGGTCCTGAGACACTGAGACACAGAGACCCAGAGGCCCTGAGACCCTGAGACCCTGGGACACTGAGACATTGAGACTCAGAGACACAGAGACCCAGATGCCCTGAGACCCTGAGACACTGAGACACTATGACCCAGAGGCCCTGAGACCCTGAGACACTGAGAGACTGAGACTCAGAGACACAGAGGCCCTGAGATCCTGAGACCCTGAGACACTGAGACATTGAGACTCAGAGACCCAAAGAAACTGAGGCCCTCAGACCCTGAGACACTGAGACCCAGAGGCCTTGAGACACTAACGCCCTGAGACCCTGAGGCCCTGAGACCCTGAGAAAGTGAGACACTGAGACATTGAGACTCAGAGACCCAGAGACCCATAGGGCCTGACACACTGAGACACTGAGACTCAGAGACACAGAGACCCAGAGACCCAGAGGCCCTGAGACCCTGAGACACTGAGACACTGAGACTCAGATACACAGAGACCCAGAAGCCCTGAGACACTGAGACCCTAAGACCCAGAGTCCCTGAGGCCGTGAGACCCTGAGACACTGAGACCCAGAGGCCCTGAGGCCCTGAGACACTGAGACCCTGAGACCCAGAGGCCCTGAGGCTCTGAGACCCTGAGACCCTGAGTGACAGTGACCCAGTGGCCTTGATACAGTGAGACACAAAGACCCAGAGGCCCTGAGACCCTGAGACACAGAGACCCAGAGACCATGAGACCCAGAGACCCTGAGACACTGAGACACTGAGACTCAGAGACACGCAGACCCAGAGGCCTTGAGACCCTAAGACACTGAGACCCAGAGGCCCTGAGGCCGTGAGACCCTGAGACCCTGAGACACTGAGACCCAGAGGCCCTGAGACCCTGAGACACAGAGACCCAGAGGCCCTGAGACACTGAGACCCTGAGACCCAGAGGCCCTGAGACCCTGAGACACTGAGACCCAGAGGCCCTGAGACCCAGAGTCCCAGAGACCCAGAGGCCCTGAGACCCTGAGACACTGAGACCCAGAGGCCCTGAGACACTGAGGCCCTGAGACCCTGACAACGTGAGACACTGAGACATTGAGACTCAGAGACCCAGAGACATTGAGACTCAGAGACCCAGAGGCTCTGAGACACTGAGACACTGAGACATTGAGACTCAGAGACTTAGAGACCTAGAGGCCCTGAGACACAGAGACCCAGAAGCCCTGAGACCCTGAGGCACAGAGACCCAGAGACCCAGAGACCCTGAGACACTGAGACACAGAGACCCAAAGGCCCTGAGACCCTGAGACCCTGGGACACTGAGACATTGAGACTCAGAGACACAGAGACCCCGATGCCCTGAGACCCTGAGACCCTGAGACACTATGACCCAGAGGCCCTGAGACCCTGAGACCCTGAGACACTGAGACTCAGAGAGCCAGAGAAACTGAGGCCCTCAGACCCTGAGACACTGAGACCCAGAGGCCTTGAGACACTCACGCCCTGAGACCCTGAGGCCCTGAGACCCTGAGAACGTGAGACACTGAGACATTGAGACTCAGAGACCCAGAGACCCAGAGGGCCTGAGACACAGAGACCCAGACACCCTGAGACCCTGACACACTGAGACCCTGAGACCCAAAGGCACTGAGACCCTGAGACACTGAGACCCTGAGGCCCAGACGCCCTGAGACCCTGAAACACAGAGACCCAAAAGCCCTGAGACCCTGAGACACTGAGAATCAGAGACCCGGAGGCCCTGAGACCCTGAGACACTGAAATATTGAGATTCAGGGTCACAGAGACCCAGAGTCCCTGAGACACTGAGACCCTGAGACACAGAGGCCCTGAGACCCTGAGACACTTAGACACTGAGACTCAGAGGCACAGAGGCCCTGAGATCCTGAGACCCTGAGACACTGAGTCGTTGAGACTCAGAGACCCAGAGAAACTGAGGCCCTCAGATCCTGAAACACTGAGACCCAGAGGCCCTGAGACACTTAAACCCTGAGACCCTGAGGCCCTGAGACCCTGAGAACGTGAGACACTGAGACATTGAGACTCAGAGACCCAGAGACCCAGATGGCCTGAGACCCTGAGACACTGAGACACTGAGACTCAGAGACACAGAGACATTGAGACTCAGACACCCAGAGGTTCAGAGACACTGAGACACTGAGACATTGAGACTCAGAGACACAGAGACCCAGAGGGCCTGAGACACAGAGACCCAGACACCCTGACACCCTGACACACCGAGACCCTGAGACCCAAAGGCACTGAGACCCTGAGACACTGAGACTCAGACACACAGAGACATTGAGACTCAGACACCCAGAGGCTCAGAGACACTGAGACACTGAGACTTAGAGACACAGAGACCCAGGAGCCCTGAGACACTGAGACCCAGAGACCCAGAGGCCCTGAGGCCCTGAGACACAGAGACCCAGAGGCCCTGAGAACCTGAGACCCTGAGACTCAGAGACCCAGAGATCCAGAGGACCTGAGACCCAGAGACAGTGAGATCAACAGACCAAGAGACCCAGAGAACCAGACATCCAGAGACCATGAGACCCTGAGACACTAAGACCCAGGCACGCAGTGACCCAGAGATCCTGAGATCCTGAGACTCTGAGACACTGAGACCATGAGACACAGAGACCCAGACACCCTGAGGAACTGAGACCCAGAGACCCAGAGAAACAGAGACCCTGAGACACAGAGACAGTGAGACCCACAGACCAAGAGACCCAGAGAACCAGAGACCCCGAGACCCTGAGACACTGAGACCCTGAGACATTGAGACACTGCGACACTGAGACACTGAGACACGGAGACCCAGAGACCCACAGGCCCTGAGACACTGAGAAACTGAGACCCTGAGACACTGAGACACAGAGACACTGAGCCCGGAGACACAGAGACACTGAGACACAGAGGCACTGAGACCTGAGCCCCTGAGACACTGAAACTCTGAGTCCCTGACACTCTGAGACACTGAGAAACTGAGACCCTGAGACACTGAAACCCTGAGGCACTGACACAATGTGACCATGAGACCCTGAGACACTGAGACACTGAAAACCCTGAAGCCGAGAAAACCTGAGAAAATGAGACACTGAGAACCTGAGACAATGAGACACTGAGACACTGAGAGCTGGGACCATGAGACAGAGAGACACTGAGACCCTGAGACACTGAGAGACTGTGACCATGAGACCCTGAGAAAACTGATACACTGAGACCCAGAAACCCTGAGAACGAGAGATCCAGAGACCCTGAGACACAGAAACCGTGAGACCCTGAGATACAGAGGCCCTGAGACTCTAAGACCCTGAGACACTGAGACACTGAGACCCTGAGACCCAGAGGCCCTGAGACCCTGAGACCCTGAGACCCTGAGACACAGAGACCCAGAGGCCCTGAGACCCTGAGACACTGAGACCCTGAGATCAAGAGGCCCTCAGACCCTGAGAACCTGAGATCCTGAGACACAGAGGCCCTGAGACCCTAAGACACAGAGGCCCTGAGACCCAGATGCCCTGAGGACCTGAGACCCTGAGACCCAGAGGCACTGAGACCCTGAGACACAGAGACCCAGAGGCTCTGAGACCCTGAGACACAGAGACTCAGAGACCCAGAGGCCCTGAGAACCTGCGACCCTGAGACACTGAGACTCAGAGACCCAGAGGTCCTGAGACACTGAGACACCGAGACACTGAGACCCAGAGGCCCTGAGACCCTGAGACATTGAGAAACTGAGACATTGAGACACTGAGACATTGAGACTCAGAGACCCAGAGGCCCTGAGACACTGAGACTCAGAGGCCTTGAGATCCTGAGACACTCAGACACTGAGCCATTGAGACTCAGAGACCCAGAGACCCAGAGGCCATGAGACCCTGAGACACTGAGACATTGAGACATTGAGACCCAGAGACCCAAAGGCCCTGAGACCCTGAGAGACTGAGACAAAGAGACCCAGAGGCCCTGAGACCCTGAGACCCTGAGACACAGAGACCCAGCGGCCCTGAGACCCTGAGACCCTGAGACCCAGAGGCCCTGAGAACCTGCGACCCTGAGACACTGAGATTCAGAGACCCAGAGGCCCTGACAGACAGAAACCCAGAGGTCCTGAGACACTGAGACACCGAGACACTGAGACCCAGAGGCCCTGAGACACTGAGACACAGACACCCAGAGGCCCTGGGACCATGGGACCCTGAGACACTGAGACATGGAGACTCAGAGGCCAAGAGACCCACAGGCCCTGAGACTCTGAGATACTGAAACACTGAGACATTGAGACCCAGAGACGCAGAGGCCCTGAGACCCTGAAACACTGAGACCCTGAGACCTTGAGGTCCTGAGACACTGAGACACAGAGACCCAGATGCCCTGAGACCCTGAGACACTGAGACCCAGAGATCCAGAGACCCAGAGGCCCTGAAACCCTGAGACACAGAGGCCCAGAGACCCTGAGACCCTGAGACACTGAGACCCTGAGACCCAGAGGTCCTGAGACCCTGAGACACAGAGACCCAGAGGCACTGACACCCTGAGACCCTGAGACAATGAGACCCTGAGACCCTGAGACACTGAGACATTGAGACATTGAGACCCAGAGACCCAAAGGCCCTGAGACCCTGAGACAATGAGACCCTGAGACCCAGACGCCCTGAGACCCTGAGACCCTGAGACACAGAGACCCTGAGACCCAGAAGCCCTGAGACCCTGAGACACAGAGACCCAGAGACCCTGAGACACTGAGACACAGAGACCCAAAGGCCCTGAGACACTGAGACATTGAGACCCAGAGGCACAGAGACCCAGAGGCCCTGAGACCCTGAGACACTATGACCCAGAGGCCCTGAGACCCTGAGACACTGAGACACTGAGACTCCGAGACCCAGAGAAACTGAGGCCCTCAGACCCTGAGACACTGAGACTCAGAGGCCTTGAGACACTAACGCCCTGAGGCCCTGAGACCCTGAGAACGTGAGACACTGAGACCCTGAGACACAGAGACCCAGACACCCTGAGACCCTGAGACACTGAGACCCTGAGGCCCAGATGCCCTGAGACCTGAGACACAGAGACCCAAAAGCCCTGAGACCCTGAGACACTGAGAATCAGAGACCCGGAGGCCCTGAGACCCTGAGACACTGAGATATTGAGACTCAGGGACACAGAGACCCAGAGGCCCTGAGACCCTGAGACCCTGAGAGACAGAGACCCAGAGGCCCTGAGACCCTGAGACACTGAGACCCTGAGATCAAGAGGCCCTCAGACCCTGAGAACCTGAGATCCTGAGACACAGAGGCCCTGAGACCCTAAGACACAGAGGCCCTGAGACCCAGATGACCTGAGGACCTGAGACCCTGAGACCCAGAGGCACTGAGACCCTGAGACACAGAGACCCAGAGGCTCTGAGACCCTGAGACACAGAGACTCAGAGACCCAGAGGCCCTGAGAACCTGCGACCCTGAGACACTGAGACTCAGAGACCCAGAGGTCCTGAGACACTGAGACACCGAGACACTGAGACCCAGAGGCCCTGAGACCCTGAGACATTGAGACACTGAGACATTGAGACACTGAGACATTGAGACTCAGAGACCCAGAGGCCCTGAGACACTGAGACTCAGAGGCCTTGAGATCCTGAGACACTCAGACACTGAGCCATTGAGACTCAGAGACCCAGAGACCCAGAGGCCATGAGACCCTGAGACACTGAGACATTGAGACATTGAGACCCAGAGACCCAAAGGCCCTGAGACCCTGAGAGACTGAGACAAAGAGACTCAGAGGCCCTGAGACCCTGAGACCCTGAGACACAGAGACCCAGCGGCCCTGAGACCCTGAGACCCTGAGACCCAGAGGCCCTGAGAACCTGCGACCCTGAGACACTGAGATTCAGAGACCCAGAGGCCCTGACAGACAGAAACCCAGAGGTCCTGAGACACTGAGACACCGAGACACTGAGACCCAGAGGCCCTGAGACACTGAGACACAGACACCCAGAGGCCCTGGGACCATGGGACCCTGAGACACTGAGACATGGAGACTCAGAGGCCAAGAGACCCACAGGCCCTGAGACTCTGAGATACTGAAACACTGAGACATTGAGACCCAGAGACGCAGAGGCCCTGAGACCCTGAAACACTGAGACCCTGAGACCTTGAGGTCCTGAGACACTGAGACACAGAGACCCAGATGCCCTGAGACCCTGAGACACTGAGACCCAGAGATCCAGAGACCCAGAGGCCCTGAAACCCTGAGACACAGAGGCCCAGAGACCCTGAGACCCTGAGACACTGAGACCCTGAGACCCAGAGGTCCTGAGACCCTGAGACACAGAGACCCAGAGGCACTGACACCCTGAGACCCTGAGACAATGAGACCCTGAGACCCTGAGACACTGAGACATTGAGACATTGAGACCCAGAGACCCAAAGGCCCTGAGACCCTGAGACAATGAGACCCTGAGACCCAGACGCCCTGAGACCCTGAGACCCTGAGACACAGAGACCCTGAGACCCAGAAGCCCTGAGACCCTGAGACACAGAGACCCAGAGACCCTGAGACACTGAGACACAGAGACCCAAAGGCCCTGAGACACTGAGACATTGAGACCCAGAGGCACAGAGACCCAGAGGCCCTGAGACCCTGAGACACTATGACCCAGAGGCCCTGAGACCCTGAGACACTGAGACACTGAGACTCCGAGACCCAGAGAAACTGAGGCCCTCAGACCCTGAGACACTGAGACTCAGAGGCCTTGAGACACTAACGCCCTGAGACCCTGAGGCCCTGAGACCCTGAGAACGTGAGACACTGAGACCCTGAGACACAGAGACCCAGACACCCTGAGACCCTGAGACACTGAGACCCTGAGGCCCAGATGCCCTGAGACCTGAGACACAGAGACCCAAAAGCCCTGAGACCCTGAGACACTGAGAATCAGAGACCCGGAGGCCCTGAGACCCTGAGACACTGAGATATTGAGACTCAGGGACACAGAGACCCAGAGGCCCTGAGACCCTGAGACCCTGAGAGACAGAGACCCAGAGGCCCTGAGACCCTGAGACACTGAGACACTGAGACACTGAGACTCAGATACACGGAGACCCAGAAGCCCTGAGACACTGAGACCCAGAGGCCCTGAGGCCCTGAGGCCCTGAGACACAGAGACCCTGAGACCCTGAGTGACAGTGACCCAGTGGCCTTGATACAGTGAGACACAAAGACCCAGAGGCCCTGAGACCCTGAGACACAGAGACCCAGAGACCATGAGACCCAGAGACCCTGAGACCCTGAGACACTGAGACTCAGAGACACGGAGACCCAGATGCCTTGAGACCCTAAGACACTGAGACCCAGAGACCCTGAGGCCGTGAGACCCTGAGACACTGAGACACTGAGACCCAGAGGCCCTGAGGCCCTGAGACTTGAGACCCTGAGACACAGAGGCCCTGAGATCCTGAGGACCTGAGACCCTGAGACACTGAGACCCTGAGACCCAGATGCCCTGAGACCCTGAAACCCTGAGACACAGAGACCCAGAGGCCCTGAGACCCTGAGACCCTGAGACACATACACCCTGAAACCCAGAGGCCCTGAGACACTGAAAACCTGAGGCTCAGACGCCCTGGGGCCCTGTGACCCTGAGACCCTGAGACACAGAGACCCTGAGGCCCAGAGGCCCTGAGACCCTGAGACACTGAGACATTGAGACTCAGAGACCCAGAGATCCAGAGGCCCTGAGACCCTGAGACCCTGTGACACAGAGACCCTGAGACAGTGAGACACTGAGACACTGAGACCCTGAGACCCTGAGACATGGAGACATGGAGACACTGAGGCCCTGAGACACTGAGACCCTGAGACACAGAGGCACTGAGGCCCTGAGCCCCTGAGACACTGAGACTCTGAGACTCTGAGACACTGAGAAACTGAGACCCAGAGACCCTGAGAAGCTGAGACCCTGAGACCAAGAGACACTGAGACAATGTAACCGTGAGACCCTGAGTCACTGAGACACTGAGATCCTGAGACCCAGAGACCCTAAGAAAATGAGACACTGAGAACCTGAGACAATGACACACTGAGACCCTCCGACCCAGGGAACCAAAGACCTTGAGACACTGAGACCCTGAGACCCTGAGACACTGAGAGACTGTGACCATGAGCCCCTGAGACCCAGAGACACTGAGAACTTGAGAGACTGAGACCCTGAGACACTGAGACACTGAGGCACAGAGACCCTGAGACCCAAAGGACCAGAGACGCAGAGACCCTGAGACCCGGAGACCCTGAGACCCAGAGACACAGAGACACCGAGACACTGGGACAGAGACATTGAGGAACAGAGACGTTGCGACCCTGAAACCCTGAGACCCTGAGACACTGAGACCCAGAGACCCTGAAGCCAGACACGCAGTGACCCAGAGACCCTGAGACCCTGAGACACTGAGACACAGAGACCCTGAGATACTGAGACCCTGAGACCCAGAGGCCCGAGACGCTGAGACCCTGAGACACTGAGACAGTGTGACACAGAGACCCAGAGGCCCTGAGACCCTGAGACACTGAGACACTGAGACCCTGAGACCCAGAGACCCAGAGACCCAGAGGCCCTGAGACCCTGAGACACTGAGACCCAGAGGCCCTGAGACCCAGAGTCCCAGAGACCCAGAGGCCCTGAGACCCTGAGACACTGAGACCCAGAGGCACTGAGACACTGAGGCCCTGAGACCCTGAGGCCCTGAGACCCTGAGAACGTGAGACACTGAGACATTGAGACTCAGAGACCCAGAGACATTGAGACTCAGAGACCCAGAGGCTCTGAGACACTGAGACACTGAGACATTGAGACTCAGAGACACAGACACCTAGAGGCCTTGAGACACAGAGACCCAGAAGCCCAGAGACCCTGAGACACTGAGACACAGAGACCCAAAGGCCCTGAGACCCTGAGACACTGAGACCCTGAGGCCCAGACGCCCTGAGACCTGAGACACAGAGACCCAAAAGCCCTGAGACCCTGAGACACTGAGAATCAGAGACCCGGAGGCCCTGAGACACTGAGATATTGAGACTCAGGGACACAGAGACCCAGAGGCCCTGAGACCCTGAGACACAGAGACCCAGAGACCCTGAGACCCTGAGACACTTAGACACCCGACACAGAGACCCAGAGAAACTGAGGCCCTCAGACCCTGAGACACTAAAACCCTGAGAGCCTGAGGCCCTGAGACCCTGAGAACGTGAGACACTGAGACATTGAGACTCAGAGGCCCAGAGACCCAGAGGGCCTGAGACCCTGAGACACTGAGACACTGAGACTCAGAGACACAGAGACATTGAGACTCAGACACCCAGAGGCTCAGAGACACTGAGACACTGAGACATTGAGACTCAGAGACACAGAGACCCAGAGGCCCTGAGACACTGAGACCCAGAGGCCCTGAGACACTGAGGCCCTGAGACCCTGAGGCCCTGAGACCCTGAGAACGTGAGACACTGAGGCATTGAGACTCAGAGACCCAGAGACATTGAGACTCAGAGACCCAGAGGCTCTGAGACACTGAGACACTGAGAGATTGAGACTCAGAGACACAGAGACCGAGAGGCCCTGAGACACAGAGACCCAGAAGCCCTGAGACCCTGAGACACAGAGACCCAGAGACCCTGAGACACAGAGACCCAAAGGCCCTGAGACCCTGAGACACTGAGACATTGAGACCCAGAGTCACAGAGACCCAGAGGCCCAGAGACACTGAGAGACTGAGACTCAGAGACACAGAGGCCCTGAGATCCTGAGACCCTGAGACACTGAGACATTGAGACTCAGAGACCCAAAGAAACTGAGGCCCTCAGACACTGAGACACTGAGACCCAGAGGCCTTGAGACACTAACGCCCTGAGACCCTGAGGCCCTGAGACCCTGAGAACGTGAGATACTGAGACATTGAGACTCAGAGACCCAGAGACCCATAGGGCCTGAGACACTGAGACACTGAGACTCAGAGACACAGAGACCCAGAGACCCAGAGGCCCTGAGACCCTGAGACACTGAGACACTGAGACTCAGATACACAGAGACCCAGAAGCCCTGAGACACTGAGACCCTAAGACCCAGAGTCCCTGAGGCCGTGAGACCCTGTGACACTGAGACCCAGAGGCCCTGAGGCCCTGAGACACTGAGACCCTGAGACCCAGAGGCCCTGAGGCTCTGAGACCCTGAGACCCTGAGTGACAGTGACCCAGTGGCCTTGATACAGTGAGACACAAAGACCCAGAGGCCCTGAGACCCTGAGACACAGAGACCCAGAGACCATGAGACCCAGAGACCCTGAGACACTGAGACACTGAGACTCAGAGACACGCAGACCCAGAGGCCTTGAGACCCTAAGACACTGAGACCCAGAGGCCCTGAGGCCGTGAGACCCTGAGACCCTGAGACACTGAGACCCAGAGGCCCTGAGACCCTGAGACACAGAGACCCAGAGGCCCTGAGACACTGAGACCCTGAGACCCAGAGGCCCTGAGACCCTGAGACACTGAGACCCAGAGGCCCTGAGACCCAGAGTCCCAGAGACCCAGAGGCCCTGAGACCTTGAGACACTGAGACCCAGAGGCCTTGAGACACTGAGGCCCTGAGACCCTGACAACGTGAGACACTGAGACATTGAGACTCAGAGACCCAGAGACATTGAGACTCAGAGACCCAGAGGCTCTGAGACACTGAGACACTGAGACATTGAGACTCAGAGACACAGAGACCTAGAGGCCCTGAGACACAGAGACCCAGAAGCCCTGAGACCCTGAGGCACAGAGACCCAGAGACCCAGAGACCCTGAGACACTGAGACACTGAGACACAGAGACCCAAAGGCCCTGAGACCCTGAGACCCTGGGACACTGAGACATTGAGACTCAGAGACACAGAGACCCCGATGCCCTGAGACCCTGAGACCCTGAGACACTATGACCCAGAGGCCCTGAGACCCTGAGACCCTGAGACACTGAGACTCAGAGAGCCAGAGAAACTGAGGCCCTCAGACCCTGAGACACTGAGACCCAGAGGCCTTGAGACACTCACGCCCTGAGACCCTGAGGCCCTGAGACCCTGAGAACGTGAGACACTGAGACATTGAGACTCAGAGACCCAGAGACCCAGAGGGCCTGAGACACAGAGACCCAGACACCCTGAGACCCTGACACACTGAGACCCTGAGACCCAAAGGCACTGAGACCCTGAGACACTGAGACCCTGAGGCCCAGACGCCCTGAGACCCTGAGACACAGAGACCAAAATCCCTGAGACCCTGACACACTGAGAATCAGAGACCCGGAGGCCCTGAGACCCTGAGACACTGAAATATTGAGATTCAGGGTCACAGAGACCCAGAGGCCCTGAGACCCTGAGACCCTGAGACACAGAGACCCAGAGGCCCTGAGACCCTGAGACACTTAGACACTGAGACTCAGAGGCACAGAGGCCCTGAGATCCTGAGACCCTGAGACACTGAGTCGTTGAGACTCAGAGACCCAGAGAAACTGAGGCCCTCAGATCCTGAAACACTGAGACCCAGAGGCCCTGAGACACTTAAACCCTGAGACCCTGAGGCCCTGAGACCCTGAGAACGTGAGACACTGAGACATTGAGACTCAGAGACCCAGAGACCCAGATGGCCTGAGACCTTGAGACACTGAGACACTGAGACTCAGAGACACAGAGACATTGAGACTCAGACACCCAGAGGTTCAGAGACACTGAGACACTGAGACATTGAGACTCAGAGACACAGAGACCCAGAGGGCCTGAGACACAGAGACCCAGACACCCTGAGACCCTGACACACTGAGACCCTGAGACCCAAAGGCACTGAGACCCTGAGACACTGAGACTCAGACACACAGAGACATTGAGACTCAGACACCCAGAGGCTCAGAGACACTGAGACACTGAGACATTGAGACTTAGAGACACAGAGACCCAGGAGCCCTGAGACACTGAGACCCAGAGACCCAGAGGCCCTGAGGCCCTGAGACACAGAGACCCAGAGGCCCTGAGAACCTGAGACCCTGAGACTCAGAGACCCAGAGATCCAGAGGACCTGAGACCCAGAGACAGTGAGATCAACAGACCAAGAGACCCAGAGAACCAGACATCCAGAGACCATGAGACCCTGAGACACTAAGACCCAGGCACGCAGTGACCCAGAGATCCTGAGATCCTGAGACTCTGAGACACTGAGACCATGAGACACAGAGACCCAGACACCCTGAGGAACTGAGACCCAGAGACCCAGAGAAACAGAGACCCTGAGACACAGAGACAGTGAGACCCACAGACCAAGAGACCCAGAGAACCAGAGACCCCGAGACCCTGAGACACTGAGACCCTGAGACATTGAGACACTGCGACACTGAGACACTGAGACACGGAGACCCAGAGACCCACAGGCCCTGAGACACTGAGAAACTGAGACCCTGAGACACTGAGACACAGAGACACTGAGCCCGGAGACACAGAGACACTGAGACACAGAGGCACTGAGGCCTGAGCCCCTGAGACACTGAAACTCTGAGTCCCTGACACTCTGAGACACTGAGAAACTGAGACCCTGAGACACTGAAACCCTGAGGCACTGACACAATGTGACCATGAGACCCTGAGACACTGAGACACTGAAAACCCTGAAGCCGAGAAAACCTGAGAAAATGAGACACTGAGAACCTGAGACAATGAGACACTGAGACACTGAGAGCTGGGACCATGAGACAGAGAGACACTGAGACCCTGAGACACTGAGAGACTGTGACCATGAGACCCTGAGAAAACTGATACACTGAGACCCAGAAACCCTGAGAACGAGAGATCCAGAGACCCTGAGACACAGAAACCGTGAGACCCTGAGATACAGAGGCCCTGAGACTCTAAGACCCTGAGACACTGAGACACTGAGACCCTGAGACCCAGAGGCCCTGAGACCCTGAGACCCTGAGACCCTGAGACACAGAGACCCAGAGGCCCTGAGACCCTGAGACACTGAGACCCTGAGATCAAGAGGCCCTCAGACCCTGAGAACCTGAGATCCTGAGACACAGAGGCCCTGAGACCCTAAGACACAGAGGCCCTGAGACCCAGATGCCCTGAGGACCTGAGACCCTGAGACCCAGAGGCACTGAGACCCTGAGACACAGAGACCCAGAGGCTCTGAGACCCTGAGACACAGAGACTCAGAGACCCAGAGGCCCTGAGAACCTGCGACCCTGAGACACTGAGACTCAGAGACCCAGAGGTCCTGAGACACTGAGACACCGAGACACTGAGACCCAGAGGCCCTGAGACCCTGAGACATTGAGAAACTGAGACATTGAGACACTGAGACATTGAGACTCAGAGACCCAGAGGCCCTGAGACACTGAGACTCAGAGGCCTTGAGATCCTGAGACACTCAGACACTGAGCCATTGAGACTCAGAGACCCAGAGACCCAGAGGCCATGAGACCCTGAGACACTGAGACATTGAGACATTGAGACCCAGAGACCCAAAGGCCCTGAGACCCTGAGAGACTGAGACAAAGAGACCCAGAGGCCCTGAGACCCTGAGACCCTGAGACACAGAGACCCAGCGGCCCTGAGACCCTGAGACCCTGAGACCCAGAGGCCCTGAGAACCTGCGACCCTGAGACACTGAGATTCAGAGACCCAGAGGCCCTGACAGACAGAAACCCAGAGGTCCTGAGACACTGAGACACCGAGACACTGAGACCCAGAGGCCCTGAGACACTGAGACACAGACACCCAGAGGCCCTGGGACCATGGGACCCTGAGACACTGAGACATGGAGACTCAGAGGCCAAGAGACCCACAGGCCCTGAGACTCTGAGATACTGAAACACTGAGACATTGAGACCCAGAGACGCAGAGGCCCTGAGACCCTGAAACACTGAGACCCTGAGACCTTGAGGTCCTGAGACACTGAGACACAGAGACCCAGATGCCCTGAGACCCTGAGACACTGAGACCCAGAGATCCAGAGACCCAGAGGCCCTGAAACCCTGAGACACAGAGGCCCAGAGACCCTGAGACCCTGAGACACTGAGACCCTGAGACCCAGAGGTCCTGAGACCCTGAGACACAGAGACCCAGAGGCACTGACACCCTGAGACCCTGAGACAATGAGACCCTGAGACCCTGAGACACTGAGACATTGAGACATTGAGACCCAGAGACCCAAAGGCCCTGAGACCCTGAGACAATGAGACCCTGAGACCCAGACGCCCTGAGACCCTGAGACCCTGAGACACAGAGACCCTGAGACCCAGAAGCCCTGAGACCCTGAGACACAGAGACCCAGAGACCCTGAGACACTGAGACACAGAGACCCAAAGGCCCTGAGACACTGAGACATTGAGACCCAGAGGCACAGAGACCCAGAGGCCCTGAGACCCTGAGACACTATGACCCAGAGGCCCTGAGACCCTGAGACACTGAGACACTGAGACTCCGAGACCCAGAGAAACTGAGGCCCTCAGACCCTGAGACACTGAGACTCAGAGGCCTTGAGACACTAACGCCCTGAGGCCCTGAGACCCTGAGAACGTGAGACACTGAGACCCTGAGACACAGAGACCCAGACACCCTGAGACCCTGAGACACTGAGACCCTGAGGCCCAGATGCCCTGAGACCTGAGACACAGAGACCCAAAAGCCCTGAGACCCTGAGACACTGAGAATCAGAGACCCGGAGGCCCTGAGACCCTGAGACACTGAGATATTGAGACTCAGGGACACAGAGACCCAGAGGCCCTGAGACCCTGAGACCCTGAGAGACAGAGACCCAGAGGCCCTGAGACCCTGAGACACTGAGACCCTGAGATCAAGAGGCCCTCAGACCCTGAGAACCTGAGATCCTGAGACACAGAGGCCCTGAGACCCTAAGACACAGAGGCCCTGAGACCCAGATGACCTGAGGACCTGAGACCCTGAGACCCAGAGGCACTGAGACCCTGAGACACAGAGACCCAGAGGCTCTGAGACCCTGAGACACAGAGACTCAGAGACCCAGAGGCCCTGAGAACCTGCGACCCTGAGACACTGAGACTCAGAGACCCAGAGGTCCTGAGACACTGAGACACCGAGACACTGAGACCCAGAGGCCCTGAGACCCTGAGACATTGAGACACTGAGACATTGAGACACTGAGACATTGAGACTCAGAGACCCAGAGGCCCTGAGACACTGAGACTCAGAGGCCTTGAGATCCTGAGACACTCAGACACTGAGCCATTGAGACTCAGAGACCCAGAGACCCAGAGGCCATGAGACCCTGAGACACTGAGACATTGAGACATTGAGACCCAGAGACCCAAAGGCCCTGAGACCCTGAGAGACTGAGACAAAGAGACTCAGAGGCCCTGAGACCCTGAGACCCTGAGACACAGAGACCCAGCGGCCCTGAGACCCTGAGACCCTGAGACCCAGAGGCCCTGAGAACCTGCGACCCTGAGACACTGAGATTCAGAGACCCAGAGGCCCTGACAGACAGAAACCCAGAGGTCCTGAGACACTGAGACACCGAGACACTGAGACCCAGAGGCCCTGAGACACTGAGACACAGACACCCAGAGGCCCTGGGACCATGGGACCCTGAGACACTGAGACATGGAGACTCAGAGGCCAAGAGACCCACAGGCCCTGAGACTCTGAGATACTGAAACACTGAGACATTGAGACCCAGAGACGCAGAGGCCCTGAGACCCTGAAACACTGAGACCCTGAGACCTTGAGGTCCTGAGACACTGAGACACAGAGACCCAGATGCCCTGAGACCCTGAGACACTGAGACCCAGAGATCCAGAGACCCAGAGGCCCTGAAACCCTGAGACACAGAGGCCCAGAGACCCTGAGACCCTGAGACACTGAGACCCTGAGACCCAGAGGTCCTGAGACCCTGAGACACAGAGACCCAGAGGCACTGACACCCTGAGACCCTGAGACAATGAGACCCTGAGACCCTGAGACACTGAGACATTGAGACATTGAGACCCAGAGACCCAAAGGCCCTGAGACCCTGAGACAATGAGACCCTGAGACCCAGACGCCCTGAGACCCTGAGACCCTGAGACACAGAGACCCTGAGACCCAGAAGCCCTGAGACCCTGAGACACAGAGACCCAGAGACCCTGAGACACTGAGACACAGAGACCCAAAGGCCCTGAGACACTGAGACATTGAGACCCAGAGGCACAGAGACCCAGAGGCCCTGAGACCCTGAGACACTATGACCCAGAGGCCCTGAGACCCTGAGACACTGAGACACTGAGACTCCGAGACCCAGAGAAACTGAGGCCCTCAGACCCTGAGACACTGAGACTCAGAGGCCTTGAGACACTAACGCCCTGAGACCCTGAGGCCCTGAGACCCTGAGAACGTGAGACACTGAGACCCTGAGACACAGAGACCCAGACACCCTGAGACCCTGAGACACTGAGACCCTGAGGCCCAGATGCCCTGAGACCTGAGACACAGAGACCCAAAAGCCCTGAGACCCTGAGACACTGAGAATCAGAGACCCGGAGGCCCTGAGACCCTGAGACACTGAGATATTGAGACTCAGGGACACAGAGACCCAGAGGCCCTGAGACCCTGAGACCCTGAGAGACAGAGACCCAGAGGCCCTGAGACCCTGAGACACTGAGACACTGAGACACTGAGACTCAGATACACGGAGACCCAGAAGCCCTGAGACACTGAGACCCAGAGGCCCTGAGGCCCTGAGGCCCTGAGACACAGAGACCCTGAGACCCTGAGTGACAGTGACCCAGTGGCCTTGATACAGTGAGACACAAAGACCCAGAGGCCCTGAGACCCTGAGACACAGAGACCCAGAGACCATGAGACCCAGAGACCCTGAGACCCTGAGACACTGAGACTCAGAGACACGGAGACCCAGATGCCTTGAGACCCTAAGACACTGAGACCCAGAGACCCTGAGGCCGTGAGACCCTGAGACACTGAGACACTGAGACCCAGAGGCCCTGAGGCCCTGAGACTTGAGACCCTGAGACACAGAGGCCCTGAGATCCTGAGGACCTGAGACCCTGAGACACTGAGACCCTGAGACCCAGATGCCCTGAGACCCTGAAACCCTGAGACACAGAGACCCAGAGGCCCTGAGACCCTGAGACCCTGAGACACATACACCCTGAAACCCAGAGGCCCTGAGACACTGAAAACCTGAGGCTCAGACGCCCTGGGGCCCTGTGACCCTGAGACCCTGAGACACAGAGACCCTGAGGCCCAGAGGCCCTGAGACCCTGAGACACTGAGACATTGAGACTCAGAGACCCAGAGATCCAGAGGCCCTGAGACCCTGAGACCCTGTGACACAGAGACCCTGAGACAGTGAGACACTGAGACACTGAGACCCTGAGACCCTGAGACATGGAGACATGGAGACACTGAGGCCCTGAGACACTGAGACCCTGAGACACAGAGGCACTGAGGCCCTGAGCCCCTGAGACACTGAGACTCTGAGACTCTGAGACACTGAGAAACTGAGACCCAGAGACCCTGAGAAGCTGAGACCCTGAGACCAAGAGACACTGAGACAATGTAACCGTGAGACCCTGAGTCACTGAGACACTGAGATCCTGAGACCCAGAGACCCTAAGAAAATGAGACACTGAGAACCTGAGACAATGACACACTGAGACCCTCCGACCCAGGGAACCAAAGACCTTGAGACACTGAGACCCTGAGACCCTGAGACACTGAGAGACTGTGACCATGAGCCCCTGAGACCCAGAGACACTGAGAACTTGAGAGACTGAGACCCTGAGACACTGAGACACTGAGGCACAGAGACCCTGAGACCCAAAGGACCAGAGACGCAGAGACCCTGAGACCCGGAGACCCTGAGACCCAGAGACACAGAGACACCGAGACACTGGGACAGAGACATTGAGGAACAGAGACGTTGCGACCCTGAAACCCAGAGACCCTGAGACACTGAGACCCAGAGACCCTGAAGCCAGACACGCAGTGACCCAGAGACCCTGAGACCCTGAGACACTGAGACACAGAGACCCTGAGATACTGAGACCCTGAGACCCAGAGGCCCGAGACGCTGAGACCCTGAGACACTGAGACAGTGTGACACAGAGACCCAGAGGCCCTGAGACCCTGAGACACTGAGACACTGAGACCCTGAGACCCAGAGACCCAGAGACCCAGAGGCCCTGAGACCCTGAGACACTGAGACCCAGAGGCCCTGAGACCCAGAGTCCCAGAGACCCAGAGGCCCTGAGACCCTGAGACACTGAGACCCAGAGGCACTGAGACACTGAGGCCCTGAGACCCTGAGGCCCTGAGACCCTGAGAACGTGAGACACTGAGACATTGAGACTCAGAGACCCAGAGACATTGAGACTCAGAGACCCAGAGGCTCTGAGACACTGAGACACTGAGACATTGAGACTCAGAGACACAGACACCTAGAGGCCTTGAGACACAGAGACCCAGAAGCCCAGAGACCCTGAGACACTGAGACACAGAGACCCAAAGGCCCTGAGACCCTGAGACACTGAGACCCTGAGGCCCAGACGCCCTGAGACCTGAGACACAGAGACCCAAAAGCCCTGAGACCCTGAGACACTGAGAATCAGAGACCCGGAGGCCCTGAGACACTGAGATATTGAGACTCAGGGACACAGAGACCCAGAGGCCCTGAGACCCTGAGACACAGAGACCCAGAGACCCTGAGACCCTGAGACACTTAGACACCCGACACAGAGACCCAGAGAAACTGAGGCCCTCAGACCCTGAGACACTAAAACCCTGAGAGCCTGAGGCCCTGAGACCCTGAGAACGTGAGACACTGAGACATTGAGACTCAGAGGCCCAGAGACCCAGAGGGCCTGAGACCCTGAGACACTGAGACACTGAGACTCAGAGACACAGAGACATTGAGACTCAGACACCCAGAGGCTCAGAGACACTGAGACACTGAGACATTGAGACTCAGAGACACAGAGACCCAGAGGCCCTGAGACACTGAGACCCAGAGGCCCTGAGACACTGAGGCCCTGAGACCCTGAGGCCCTGAGACCCTGAGAACGTGAGACACTGAGGCATTGAGACTCAGAGACCCAGAGACATTGAGACTCAGAGACCCAGAGGCTCTGAGACACTGAGACACTGAGAGATTGAGACTCAGAGACACAGAGACCGAGAGGCCCTGAGACACAGAGACCCAGAAGCCCTGAGACCCTGAGACACAGAGACCCAGAGACCCTGAGACACAGAGACCCAAAGGCCCTGAGACCCTGAGACACTGAGACATTGAGACCCAGAGTCACAGAGACCCAGAGGCCCAGAGACACTGAGAGACTGAGACTCAGAGACACAGAGGCCCTGAGATCCTGAGACCCTGAGACACTGAGACATTGAGACTCAGAGACCCAAAGAAACTGAGGCCCTCAGACACTGAGACACTGAGACCCAGAGGCCTTGAGACACTAACGCCCTGAGACCCTGAGGCCCTGAGACCCTGAGAACGTGAGATACTGAGACATTGAGACTCAGAGACCCAGAGACCCATAGGGCCTGAGACACTGAGACACTGAGACTCAGAGACACAGAGACCCAGAGACCCAGAGGCCCTGAGACCCTGAGACACTGAGACACTGAGACTCAGATACACAGAGACCCAGAAGCCCTGAGACACTGAGACCCTAAGACCCAGAGTCCCTGAGGCCGTGAGACCCTGTGACACTGAGACCCAGAGGCCCTGAGGCCCTGAGACACTGAGACCCTGAGACCCAGAGGCCCTGAGGCTCTGAGACCCTGAGACCCTGAGTGACAGTGACCCAGTGGCCTTGATACAGTGAGACACAAAGACCCAGAGGCCCTGAGACCCTGAGACACAGAGACCCAGAGACCATGAGACCCAGAGACCCTGAGACACTGAGACACTGAGACTCAGAGACACGCAGACCCAGAGGCCTTGAGACCCTAAGACACTGAGACCCAGAGGCCCTGAGGCCGTGAGACCCTGAGACCCTGAGACACTGAGACCCAGAGGCCCTGAGACCCTGAGACACAGAGACCCAGAGGCCCTGAGACACTGAGACCCTGAGACCCAGAGGCCCTGAGACCCTGAGACACTGAGACCCAGAGGCCCTGAGACCCAGAGTCCCAGAGACCCAGAGGCCCTGAGACCTTGAGACACTGAGACCCAGAGGCCTTGAGACACTGAGGCCCTGAGACCCTGACAACGTGAGACACTGAGACATTGAGACTCAGAGACCCAGAGACATTGAGACTCAGAGACCCAGAGGCTCTGAGACACTGAGACACTGAGACATTGAGACTCAGAGACACAGAGACCTAGAGGCCCTGAGACACAGAGACCCAGAAGCCCTGAGACCCTGAGGCACAGAGACCCAGAGACCCAGAGACCCTGAGACACTGAGACACTGAGACACAGAGACCCAAAGGCCCTGAGACCCTGAGACCCTGGGACACTGAGACATTGAGACTCAGAGACACAGAGACCCCGATGCCCTGAGACCCTGAGACCCTGAGACACTATGACCCAGAGGCCCTGAGACCCTGAGACCCTGAGACACTGAGACTCAGAGAGCCAGAGAAACTGAGGCCCTCAGACCCTGAGACACTGAGACCCAGAGGCCTTGAGACACTCACGCCCTGAGACCCTGAGGCCCTGAGACCCTGAGAACGTGAGACACTGAGACATTGAGACTCAGAGACCCAGAGACCCAGAGGGCCTGAGACACAGAGACCCAGACACCCTGAGACCCTGACACACTGAGACCCTGAGACCCAAAGGCACTGAGACCCTGAGACACTGAGACCCTGAGGCCCAGACGCCCTGAGACCCTGAGACACAGAGACCAAAATCCCTGAGACCCTGACACACTGAGAATCAGAGACCCGGAGGCCCTGAGACCCTGAGACACTGAAATATTGAGATTCAGGGTCACAGAGACCCAGAGGCCCTGAGACCCTGAGACCCTGAGACACAGAGACCCAGAGGCCCTGAGACCCTGAGACACTTAGACACTGAGACTCAGAGGCACAGAGGCCCTGAGATCCTGAGACCCTGAGACACTGAGTCGTTGAGACTCAGAGACCCAGAGAAACTGAGGCCCTCAGATCCTGAAACACTGAGACCCAGAGGCCCTGAGACACTTAAACCCTGAGACCCTGAGGCCCTGAGACCCTGAGAACGTGAGACACTGAGACATTGAGACTCAGAGACCCAGAGACCCAGATGGCCTGAGACCTTGAGACACTGAGACACTGAGACTCAGAGACACAGAGACATTGAGACTCAGACACCCAGAGGTTCAGAGACACTGAGACACTGAGACATTGAGACTCAGAGACACAGAGACCCAGAGGGCCTGAGACACAGAGACCCAGACACCCTGAGACCCTGACACACTGAGACCCTGAGACCCAAAGGCACTGAGACCCTGAGACACTGAGACTCAGACACACAGAGACATTGAGACTCAGACACCCAGAGGCTCAGAGACACTGAGACACTGAGACATTGAGACTTAGAGACACAGAGACCCAGGAGCCCTGAGACACTGAGACCCAGAGACCCAGAGGCCCTGAGGCCCTGAGACACAGAGACCCAGAGGCCCTGAGAACCTGAGACCCTGAGACTCAGAGACCCAGAGATCCAGAGGACCTGAGACCCAGAGACAGTGAGATCAACAGACCAAGAGACCCAGAGAACCAGACATCCAGAGACCATGAGACCCTGAGACACTAAGACCCAGGCACGCAGTGACCCAGAGATCCTGAGATCCTGAGACTCTGAGACACTGAGACCATGAGACACAGAGACCCAGACACCCTGAGGAACTGAGACCCAGAGACCCAGAGAAACAGAGACCCTGAGACACAGAGACAGTGAGACCCACAGACCAAGAGACCCAGAGAACCAGAGACCCCGAGACCCTGAGACACTGAGACCCTGAGACATTGAGACACTGCGACACTGAGACACTGAGACACGGAGACCCAGAGACCCACAGGCCCTGAGACACTGAGAAACTGAGACCCTGAGACACTGAGACACAGAGACACTGAGCCCGGAGACACAGAGACACTGAGACACAGAGGCACTGAGGCCCTGAGCCCCTGAGACACTGAAACTCTGAGTCCCTGACACTCTGAGACACTGAGAAACTGAGACCCTGAGACACTGAAACCCTGAGGCACTGACACAATGTGACCATGAGACCCTGAGACACTGAGACACTGAAAACCCTGAAGCCGAGAAAACCTGAGAAAATGAGACACTGAGAACCTGAGACAATGAGACACTGAGACACTGAGAGCTGGGACCATGAGACAGAGAGACACTGAGACCCTGAGACACTGAGAGACTGTGACCATGAGACCCTGAGAAAACTGATACACTGAGACCCAGAAACCCTGAGAACGAGAGATCCAGAGACCCTGAGACACAGAAACCGTGAGACCCTGAGACCCAGAGGCCCTGAGACCCTGAGACCCTGAGACCCTGAGACCCAGAGGCCCTGAGACCCTGAGACACTGAGACCCTGAGATCAAGAGGCCCTCAGACCCTGAGAACCTGAGATCCTGAGACACAGAGGCCCTGAGACCCTAAGACACAGAGGCCCTGAGACCCAGATGCCCTGAGGACCTGAGACCCTGAGACCCAGAGGCACTGAGACCCTGAGACACAGAGACCCAGAGGCTCTGAGACCCTGAGACACAGAGACTCAGAGACCCAGAGGCCCTGAGAACCTGCGACCCTGAGACACTGAGACTCAGAGACCCAGAGGTCCTGAGACACTGAGACACCGAGACACTGAGACCCAGAGGCCCTGAGACCCTGAGACATTGAGACACTGAGACATTGAGACACTGAGACATTGAGACTCAGAGACCCAGAGGCCCTGAGACACTGAGACTCAGAGGCCTTGAGATCCTGAGACACTCAGACACTGAGACATTGAGACTCAGAGACCCAGAGACCCAGAGACCATGAGACCCTGAGACACTGAGACATTGAGACATTGAGACCCAGAGACCCAAAGGCCCTGAGACCCTGAGAGACTGAGACAAAGAGACCCAGAGGCCCTGAGACCCTGAGACCCTGAGACACAGAGACCCAGCGGCCCTGAGACACTGAGACCCTGAGACCCAGAGGCCCTGAGAACCTGCGACCCTGAGACACTGAGATTCAGAGACCCAGAGGCCCTGAGAGACAGAGACCCAGAGGTCCTGAGACACTGAGACACCGAGACACTGAGACCCAGAGGCCCTGAGACACAGACACCCAGAGGCCCTGGGACCATGGGACCCTGAGACACTGAGACATGGTGACTCAGAGGCCAAGAGACCCACAGGCCCTGAGACTCTGAGACACTGAAACACTGAGACATTGAGACCCAGAGACGCAGAGGCCCTGAGACCCTGAAACACTGAGACCCTGAGACCTTGAGGTCCTGAGACACTGAGACACAGAGACCCAGAGGCCCTGAGACCCTGAGACCCTGGGACACTGAGACATTGAGACTCAGAGACACAGAGACCCAGATGCCCTGAGACCCTGAGACACTGAGACACTATGACCCAGAGGCCCTGAGACCCTGAGACACTGAGAGACTGAGACTCAGAGACACAGAGGCCCTGAGATCCTGAGACCCTGAGACACTGAGACATTGAGACTCAGAGACCCAAAGAAACTGAGGCCCTCAGACCCTGAGACACTGAGACCCAGAGGCCTTGAGACACTAACGCCCTGAGACCCTGAGGCCCTGAGACCCTGAGAAAGTGAGACACTGAGACATTGAGACTCAGAGACCCAGAGACCCATAGGGCCTGACACACTGAGACACTGAGACTCAGAGACACAGAGACCCAGAGACCCAGAGGCCCTGAGACCCTGAGACACTGAGACACTGAGACTCAGATACACAGAGACCCAGAAGCCCTGAGACACTGAGACCCTAAGACCCAGAGTCCCTGAGGCCGTGAGACCCTGAGACACTGAGACCCAGAGGCCCTGAGGCCCTGAGACACTGAGACCCTGAGACCCAGAGGCCCTGAGGCTCTGAGACCCTGAGACCCTGAGTGACAGTGACCCAGTGGCCTTGATACAGTGAGACACAAAGACCCAGAGGCCCTGAGACCCTGAGACACAGAGACCCAGAGACCATGAGACCCAGAGACCCTGAGACACTGAGACACTGAGACTCAGAGACACGCAGACCCAGAGGCCTTGAGACCCTAAGACACTGAGACCCAGAGGCCCTGAGGCCGTGAGACCCTGAGACCCTGAGACACTGAGACCCAGAGGCCCTGAGACCCTGAGACACAGAGACCCAGAGGCCCTGAGACACTGAGACCCTGAGACCCAGAGGCCCTGAGACCCTGAGACACTGAGACCCAGAGGCCCTGAGACCCAGAGTCCCAGAGACCCAGAGGCCCTGAAACCCTGAGACACTGAGACCCAGAGGCCCTGAGACACTGAGGCCCTGAGACCCTGACAACGTGAGACACTGAGACATTGAGACTCAGAGACCCAGAGACATTGAGACTCAGAGATCCAGAGGCTCTGAGACACTGAGACACTGAGACATTGAGACTCAGAGACACAGAGACCTAGAGGCCCTGAGACACAGAGACCCAGAAGCCCTGAGACCCTGAGGCACAGAGACCCAGAGACCCAGAGACCCTGAGACACTGAGACACTGAGACACAGAGACCCAAAGGCCCTGAGACCCTGAGACCCTGGGACACTGAGACATTGAGACTCAGAGACACAGAGACCCCGATGCCCTGAGACCCTGAGACCCTGAGACACTATGACCCAGAGGCCCTGAGACCCTGAGACCCTGAGACACTGAGACTCAGAGAGCCAGAGAAACTGAGGCCCTCAGACCCTGAGACACTGAGACCCAGAGGCCTTGAGACACTCACGCCCTGAGACCCTGAGGCCCTGAGACCCTGAGAACGTGAGACACTGAGACATTGAGACTCAGAGACCCAGAGACCCAGAGGGCCTGAGACACAGAGACCCAGACACCCTGAGACCCTGACACACTGAGACCCTGAGACCCAAAGGCACTGAGACCCTGAGACACTGAGACCCTGAGGCCCAGACGCCCTGAGACCCTGAAACACAGAGACCCAAAAGCCCTGAGACCCTGAGACACTGAGAATCAGAGACCCGGAGGCCCTGAGACCCTGTGACACTGAAATATTGAGATTCAGGGTCACAGAGACCCAGAGGCCCTGAGACCCTGAGACCCTGAGACACAGAGACCCAGAGGCCCTGAGACCCTGAGACACTTAGACACTGAGACTCAGAGGCACAGAGGCCCTGAGATCCTGAGACCCTGAGACACTGAGACATTGAGACTCAGAGACCCAGAGACCCAGATGGCCTGAGACCCTGAGACACTGAGACACTGAGACTCAGAGACACAGAGACATTGAGACTCAGACACCCAGAGGTTCAGAGACACTGAGACACTGAGACATTGAGACTCAGAGACACAGAGACCCAGAGGGCCTGAGACACAGAGACCCAGACACCCTGAGACCCTGACACACTGAGACCCTGAGACCCAAAGGCACTGAGACCCTGAGACACTGAGACTCAGACACACAGAGACATTGAGACTCAGACACCCAGAGGCTCAGAGACACTGAGACACTGAGACATTGAGACTTAGAGACACAGAGACCCAGGAGCCCTGAGACACTGAGACCCAGAGACCCAGAGGCCCTGAGGCCCTGAGACACAGAGACCCAGAGGCCCTGAGAACCTGAGACCCTGAGACTCAGAGACCCAGAGATCCAGAGGACCTGAGACCCAGAGACAGTGAGATCAACAGACCAAGAGACCCAGAGAACCAGACATCCAGAGACCATGAGACCCTGAGACACTAAGACCCAGGCACGCAGTGACCCAGAGATCCTGAGATCCTGAGACTCTGAGACACTGAGACCATGAGACACAGAGACCCAGACACCCTGAGGAACTGAGACCCAGAGACCCAGAGAAACAGAGACCCTGAGACACAGAGACAGTGAGACCCACAGACCAAGAGACCCAGAGAACCAGAGACCCCGAGACCCTGAGACACTGAGACCCTGAGACATTGAGACACTGCGACACTGAGACACTGAGACACGGAGACCCAGAGACCCACAGGCCCTGAGACACTGAGAAACTGAGACCCTGAGACACTGAGACACAGAGACACTGAGCCCGGAGACACAGAGACACTGAGACACAGAGGCACTGAGGCCCTGAGCCCCTGAGACACTGAAACTCTGAGTCCCTGACACTCTGAGACACTGAGAAACTGAGACCCTGAGACACTGAAACCCTGAGGCACTGACACAATGTGACCATGAGACCCTGAGACACTGAGACACTGAAAACCCTGAAGCCGAGAAAACCTGAGAAAATGAGACACTGAGAACCTGAGACAATGAGACACTGAGACACTGAGAGCTGGGACCATGAGACAGAGAGACACTGAGACCCTGAGACACTGAGAGACTGTGACCATGAGACCCTGAGAAAACTGATACACTGAGACCCAGAAACCCTGAGAACGAGAGATCCAGAGACCCTGAGACACAGAAACCGTGAGACCCTGAGACCCAGAGGCCCTGAGACCCTGAGACACTGAGACCCTGAGACCCAGAGGCCCTGAGACCCTGAGACCCTGAGACCCTGAGACACAGAGACCCAGAGGCCCTGAGACCCTGAGACACTGAGACCCTGAGATCAAGAGGCCCTCAGACCCTGAGAACCTGAGATCCTGAGACACAGAGGCCCTGAGACCCTAAGACACAGAGGCCCTGAGACCCAGATGCCCTGAGGACCTGAGACCCTGAGACCCAGAGGCACTGAGACCCTAAGACACAGAGACCCAGAGGCTCTGAGACCCTGAGACACAGAGACTCAGAGACGCAGAGGCCCTGAGAACCTGCGACCCTGAGACACTGAGACATTGAGACACTGAGACATTGAGACTCAGAGACCCAGAGGCCCTGAGACACTGAGACTCAGAGGCTTTGAGATCCTGAGACACTCAGACACTGAGACATTGAGACTCAGAGACCCAGAGACCCAGAGGCCATGAGACCCTGAGACACTGAGACATTGAGACATTGAGACCCAGAGACCCAAAGGCCCTGAGACCCTGAGAGACTGAGACAAAGAGACCCAGAGGCCCTGAGACCCTGAGACACAGAGACCCAGCGGCCCTGAGACCCTGAGACCCTGAGACCCAGAGGCCCTGAGAACCTGCGACCCTGAGACACTGAGATTCAGAGACCCAGAGGTCCTGAGACACTGAGACACCGAGACACTGAGACCCAGAGGCCCTGAGACCCTGAGACATTGAGACACTGAGACATTGAGACACTGAGACATTGAGACTCAGAGACCCAGAGGCCCTGAGACACTGAGACTCAGAGGCCTTGAGATCCTGAGACACTCAGACACTGAGACATTGAGACTCAGAGACCCAGAGACCCAGAGGCCATGAGACCCTGAGACACTGAGACATTGAGACATTGAGACCCAGAGACCCAAAGGCCCTGAGACCCTGAGAGACTGAGACAAAGAGACCCAGAGGCCCTGAGACCCTGAGACACAGAGACCCAGCGGCCCTGAGACCCTGAGACCCTGAGACCCAGAGGCCCTGAGAACCTGCGACCCTGAGACACTGAGATTCAGAGACCCAGAGGTCCTGAGACACTGAGACACCGAGACACTGAGACCCAGAGGCCCTGAGACACTGAGACACAGACACCCAGAGGCCCTGGGACCATGGGACCCTGAGACACTGAGACATGGAGACTCAGAGGCCAAGAGACCCACAGGCCCTGAGACTCTGAGACACTGAAACACTGAGACATTGAGACCCAGAGACGCAGAGGCCCTGAGACCCTGAAACACTGAGACCCTGAGACCTTGAGGTCCTGAGACACTGAGACACAGAGACCCAGAGGCCCTGAGACCCTGAGACCCTGGGACACGGAGACATTGAGACTCAGAGACACAGAGACCCAGATGCCCTGAGACCCTGAGACCCTGAGACACTATGACCCAGAGGCCCTGAGACCCTGAGACACTGAGAGACTGAGACTCAGAGACACAGAGGCCCTGAGATCCTGAGACCCTGAGACACTGAGACATTGAGACTCAGAGACCCAAAGAAACTGAGGCCCTCAGACCCTGAGACACTGAGACCCAGAGGCCTTGAGACACTAACGCCCTGAGACCCTGAGGCCCTGAGACCCTGAGAAAGTGAGACACTGAGACATTGAGACTCAGAGACCCAGAGACCCATAGGGCCTGACACACTGAGACACTGAGACTCAGAGACACAGAGACCCAGAGACCCAGAGGCCCTGAGACCCTGAGACACTGAGACACTGAGACTCAGATACACAGAGACCCAGAAGCCCTGAGACACTGAGACCCTAAGACCCAGAGTCCCTGAGGCCGTGAGACCCTGAGACACTGAGACCCAGAGGCCCTGAGGCCCTGAGACACTGAGACCCTGAGACCCAGAGGCCCTGAGGCTCTGAGACCCTGAGACCCTGAGTGACAGTGACCCAGTGGCCTTGATACAGTGAGACACAAAGACCCAGAGGCCCTGAGACCCTGAGACACAGAGACCCAGAGACCATGAGACCCAGAGACCCTGAGACACTGAGACACTGAGACTCAGAGACACGCAGACCCAGAGGCCTTGAGACCCTAAGACACTGAGACCCAGAGGCCCTGAGGCCGTGAGACCCTGAGACCCTGAGACACTGAGACCCAGAGGCCCTGAGACCCTGAGACACAGAGACCCAGAGGCCCTGAGACACTGAGACCCTGAGACCCAGAGGCCCTGAGACCCTGAGACACTGAGACCCAGAGGCCCTGAGACCCAGAGTCCCAGAGACCCAGAGGCCCTGAAACCCTGAGACACTGAGACCCAGAGGCCCTGAGACACTGAGGCCCTGAGACCCTGACAACGTGAGACACTGAGACATTGAGACTCAGAGACCCAGAGACATTGAGACTCAGAGATCCAGAGGCTCTGAGACACTGAGACACTGAGACATTGAGACTCAGAGACACAGAGAACTAGAGGCCCTGAGACACAGAGACCCAGAAGCCCTGAGACCCTGAGGCACAGAGACCCAGAGACCCAGAGACCCTGAGACACTGAGACACTGAGACACAGAGACCCAAAGGCCCTGAGACCCTGAGACCCTGGGACACTGAGACATTGAGACTCAGAGACACAGAGACCCCGATGCCCTGAGACCCTGAGACCCTGAGACACTATGACCCAGAGGCCCTGAGACCCTGAGACCCTGAGACACTGAGACTCAGAGAGCCAGAGAAACTGAGGCCCTCAGACCCTGAGACACTGAGACCCAGAGGCCTTGAGACACTCACGCCCTGAGACCCTGAGGCCCTGAGACCCTGAGAACGTGAGACACTGAGACATTGAGACTCAGAGACCCAGAGACCCAGAGGGCCTGAGACACAGAGACCCAGACACCCTGAGACCCTGACACACTGAGACCCTGAGACCCAAAGGCACTGAGACCCTGAGACACTGAGACCCTGAGGCCCAGACGCCCTGAGACCCTGAAACACAGAGACCCAAAAGCCCTGAGACCCTGAGACACTGAGAATCAGAGACCCGGAGGCCCTGAGACCCTGTGACACTGAAATATTGAGATTCAGGGTCACAGAGACCCAGAGGCCCTGAGACCCTGAGACCCTGAGACACAGAGACCCAGAGGCCCTGAGACCCTGAGACACTTAGACACTGAGACTCAGAGGCACAGAGGCCCTGAGATCCTGAGACCCTGAGACACTGAGACATTGAGACTCAGAGACCCAGAGACCCAGATGGCCTGAGACCCTGAGACACTGAGACACTGAGACTCAGAGACACAGAGACATTGAGACTCAGACACCCAGAGGTTCAGAGACACTGAGACACTGAGACATTGAGACTCAGAGACACAGAGACCCAGAGGGCCTGAGACACAGAGACCCAGACACCCTGAGACCCTGACACACTGAGACCCTGAGACCCAAAGGCACTGAGACCCTGAGACACTGAGACTCAGACACACAGAGACATTGAGACTCAGACACCCAGAGGCTCAGAGACACTGAGACACTGAGACATTGAGACTTAGAGACACAGAGACCCAGGAGCCCTGAGACACTGAGACCCAGAGACCCAGAGGCCCTGAGGCCCTGAGACACAGAGACCCAGAGGCCCTGAGAACCTGAGACCCTGAGACTCAGAGACCCAGAGATCCAGAGGACCTGAGACCCAGAGACAGTGAGATCAACAGACCAAGAGACCCAGAGAACCAGACATCCAGAGACCATGAGACCCTGAGACACTAAGACCCAGGCACGCAGTGACCCAGAGATCCTGAGATCCTGAGACTCTGAGACACTGAGACCATGAGACACAGAGACCCAGACACCCTGAGGAACTGAGACCCAGAGACCCAGAGAAACAGAGACCCTGAGACACAGAGACAGTGACCCAGTGGCCTTGATACAGTGAGACACAAAGACCCAGAGGCCCTGAGACCCTGAGACACAGAGACGCAGAGACCATGAGACCCAGAGACCCTGAGACACTGAGACACTGATACACTGAGACTCAGAGACACGCAGACCCAGAGGCCTTGAGACCCTAAGACACTGAGACCCAGAGGCCCTGAGGCCGTGAGACCCTGAGACCCTGAGACACTGAGACCCAGAGGCCCTGAGACCCTGAGACACAGAGACCCAGAGGCCCTGAGACACTGAGACCCTGAGACCCAGAGGCCCTGAGACCCTGAGACACTGAGACCCAGAGGCCCTGAGACCCAGAGTCCAAGAGACCCAGAGGCCCTGAGACCCTGAGACACTGAGACCCAGAGGCCCTGAGACACTGAGGCCCTGAGACCCTGACAACGTGAGACACTGAGACATTGAGACTCAGAGACCCAGAGACATTGAGACTCAGAGACCCAGAGGCTCTGAGACACTGAGACATTGAGACTCAGAGACACAGAGACCTAGAGGCCCTGAGACACAGAGACCCAGAAGCCCTGAGACCCTGAGACACAGAGACCCAGAGACCCTGAGACACTGAGACACAGAGACCCAAAGGCCCTGAGACCCTGGGACACTGAGACATTGAGACTCAGAGACACAGAGACCCCGA
Source organism: Carcharhinus amblyrhynchos (assembly GCF_965287045.1). NCBI lineage: Eukaryota > Metazoa > Chordata > Chondrichthyes > Carcharhiniformes > Carcharhinidae > Carcharhinus > Carcharhinus amblyrhynchos. The sequence goes on along the minus strand of NW_027649831.1, from coordinate 538,148 downwards.
TGCCCTGAGACGCTGAGACCCTGAGACACTATGACCCAGAGGCCCTGAGACCCTGAGACCCTGAGACACTGAGACACTGAGACTCAGAGAGCCAGAGAAACTGAGGCCCTCAGACCCTGAGACACTGAGACCCAGAGGCCTTGAGACACTCACGCCCTGAGACCCTGAGGCCCTGAGACCCTGAGAACGTGAGACACTGAGACATTGAGACTCAGAGACCCAGAGACCCAGAGGGCCTGAGACACAGTGACCAAGACACCCTGAGACCCTGACACACTGAGACCCTGAGACCCAAAGGCACTGAGACCCTGAGACACTGAGACACTGAGACCCTGAGGCCCAGACGCCCTGAGACCCTGAGACACAAAGACCCAAAAGCCCTGAGACCCTGAGACTCTGAGAATCAGAGACCCGGAGGCCCTGAGACCCTGAGACACTGAAATATTGAGATTCAGGGTCACAGAGACCCAGAGGCCCTGAGACCCTGAGACCCTGAGACACAGAGACCCAGAGGCCCTGAGACCCTGAGACACTTAGACACTGAGACTCAGAGGCACAGAGGCCCTGAGATCCTGAGACCCTGAGACACTGAGTCGTTGAGACTCAGAGACCCAGAGAAACTGAGGCCCTCAGATCCTGAAACACTGAGACCCAGAGGCCCTGAGACACTTAAACCCTGAGACCCTGAGGCCCTGAGACCCTGAGAACGTGAGACACTGAGACATTGAGACTCAGAGACCCAGAGACCCAGATGGCCTGAGACCCTGAGACACTGAGACACTGAGACTCAGAGACACAGAGACATTGAGACTCAGACACCCAGAGGTTCAGAGACACTGAGACACTGAGACATTGAGACTCAGAGACACAGAGACCCAGAGGGCCTGAGACACAGAGACCCAGACACCCTGAGACCCTGACACACTGAGACCCTGAGACCCAAAGGCACTGAGACCCTGAGACACTGAGACTCAGACACACAGAGACATTGAGACTCAGACACCCAGAGGCTCAGAGACACTGAGACACTGAGACTTAGAGACACAGAGACCCAGGAGCCCTGAGACACTGAGACCCAGAGACCCAGAGGCCCTGAGGCCCTGAGACACAGAGACCCAGCGGCCCTGAGACCCTGAGACTCGGAGACCCAGAGATCCAGAGGACCTGAGACCCAGAGACAGTGAGATCAACAGACCAAGAGACCCAGAGAACCAGACATCCAGAGACCATGAGACCCTGAGACACTAAGACCCAGGCACGCAGTGACCCAGAGATCCTGAGATCCTGAGACTCTGAGACACTGAGACCATGAGACACAGAGACCCAGACACCCTGAGGAACTGAGACCCAGAGACCCACAGAGACAGTGAGACCCACAGACCAAGAGACCCAGAGAACCAGAGACCCCGAGACCCTGAGACACTGAGACCCTGAGACATTGAGACACTGCGACACTGAGACACTGAGACACGGAGACCCAGAGACCCACAGGCCCTGAGACACTGAGAAACTGAGACCCTGAGACACTGAGACACAGAGACACTGAGCCCGGAGACACAGAGACACTGAGACACAGAGGCACTGAGGCCCTGAGCCCCTGAGACACTGAAACTCTGAGTCCCTGACACTCTGAGACACTGAGAAACTGAGACCCTGAGACACTGAAACCCTGAGGCACTGACACAATGTGACCATGAGACCCTGAGACACTGAGACACTGAAAACCCTGAAGCCGAGAAAACCTGAGAAAATGAGACACTGAGAACCTGAGACAATGAGACACTGAGACACTGAGAGCTGGGACCATGAGACAGAGAGACACTGAGACCCTGAGACACTGAGAGACTGTGACCATGAGACCCTGAGAAAACTGATACACTGAGACCCAGAAACCCTGAGAACGAGAGATCCAGAGGCCCTGAGACACAGAAACCGTGAGACCCTGAGATACAGAGGCCCTGAGACTCTAAGACCCTGAGACACTGAGACCCTGAGACCCAGAGGCCCTGAGACCCTGAGACCCTGAGACCCTGAGACCCTGAGACACAGAGACCCACAGGCCCTGAGACCCTGAGACACTGAGACCCTGAGACCAAGAGGCCCTCAGACCCTGAGAATCTGAGATCCTGAGACACAGAGGCCCTGAGACCCTAAGACACAGAGGCCCTGAGACCCAGATGCCCTGAGGACCTGAGACCCTGAGACCCAGAGGCACTGAGACCCTGAGACACAGAGACCCAGAGGCTCTGAGACCCTGAAACACAGAGACTCAGAGACCCAGAGGCCCTGAGAACCTGCGACCCTGAGACACTGAGACTCAGAGACCCAGAGGTCCTGAGACACTGAGACACCGAGACACTGAGACCCAGAGGCCCTGAGACCCTGAGACATTGAGACACTGAGACATTGAGACACTGAGACATTGAGACTCAGAGACCCAGAGGCCCTGAGACACTGAGACTCAGAGGCCTTGAGATCCTGAGACACTCAGACACTGAGACATTGAGACTCAGAGACCCAGAGACCCAGAGGCCATGAGACCCTGAGACACTGAGACATTGAGACATTGAGACCCAGAGACCCAAAGGCCCTGAGACCCTGAGAGACTGAGACAAAGAGACCCAGAGGCCCTGAGACCCTGAGACACAGAGACCCAGCGGCCCTGAGACCCTGAGACCCAGAGGCCCTGAGAACCTGCGACCCTGAGACACTGAGATTCAGAGACCCAGAGGCCCTGACAGACAGAGACCCAGAGGTCCTGAGACACTGAGACACCGAGACACTGAGACCCAGAGGCCCTGAGACACTGAGACACAGACACCCAGAGGCCCTGGGACCATGGGACCCTGAGACACTGAGACATGGAGACTCAGAGGCCAAGAGACCCACAGGCCCTGAGACTCTGAGACACTGAAACACTGAGACATTGAGACCCAGAGACGCAGAGGCCCTGAGACCCTGAAACACTGAGACCCTGAGACCTTGAGGTCCTGAGACACTGAGACACAGAGACCCAGAGGCCCTGAAACCCTGAGACACAGAGGCCCAGAGACCCTGAGACCCTGAGACACTGAGACCCTGAGACCCAGAGGTCCTGAGACCCTGAGACACAGAGACCCAGAGGCCCTGAGACCCTGAGACCCTGAGACAATGAGACCCTGAGACCCAGACGCCTTGAGACCCTGAGACCCTGAGACACAGAGACCCTGAGACCCAGAGGCCCTGAGACCCTGAGACACAGAGACCCAGATGCCCTGAGACCCTGAGACACTGAGACACGGAGAAAAAGATGCCCTGGGACCCTGAGACACTGAGACCCTGAGACCCAGAGGCCCTGAGACAATGAGTCACTGAGACACTGAGAATCAGAGACCCAGAGGCCCTGAGACCCTGAGAACCTGAGACACATAGACCCACAGGCCCTGAGACCCTGAGACACTGAGACTCAGAGGCCTTGAGATCCTGAGACATCAGACACTGAGACATTGAGACTCAGAGACCCAGAGACCCAGAGGCCATAAGACCCTGAGACCCTGAGACATTGAGACATTGAGACACTGAGACCCTGAGACCCTGAGACACTGAGACATTGAGACATTGAGACCCAGAGACCCAAAGGCCCTGAGACCCTGAGACAAAGAGACCCAGAGGCCCTGAGACCCTGAGACACTGAGACACAGACACCCAGAGGCCCTGAGACCATGGGACCCTGAGACACTGAGACATTGAGACTCAGAGGCCAAGAGACCCAGAGGCCCTGAGACTCTGAGACACTGAAACACTGAGACATTGAGACCCAGAGACGCAGAGGCCCTGAGGCCCTGAGACCCTGATACACTGAGACCCTGAGGTCCGGAGACACTGAGACACAGAGACCCAGGGGCCCAGAGACCCTGAGACACTGAGACATTGAGACATTGAGACCCAGAGACCCAAATGCCCTGAGACCCTGAGACAAAGAGACCCAGAGGCCCTGAGACCCTGAGACACTGAGGCACAGATACCCAGAGGCCCTGAGAACATGGGACCCTGAGACACTGAGACATTGAGACTCAGAGGCCAATAGACCCACAGGACCTGAGACACTGAGACACTGAGACACAGACACCCAGAGGCCCTGAGACCATGGGACCCTGAAACACTGAGACATTGAGACTCAGAGGCCAAGAGACCCACAGGCCCTGAGACACTGAGACACTGAGACACAGAGACCCAGAGGCCCTGAGACTCAGAGACACTGAGACCCTGAGACCCAGAAGCCCTGAGACCCTGAGACACTGAGACACAGACACCCAGATGCCCTGAGACCCTGGAACCCTGAGACCCTGAGACGTTGAGACATTGAGACTCAGAGACCCAGAGACACTGAGACCCGGAGACACTGAGACATTGAGACTCAGAGACACAGAGATCCAGAGGCCCTGAGACCCTGAGACACAGAGATCCAGAGGCCCGGAGACCCTTAGACACAGAGACCCAGAGGAACTGAGACACTGAGACCCAGAGACCCAGAGGCCCGGAGACCCTGAGACATTGAGACATTGAGACTCAGCGACCCAGAGACCCTGAGACCCTGAGACCCAGATGCCCTGAGACCCTGAGGCCCTGAGACCCTGAGACACTGAGACACAGAGACCCAGAGGCCCTGAGACCCTGAGACACTGAGACACAGAGACCTAGAGGCCCTGAAACCCTGAGACACTGAGACACTGAGACTCAGACACTCAGAGACGCAGAGGCCCAGAACCCTGAGACATAGAGACCCAGAGGCCCTGAGACCCTGAGACATTGAGAGTCAGAGACCCAGAGGCCCTGAGACCCAGAGACACTGCGACCCAGAGACCCTGAGACCCTGAGACCCTGAGACACTGAGACCCTGAGACCCAGAGGCCCTGAGGCCCTGAGACCCTGAGACCCTTCGACCCTGAGACACAGAGGCCCTGAGACCCTGAGACACTGAGACCCTGAGACCCAGAGGCCATGAGACCCTGAGACACAGAGACCCAGAGGCCCTGTGACCCTGAGACACTGAAACCCTGAGACCTAATGGCCCTGAGGCCCTGAGACCCTGAGACCCTTAGACCCTCAGACACAGAGTTCCTGAGACCCTGAGACACTGAGACACTGAGACACTGAGATACTGAGACCCTGAGACCCAAAGGCCCTGAGACCCTGAGACACAGAGACCAAGAGGCCCTGACACCCTGAGACACAAAGACCCAGAGGCCCCGGGGCACTGAGACCCAGAGACCCAGAGGCCCTAAGACCCTGAGAACCTGAGACACTGTGACATTGAGACTCAGAGAATCAGAGACCCAGAGGACCTGAGACCCTGAGACACTGAGACATTGAGACACAGAGAACCAGAGGCCCTGAGACCCTGAGACCCTCAGACACAGAGACCCAGAGGCCCTGAGACCCTGAGACACTGAGACCCGGAGACCCAGAGGCCCTGAGAACCTGCGACCCTGAGACACTGAGATTCAGAGACCCAGAGGCCCTGACAGACAGAGACCCAGTGGTCCTGAGACACTGAGACACCGAGACACTGAGACCCAGAGGCCCTGAGACACTGAGACACAGACACCCAGAGGCCCTGGGACCATGGGACCCTGAGACACTGAGACATGGAGACTCAGAGGCCAAGAGACCCACAGGCCCTGAGACTCTGAGACACTGAAACACTGAGACATTGAGACCCAGAGACGCAGAGGCCCTGAGACCCTGAAACACTGAGACCCTGAGACCTTGAGGTCCTGAGACACTGAGACACAGAGACCCAGAGGCCCTGAAACCCTGAGACACAGAGGCCCAGAGACCCTGAGACCCAGAGACACAGAGACCCAGAGGCCCTGAGACCCTGAGACCCTGAGACAATGAGACCCTGAGACCCAGACGCCCTGAGACCCTGAGACCCTGAGACACAGAGACCCTGAGACCCAGAGGCCCTGAGACCCTGAGACACAGAGGCCCAGAGACCCTGACACCCTGATACACTGAGACCCTGAGACCCAGAGGTCCTGAGACCCTGAGACACAGAGACCCAGAGGCCCTGAGACCCTGAGACCCTGAGACAATGAGACCCTGAGACCCAGACGCCCTGAGACCCTGAGACCCTGAGACACAGAGACCCTGAGACACAGAGACCCTGAGACCCAGAGGACCTGAGACCCTGAGACACTGAGACATTGAGACACAGAGAACCAGAGGCCCTGAGACCCTGAGACCCTCAGACACAGAGACCCAGAGGCCCTGAGACCCTGAGACACTGAGACCCGGAGACCCAGAGGCCCTGAGACCCTGAGACACTGAGACACAGAGACACAGAGACCCTGAGACCCTGAGACACTGAGACCCAGAGGCCTTGAGACCCTGAGACACTGAGGCCCTGAGACCCTGAGACAATGAGACATTGAGACTCAGAGACCCTGAGACCCAGAGGCCCTGAGACCCTGAGACACTGAGACAGTGAGACTCAGAGACCCAGAGACCCAGAGGCCCTCAGGCCCTGAGACACAGAGACCAAGAGGCCCTGAGACCCTGAGACACAAAGACCCAGAGGCCCCGAGGCACTGAGACCCAGAGACCCAGAGGCCCTGAGACCCTGAGAACCTGAGACACTGTGACATTGAGACTCAGAGAATCAGAGACCCAGAGGACCTGAGACCCTGAGACACTGAGACATTGAGACACAGAGAACCAGAGGCCCTGAGACCCTGAGACCCTCAGACACAGAGACCCAGAGGCCCTGAGACCCTGAGACACTGAGACCCGGAGACCCAGAGGCCCTGAGACCCAGAGGCCCTGAGACCCTGAGACACTGAGACCCAGAGGCCCTGAGACCCTGAGACACTGAGGCCCTGAGACCCTGAGACAATGAGACATTGAGACTCTGAGACCCAGAGGCCCTGAGACACTGAGACATTGAGACTCAGAGGCCCTGAGACCCTGAGACCCTGTGACCCTGTGACCCAGAGGCCCTGAGACCCTGAGACCCAGAGGAGCTGAGACCCTGAGACACTGAGACCCTGTGACCCAGAGGCCCTGAGACCCTGAGACCCTCAGACACAGAGACCCTGAGGCCCTGAGACCCTGATACATTGAGACATTGAGACTCAGAAACCCAGAGGCCCTGAGAAACTGAGACACTGAGACACAGAGACCCAGAGACCCTGAGACCCTGAGGCACTGACAAACTGAGACCCTGAGACCCAGAGGCCCTAAGACCCTGAGACACAGAGACCCAGAGGCCCTGAGACCCTGAGACACAGAGACCCAGAGACATTGAGACCCATAGGCCCAGATACCCTGAGACACAGAGACCCAGAGGCCCTGAGACCCAGAGACCCAGAGGCCCTAAGACCCTGAGACCCTGAGACACAGAGACCCAGAGGCCCTGAGACCCTGAGACACTGAGACACTGAGACTCAGAGACCCAGAGGCCCTGAGACCCTGAGACACTGAGACCCTGAGACGCAGAGGCCCTGAGACCCTGAGACACAGAGACCCAGACGCCCTGAGACCCTGAGACACAGAGACCCAGAAGCCCTGAGACCCTGAGACCCTGAGACATTGAGCCTCAGAGTCCCAGAGACCAGGAGGACATGAGACACAGAGATCCAGATGCCCTGAGACCCTGAGACACTGAGACATTGAGACCCAGAGGCCCTGAGACACTGAGTGAGACACAAAGGCCCTGAGACCCTGTGACACTGAGACATTGAGACTCAGAGACCCAGAAACCCAAAGGCCCTAAGACACTGAGACACTGAGAAATTGAGACACAGAGACACAGAGACCCAGAGGCCCGGAGACCCTAAGGCCCTGAGACACAGAGACCCAGAGGCCCTGAGACCCTGAGACACAGAGACCCAGAGCCCCTGAGCCCCTGAGACCCTGAGACACAGAGGCCCTGAGACCCTTAGACCCTGAGACCCTGAGACGCTGAGACATTGAGACTCAGAGACCCAGAGACCCTGAGACCCTGAAACACTGAAACACTGAGACACAGAGACCCAGAGGCCCTGAGACCCTGAGACACTGAGACCCTGAGAACCAGAGGCCCTGAGACACTGAGACATTGAGGCGCAGAGACCCAGAGACCCAGAGGACCTGAGACCCTGAGACCCTTAGACCCAGAGGCCCTGAGACCCTGAGACCCTGAGACCTAGAGACCCAGAGAGACTGAGACACTGAGACACTGACTCACAGAGACCCTGAGAAACTGAGACCTAGAGACCGACAGACCCAGAGACCCAGAGACGCTGAGATCCAGCGAGCCAGAGACATTGAGACACTGAGACACAGAGACCGGCAGACCAAGAGACACAGAGACTCAGAGGCCCAGAGACCCTGAGACATTGAGTCACCGAGACCCTGAGACTCAGAGACCCAGAGACACAGAGACCCTGAGACATTGAGTCACTGGGACACTGGGACCCTGAGACCCAGAGACACAGAGACCCTGAGACATTGAGACTCAGAGACACAGAGACCCAGAGGCCCTGAGACCCTGCGACACTGAGTCCCAGAGGCCCTGAACCCTGAGACACAGAGACCCTGAGACATTGAGTCACTGGGACACTGAGACCCTGAGACCCAGAGACACAGAGACCCTGAGACATTGAGATACAGAGACCCAGAGGCCCTGAGACCCAGAGAAACTGAGACACTGAGGCCCAGAGACCCAGAGACACTGAAACACTGAGACCCAGAGACAGAGAGAAATGGAGATACAGAGACCCAGAGGCCCTGAGACCCAGAGACTGAAAGACACAGAGACACTGAGACCCTGAGACCCTGAGACAGAGAGACCCAGAGACGCTGAGATCCAGAGAGCCTGAGACACAGAGACCCAGGGACACTGAGACCCTGAGAAACTGAGACCCAGGTACCCAGAGACACTGAGACCCAGAGACAAAGAGACCCTGAGAAACTGAGACACTGAAACCCAGAGACAGAGAGAGACTGAGACACTGAGACACTGAGACCTTGAAATAATGAGTCACGGAGACACTGAGACACAGAGACCCAGAGGCCGACAGACCCAGAGACTCAGGGACCCAGATACCCTGAGATCCAGCGAGCCAGAGAAACTGAGACACAGAGACCCTGAGACACTGGGACGCAAACACCCAGAGACCCTGAGAACCTGAGACTCTGAGACACTGAGTCACTGAGACCCTGAGACACAGAGACCCAGCGACCCGCTGACACTGAGACCTTGATACACTGAGACCCTGAGATACTTAGACACAGAGACCCAGAGGCCCTGAGACCCTGAGAAACTGAGACACTGTGACACAGAGACCCAGAGACACTGAGACCCTGAGACGCTGAGACGCTGAGACAGAGACCCAGAGACTCAGAGACACTGAGAAGCAGCGACCCAGAGAACTTGAGACCCAGAGACCCTGAGACCCAGAGACCTGGGACCCAGAAACCCAGAGACACTGAGACCCTGAGACCCAGAGACACTGAGGCACAGAGACCCAGAAACCCTGAGACACAGGGACCCAGAGAGACAGAGACCCTGAGACCCTGGGACTCTGAGACCCTGAAACCCATTACGCAGAGACCCTGAGACCCAGACACCCAGAGACCGAGAAACCCTGAGACCCTGAAACCCTGAGACCCTGAGACACTGAGACACTGAGACCCTGAGTCACTGAGACACTGAGATACTGAGATACTGAGACCCTGAGGCACTGAGACACTGACTCCCAGAGACACAGAGACGCTGAGACACTGAGACCCAGAGACCCAGAGAGACACATTGACACATTGACACTGAGACCCAGAGACCCACAGTTCCTGAGACACTGAGATACTGAGACTCTGAGTCACTGAGAACTGAGATACTGAGACCCTAAGACACTGAGACCTTGAGACCCTGAGACACTGAGACACTGAGGCCCTGAGACCCAGAGACCCTGAGAAACTGATTCCCAGAGACCCAGAGACACTGAGACACTGAGGAACTCAAACCCAGAGACCCAGAGACACTGAAAAACTGAGACACAGAGACCCAGACGCCCTGGGACCCAGAGACCCAAAGACACAGAGTCACAGAGACCCAGAGACCCTGAGACACTGAGAGCCAGAGACGCGGAGATCCAGAGAGCCAGAGACTCTGAGATCCAGAGACCCTGAGACTCTGAGACCCTGAGACCCTGAGACCCAGAGAACCAGAGACACAGAGACACTGAGACCCTGAGACCCAGAGACACTGAGGCACTGAGACCCTGAGACACTGAGAACTAGAAACCCAGAGACCGACAGACCCAGAGATCCAGAGACCCAGAGACCCTGACACACTAAGACACGGAGACCCTGAGGCATTGAGACCTAGATGCCCAGAGACACTAAGACGCTGAGACACAGTGTCACAGAGACCCATAGACCCGCTGACCCTGAGACACAGAGACCCAGAGGCCCTGAGACCCTGAGACAGAGAGACCCAGAGGCCCTGAGACACAGAGACCCTGAGACCCTGAGACACAGAGGCTCTGAGACCCTGAGACCCTGAGACACAGAGACCCAGAGGCCCTGAGACTCTGAGACCCTGTCACACAGAGACCCAGAGGCCCTGAGACCCTGCGACCCTGAGACACAGAGACCCAGAGGCCCTGAGACACAGAGACCCAGAGACCCTGAGACCCTGAGACACTGAGACCCAGAGACTCTGAGACACTGAGACCCTGAGATACTGAGACCCTGAGAAACTGAGACCCAGATACCCAGAGACACTGAGACCCAGATACCCAGAGATCCTGAGACACTGAGAGCCAGACACCCAGAGACCCAGAGACAATGAGACACTTAGAACCAGAGACCCAGACACCCTGAGAAACTGAGACCCTGAGACACTGAGCCATTGAGACACTGAGACCCAGAGACCCTGAGACTCTGAGACACTGAGACCCTGAGACACTGAGACCCAGTGACCCAGACTCCCAGAGACCCAGAGACCACGGGACCCAGAGACCCTGACACAGTGACACACTGAGACAGTGTGACACAGAGACCCAGAGACCCAGTGATGCAAAGTCGCAGAGAACCAGAGACCGTGAGACACTGAGACCCTGAGATAATGAAAAACTGAGACTCAGAGACGCTGAGACACTGAGACACAGACACCCTGAGACCAGAGACCCTGAGACTCCAAGGCGCTATGACCCTGAGACACAGATACAATGAGATACCGAGACCCAGAGACCCAGACACCCTGAGAAACTGAGACCCTGAGACCCTGATACACTGAGACATTGAGACACTGAGACCCAGAGAACCTGTGACGCTGAGACACTGAGACCCTGAGACTTTGAGACACTGAGACCCAGTGACCCAGAGCCCCAGAGACCCAGAGACCACGGGACCCAGAGACCCTGACACAGTGACACACTGAGACAGTGCGACCCAGAGACCCAGTGATGCAAAGGTGCAGAGACCCCGAGACCGTGAGATACTGAGACCCTGAGATAATGAAAAACTGAGACCCTGAGATGCTGAGACACTGAGACCCAGTGACCCAGAGACCTAGAGACCCTGAGACATTGAGACACAGAGACCCTGAGACACAGAGACCATGAGACCCCGAGACGCTATGACCCTGAGACACTGATACAATGAGACACAGAGACCCAGAGACCCTGAGACCCTGAGAAACTGAGACCCTGAGACACTGAGACCCAGAGACCCTGAAACCCAGAGAACAAGACTCCCAGAGACCCTGAGACACTGAGAAACTGAGACGCTGAGACCCAAAGACACAGAGACCCAGAGACCCGGAGACCCTGAGACCCTGAGTCCCTGAGACACATAGGCACTGAGACACTGAGACCCTGAGACACTGAGACATTGAGACAATGAGATGCTGAGACACTGAGACCCTGAGACCCTGAGGCACTGAGACCCTGAGACCCACAGACCCAGAGTCACTGAGACACTGAGACACAGAAACCTTGAGACCCAGAGACAATGAGACCCAGAGACACTGAGAACCAATGACCCAGAGTCCCTGAGACACTGAGACCATGAGACCCTGAGACACTGAGACCGTGAGACCCTGAGAAACTGAGACCCAGATACCCAGAGACACTGAGACCCAGAGACAAAGAGACCCTGAGAAACTGAGACACTGAGACCCAGAGACACAGAGACCCAGAGAACCTGAGAAACAGAGACCCAGAGACCCTGGCACCCAGAGACCCAGAGACTCTGAGACACTGAGACACTGAGAACCAGAGACCCAGAGACCCTGAGACGCAGAGACCCTGAAACCCATAAACCCTGAGACCCAGAGACACTGTGACCCTGACAACCAGAGACACTGAGACCCAATGACGCTGACACCCTGAGACCCAGAGACCAGAGACCCAGAAACCCTGAGGCACAGAGACCATGAGACCCTGAGACACTGAGAGACTGAGACACTGAGACGCAGAGACCCAGAGATCCAGAGACCCGGAGACTCTGAGACCCAGGCACCCAGAGACCCTGTGACACTGAGACACTGCGGCCCTGAGTCACTGAGACCATGAGACTCTGAGACACTGAGACCAAGAGACCCAGAGACCCTGAGACTCTATATAGAACATAGAACATTACAGCGCAGAACAGGCCCTTCGGCCCACGATGTTGCGCCGACCAGTTAAAAAACAATGACCCACTAACCTATACCAATCCCTTTCCATCCATAAACCTATCCACGGATCTCTTAAACACCCCCAAACTCGGCGCATTTACAACTGCAGCAGGCAGGGCATTCCAATCCCTCACCACCCTCTGGGTAAAGAACCTACCCCTGACATCCGTCCTATATCTACCACCCCTTAATTTAAAGCCATGCCCCCTCGTGCTAGCTTTCTCCATCCGAGGAAAAAGGCTATCACTGTCCACCCTATCTAAACCTCTAATCATCTTATATGTTTCAATATAATTCACCCAGAGACCCTGAGACCCAGAGACCCTGAGACACTGAGACCCTGAAACACTGAGACACTGAGACACTGAGACCCTGAGAAACTGAGAGCTGAGACTCTGAGACCTTGATTCCCTGAGACACTGAGACCCTGAGAAACTGTGACCCAGAGACCCTGAGTCCCCGAGACACTGAAACACTGAGACCCTGAGACACTGAGACCCTGAGACACTGAGACACTGTGACACTGAGACCCAGTTACCCAGAGACAGAGAGAGTCTGAGACACAGAGACAGTGAGATCAACAGACCAAGACACCAGAGAACCAGACATCCAGAGACCCTGAGACCCTGAAACACTGAACCCAGACATTCAGGGACCCAGAGATCCTGAGACCCTGAGTCGCTAAGACACTGAGACCCAGAGACACAGAGAAACTGAGACCCTGAGACACAGAGACAGTGAGACCCACAGACCAAGAGACCCTGAGATACAGAGACACAGAGAACCAGAGACCCTGAGACACTGAGACTCTGAGACACTGAGAGCTGAGACTCTGAGACACAGAGAAACTGAGACCCTGAGACACTGAGACACTGATACATTGAGACCCTGAGACAATGATACACTGAGACCCAGAAACCCTGAGAACGAGCGATCCAGAGACCGAGAGACCCTGACACCCTGAGACACTGAGACACTGAGGCCCTGAGACACTGAGACCCTGAGACACAGAGGCACTGAGGCCCTGAGCCCCGAGACACTGAAACTCTGAGTCCCGGAGACTCTGAGACACTGAGAAACTGAGACCCTGAGACCCTGAGACCCTGAGACACTGAGAACCTGAGACACTGAGACAATGTGACCATGAGACCCTGAGACACTGAGATCCTGAGGCCCAGAGACCCTGAGACAATGACACACTGAGACACTGAGACCATGGGACCCAGGGAACCAGAGACCCGGAGACCCTGAGACCCTGAGACACTGAGACCCTGAGAGACTGTGACCGTGAGACACTGAGACACTGATACACTGAGACCCAGAAACCCTGAGAACGAGAGATCCAGAGACCCTGAGACACTGAGACCCTGAGACACTGAGAAACTGAGACCCTGAGAAACAGAGACATAGAGACCCAGACATGCAGTGACCCAGAGTCCCGTGAACCTGAGACCCTGAAACACTGAGACACTGAGACCCTGAGACTCTGAGACCCTGAGACCCTGAGAAACTGAGACACAGAGACCCTGAGAAACTGAGACCCTGAGAACAAGAGAAACTGAGACCCTGAGACACTGAGCCACTGAGACACTGAGAAGCTAAGACCCTGAGAAACTGAGACACTGAGGCACTGAGACACTGAGACCCAGACTACCAGAGATGCACAGACCCTGAGACCCTGTGACCCTGACACACTGAGACACTGAGACACTGAAACCCCCGGAAACTGAGACTCTGAGACACTGAGACCCAGAGAGCCTGAGAAACTGAGACACGGAGCCACTGAGACACTGAGACCCTGAAACACTGAAAAACTGAGACACTGAGAAACTGAGACACTGAGGCACAGAGACCCTGAGACCCAGAGACCAGAGAGCCTGAGACCCTGAGACACTGAAACCATGAGACCCTGAAACACAGAGACCCAGACACGCAGTGACCCAGAGACCCTGAGAACCTGAGACTCTGAGACACTGATAAACTGAGACCCTGAGACACTGAGACAATGTGACTATGAGACCATGAGACACTGAAACTCTGAGACACTGAGACCCTGAGACACTGAGACCCTGACACCCTGAGAACCTGAGACACTGAGACCCTGAGACACTGAGACGTTGAGATCCAGAGACCCAGAAACCCAAAGGCCCTGAGACCCAAAGACCCATAGACGCAGAGACCCTGAGACCCAGAGACACTCAGACGCTGAGACTCTGTGACCCTGAGACACTGAGAGACTGAGACACTGAGACCCTGAGACAGTTAGACACTGAGACATTGAGACGCTGAGACGCTGAGACACTGAGACACTGAGGAACTGAGACACAGACACCCAGACACCCAGAGATCCTGAGACCCAGAGACACTGAGACACAGAGACCCAGAGACCCTGAGATACCGTGACACTGAGACCCTGAGACTCTGGGTCTCAGTGTCTCAGTGTCTCAGTGTCTCTGTTTCTCAGAGTCTCTGGGTCTCAGTGTCTCAGGTTCTCAATGTCTCAATGTCTCAGGGTGTCTGGGTCTCTGGGTCTCAGTGACTCGGTATCTCAGTGTCGCAGTGTCTCAGGGTCTCTGTGCCTCAGTGTCTCAGGGTCTCAGGGTCTCAGCTTCTCAGTGTCTCAGTGTTTCCGGCTCTCAGTGTCTCAGGGTCTCAGTGCCTCACTGTCTCAGGGTCTTGGTGTCTCAGTGTCCCCAGGACTCAGGGTTTCAGTGTCTCCGGGTCTCAGTGTCTCAGGGTCTCTGGGTCTCTTGGTCTCTGGGTGACAGTTTCTCAGGGTCTCAGTGTCTCAGGGTCTCAGGGTCTCTGGGTCACATTTTCTCAGGGTCTCAGGTTCTCTGTGCCTCAGTGTCTCAGGGCATCAAGGTCTCAGAGTCTCAGCTCTCAAAGTCTCAGGGTCTCAGTGTCTCACTGTCTCAGTGTCTCAGTGTCTCAGGGTCTCAGTGTTTCAGTGTCTCAGGGTCTCAGGCTTTCAGTGTCTCAGGGTCTCAGCATCTCAGGGACTCAGGGACTCAGTGTCTCAGCTCTCAGTGTCTCAGTGTCTCAGTCTCTCACTGTCTCAGGGTCTCAGTGAATCAGTGTATCAGGGTGTCAGTGTCTCAGTCTCTCAGGATCTCAGTGTCGCAGTGTCTCAGGGTCTCTGGGTCACTGCGTGTCTTGGTCTCAGTGTCTCAGGGTCTCTGGATGTCTGGTTCTCTGGGTCTCTTGGTCTGTTATTCTCACTGTCTCTGTATCTCACAGCCTCTGTGTCTCTGGGTTACTGGGTCTCAGTGTCTCAGGATCTCAGTGTCTCAGGTTCTCCGTCTCTCAGTGTCTCAGTGTCTCAGGGCATCAGGGTCTCAGAGTCTCAGGGTCTCAGTGTCTCACTGTCTCAGTGTCTCAGTGTCTCAGGGTCTCAGTGTTTCAGTGACTCAGTGTCTCAGGGTCTCTGGGTCTCTGTGTCTCAGGGTCTCTGGGTCTTTGGGTCTCAGAGTCTCAGTGTCTCAGGGTCTCAGCGTCCCAGGGTCTCAGTGTCTCAGTGTCTCATTGTCTCAGGTCTCAGTGTCTCAGGGTCTCAGCTTCTCAGTGTCTCAGGGACTCTGGGTCTCAGGGTGTCTGCGTCTCTGGGTCTCTGTGCCTCAGGGTCTCAGTGACTCAATATCTCAGGGTCTCAGTGACTCAGTATCTCAGAGTTTCTGGGTCTCAGTGTCTCAGTGTATCAGAGTCCCAGTGTCTCAGTGTCTCAGGGTCTCTGGGTCTCAATATCTCAGTGTTTCAGGGTCTCAGGGTCTCTTGGTCTCTGGGTCTCAGTTTCCCAGGGTCTCAGTGTCACTGTGTCTCAGTTTCTCAGTGTCTCAGTTTCTCAGTGTCTCAGGGTCTCAGAGTCTCAGTATATCAGGGACTCTGTGTATGAGGGTGTCAGTGTCTCATTTTTTCAGGCTCTCAGTGTCTCAGGGTCTTGGTGTCTCAGTGTCCCAGGGTCTCAGGGTTTCAGTGTCTCCGGGTCTCCGTGTCTCAGGGTCTCTTTGTCTCTGGGTCACAGTTTCACAGGGTCTCAGGGTCTCTGTGTCTCAGTGTCTCAGGGTCTCAGGGTCTCTGGAATCAGTGTCTCTGGGTCTGTGTGTCTCAGGGTCTCAGGGTTTCAGCGTTGCAGTGTCTCTGTGTCTCAGGGTCTCATTATCTCAGTGTCTCATTATCTCAGTGTCTCAGGGTCTCAGTGTCTCAGGGTCACTGTGTCTCAGGGTCTCTGCGTCTCTGGATCTCAGGGTATCTGCGCCTCAGCGTCTCAGTGTCTCAGGGTCTCAGCTTCTCAGTGTCTCAGTGTTTCAGGGTCTCAGGGTCTCAGTGTCTCAGAGTGTCAGGGTCTTTGGGTCTCAGGATCTCTACTTCTCAGGGTCTCTGGGTCTCAGTGTCTCAGTGTCTCAGATTCTCAGGGTCTCGCTGTCTCAGGATTTCAGTGTCTCAGCGTTTCAGTGTCTCAATTTATCAGGGTCTCAGGGTCTCAGTGCCTCAGTGTCCCAGGGTCTCATGGTCATATTGTCTGAGTGCGTCAGGCTTTCAGTGTCTCAGGGACTCAGGGTCTCAGTTTCTCAGCACTCAGTGTCTCAGAGGCTCAGTGTTTCAGTGTATCAGGGCCTCAGTATCTCAGTGTCTCACGGTCTCAGTGTTTCAGGGTCTCAGGGTCTCTGGGAATCAGTGTCTCTGGGTCTCAGGTTCTCAGGGTCTCATGGTCACAGGGTCTCTGTGTCTCTGGGTCTGTGTGTCTCAGTGACTCAGAGTCTCCGGTTCTCAGTGTCTCCGTGTCTCAGGATCTCAGTGACTCATTGTCTCAGGGTCTCAGACCCTCAGTGTCTCAGTGTCTCAGGGGCTCAGGATATCAGTGACTCAGGTCTCAGGGTCGCAGTGTCCCAGTGTCTCACTGTCTCAGTGTCTCAGGGTCTCAGTGCCTCAGGGTCTCTGGGTCTATGGCTCTCAGGGTCTCTGGGTCTCTGGGTCTCAGTGTCTCAGGGTCTCAGGGTCGCAATGTCTCTGTGTCTCAGGGTCCCGGTGTCTCAGTGTCTCAGGGTCTCAGTGTCTCAGTTTCTCAGGGTCTCAGGCTCTCTGGGTCTCAGTGTCTCAGATTCTCAGGCTGTCAGGGTCTCAGGGTCTCAGGGTTTCAGGGTCTCAGGGTTTCAGGGTCGCAGTGTCTCTGTGTCTCAGGGTCTCTGTGTCTCAGTGTCTCAGGGTCTCAGTGTCTTAGTGCCTCATTGTCTCAGGGTCTCAGGGTCTCAGGCTTTCTGAGTCTCTGTGTCACTGGGCCTCAGGGTCTCTGTGTCTCTGCGTCTCTGGGTCTCTGGGTCTCAGGGTATCTGTGCCTCAGTGTCTCAGGGTCTCAGCTTCTCAGTGTCTCAGTGTTTCAGGGTCTCTGGGTCTCAGGGTCTCTGCGTCTCTGGTACTCTGGTCTCAGGGTCTCTGTGCCTCAGTGTCTCAGGGTCTCAGGGCCTCTGGATCTCTCGGTCTCAGGGTTTCTGGGTCTCAGTGTATCAGTGTCTCAGTGTCTCAGGGTCTCAGTCTCTCAGGGTCTCGGTGTCTCTGGGTCTCATGTTCTCATGGTCACAATCTCTCAGTGTCACAGGTTCTCAGTGTCTCAGGGTCTCAGTGTCTCGGGGTCTCATTGTCACATTGTCTCAGTGACTAAGTGTCACAGGCTCTCAGGGTCTCTGGGTCTCAGATTCTCTGGGTTTCTGGGTCTCTGGGCCTCAGTGCTTAGTGTCTCAGGCTCTCAGGGTGTCAGGGTCTCAGTGTCTCAAGTTCTGAGTGTCTCAGTGTCTCAGGGCCTCAGTGTCCCAGTGTGTCAGTGTCTCAGGGTCTGGGTCTCAGTGTCTCAGTGTCTCAGGGTCTTAAGTTCTCAGGGTCTCAGTGTCTCAGTGTCTCAGTGTCTCAGGGTATCCGGGTCTCAGTGTCCCAGTGTCTCAGGGCCTCTGGGTCTCCGGGTCTCTGGGTCTCAGTGTCTCAGGGTCCCTGGGTCTCTGGGTCTCAGTGTCTCAGTGTCTCAGGGTCCCTGTGTCTCTGAGTCTTAGTGTCTCTGGCTCTCAGGGTCATAGCATCTCAGTATCTCAGGGTCTCAGGGTCTCAGAGTCTCTGGGTCTCCGAATCAGTTGGTCTCAAGGTCTCTGGGTCTCAGTGTCTCAGGGTCTCAGTGACTCAGTGTCTCAGTATCTCAGGGTATCCGGGCCTCAGTGTCTCAGGGTTTCAGTGTCTCTGTGTCTAAGTGCCTCAGGGTCTCAGAGTCTCAGGGTCTGTGGGTCTCTGGGTCTCTGGTTCTAAGGGACTCTGAGTCTTAGGGTCTCAGTGCTACAGGGTCTCAGGGTCCATGGCTATCTGGGTCTTTGCGTCTCTGGTTTTCTGGGTCTCAGGTATTCAGTGTCTCAGTGTCTCAGTGCAAAGTGTCTCAAGGTCTCAGGGTCTCAGTGTCGCAGGGCCTCAGGGTGTCAGGGTCCCTGGGTCTCAGGGTCTTAGGGTCTCAGGGTCTCTGGTTGTCTGGGTCTCTGTGTCTCAGCTTCTCAGATTCTCAGGGTCACAGTGTCTCTGTGCCTGTGTCTCAGGGTCTCAGTTCTCCGGGTCTCTGGGTCTGTGGGTCTCTGGTTCTCTGGGTCTCAGGGTCTCTGGGTGTCAGTTTCTCCGGGTCTCTGGGTCGCCGGGTCTCTCGGTCTCAGTGTCTCAGTGTCTCAGGGTATCAGGGTCTCAGGGTCTCTGGGTACCTGGGTCTCTTGGTCTCAGTGTCTCTGGGTCTCTGGGTCTCAGTTTCTCCGCGTCTCAGTGTCTCTGTCTCAGCGTCACAGTGTCTCAGGGTCTCAGGGTCTCAGGGTCTCAGTGTCTCAAGGTCTGAGTGTCTGAGTGTCTGAGTGTCTCAAGGTCTCATTGCCTCAGTGCCTCAGTGTCTGAGTGCGTCAGTGTCTCAGGGTTTGGGTCTCTGGGTCTCAGTGTCTCAGGGTCTCAGGGTCTCTGGGTCTCAGTGTCTCAGGGTCTCTGGGTATGTGGGTCTCAGGGTCTCTGGGCCTGAGGGTCTCTGAGCCTCAGGGTCTCAGTGCCTCAGTGTCTCAGGGTCCATGGGTATCTGTGTCTCTGGGTCTCTGGGTGTCTTGTTCTCCGGGTCTCAGGGTCTCTGGGTTTCTGGGTCTCAGGGTCTCCGTGTCTCAGTGCTTAGTGTCTCAGGGTCTCAGTGTCTCTGGGTCTCTTGGTCTCTGTGTCTCAGGGTCTCTGGGTCGCTGTGTCTCTGTGTCTCAATGTCTCATTGCCTCAGTGTCTCAGGGTCTCAGTGTCTCTGTGTTTCAGGGTCTAATGGTCTCAGTTTCTCAGGTCTAAGGGTCTCAGTGTCTCAGTGTTTCGGGGTCTCAGTGTCTCATTGTCTCAGTGTCTCAGTGTCACAGGCTCTCAGGGTCTCTGGGTCTCAGGGTCTTTGTGTTTCTGGGTTTCTGGATCTCAGTGTCTCAATGTCTCAGTGTGTCAGGGCCTCAGGGTCTCTGGGACTCAGTGCTTAGTGTCTCAGGGTCTCAAGGTGTCAGGGTCACAGTGTCTCAATGTCTGTGTGTCTCAGTGCCTCAGTGTCTCAGGGTCTCAGTGTCTCTGTGCCTCATTTCTCAGTCTCTCAGGGTCTCAGTTTCTCAGTGTCTCACGGTCTCAGGGTCTCAGGGTCTCAGTGTCTCAGTGTCTCAGGGCCTCTGGGTCTCAGGGTCTCTGGGTCCATGGGTCTCAGGGTGTATTGGTCTCAGGGTCTCAGGGTCTCAGGGTCTCTGGGTCCATGGGTCTCAGGGTGTATTGGTCTCAGTGTCCCAGGGTCTCAGGGTCTCTGTGTCTCAGTGTCTCAGTTTGTCAGGTTCTCAAAGTCTCAGTGTCTCAGTGTCTCTGTGTCTCAGTCTCTCATCGTCTCAGGGTCACAGTGTCTCAGGGTCTCAGGGTCTCTGGGTCTCTGGGTCTCAGGGTCTCTGGGTGTCAGGGTCTCAGTGTCTCAGTGTCCCTGGTTCTCTGGGTCTCATGGCCTTTGGGTTTCTGGGTCTCTGGATCTCAGTGTCTTAGTGTCTCAGGGTCTCAGGGTCTCTGTTCCTCAGTGCGTAGTGTCTCAGGGTCTCAGAGTCTCAGGATCTCAGGGTGTCAGGGTTTCAGTGTCTCAAGGTCTGAGTGTCTCAGTGTCTCAGGGTCTCAGGGTTTCAGGGTTTCAGTACCTCAGTGTCTCAGTGTCTCAGTGTGTCAGTATCTCAGGGTATGGGTCTCTGGCTCTCTGGGTCTCAGTGTCTCAGGGCCTCTGGGTCTCCTGGTCTCTGTGTCTCAGGGTGCCCATGTCCCTGAGTCTCAGGGTCTCAGTGTCTCAGGGTCACAGGGTTTCAGTGTCTCAGTGTATCAGTGACTCAGAGTTTCAGGGTGTCTGGGTCTCAGTGCTTAGTGTCTCAGGGTCTCAGGGACACAGTGTCTCAGGGTCTCAGTGCCTCACTGTCTCAGGGTCTCTGGGTCTCAGTGTCTCAGGGTCTCAGTGTCTCAGGGTCTCAGGTCTGATTGTCTCTGCATTTCAGCGTCTTAGTGTCTCATTGTGTCAGGGTCTCAGGGTCTCAGTGTCTCAGTGTCTCAGTGTTACAGGGTCTCAGTGTCTTAGGGTCTCAGTTCCTCAGGGTCTCTGGGATACTCAGTCTCGGGTCTCTGAGTCTCAGGGTCTCAGTGTCTCAGGGTCTCAGTGTCTTCAGTGTCTCAGTGTCTCTATGTTTTTCGGTCTCAGTTTCTCAGGGTTTCTGGGAAACTGGGTCTCTGAGTCTCAGGGTCTCTGGGTTTCTGGGTGTCTGAGTCTCAGTGTCTCCGTGTCTTAGAGTCTCAGTGTCTCAGGGTCTCAGGGACTCAATGTCTCAGTATCTGTGTCTCAGGGTCTCTGGGTCTCAGTGTCTCAGGGTCTCAGTGCCTCAGTGCCTCAGTGTCTCAGGGTCTCTTGGTCCCGGTGCCCCAGTGTCTCAGGGTGTCAGGGTCTCAGTGTCTCAGTGTCTCAGGGACTCTGTGCCTCAGGGTCTCAGTGTCTCAGGGTCTCAGTGTCTCAGTCTCTCAGGCTCTCAGTGTCTCAGTGTCTCAGGGGCTCAGTGTCTTGGTGTCTCAGGGGCTCAGTTTCTCAGGGTCTCTGGGTCTTTGGGTGTCCGGGTCTCTGCGTCTCAGGGTCTCAGTTTCTCAGGGTCTCTGGGTCTCAGTGTCTCGGTATCTCAGGGTCTCAGGGTCTCTGTGTCTCTAGGTCTCAGGGTCTCAGTATCTCAGTATCGCAGGGTCTCAGGGTCTCTTGTTCTCTGGGTCTCAGTGTCTCAGGGTCTCAGTGTCTCAGAGTCTCAGTGTCTCAGGGTCTCAGTTTCTCAGGGTCTATGGGTCTCTAGGTGTCCAGGTCCCTGGGTCTCAGTGTCTCAGTGTCTCAGGGTCTCTGGGTCTCAGTGTCTCAGTGTCTCAGGGTCTCAGTGTCTCAATGTCTCAGGGTCTCAGTGTCTCTGGGTCTCAGCGTCTCAGTGTCTCAATGTCTCAGTGTCTCTGTGTTTCAGCGTCTCAGAGTCTCGGTGTCTCAGTGTCTCAGGGTCTCTGTGTCTCAGTGTCTCAGGGTATCAGGGTCACTGGGCCTCAGTGCTTGGTGTCTCAGGGTGTCAGGGTGTCAGGGTCTCAGTGTCTCAAGTTCTGAGTGTCTCAGTGACTCAGTGTCTTAAGGTCTCAGCATCTCAGTGTCTCAGGGTCTCTGTGTCTCAGTGTCTCTGTGTCTCAGTGTCTCAGGGGCTCAGGTTCTCATTGTCTCAGTGTGTCGGTGCCTTCGTGTCTCAGTATCTCAGCACCACTGGGAAACTGGGTCTCCGGGTCTCTGAGTCTCAGTGTCTCAGTGTCTCAGTGTCTCTGTGTTTCAGGGTTTCAGGGTCTCAGTGTGTCAAGGTCCCAGTGTCTCATTCTCTCAGGGTCTCAGTGTCTCAGTGTCTCAGTCTCTCATGGTCTCAGTGTCTGAGGGTCTCAGATTCTCTGGGTCTCTGGGTGTCCGGGTCTCTGCGTCTCAGGGTCTCAGTGCCTCAGTGTCTCAGGGTCACAGTTTCTCAGGGTCTCAGGGTCTCAGCATCTCAGTGTCTCAGGGTCTCTGTGTCTCAGTGTCTCTGTGTCTCAGTGTCTCAGGGTCTCTGTGTCTCAGTGTCTCTGTGTCTCAGTGTCTCAGGGGCTCAGGTTCTCATTGTCTCAATGTCGGTGCCTTCGTGTCTCAGTATCTCAGCGCCTCTGGGGAACTGGGTCTCCGGGTCTCTGAGTCTCAGTGTCTCAGTGTCTCATGGCCTCAGTGTCTCAGTGTCTCTGTCTTTCAGTGTCTCAGGGCCTCAGTGTCTCAGGGTCTCAGTGTCTGAGGGTCTCAGTTTCTCAGGGTCTCTGGGTCTCTAGGTGTCCAGGTCTCTGGGTCTCAGGGTCTCAGTGCCTCAGTGTCTCAGGGTCTCTGAGTCTGTGGGTCTCAGTGTCTCAGTGTCTCAGTGTCTCAGCATCTCAGTTTCTCAGGATCTCAGTCTTTCTAGGTCTCAGGTCCCTGGGTCTCAGTGTCTCTGTGTCTCAGTGTCTCAGGGTCTCAGCATCTCAGTGTCTCTTGGTCTCAGTGTCTCAGGGTCTCAGTGTCTCAGTGTCTCGGTGTCTTAGGGTCTCAGTTTCTCAGGGTCTCTGGGAAACTGGGTCTCCAGGTCTCTGAGTCTCAATGTCTCAGGCTCTCAGTGTCTCAGGGTCTCAGTGTCTCCGTGTCTCAGTGTCTCAGGGTATCCGGGTGTCCGGGTCACAGTGTCTCAGTGTCTCAGGGACTCTGGGTCTCAGTGTCTCAGTGTCTGAGGGTCTCAGTGTCCCAGGGTCTCTGGGTCTCTGGGTCTCAGGGTCTCTGGGTCTGAGGGTCTCATTGTCTCAGTGTCTCTGTGCTTCATGTCTCAGGGTCTCAATGTCTCATAGTCGCAGTGTCTCAGGGTCCCTGAGTCTCTGTGTCTCAGGGTCTTAGAGTCTCTGGGTGTCTGGGTCGGAGTGTGTCAGTTTATCAGAGTCTCAGGGTCTCAGGGTCACAGGGTCTCTGGGTCTCAGTGTCTCAGGGTCTGAGGGTCTCTGGGTATTTGGGTCTCTGGGTCTCAGTGTCCCAGGGTCTAGGGTCTCTGAGTATGTGGGTCTCTAGGTCTCTAGGTCTGAGTTTCTCAGGGTCTCAGTGTCTCACTGTCTCAGGGTGCCAGGGTCTCAGTCTCACAAGTTCTGAGTGTCTCAGTGTCTCAGGGTCTGGGTCTCTGGGTCTCTGGATCTCAGTGTCTCAGTGTCACAGGGTTGAAGTGTCTCAGGGTCTCAGTGACTCAGGGTCTCTTGGTTTCTGCGAATCAGGGTCTCAGGGGCTCCGGGTGTCAGGGTCTCTGTGTCTCAGTGTCTCTGGGTCGCTGTGTCTCTGGGTCTCAGTGTCTCAGTCTCTCAGGGTCTCATTGTCTCAGGGTCTCTGTGTCTCTGTGTCTCAGGGTCTCAGGGTTTCTGGGTCTCTGGGTCTCAGTGTCTCAGGGTCCCTGTGTCTCTTTGTCTCAGGGTCTCTGGGTCTCTGGGTCTCTGGGTTTCAGTGCCTCAGTGTCTCAGTTTATCAGAGTCTCAGGGTTTCTGGGTCTCTGGGTCTCAGTGTCTCAGGGTCCCTGTGTCTCTTTGTCTCAGGGTCTCTGGGTCTCTGGGTCTCTGGGTTTCAGTGCCTCAGTGTCTCAGTTTATCAGAGTCTCAGGGTTTCTGGGTCTGAGGGTCTCTTGGTCTCAGGGTCTCAGTGCCTCAGGGCTTCTGGATCTCTGGCTATCTGGGTCTCTGGATCTCAGGGTCTCAGGGTTTCTGGGTTTCTGGTTCTCTGGGTCTCAGTGTCTCAGTTCTCATGTGTCTCAGGCTCTTCGGGTCTCAGGGTCTCAGTGCTTTGTGTGTCAGGGTCTCAGTGTCTCAGGGTCTCTGGTGTTCTGGGTATCTTGGTCTCAGGGTCTCAGTTTCTCAGGGTCTCAGAGTCTCATTGTCTCAGTATCTCAGAGTCTTTGGGTCTCAGGGTCTCAGTGTCTCAGTTTCTCAGTTTCTCGGGGTCTCAGTGTCTCATTGTCTCAGGGTCTCAGTGTCACAGGCTCTCAGGATCTCTGGGTCTCAGGGTCTGTGGGTTTCTGAGTCTCTGGATCTCAGTGTCTCGGTGTGTCTGTGCCTCAGTGTCTCAGGGCCTCAGGGTCACTGGGCCTCAGTGCTTAGTGTCTCAGGGTGTCAGGGACTCATTGTCTCAAATTCTGAGTGTCTCAGTGTCTCAGGGTCTCTGTGTCTCAGCGACGTGGGCCTCAGGGTCTCAGGGTCTCAGTGTCTAAAGGTTTCCGTGTCTCAGTGTCTCAGGGTCTAAAGTTCTCAGGGTCTCAGTGTCTCAGTGCCTCAGTGTCTCAGGGTCTCTGTGTCTCAGTGTCTCGGGGTCTCAGTGTTTCAGGGTATCCAAGTCTCAGTGTCTCAGGCTCTCAGGGTCTCAGTATCTCAGGGTATCAGGGTCTCTGAGTCTCGAGGTCTCAGCGTCTCCGTGTCTCAGTGTCTCAGTGTCCCAGTGTCCCAGTGCTTTGTTTCTCAGGGTCTCAGGGACTCAGTGTCTCAGGGTTTCAGTATCTCAGGGTCTCTGTGTCTCAGTGCCTCAGGGTCTCAGGGTCTCTGGGACTCTGCGTCTCAGTGTCTCGGGGTCTCAGTGTCTCAGGGTCTCTGGGTCTAAGTGTCTCAGGGTCTCATGTCTCAGTGTCTCAGGGTCTCTGGGTCTCAGTGTCTCAGTGCCTCAGTGTCTCAGAGTCTCTGCGTCTCAGTGTCTCGGGGTCTCAGTGTTTCAGGGTATCCAGGTCTCAGTGTCTCAGGCTCTCAGGGTCTCAGTATCTCAGGGTCTCTGAGTCTCGAGGTCTCAGGGTCTCCGTGTCTCAGTGTCACAGTGTCCCAGTGCTTCGTTTCTCAGGGTCTCAGGGACTCAGTTTCTCAGGGTCTCAGTATCTCAGGGTCTCTGTGTCTCAGTGCCTCAGGGTCTCAGGGTCTCTGGGTCTCTGCGTCTCAGTGTCTCAGGGTCTCAGTGTCTCAGGGTCTCTGGGTCTCTGTGTCTCAGTGTCTCAGTGTCACAGGGTCTCAGTGTCTCAGTGTCTCAGGGGCTCAGGGTCTCAGTGTCTCTGTGTCTCTGAGTCTCAGTGTCTCAGTGTCTCAGTGTCTCAGGGTCTCATAGACTCAATGTCTCAGTGTCTCAGTGTCTCAGGGTCTCGTGTCTCAGGGTCTCAGTGTCTCTGTGTCCAGGTCTCTGGGTCTCAGGGTCTCAGGGTCTGAGGGTCTCAGTGTCTCAGTGTCTGAGGGTCTCAGTTTCTCAGGGTCTCTGGGTCTCAGGGTCTCAGGGTCTCAGTGT
The DNA here is from genome assembly GCF_965287045.1 of Carcharhinus amblyrhynchos. NCBI lineage: Eukaryota > Metazoa > Chordata > Chondrichthyes > Carcharhiniformes > Carcharhinidae > Carcharhinus > Carcharhinus amblyrhynchos. The sequence goes on along the minus strand of NW_027649831.1, from coordinate 512,145 downwards.
CTCAGGGTCTCAGTGCCTCAGTGTCTGAGGGTCTCAGTTTCTCTGGGTCTCTGGGTCTCAGGGTCTCAGTGTCTCAGTGTCTGAGGGTCTCAGTTTCTCAGGGTCTCTGGGTCTCAGGGTCTCAGTGTCTCAGTGTTTGAGGGTCTCAGTTTCTCTGGGTCTCTGGGTCTCAGGGTCTCAGTGCCTCAGTGTCTGAGGGTCTCAGTTTCTCTGGGTCTCTGGGTCTCAGGGTCTCAGGGTCTCAGTGTCTGAGGGTCTCAGTTTCTCAGGGTCTCTGGGTCTCAGGGTCTCAGGGTCTCAGTGTCTCAGTGTTTGAGGGTCTCAGTTTCTCTGGGTCTCTGGGTCTCAGGGTCTCAGTGCCTCAGTGTCTCAGGGTCTCAGGGTCTCTGTGTCTCAGTGTCTCAGGGTCTCAGCATCTCAGTATCTCAGTATCTCAGGGTCAGGCTCTCTGGGCCTCAGGGTCCCTGGTTCTCAGGGTCTCTGGCTCTCAGTGTCTCCGTGTCTCAGTGTCTCAGGGTCTCAGTGTCTCAGTGTTGCACGGTCTCAGGGTCCCTGAATCTCTGGGTCTCAGGGTATCAGGGTCTCTGGGTATCTGGGACTCTGGGTCCCAGTGTCTAAGTTTATCAGAGTGTCAGGGTCTCAGGGTCTCTGAGCCTCTGGGTCTCAGGGTCTCGCGGTCTCTGCGTCTCAGGGTCTCAGTCTCTCAGTTCATTGGTCTGTGGGTCTCCAGGTCTCTGAGTCTCATGGTCTCTGTTTCTCTGGCTCTCTGGGTCTCAGTGTCTCAGTGTCACAGTATGTCAGGGTCTCTGGGTATCTGTGTTTCTGTGTCTCAGTGCCTGTGGGTCTCAGGATCTCTGGGTGTCTGGGTGTCAGTTCCTCAGGGTCTCAGGGTCTCTGTGTCTCAGGGTCTCAGGGTCTCTGTGTCTCAGTCTCTCAGTGTCTCAGTGTCGCAGGGTCTCAGCGTCTGAGTGTCTCTGGGTCTCGCGTCTGTGTGTCTATGGGTCTTTGGATCTCAGGGCCATTGGGTTTCTGGATCTCTGGATCTCAATGTCTCAGTGACTCATTGTCTCAGGCTGTCAGGATCTCTGTGCCTCAGTGCTTAGTGTCTCAAGGTCTCAGGTCTCAGGTTCTCAGGGTGTCAGGGTCTCAGTGTCTCAATGTCTGAGTGTCTCAGTATCTCAGTGTCTCACTGTCTCAAGTTCTCAGTGCCTCAGTGTCTCAGTGTCGCAGTGTGTCAGTTTCTCAGGGTCTGGGTCTCTGGGTCTCAGTGTCTCAGGGTCTCAGGGCCTTAGGGTCTCAGGGTCTCAGTGTCTCAGGGTCAGAGATCTCAGTGTCTCAGGGATTCAGTGTATCAGGGTCTCAGGGTCTCTGGATCTCTGGGTCTCAGTGTCTCAGGGTCTCAGTGTCTCTGTGTTTCAGCATCTCAGTGTCTCAGTGTCTCAGGGTTCCAGTGTCTCAGGGGCTCAGGGTCTCAGTGTCTCGGTGTCTTTGTGTCTCAGTTTCTCAGGGTCTCAGGGAAACTGGGCCTCCGGGTCTCTGAGTCTTAGGGTCTCAGTGTCTCTGGGTCTTAGGGTCTCTGGGTTTCTGGGTGTCTCGGTTTCAGTATCCCCGTGTCTCAGTGTCTCAGGGTCTCAGGGACTCAGTGTCTCAGGCTCTCAGTGTCCCAATGTCTCAGTGCTTAATGTCCCAGGGTCTCAAGGACTCAGTGTCTCAGGGTAACATTTTCTCAGGTTCTCAGGGTCTCAAGGTCTCTGGGTCTGAGGGCTCTGGGTCTCAGGGTCTCAGTGGCTCAGGGCCTCTGGGTCTCTGGCTATCTGGGTCTCTGGGTCTCCGGGACTCTGGGTTTCCGGTTCTCTTGGTGTCAGTTTCACAGTTTTTCAGGGTCTCTGGGTCTCAGTGTCTCAGTATCTCAGGGTCTCTGTGTCTCTGGGTCGAAGTGTCGCATTGTCTCAGGGACTCTGGGTGACTAGGCCTATGGGTCACTGGGTCTCAGTGCCTCAGGGTCTCAGTGTTTCATTGTCTCAGTGTCTCAGGGTCTCTGGGTCTCTTTGTCTGAGTGTCTCAGGGTCTCTGGGTTCTCTGGGTCTTATTGTCCCAGTGTGTCAGTGTCTCAGTGTCTCAGGGTGTCTGGGTCTCAGTGTCTCCGTGTCACAGGGTCTCTGGGTCTCTTTGTCTCGGTGTCTCAGTGTCTCAGGGTCACTGAGTCTTTTGGTCTCTGGGTCTCAGTGTCGCAGTGTCTCAGGGCCTCTGGGCTTCTGGTTCTCTGGGTCTCTGGTTCTCAGTGTCTTAGCGTCTCAGGGTCTCAGGGTCTCCGTGTCTCTGCGTCTCTGGGTCTCTGTGTCTCTGGGTCTCTGGATCTCTGGGTTTCAGGGCCTCAAGGCCTCAGTGTCTCTGGGTCTTTGGGATTCAGTGTCTCAGGGTCTCTGGGTTTCCAGCTCTTTGGGTTTCAGGGTCTCAGGGTCTCTGGGTCTCTGGGTCTCAGGTTCTTTGTGTCTCTGAGTTTCAGAGTCTTTGTTTCTCAGGGACTCTGGTGTCTGGTACTCTGGGTCTCAGTGTGTCTGTGTCTCAGGGTCTCTGTGTCTCTAGGTCTCTGGGTCACAGTGCCTCAGTGACTCAGGGTCTCTGTGTCTCTAGGTCTCTGGGTCACAGTGCCTCAGTGTCTCAGGGTCTCAGGGTTTCAGTTTCTCAGTGTCTCAGGGTCTCAGGGTCTCTGGGTCTCTGGATCTCTGGGTTTCAGGGCCTCAGGGCCTCAGTGTCTCTGGGTCTTTGGGATTCAGTGTCGCAAGGACTCTGGGTTTCCGGCTCTTTGGGTTTCAGGGTCTCAGGGTCCCTGGGTCTCAGGTTCTTTCTGTCTCTGAGTTTCAGAGTCTTTGTTTCTCAGGGACTCTGGGCCTCCGGTACTCTGGGTCTCAGTGTGTCAGTGTCTCAGGGTCTCAGTGTCTTAGTGTTGCAGAATCTCAAGGTCTCAGGGTCGCTGGGTTCCAGGGTCTCAGGGTCTCAGTGTCTCAGCGTCACAGGGTCTCTGGGCCTGTGTGTCTCAGGGTCTCTGGGTCTCTGGGTCTCCAGGTCTCAGTGTCTCAGTGTCTCAGGGTCCCTGGGTCTCTTGTTCTCAGGGTCTCAAATTCACAGGGTCTCAAGGTCTCAGAGTCTTAGTGTCTCAGTGTCTCAGGGTCTCTGGGTCTCAGTGTCTCTGGGTCTCTGGGTCTCTGTGCCTCAGTGTCTCTGGGTCTCTTTGTCTGTGGGTCTCTGTGTCTCAGTGTCTCAGGGTCTGGGTCTCTGGGTCTTTGGGTCTTTGGGTCTCAGTGTCTCAGGGTCTCTGTGTCTCTGGGTCTCAGGTTCTCTGGGTCTCTGTGTCTCACAGTCTCTGGCTCTCTGGATCTCGGTGTCTCTGGGTCTCACAGTCTCTGGCTCTCTGGATCTCGGTGTCTCTGGGCCTCAGTGTCTCAGGGACTCTGGGTCTTACTCTCTCTGTGTCTTTGGGCCTCTGGGTCTCTGGGAATCAGTTTCTCAGGGTCTCTGGGTTCAGTATCTCAGTGTCTCAGGGTCTCAGTATCTCAGTGTCTCAGTGACTCATGGTCTCAGTGTCGCAATGTCTCAGGGTCTCTAGGTCTCAGTGTCTCAGGGTCTCAGTGTCTCAGGATCTCAGTGTCTCAGTGTCTCAGGGTCTCTGGGCCCCTGGGTCTCAGAGTCTCAGGGTGTCAGGGTTTCTGGGTCTCTGGGTCTCAGGGTGTCTGTGTCATTTTGTCTCAGTGTCTCTGGGTCTCAGGATCTCAGAGTCTCTGGATCTCTGGGTTTCTGGGCACTGGGTCTCTCGGTCTCTGGGTCTCAGAGTCTCAGTTTCTCAGGGTTTCTGGGACTCTGTGAGTCAGTGTCTCAGTGTCTCAGTCTCTCATGGTCTCTGGGTGTCTGGGTCTCTGTGTCTCAGTGTCCCAGTGTCTCTGGGTCCCTGGTTCTCAGTGTCTCAGTATTTCAGTGTCCAGTGACTCAGGGTCTCAGTGTCTCTAGTTCTCAATGTCTCAGGGTCCCTGTGTCTCAGGGTCTCAGTGTCTCAATGTCTCAGGGTCTCTGGGTCCCTGGGTCTCAGAGTCTCTGGGTCTCTGGGACACTGGGTCTCAGTGTCTCAGTCGCTCAGTGTCTCAGGGTGTCCGGGTTTCTGGGTCTCTGGGTCTCAGGGTGCCTCTGTCATTTGGTCTCAGTGTCTCTGGGTCTCAGGATCTCAGGGTCTCTGGATCTCTGGGTTTCTGGTCTCTGGGTCTCTTGGTCTCTGGGTCTCAGTGTCTCAGTTTCTCAGGGTCTCTGAGTCTCTGGAGTCAGTGTCTCAGTCTCTCATGGCCTCTGGGTCTCTGGGTCTCTGTGTCTCAGTGTCCCAGTGTCTCAGGGTCTCAGTGTCTCTGGGTCTCTGGGTCACTGGGTCTCAGGATCTCTGTGTCTCAGCGTCTCTGGGTCTCAGTGTCTCAGCGTCTCAGGGTCTCAGGCTCTCTGCGTCTCTGGATCTCTGGGTCTCAGGGTCTCTGGTTCTCTGCATCTCAGGTTCTCTGGGTCTCTGTGTCTCAGTGTCTCACTGTCTCTGGCTCTCTGGATCTCGGTTTGTCTGGGTCTCAGTGTCTCAGGGACTCTGGGTCTTACTCTCTGCGTGTCTTTGGGTCTCTGGGTCTCTGGGAATCAGTTTATCAGGGTCTCTGGGTTCAGTATCTCAGGGTCTCAGTATCTCAGTATCTCAGTGACTCATGGTCTCAGTGTCGCAATGTCTCAGGGTCTCAGTGTCTCAGTGTCTCAGGATCTCAGTGTCTCAATGTCTCAGGGTCTCTGGGTCCCTGGGTCTCAGAGTCTCTGGGACACTGGGTCTCAGTCTCTCAATCTCTCAGTGTCTCAGGGTGTCAGGGTTTCTGCGTGTCTGAGTCCCTGGGTGTCAGAGTCTCTGGGTCTCTGGGACACTGGGTCTCAGTGTCTCAGTCGCTCAGTGTCTCAGGGTGTCAGGGTTTCTGGGTCTCTGTGTCTCAGGGTGTCTGTGTCATTTGGTCTCAGGATCTCTGGGTCTCAGGATCTCAGGGTCTCTGGATCTCTGGGTTTCTGGTCTCTGGGTCTCTGGGTCTCTCGTTCTCTGGGCCTCAGTGCCTCAGTTTCTCAGGGTCTCTGGGTCTCTGTGAGTCAGTGTCTCAGTGTCACAGTCTCTCATGGTCTCCGGGTCTCTGGGACTCGGTGTCTCAGTGTCCCAGTGTCTCAGGGTCTCTGGTTCTCAGTGTCTCAGGGTCTCAGTATCTCAGTGTCTCAGTGACACAGGGTCTCAGTGTCTCTGGGTCTCAGGGTCTCAGTGTCTCAGGGTCTCGTGGTCTCAGGGTCTCAGGGTCTCAGGGTTTCAGTGTCTCAGTGTCACAGGATCTCTGGGTCCCTGGGTCTCAGAGCCTCTGGGTCTCTGCGCCTCAGCCTCTCAGGGTCTCATGGTCTCAGTGTCTCAGTGTTTCTGGTCTCTGGTCTCTGGGTCTCAGGGTCTCTGGGTCAATGGGTCTCAGTGTCTCAGGGTCTCAGGGTCTTTGGTTTTCAGTGTCTCAGTGTCTCAGAGTCTCAGGGTCTCTGTGTCTCTGGGTCTCTAGGTCTCAGTGTCTCTGGCTCTCTGGATCTCAGTGTCTCTGGGTCTCAGTGTCACAGGTTCTCTGGGTCTCAGTGTCTCTGTGTCTCAGTTTCTCAGGGTCCCTGGGTCTCAGTGTCACTGTGTCTTTGGGTCTCTGGGACTGTGGGCCTCTGGGTCTCTGGGTCTCAGTGTTTCAGTGTCTCGGGGTCTCGGGGTCTCAGTGTCTCAGTGTCTCAGGGACTCTGGGTCTCAGTGTATCTGGGTCTCAGTGTTTCAGTGTCTCAGGGTCTCTGGGTCTCAATGTCTCAGTGTCTCAGGGTGTCAGGGACTCTGGGTCTCAGTGTCTCTGGGTCTCAGTGTTTCAGTGTCTCAGGGTCTCTGGGTCTCAGCATCTCAGAGTCTCAGGGTTTCAGGGTCTCAGGGGCTTTGGGTCTCTGGGTCTCAGTGTCTCAGGGTCTCAGTGTCTCACTGTCTCAGGGTCTCAGGATCTCAGTGTCTCAATGTCTCTGTGTCTCTGCGTCTCAGTGTCTCAGTGTCTCTGTATCTGTCTCTCAGAGTGTCATTGTCTCTGTGTTTCTGGGTCCCTGTGTCTCAGTGTTTCAGTGTCTTTGTGTCTCAGTGTCCTAGAGTCTCAGTGTCTCTGTGTCTCTGCGCCTCAGTGTTTCAGTGTCTCAGTGTATCAGAGTCCCAGTGTCTCAGTGTCTCAGTGTCTCAGAGTCTCTGTTTCTCAGTGTCTCAGTGCCTCAGAGTCTCATTGTCTCAGTGTCTCAGAGTCTCAATGTCTCTGTGTCACGGTGTCTCAGTGTCTCTGTGTCTCCGTGTCTCAGTTTCTCAGAGTCTCTGTGTGTCTGTCTCCCAGTGTCTCAGTATCTCTGTGAATCTGTGTCACAGTGTCTCTTTGTCTCTATGACTCTGTGTTTCAATGTCTCCGGGTCTCTGTGTCTCTGTGACTCAGTCTCTCTGTGTCTCAGTGTCTCAGTGTCTCTGTGCCTCAGTTCCTCCAGTCTGTGTCTCTGTGTCTCTGTGTCTCAGTGCCTCAGAGTCTCAGTGTCTCAGAGTCTCACTGTCTCTGGGTCTCTGTGCCTCAGAGCCTCAGTGTCTCTGTGTCTCTGGGTCTCTTTTGTTTCAGGTTTTCTGTTTCTCTTGCTCTCTCGGTCTCTCTTTCTCAATGTCTCAGGGCTTCTCGGTCTCAGGGTCTCTGGGTCTCTGTGTCTCAGTGTCTCATGGTCTCAGGGTCTCTGTGTCTCAGTGTCTCACCGTCTCAGAGACACTGAGACTCAGAGACCCAGAGACACAGAGGTCCTGAGACCCAGAGACCCTGAGACATTGAGACACTGAGACACAGAGACCCAGAGGCCCAGAGATCTTGAGACCCAGAGACCCTGATACATTGAGATACTGAGACCCAGAGACCCTGAGACCCTGAGACATTGAGACCCAGAAACTCTGAGACATTGAGACACTGAGACACAGAGACCCAGAGATCTTGAGACCCAGAGACCCTGATACATTGAGATACTGAGACCCAGAGACCCTGAGACATTGAGACACTGAGACACAGAGACCCTGAGACCCTGAGACATTCAGAAATTGAGACACTGAGACCCTGAGACACTGAGGCACAGAGACCCAGAGACCCAGATACATTGAGACACAGAGAGCCAGAGACCTAGAGAAGCTGAGATATTGGGACACTAAGACACTGAGACACAGAGACACAGATACCCTGAGACATTTGGACACTGAGACCCTGGGACACTGAGGCCGAGAGACCCAGAGACCCTGATACATTCAGACACTGAGACACTGAGTCCCAGAGACCCACAGACCCTGAGACATTGAGACACTGAGACACAGAGACCCAGATACCAAATGACCCTGAGTCCCAGAGACCCTGATACATTGAGACACTGAGACACAGAGACCCTGAGACCCAGAGACCCTGAGACATTCAGAAACTGAGACACTGAGACCCTGAGACACTGAGGCACAGAGACCCAGAGACCCAGATACATTGAGACACAGAGAGCCAGAGACCTAGAGAAGCTGAGATATTGGGACACTAAGACACTGAGACACAGAGACACAGATACCCTGAGACATTTGGACACTGAGACCCTGGGACACTGAGGCCGAGAGACCCAGAGACCCTGATACATTCAGACACTGAGACACTGAGTCCCAGAGACCCACAGACCCTGAGACATTGAGACACTGAGACACAGAGACCCAGAGACAAAAAGGCTCAGGGACCCAGAGACCCTGAGACACTGAGACCCAGAGACCCTGAGACACTGAGACCGAAGGGAGCCAGACACCGTGAGACGCTGAGACCGTGAGTCTCAGAGACCCAGATACCCTGAAACCCTGAGACACCGAGACACAGAGGCTCAGAGACCCTGAGACACTGAGACCCAGAGAGGCAGAGACTCTGAGAAAATGAAACGCAGAGACCAAGAGACCCTGAGACCCAGAGATACCGAGACCCAGAGACCCTGAGACACTGAGACATTGAGACCCTGAGGCACTGAGACATTGTAAAATGAGACCCAGAGACACCGAGACCCAGAGACCCTGAGACCCTGAGACACTGTGACCAAGAGGCCCTGTGTACCTGTGGCACAGTGACCCAGAGACCAAAAGACCCAGAAAACCAGAGATCCAGGGACACAGAGACACTGAGACACAAAGACCCAGAGTCCCTGAGACACAGAGACTCAGAGACCGAGAGACGCTGAGACCCTGAGACACAAAGACCCAGAGACTTAGAGACCCTGAGACACTGAGACACAGAGACCCAGAGACACAGAGACACTGGGACACAGAGACCCAGAGATCCTGAGACACTGAAACCCTGAGACACAGAGAACCAGAGACCCAGAGACCTGGAGACGGAGAGAAACTGAGACTTTGAGTCACTGAAACCCAGAGACCCACAGATCCAGAGACACTGAGACACAGGGACACAGAGACTCAGAGACCCTGAGACCTTGAGACACTGAGACACTGAGACACAGAGGCCCAGAGACCCAATGACCCTGAGACACTGAGACACATAGACTCGGTGACCCAGAGATCCTGAGACCCTGAGACACTGAGACCCATAGACCCAGAGGACCTGAGACACTGAGAGACTGAGACTTTGAGACACTGAGACCCAGAGACCCAGATACTCTGAGTCACTGAGACACTGAGAAACAGGGACCCAGAGATTCAGAGACCCTGAGATCTTGAGACAGTGAGACACTGAGACACAGACACCCAGAGACCCAATGACCCTGAGACATTAAGACACGGAGACACATAGACCCAGTGTCCCAGAGACCCTGAGATTCAGTGACCCAGAGACCGAGAGAACTTGATACCCTGAGACACTGAGACACTGAGACCCTGAGACACTGAAACCCTGAGACACTGAGACTCTGAGTCCAGAGACCCCGACACCCATAGACCCTGAGACACTGAGGGACAGAGACTTTGAGACACTGAGACCCAGAGACCCAGAGCCATTGAGACACTGAGACCCAGAGACTCTGAGACACTGAGGCACTCAGACACAGGGACCCAGAGACTCAGAGAACCTGAGACACTGAGGTACTGAGACCCAGTGACCCAGAGACTAAGAGACCCTGAGACCCGGAGACCCTGAGACACTCAGACTCAGAGACCCAGAGACACTGAGACACTAGGACACACAGACCCAGAGAGCCTGAGACACTGAAACCCTGAGACACTGAGACACTGAGACCCAGAGACCCGGAGACAATGAGAGACTGAGACTTTGAGACACTGAGACCCAGAGACCCACAGACCCAGAGACACTGATACACAGAGACCCAGAGACCCTGAGTCACTGAGACACTGAGACACATAGACCCAGTGACCCAGAGATCCTGAGGCCCAGTGACCCAGAGACCCAGAGACCTTGAGACATTGAGACACTGAGACACTGAGACATTGAGAGACTGAGACTTTGAGACACTGAGACCCAGAGACCCTGAGACACTGAGACCCAGAAACCCAGAGACCCTGAGACACTGAGACCCAGAGACCCAGAGAGACGGAGTCACTGAGACACTGAGAAACACGGACCTAGAGACTCAGAGACACTGAGACCTTGAGACACTGAGACACTGAGACACAGACACCCAGAGACACGAAGACACTGAGACACAAAGACCCAGTGACCCAGAGAGCGAGAGTCCTTGAGACCCTGAGACACTGGAACCCTGAGACACTGAGACACAGAGTCCAGAGACCCAGAGACCCTGAGAAACTGAGAGACTGAGACTTTGAGACACTGAGACCCAGAGACCCTGAGTCACTGAGACACTGAGACTCAGAGACCCTGACACCTTGAGACACTGAGACACTGGGGCCAAGAGACTCAGAGACCCTGAGACCTTGAGACACAAGACACTGAGACGCAGAGACCCAGGGACCCAATGACCCTGAGACACTGAGTCACTGAGACACAGAGACCCAGTGACACAGGGACCCTGAGACCCAGTGGCCCGGAGACCCTGAGACACAGAGACCCAGAAACCTTCAGACCCTGAGACAGTGAGACACTGAGACCCTGAGACACTGACACCCTGAGACACTGAGACATAGAGACCCAGAGAACAAGAGATTCTGAGACACTGAGACACTGAGACACTGAGACCTTGAGACCTTGAGACCCTGAGACACTGGGACACTGAGACCCAGAGACCCGGAGACAATGAGAGACTGAGACTTTGAGACACTGAGACCCAGAGACCCACAGACCCAGAGACACTGATACACAGAGACCCAGAGACCCTGAGTCACTGAGACACTGAGACACATAGACCCAGTGACCCAGAGATCCTGAGGCCCAGTGACCCAGAGACCCAGAGACCTTGAGACATTGAGACACTGAGACACTGAGACATTGAGAGACTGAGACTTTGAGACACTGAGACCCAGAGACCCTGAGACACTGAGACCCAGAAACCCAGAGACCCTGAGACACTGAGACCCAGAGACCCAGAGAGACGGAGTCACTGAGACACTGAGAAACACGGACCTAGAGACTCAGAGACACTGAGACCTTGAGACACTGAGACACTGAGACACAGACACCCAGAGACACGAAGACACTGAGACACAAAGACCCAGTGACCCAGAGAGCGAGAGTCCTTGAGACCCTGAGACACTGGAACCCTGAGACACTGAGACACAGAGTCCAGAGACCCAGAGACCCTGAGAAACTGAGAGACTGAGACTTTGAGACACTGAGACCCAGAGACCCTGAGTCACTGAGACACTGAGACTCAGAGACCCTGACACCTTGAGACACTGAGACACTGGGGCCAAGAGACTCAGAGACCCTGAGACCTTGAGACACAAGACACTGAGACGCAGAGACCCAGGGACCCAATGACCCTGAGACACTGAGTCACTGAGACACAGAGACCCAGTGACACAGGGACCCTGAGACCCAGTGGCCCGGAGACCCTGAGACACAGAGACCCAGAAACCTTCAGACCCTGAGACAGTGAGACACTGAGACCCTGAGACACTGACACCCTGAGACACTGAGACATAGAGACCCAGAGAACAAGAGATTCTGAGACACTGAGACACTGAGACACTGAGTCACTGAGACCTTGAGACCCTGAGACACTGGGACACTGAGACACAGAAACCAAGAGGACCTGATACCCTGAGACACTGAAACACTGAGACCCAGAGACTCAGAGACACTGAGACACAGAGAACCAGAGACCCTGAGACACTGAAACCCTGAGACACTGAGACACAGAGAGCCAGAGACACTGAAACCCTGAGACACTGAGACACAGAGACCCAGAGATTCAGAGACACTGAGACATAGAGTCCCAGAGACCTGGAGAGCCTGAGACACTGAGACCAGACTCCCAGAGACTCAGAGACACAGAGACCCAGAGACACTGAGACACTGACACACTGAGACCAAGGGGCCCAGAGACCCTGAGACCCTGAGACCCAGAGACACGAAGCCCAGATACCCAGACACCCAGAGACCCAGAGACACTGAGACCCAGAGACCCGGAGACCCAGAGACCCAGAGATCCAGAGAATGAGAGACCCAGAGACGCAGAGATGCAGAGACAATGAGACACTGAGGCACTGAGACCCAGAGACCCTGAGAAACTGAGATCCAGAGACCCTGAGAAACTGAAACCCAGGGACCCAGAGACCCTGCGACGCTGAAACTCTAAGACCCTGAGACCCAGAGACCCTGAGACACTGAGACCCTGAGACACTGAGACCCTGAGATCTTGAGACACTGTGACACTGAGGTCCTGGGCCCCTGAGACATTGCGACACTGAGACTCTGAAACTCTGAGACAATGAGACACTGAGAACCTGAGACGCTGAGACACTGAGACCCTGAGAACCAGAGACCCTGAGATCCTGAGATATTGAGACATTTAGACACTGAGAGCTGAGACACTGAGACCCCGAGACCCAGAGACCCTGAGACCCTGTGACCCTGAGACCCTGAGCCACTGAGACACAGCGACCCTGAGAAACTGAGACCCAGAGACCCAGAGACCTTGAGACACTGAGACCCTGAGACACTGAGACACTGAGACCCAGAGGCCCTGTGACCCTGAGAAACTGAGACACTGAGACCCAGAGACCCTGAGTCACTGAGACACAGAGACCCAGGGACACGGAGACCCTGAGAATCGGAGACCCAGATACCCAGACACTCTGAGGCACTGAGTGACTGAGAACCAGGGACCCAGAAACCCTGAGACCCAGAAACCCTGAGACCCAGAGACACTGAGACCCTGAGACCCAGAGACACTGAGAACCAATGACCCAGACACCCTGAGACACAGAGACCAGAGACCCTGAGACACTGAGATCATGAGACCCTGAGACACTGAGACCCTGAGACACTGAGACACTGAGACCCAGAGTCCCAGAGACAGTGAGGCCCTGAGACCCTTAGTCACTGAGACACGGAGACCGAGAGACAAAGAGACACTGAGACACAGACCCAGAGACCCAGAGAAACACAGACCCAGAGACCCTGGGACCCAGAGACCCTGAGACACTGAGAACCAGAGACCCAGAGACGCTGTGACCCTAAGACCCAGAGACCCTGAGTCACAGAGACCCTGAGTCACTGAGACACTGAGAACCAGAGACCCAGAGACACTGTGACCCTGAGACCCAGAGACACTGAGACACAGACCCAGAGACCCAGAGAAACACAGACCCAGAGACACTGAGACCCAGAGACCCTGAGTCACTGAGACACTGAGACACAGAGGCCCAGGGACACTGAGACCCTGAGAAACTGAGACCCAGATACCCAGAGACACTGAGACACTGAGACCCAGAGACAAAGAGACCTTGAGAAATTGAGGCACTGAGACCCAGAGACCCTGAGACCCAGAAACCCTGAGACCCAGAGACGCTGGGACCCAGAGATCCAGAGACTCTGCGACACTGAGTCACTGAGAACCAGAGACCCAAAGACCCTGAGACCCAGAAACCCTGAGACCCAGAGACACTGAGAACCAATGACCCAGACACCCTGAGACCCAGAGACCAGAGACCCTGAGGCTCTGAGAGACTGAGACCCTGAGACACTGAGAGACTGAGACACTGAGACCCAGAGAAACAGAGACCCTGAGACCTGAAATCCAAGAGACCCTGAGACCCAGAGACCCTGAGAACCAGAGACACTGGCTCCCAGAGACCCAGAGACCCTGAGAAACTGAAACACAGAGACCCAGAGACCGAGAGACCCAGAGACCGAGAGACCCAGAGACCCAGAGACCCTGAGACACTGAGAGACTGAGACACTGAGACCCAGAGAAACAGAAACCCTGAGACCTGAAATCCCAGAGACCCTGAGACCCTGAGACGCTGAGACCCTGAGACACTGAGACCCAGATACCCTGGAATACTGAGACACTGAGACACTGAGACCCTGAGACACTGTGACACTGAGACACAGAGACCCTGAGACCCTAAGACCCAGACATCCAGTGACCCTGAGAACCTGAGACAAGGAGACACCGAGACAATGAGACCCTGAGACACTGAGACCCAGAGGCCCTGAGATCCTGAAAAACTGAGACAATGTGACCATGAGACCCTGAGACCCAGATACCCTGAGACACTGAGTCACCAAGGCACTGAGACAGAAACCCAGGGACACTGAGACCCAGAGACCCTGAGATACTGAGACACTGAGACACTTAGACCCTGAGACACTGTAACACTGAGACACAGAGACCCTGAGACCCTGAGACCCAGACACCCAGAGTCCCTGTGACCCTGAGACCCTGAGCCACTGAGACACAGAGACCCAGAGACCCTGAGAATCTGAGACACTGAGACACTGAGACCAGAGATCCTGAGACCCCGAGGCGCTATGACCCTGAGACACTGATACAATGAGATACAGAGACCCAGAGACCCAGACACCCTGAGAAACTGAGACCCTGAGACCCTGAGACACTGAATCATTGAGACACTGAGACCCAGAGACCCTGAGACCCTGAGACATTGAGACACTGAGACCCTGAGACACTGAGACCCAGTGACCCAGCGTCCCAGAGACCCAGAGACCACGGGACCCAGGGGCCCTGACACACTGAGACAGTGTGACACAAAGACCCAGAGAACAGGGATGCAAAGGCGCAGAGACCCAGAGACCGTGAGATACTGAGACCCTGAGACAATGAAAAACTGAGACCCAGAGACCCTGAGACGCTGAGACACTGAGACCCTGAGACTACGGGACCCAGAGACCCTGGCACAGTGACACACTGAGACAGTGTGACACAGAGACCCAGTGATGAAAAGGCGCAGAGACCCAGAGACCGTGAGACACTGAGACCCTGAGACAATGATAAACTGAGACCCAGAGTCCCAGAGACCCTGAGACACTGAGACACAGAGACCCTGAGACCCCGAGACGCTATGACCCTGAGACACTGATACAATGAGACACAAGACCCAGAGACCCTGAGACCCTGAGAAACTGAGACACTGAGACCCAGAGACCCTGAAACCCAGAGAACAAGACTCCCAGAGACCCTGAGACACTGAGACACTGAGAAACTGAGACACTGAGACCCAAAGACACAGAGACCCAGAGACCTGGAGAGCCTGAGGCCCTGAGACACTGAGACCCTGAGACACTGAGACCTAGTGACCCAGAGTCCCAGAGACCCAGTGACCTTAGGACCCAGAAACCCTGACACAGTGACACAATGAGACAGTGTGAAACAGAGACCCAGAGAACAAGTGACGCAAAGGCCCAGAGGCCAAGAGACCGTGAGACACGGAGACCATGAGACAATGAAAAAGAGGGACCAAGAGACACTGAGACACTGAGACACAGAGACCCTGAGACCAGAGACCCTGAGACCCTGAGATGCTATGACACTGAGACACTGAGGCACTGAGACCTTGCAACACTGAGACAGTGAGACACTGAGGCACTGAGACCCTTAGACCCCGAGACCATGCGAAACTGAGACCCAGAGACCCAGAGAGGCTGAGACACTGAGACCCTGAGACCCAGAGACATTGAGACGCTGAGACCCTGAGACACTGAGACCCATTGCCCCTGAGGCCCATAGACCCAGAGACACTGAGACCCTGAGACAGTGCAACGCTGAGACAGTGAGACACTGAGTCTCAGAGACCATGCGACCTTGAGAAACTGAGACACTGAGGTCCTGAGCACCTGAGACACTGAGACACTGAGACCCTGAGACACTGAGACACTGAGACTCTGAGACTCTGAGACCCTGAGACACTGAGACCCGGAGACCCTGAGACACTGACACCTAGAGACGCAGAGACCCTGTGACCATGGGACCCAGAGAACCTGAGACACTGAGATACTGATTCCCAGGGACCCTGAGCCCCAGAGACTATGAGACACTGAGACAATGAGACCCTGAGACACTGAGACCCAGTGACCCTGAGACACTGAGACACAGAGACCCAGAGACCCTGAGACGCTGAGAAAATGTGACCCAGAGACCCTGCGAACCTGAGACACTGAGACACTGGGACACTGAGACTCTGAGAGCCTGAGACACTGAGACCCTGAGACACTGGGACACTGTGACACTGAGACCCAGTTACCCAGAGACACAGAGGTCTGAGACACAGAGACAGTGAGATCAACAGACCAAGAGGCCCGGAGAACCAGACATCCGGAGACACTGAGACCCAAACACGCAGAGACCCAGTGATCCTGAGACCCTGAGACTCTGCGAAACTGCGACCCAGAAACACAGAGACCCAGAGACCATGACACCCAGAGACTATGACACCCAGAGACCCAGATTCCCTGAGAACCTGAGACCCTTAGACACTGAGACACAGAGACCCTGAGAAACTGTGACCCGGAGACCAAGAGACCCAGAGACCCTAAGACACTGAGACACGGAGACACTGAGACCATGAGACCCTGGGACACTGAGACACGAAGACACTGAGACACTGAGGCACTGAGACCCTGAGACACTTAGACCCTGAGGCCCTGAGAGACTGAGACACTCATACACTGAGTCCCTGAGACCCTGAGACACAGCGATGCAGAGACCCTGAGAAACTGAGACCCAGAGACACAGAGACCCTGAGACACAGAGACAGTGAGACCCACAGACCAGGAGACCCAGAGAACAAGAGATCCAGAGACCCTGAAACCCTGAGACACTGAGACCCAGACATGCAGTGACCTAGAGACCTTGACACCCTGAGACACTGAGACACTAAGACATGAGACACAGAGACCAAGAGACACAGGGACCCTGAGAACCTGAGAACTAGAGACCAAGAACCCTGAGACCCAGAGACCCTGAGACTCTGAGACAGTGAGACACTGAGCCCCTGAGACACTGAAACAGTGAGACACTGAGCCCCTGAGACACTGAGACGCTGAGACCCTGAGACACTGAGACACTGAGGCACAGTGACCCTGAGACACAGATACACTGAGAGACTGAGAGACTGAGACCCTGAGACACTGAGCCCCTGAGACACTGAGAAACTGAGACCCAGAGACCCAGAGACCCTGAGACACTGAGACACTGAGATACTGAGGCCCGAAGACCCTTGAGACCCTGAGATACTGAGACATGAGACACTGAGACCCTGTCACTGAGACACTGAGACACAGAGACCCTGAGACCCTGAGATCCTGAAACCCTGAGACACCGAGACACTGAGAAACTGAGACCCTGAAAGACTGAGACACAGAGACACTCATACACTGAGTCCCTGAGACACTGAGACACAGTGACCCTGAGACACAGAGACAGTGAGATCCACAGACCAAGAGACCCAGCGAACCACAGACTCAGAGACCCGGAGACACTGAGATCTTGAGACACTGAGACAAAGAGACACAGAGACCCAGTTACTCAGAGACAATAAGGCACTGAGACCCAGAGACAGAGAGACCCAGAGAACCAGAGAGACAGAGACCCTGCAACCCTGAA
This sequence comes from Carcharhinus amblyrhynchos, assembly GCF_965287045.1. Classification (NCBI taxonomy): domain Eukaryota; kingdom Metazoa; phylum Chordata; class Chondrichthyes; order Carcharhiniformes; family Carcharhinidae; genus Carcharhinus; species Carcharhinus amblyrhynchos. The sequence continues at coordinate 495,078 of NW_027649831.1, read as the reverse complement.
ACCCAGAGACACAGATACCCAGAGACCCTGAGACCCAGAGACCCAGAGACCCAGAAACCCTGAGACCCAGAGACACTGAGACCCAAAGAAACTGAGACCCTGAGACCCGGAGACCCAGAAACCCTGAGACCCAGAGACACTGAGACCCAAAGAAACTGAGACCCTGAGACCCGGAGACCCAGAAACCCTGAGACCCTGAGAACCAGAGACACTGACTCCCAGAGACCCAGAGACCCTGAGATACTGAGACACTGAGACCCAGAGGCCGAGAGACCCAGAGACCGAGAAACCCAGAGACCCTGAGACCCTGAGACAATGAGACTCAGAGACTCAGAGACCCTGAGACACTGAGAACCAGAGACCCAGAGACCCTGAGACACTGAGACCCAGAGACCCAGAGAGATGGAGTCACTGAGACACTGAGAAACAGGGACCTAGAGACTCAGAGACCCTGAGACCTTGAGACACTGAGACACTGAGACACAGACACCCAGAGACACGAAGGCACTGAGACACAAAGACCCAGAGACCCAGAAAGCGAGAGTCCTTGAGACCCTGAGACACTGAGATGTTGAGACCCTAAGACACTGGAACCCAGAGACACTGAGACACAGAGTCCAGAGACCCTGAGACCCAGAGACCCTGGGTCCCAGAGATCCAGAGACTCTGAGACACTGTGTCACTGAGAACCAGAGACCCAGAGACCCTGAGACCCAGAAACCCTGAGACCCAGAGACACTGAGACCCTGAGACCCAAAGACACTGAGACCCAAAGAAACGGAGACCCTGAGACCCGGAGACCCAGAAACCCTGAGACACTGAGACCCTGAGAACCAGAGACACTGACTCTCAGAGACCCAGAGACCCTGAGACACTGAGACACTGAGACCCAGAGGCCGAGAGACCCAGAGACCGAGAAACCCAAAGACCCAGAGACCCTGAGACATTGAGACTCAGAGACCCTGAGACACTGAGACACTGAGACCCAGAGGCCGTGAGACCCAGAGACCTAGAAACCCAGAGACCCAGAGACCCTGAGACATTGAGACTCAGAGACCCTGAGACACTGAGAACCAGAGACGCTGAGATACTAAGACACTGAGACACTGTGACACTGAGACACTGAGGCGCAGAGACCATGAGACCCAGACACCCAGTGACCCTGAGACCCTGAGACACTGAGACCATGAGACACTGATACACAGCGACGCTGAGACACTGAGACACCGAGACATCGAGACACTGAGACCCTGAGACTCTGAGGCCCAGAGACCCAGAGACGAAGAGACAGGGAGACCCTGAGACACAAACACCCAGAGACAGAGAGACCCAGAGATCCTCTGACCCTGAGACCCTGAGCCACTGAGACACAGAGACCCTGAGAAACTGAGACACTGAGACCCAGAGACCCAGAGACCTTAAGGCACTGAGACCCAGAGGCCCTGTGACCCTGAGAAACTGAGACCCTGTGACCCACAGACCCAGAGACCCTGAGTCACTGAGACACTGAGACACCGAGACCCAGGGACACCGAAACCCTGAGAAACTGAGACCCAGATACCCAGAGACAATGAGACACTGAGACCCAGAGACCCTGGGACCCAGAGATCCAGAGACACTGAGTCACTGAGAACCAGAGACCCAGAGACATTGAGAACCAATGACCCAGAAACCCTGAGACCTAGAGACACTGGGACCCTGAGACCCAGGGACACTGAGAACCAGTGACCCAAAGTCCCTGAGACACTGAGACCATGAGACCCTGAGACTCTGAGACCCTGAGACACTGTGACCCAGAGGCCCTGAGACCCTGAGTAACTGAGACACAGAGACCCAGAGACCCTGAGAAACAGAGACCCAGAGACCCTGGGACTCAGAGGCCCAGAGACCCAGAGACTCTGAGGCACTGAGACACTGAGAACCAGAGACCCTCAGACCCTGAGACACTGAGACACAGTATCCCTGAGACCCAGAGACACTGTGACCCTGAGAACCAGAGACACTGAGACCCAATGACACCGACACCCTGAGACCCAGAGACAAGAGACCCAGAAACCCTGCGGCGCAGAGATCCAGAGACCCAGAGACTCTGAGACCCAGGCACCCAGAGACCCTGTGACACTGAGACCCTGAGACACTGAGACACTGCGTTCCTGAGACACTGAGACCCAGACAAACAGAGACCCGGAGACCCAGAGACCCAGTGACCCTGAGACCTTGAGAACCAGAGACACTGACTCCCAGAGACCCAGAGACCCTGAGAAACTGTGACACTGAGACCCAGAGACCGAGAGACCCAGAGACCTAAAAACCCAGTTACCCAGAGACCCAGAGACCCTGAGACATTGAGACTCAGAGTCCCTGAGACCCAGAGACCCTGAGACCCAGAGACCTTGAGATACTGAGACATTGAGACCCTGAGACACTGTGACACTGAGACACAGGGACCCTGAGACCCTGAGACCCTGAGACCCAGACAACCCAGTGACCCTGAGACCCTGAGATCATGAGACACCGATACACAGAGACCCTGAGAACCTGAGAGACTCAGACACCGAGACACCGAGGCACTGAGACCCAGAGACTCTGAGACCCAGTGGCCCTGTGACCCTGAGAAACTGAGACCCAGTGACCCTGAGTCACTGAGACACTGAGACACAGAGACCCAGGGACACTGAGACCCTGAGAAACTGAGAACCAGATACCCAGAGACACTGAGACACAGAGACAAAGTGACTCTGAGAAACTGAGACACTGAGACCCAGAGACACAGAGGCCCAGAGACCCTGAGAAATAGAGGCCCAGTGACCCTAGGACCCAGAGACCCAGAGACTCTGAGGCACTGAGACACTGAGAACAGGTGACCCAGAGACCCTGAGACCCTCAGACCCAGAGACCCTGAGACCCAGAAACCCTGAGACCCAGAGACACTGAGACCCTGAGACCCAGAGACACTGAGACCCAATGACCCCGACACCCTGAGACCCAGAGACCAGAGACCCAGAAACCCAGAGACCCTTAGACACTGAGAGACTGAGACACTGAGACGCAGAGATCCAGAGATCCAGAGACCCAGAGACCCTGAGACACTGAGACCTTGAGACACTGAGACCCAGAGTCCCTGAGACACTGAGACCCAGAGAAGCAGAGAGACCCTGAGAAACTGAGACATTGAGACCCAGAGACCTTCAGACACTGAGAACCTGAGACCCTGAGAGACCAGAGAACCTGAGAACCTGAGAATTTGAGAAACTGAGACACTGAGGCCCAGAGAACCTGAGACACTGAGGTACAGAAAATCTGATACACTGAGACACTGAGACTCTGAGACCCAGAGACACAGAGAACTTGACAAACTGAGACACTGAGACCCAGAGACCCAGAGACCCTGAGATACTGAGTCACTGAGACCCAGAGACCTTGAGACACTGAGATCCTGAGACCCTGAGAAACTGAAGCACAGAGACCCTGAGACACTGAGACACTGATACACAGAGACACTGAGACACTGAGACCCAGAGACACAGAGACCCAGAGACCCTGAGATCCTGAGACACTGAGACCCAGAGGCCCTGACAGCCTGAGAAACTGAGACTCAGAGACCCTGAGACCTAGAGACCCTGAGACCCTGAGTCACTTTGACACTGAGACACAGAGGCCCAGGGACACTGAGACCCTGAGAAACTGAGACCCAATACCCAGAGACACTGAGAACCAGAGACCCTGAGGCACTGAGACCCTGAGACCCTGAGACACTGAGAACCAGAGACCTTGAGACCATGAGACACTGAGACATTGAGACACTGAGACCCAGAGACCCTGAGACGCTGAGACAATGAGACCCTGAGACCCTGAGACCCAGTGACCCAGAGTCCCAGAGACCCAGAGACCACGGGACCCAGCGACCCTGACACAGTGACACACTGAGACAGTGTGACACAGAGACCCAGAGACCCAGTGATGCAAAGGCACAGAGACCCAGAGACCGTGAGACCTGAGACAATGAAAAAGTGAGACCCTGAGACCCTCAGACACTGAGACCCAGTGACCCAGAGTCCCAGAGACCCAGAGACCACGGGACCCAGAGACCCTGAGGAACTGAGACCCAGATACCCAGAGACACTGAGACACTGAGACCCAGAGATCTAGGGACCCAGAGACCATGAGACCCAGAAACCCTGAGACCCAGAGACACCGAGACACCGATACCCTGAGACCCAGAGACACTGAGACACTGAGACGAAGAGACCCAGAGACCCAGAGACACTGAGACCAAGGTTTCCGGAGACCCTCTGACACTGAGACCCAGAGACCCTGAGACACTGAGACCCAGAGACTCAGAGACCCTGATACCCAGAGAACCAAACACCCAGAGACCCTGAGACACTGAGACCCTGAGACACTGAGACACTGAGAAACTGAGACACTGAGACCCAAAGACACAGAGACCCAGGACCCGGAGACCCTGAGCCACTGAGACCCAGAGACCCTGAGACACTGAGACGCTGAGACACTTAAACATTGAGATATTGAGACACAGAGACACTGTGAACCTGAGACACTGAGTCACAGAGACCTCGAGACCCAGAGACTCAGAGACCCTGAGACACGGAGACACTGAGACCCTGAGATACTGAGACATGAGACACTGAGACCCTGAGACATTGAGACCCTGAGACCCTGACACCCTGAGACACTGAGACACTGCGACACTGCGACACTGATACCCAGATACCCTGAAACACTGAGACCCAGAGGCCCAGAGACCCTGAGACCCAGAGAGGCTGAGGCACTGAGACACTGAAACCCTCTGACACTGAGACACTGAGACACTGCAAACCTGAAACCCTGAGACCCTGAGACACTGAGACACAGAGACCGCGAGACCCAGAGACACTGAGACAGAGAGCCACTGAGACAGTGTGGCACTGAGACTCTGAGACCGTGAGACCTAGAGAAAGTGAAATACTGAAATCATAAGTCTCTGAGACACCAAGACACTGAGACTCTGAGACCCTGAGTAAATGAGACACTGAGACCCTGAGACACTGAGACCCGGAGACCCTGAGACACTGAGACCCAGAGACCCAGAGACGCAGAACCGTGTGACCATGGGAACCAGAGAACCTGAGACACTGATTCCCAGGGACCATGAGACCCAGAGACCCAGAGACCCTGAGATCCTGAGACACTGGGACACTGAGACCCTGAAACACTGAGACACTGAGACAGTGAGACACTGAGACCCTGAGAAACTGAGAGCTGAGACTCTGAGACCCTGATTCACAGAGACACTGAGACCCTGAGAAAATGTGACCCAGAGACCCTGAGACACTGAAACACTGAGGCACTGAGACCCTGAGACACTGAGACACTGTGACACTGAGACCCAGTTACCCAGAGACAGAGAGAGTCTGAGACACAGAGACAGTGAGATCAACAGACCAAGACACCAGAGAACCAGACATCCAGAGACCCTGAGACCCTGAAACACTGAGACCCAGACATGCAGGGACCCAGAGATTCTGAGACCCTGAGACCCTGAGTCGCTAAGACACTGAGACCCAGGGACACAGAGAAACTGAGAGCCCGACACCCAGAGAAACAGCAACCCTAAGACACAGAGACAGTGAGACCCACAGACCAAGAGACACTGAGACCCAGAGACCCTGAGATACAGAGACCCAGAGACCCTCAGACACTGAGACACTGAGACCCTGAGACACTGCAGCCCTGAAACCCTCAGACCCTGAGACCCTGAGACCCAGAGCCCCAGAGACACTGAGACCCTGAGACACTGAGACCCAGAGACCCTGAGACACTGAGACACAGAAACCCTTAAGCACTGAGACACTGAGGCAGTGAGAAACTGAGACCCTGAGACACTGAGAGCTGAGACTCTGAGACACTGAGACACAGAGAGAGACTGAGACACTGAGACACTGATACACTGAGACCCCGAAACCCTGAGAACGAGCGATCCAGAGACCGAGAGACCCAACACCCTGAGACACTGGGACACTGAGGCACTGAGGCCCTGAGCCCCTGAGACACTGAAACTCTGAGTCCCGGAGACTCTGAGATACTGAGAAACTGAGACCCTGAGACACTGAGACCCTGAGACACTGAGACAATGTGACCATGAGACCCTGCGACACTGAGACACTGAGACCCTGAGACCCAGATGCACTGAGTAAATGAGAAACTGAGAACCTGAGACAATGACACACTGAGACACTGAGACCCCTGGACCCAGGGAACCAGAGACCCGGAGACCCTGAGACGCTGAGACACTGAGACACTGAGACCCTGAGACACTGAGACACTGAGACCTCGAGACCAAGAGACCCTGAGAAAATGAGACACTGAGAACCTGAGACAATGACACACTCAGACACTGAGACACTGGGACCCAGGGAACCAGAGACCCAGAGACACTGAGACCCTGAGACACTGAGACACTGAGACCCTGAGACCCTGAGACACAGAGACCCAGACATGCAGTGACCCAGAGTCCCTGAGAACCTGAGACCCTGAGACACTGAGACACAGAGACCCTGAGACCCTGAGAAACTGAGACCCAGAGACCCTGAGAAGCAGAGACCCTGAGACCAAGAGAACCTGAGACCCTGAGACACTGAGACCCTGCGACACTGAGACACTGAGACGCTGAGACATTGAGACACTGCAACCCTGAAACCCTGAGATCCTGAGACCCTGAAACCCCGAGACACTGATTCCCTGAGACCCAGAGACCCTGAGACACAGAGACACAGAGACCCAGAGACCCTGAGACACTGCGACACTGAGACCCTGAGACACTGAGACCAAGAGAAAATGTGACCCAGAGACTGTGAGACCCTGAGACACTGAGACCCTGAGATCTGGGGACACTGAGCCACTGAGACACTGTGACATTGAGACCCAATTACCCAAAAACACAGAGACTCTGAGATACAGATACAGTGAGATCAACAGACCAAGAGACCCAGAGAACCAGACACCCAGAGACCATGAGGTCCTGAGACACTGAAACACAGACACGCAGTGACCCAGAGATCCTGAGACCCTGAGACCCTGAGACTCTGAGACAAAGAGACACAGAGACCCAGAGGCCCTGAGAAACTGAAACCCAGAGACCCAGAAAAACAGAGCCCCTGAGACACAGAGACAGTGAGACCCACAGACCAAGAGATCCAGAGAACCAGAGATCCAGAGACCCTGAGACCACGGGACCCAAAGACCCTGACACAGTGACAGACTGAGGCAGTGTGACACAGGCACCCAGAGACCCAGTGACGCAAAGGCCCAGAGACCCAGAGACCTTGAGACACTGAGACTCAGAGACTCAGAGACCCTGAAACCCAGAGAACCAGGCACCCAGAGACCCTGAGACCCTGAGACACTGAGACTCAGAGACTCAGAGACCCTGAAACCCAGAGAACCAGGCACCCAGAGACCCTGAGACACTGAGAGACTGAGAGCCTGTGACACTGAGACACTGAGACACTGAGACACCGAGACCCAAAGACACAGAAACCCTGAGACACGGACACACTGAGACCCTTAGACCCTGAGACCCTGTGAAACTGTGACGAGACCCAGAGACCCGGAGACAATGAGAAACTGAGACACTGAGACCCTGAGACCCTGAGATACTGAGACATGAGACACTGAGACCCAGAGACCCTGAGACACTGAGACCCTGAGACCCAGAGACCTTGAGACCCAGAGAGGTTGAGACACTGAGACACTGAGACCCTGTGACACTGAGGCACTGAGACACTGCAAACCTGAAACCCTGAGACCCTGAGACACTGAGACCCAGAGGCCCTGAGACCCTGAGACCCAGATACCCAGAGACACTGAGACAGTGAGACACTGATCCCAGGGACCCTGAGACCCAGAGACCCTGAGACACTGAGACCCTGAAACACTGAGACACTGAGATGCTGAGACCCTGGGACACTGAGACTCTGAAACCCTGAGACACTGAGACATGAGACACTAAGACGCTGAGACACTGTGACACTGAGACCCAGTTACCCAGAGAAACAGAGAGTCTGAGACACAGAGACAGTGAGATCAACAGACCAAGAGACCAAGAGAACGAGACATCCAGAGACCCTGAGACCCAAACACGCAGGGACCCAGAGATCCTGAGACCCTGAGACCCTGAGACTCTGAGACACTCAGGGTCTCTGGGTCTCAGGGTCTCAGGTTTTCTGGGTCTTTGGGTCTCCGGATCTCTGTGTCACAGTGTCTCAGTGTCTCAGGGTCTCTGGGGCTCTGGGTCTCATGGTGTCAGAGTCTCATTTTCTCAGGGTCTCTGTGTCTCATTGTCTCAGTGTTTCTGTGCTTCGTGTCTCAGCGTCTCAGTGTTGCAGGGTCTCAGGCTCCCTGAGTCTCAGGGTCTCTGAGTATCTGGGTCTCTGGGTCCCAGTGTCTCAGTTTATCAGAGTCTCAGGGTCTCTGGGTCTCAGGGTCTCTGAGCCTTTGGGTCTCAGGGTCTCGCGGTCTCATGGTCTCTGTGTCTCAGGGTCTCAATGTCTCAGTGTCTCAGGGTCTCAGTGCGTCGGGGTCTCAGTGTCTCAGTTCATCGGTCTCTGGGTCTGTGGGTCTCTGGGTCTCAGGGTGTCTGGGTCTCTGTTTCTTAGGGTTTCTGGGTCTCTGGGTCTCAGTGTCTCAGTGTCTCAGGGTCTCAGTGTCTCAGGATCTCTGGGTGTCTGGGTGTCTGGGTCTCAGTTCCTCAGGGTCTCAGTGTCTCAGTCTCTCAGTGTCTCAGGGTCACAGAGTCTCAGCATCTGAGTGTCTCTGGGTCTCAGGGTCTCTGCGTCTGAGTGTCTCTGGGTCTCAGGGTCTCTGCGTCTATGGGCCTTTGGGTCTCAGGGCCTTTGGGTTTCTGGGTCTCTGGATCTCAACGTCTCAGTGTCTCAAGGTCTCAGGCTCTCAGGATCTCTGTGCCTCAGTGCTTAGTGTCTCAGGGTTTCAGTGTCTCAGGTTCTCAGGGTGTCAGGGTCTCAGTGTCTCAAGGTCTGAGTGTCTCAGTGTCTCAGGGTCTCAGTGCCTCACTGTCTCAGTGTCTCAGTGTGTCAGTTTCTCAGGGTCTGGGTCTCTGGGCCTCAGTGTTTCAGTGTCTCAGGGTCTCTGAGTCTCAAGGTCTCAGTGTCTCAGGGTCACAGATCTCAGTGTGTCAGGGTCTCAAGGATTCAGTGTATCAGGGTCTCTGGGTCTCAGGCTCACTGGGTCTCTGGGTCTCAGTATCTCAGTGTCTCAATATTTCAGCGTCTCAGTGTCTCAGGGTCTCAGTGTCTCTGTGTTTCAGCGTCTCAGTGTCTCAGGGTCCCAGTGTCTCAGAGGTTCAGGGTCTCAGTGTCTCGGTGTCTTCGGGTCTGAGTTTCTCAGGGTCTCGAGGAAACTGGGTCTCTGGGTCTCTGAGTCTTAGTGTCTCAGGGGTTCAGGGTCTTAGGGTCTCTGGGTTTCTGGGTGTCTGGGTTTCAGTGTCCCCGTGTTTCAGTGTCTCAGAGCTCAGTGTCTCAGCCCATCAGAGTCTCAGTGTCTCAGTCTCTCAGTGTCCCAATGTCTCAGTGCTTAGTGTCTCAGGATCTCAGGGAATCAGTGTCTCAGGGTCTCAGTGTCTCAGGCTCTCTGTGTCCCAATGTCTCAGTGCTTAGTGTCCCAGGGTCTCAGGGACTCAGTGTCTCAGGGTTTCAGTGTCTCAGGGTTACATTTTCTCAGGTTCTCAGGGTCTCAAGGTCTTTGGGTCTGAGGGCTCTGGGTCTCAGGGTCTCAGTGCCTCTGGGTCTCTGGGTCTCCGGTTCTCTGGGTTTCTGGTTCTCTTGGTTTCAGTGTCTCAGGTTTTCAGGGTCTCTGGGCCTCAGTGCTTCGTGTCTCAGGGTCTCAGGGTCTCAGGGTGTCAGTGTCTCAGAGTCTCAGAGTGCCTGGAGCTCTGGGTCTCTTGGTCTCAGGGTCTCAGGTTCTCAGGGTCTCTGGGTCTCAGTGCTTCGTCTCTCAGGGACTCAGGGTCTCAATGTCTCAGGGTTTCAGTGTCACAGTGTCTCAGTGTGTCAGTGTCACAGTGTCTCAGTATCGCAGTGTCTCTGGGGCTCTGGGTCTCTGGTTCTCAGGGTCTCATGGTCTCAGTGTCTCAGGGTCTCAATATCTCAGTGTCTCAGGGTCTCTGGGTCTCAGTGTCTCTGGGTTTCTGGGTATCTGGATCTCAGTGTCTCAATGTCTAAGTGTCGCAGTGTCTCAGGGTCACAGTGCATCAGTATCTCAGTGTCTAAGTGTGTCAGTGTCTCAGAGTCTGGGTGTCTGGGTCCACAGTGTCTCAATGTCTCAGGGTCTCTGTGTCTCAGGGTCCCAGGGTCTCAGGGTCTCAGTGTCTCAGGGTCTCAGTGTCTCAGTGTCTCAGGGTCTCAGTGTCTCTGGGTCTGTTGGTCTCTGCGTCTAAGGGTCTCTGGGTCTCAGGGTCTCAGGTTCACAGTGTCTCAGGGTCATAGGGTCTCTGGGTTTCTGGGCATCGGGGTCTCTGCGTCTCCGTGTCTCATTGTCTCAGGGTCTCAGTGTATCAGGGTCTCAGTGTCTCTTGGTCTCAGTGTCTCAGGGTCTCAGGGTCTCAGTGTATCAGGGTCATAGTGTCTCAGTGTCTCAGTGTCTCAGGGTCGCAGGGTCTCTGGGTCTCTGGGTCTCAGTGTCTCAGTGTCTCAGGGTCTCTGGGTCTCTGTCTTTCAGTATCTCAGTGTCTCAGGGTCTCAGTGTCTCAGTGTCTCAGGTGCTCAGGGTCTCAGAGTCTCACTCTCTCGGAGTCTGAGGGTCTCAGTTTCTCAGGGTCTCTGGGAAACTGGGTCTCCGGGTCTCTGGGTCTCAAGGTATCAGTGTCTCAGGGTCTCTGGGTCTTTGGGACTCAATGTCTCATTGTCTCAGAGTCTCTGTGTCTCTGGGTCTCAGTGTCTCAGTCTCTGAGGGTCTCAGTATCTTAGGGTCTCAGGGTCACTGGGCCTCTTGGTCTCTGGGTCTCAGTGTCTCAGGATCTCAGGGTCTCTGTCTCACTGTCTCAGGGTCTCAGTGTCTCAGGGTCTCTGGGTCTGAGGGACTCTGAGTCCCAGGGTCTCAGTGCATCAGGGTCTCAGGGTCCATGGGTATCTGGGTCTCTGGGTCTCTGGGTGTCTGGGTCTCAGGGTCTCAGGCTCTCAGTGTCTCAGGATCTCTGGGTCCCAGTGTCTCAATGTTTCAGTATCTCAGCGTCTCAGTGTCTCAGGGTCTCGGTGCCTCGGTGTCTCAGGGTCTCAGTGTCTCACGGTCTCAGGGTCTGTGGGTTTCTGGGTGTCTAGGTCTCAGTGTCTCCGTGTCTCAGTGTCTCAGGGACTCAGAGTCTCAGGGTCTCAGAGTCTCAGTGTCTCAATGTCTCAGGGTCTTAGTGTCTCTGGGTCTCTGGGTCTCAGTGTCTCAGGGTCTCTGTGTCTCAGTGTCTCTGTGTTTCAGGATCTCAGTGTCTCAGGGTCAAAGTGTCTCAGTCACTCAGGGTCTCAGCGTCTCAGTGTCTCAGGGGCTCAGTGTCTTGGTGTCTCAGAGTCTCAGTGTCTGAGGGTCTCAGTTTCTCAGGGTTTCAGTGTCTCAGGGTCTCAGTGTCTCAGGGTCTCAGTGTCTCAGGGTCTCAGGGTCTCTGGGTCTCAGGGTCTCAGTTCTCCGGGTCTCTGGGTCTGTGGGTCTGTTGGTGTCTGGGTCTCAGGATCTCTGGGTCTCAGTTTCTCAGGGTCTCTGATTCTCTGGTTCTCAGTGTCTCAGTTTCTCAGGGCCTCTGTGTCTCAGTATCTCAGTGTCTCAGGGTCTCTGGGTCTCAGTGTCTCTGTGTCTCAGGGTCTCAGGGTCTCTGGGTATCTGGGTGTCTGGTTCTCTGGGTCTCTGGGTCTCAGTGTCTCTATGTCTCAGTGTCTCATGGTCTGAGTGTTTCAGTGTCTCAGTGTCTCAGTGTGTCAGTGTCTCAGGGACTGGGTCTCTGGTTCTCAGTGTCAAAGAGTCTCAGTGTCTCAGGGTCTCAGGGTCTCAGTTTCTCAGGGTCTCTGGGTCTCAGGGTCTCAGGGTCTCAGGGTACCCGGGTCTCAGTGTCTCATTGTCTCAGGGTCTCTGGGTCTCAGTGTCTCAGGGCCTCAGGGTCTCTGGGTATCTGGGTGTCTGGTTCTCTGGGTCTCAGTGTCTCTATGTCTCAGTGTCTCATGGTCTGAGTGTTTCAGTGTCTCAGTGTCTCAGTGTGTCGGTGTCTCAGGGACTGGGTCTCTGGTTCTCAGTGTCAAAGGGTCTCAGTGTCTCAGGGTCTCAGGGTCTCAGTTTCTCAGGGTCTCTGTGTCTCTGGATCTCAGGGTCTCAGTGTCTCAGGGTACCTGGGTCTCAGTGTCTCATTGTCTCAGGGTCTCTGGGTCTAAGTGTCTCAAAGTCTCAGGGTCTCAGTGTCTCAGGGTCTGTGGGTCGCAGTGTCTCTGGGTCTGAGGGCCTCTGAGTCTCAGGTTCTCAGTGGCTCAGGGTCTCAGGGTCCATGGGTATCTGGGTCTGAGGGGGACAGGGTGTCTGGGTCTCAGGGTCTCTGTGTTTCTGGGTCTCAGAGTCTCAGTGTCTCAGTGCTTAGTGTCTCAGGGTCTCAGTGTCTCAGGGTCTCTGTGTTTCTGGGTCTCAGAGTCTCAGTGTCTCAGTGCTTAGTGTCTCAGGGTCTCAGTTTCGTAGGGTCTCAGTGTCCCTGAGTCTCTGGGTCTCAGGGACACAGGGTCTCTGAGTGTCTGGGTCCCTGGGTCTCAGTGTCTCAGTTTATCAGAGTCTCAGGTTCTCTGGGTCTCAGGGCCTTGGTGTCCCTGAGTCTCTGGGCCTCAGGTACACTTGGTCTCATGGTCTCTGAGACTCAGGGTCTCAGTGTCTCTGGGTCTCTGGGTCTCTGTGTGCCTGGGTCTCAGTTCTCTGGGTCTGTGGGTCTGTGGGTCTCAGGGTCTCAGTGTCTCAGGGTCTCTTGGTCTCTGGGTCTCTGGGTCTCTGGGTCTCTGGGTCTCAGTGTCTCAGGGTCTCTGGGTCTCAGTGTCTCAGGGTCTCAGGGTCTCAGGGTCTCTTGGTCTCTGGGTTTCTGGGTCTCAGTGTCTGAAGTTCTCAGTGCCTCAATGTCACTGGGTCTCAGGGTCTCTGGGTCTCAGTGTCTCAGGTTCTCTGGGTAGCTGGGTGTCCGCGTCTCTTGCTCTCAGGGTCTCAGGATCTCTGGGTCTCCGTTTCTCAGTGTCTCTGTGTCTCAGTTTCTCAGTGTCTCAAGGCCTGAGTGTTTCAGTGTCTCAGTGTGTCAGTGTCTCAGGGACTGGGTCTCTGGGTCCCAGTGTCTCAGGGTCTCCGTGTCTCAGGGGCTCAGGGCCACAGTGTCTCAGTGTCTCGTGGTCTCAGCGTCTCAGGGTTTCAGGGCCTCAGAATGTCTGGGCCTCAGTGTCTCAGAGTCTCAGGGTCTTAGTGTCTCAGGGTCTCAGTGTCTCAGGGTCTTAGTGACTCAGGGTCTCAGGGTATCAGTGTGTCTGCAATGTGGGTCTCAGGGTTTCAGTGTCTAAGGGTCTCAGGGTCTCAGTGTCTCAGTGCCTCAGTGTCTTAGATTCTCAGGGTCTCAGTGTCTCAGTTTCTCAGTGTCTCAGTGTCTCAGGGTCTCTGTGTCCCAGTGTCTCTTGGTCTCAGTGTCTATGGTTCTCAGTGTCTCAGTGTCTCCCTGTCTCAGGGTCTCAGTGTCTCAGGGTCTGAGTGTTTCAGTGTCTCAGGGTCTCAGTGTCTCAGGGTCTCAGGGCCTCAGTGTCACAGTGTTCAAGGGTCTCAGTGTCTCCGTGTCTCAGGGTCTCTGGTTTTCTGGGTCTGTGTCTCAGTGTCTCAGGGTCTCAGGGTCTCATGGTCTCAGTGTATCTGGGTCTCAGTGCCTCAGTGTCTCAGGGTCTCAGTGCCTCAGGGTCTCAGTGCCTCACGGTCTCAGGGTCTCATTTACACAGGGTCTCAGTGTCTCAGGGTCCCTGTGTCTCAGTGTCTCAGGGTCCCTGTGTCTCAGTGTCTCAGGGTCTCTGGATCTCTGGGTCTCAGTGTCTCAGTGTCTCTGGGTCTCTCTGTCTGTGTGTGTCAGTGTTTCAGTGTCTCAGGGTCTGGGTCTCTGGGTCTTTGGGTCTCAGTGTCTCAGTGTCTCAGGGTCTCAGTGTCTCTGGGTCTCTCTGTCTGTGTGTGTCAGTGTTTCAGTGTCTCAGGGTCTGGGTCTCTGGGTCTTTGGGTCTCAGTGTCTCAGTGTCTCAGGGTCTCTGTGTCTCTGGGTCTCTGGGTCTCAGTGTCTCAGTATCTCAGGAACTCTGGGTCTCTCGGTCTCAGTGTCTCAGGTTCTCTGCGTCTCTGAGTTTCTGTGTCGCTGGTTCTCAGGGACTCTGGGACTCTAGGTCTCTGGGTTTCAGTGTATCAGTGTCTCAGTGTCTCAGGTTCTCTGTGTCTCTGGTTCTCTGGGTCTCAGTGTCTCAGGGTCTCTGGGTCTAAGTATCTCTGGGTCTCTGGATCTCTGGGTCTCTGGGTCTCAGGGTTTCAGTGTGTCAGTGTCTCAGTGTCTCAGGGTCTCTTGTTCTCTGGGTCACAGCGTCTCAGTGTCTCAGGGTCTCAGGGTCTCAGTGTCTCAGTTCGTAGGGTCTCTGTGTCTCTGGGTCTCTCGGTTCATTGGTCTCAGTGTCTCAGGGTCTCTGGGTCTCTGGGTCTGTGTGTCTCAGGGTCTCTGGGTCTCTGGGTCTGTGTGTCTCAGGGTCTCAGGGTCTCAGGGTCCCTGGGTCTCAGTGTCTCAGTGTCTCAAGGTCTCATGTTCTCTGTCTCAATGGCTCAGTGTCACAGTATCGCAGCGCCTCTGGGTCTCTGGGTCTGTGTCTCAGCGTCTCTGGGTCTCAGGGTCTCAGTGTCTCAGTGTCTCAGTGTCTCTGTGTCTCTGCCTCAGTGTCTCAACATCTCAGTGTCTCAGCGTCTCAGTGTCTCAGTGTCTCTGCGTCTCTGGGTCTAAGTGTCGCCGTGTCTCAGGGCCTCTGGGTGTCTAGGTCTATGGGCCACTGGTTCCCAGGGTCTCAGGTTCTCTGTGTCTCAGTGTCTCATTGTCTCAGTGTCTCAGTGTCTCAGGGTCTCTGGGTTCTCTGGGTCTCAGGGTCTCTGGATTTTCTGGGTCTCAGTGTCTTAGTGTCTCAGGGTCTCTGGGTCTCAGTGTCTCAGGGTCTCTGGGTCTCTTTGACTCAGAGCCTCTGGGTCTCAGGGTCTCAGGGACTTGGTGTCTCAGTTCTCATGGTCACTGAGTCTTTCGGTCTCTGGGTCTCACTGTCGCAGTGTCTCAGGGCCTCTTGGTCTCTGGTTCTCTGGGTCTCAGTGTCTCAGTGTCTCCGGGTCTCTGTGTGTGTGGGTCTCTGGGTCACTGGATCTCTGGGTTTCAGGGTCTCAGGGCCTCAGTGTCTCTCGGTCTTTAGGATTCAGTGTCTCAGGGTCGCTGGGTATCTGGCTCTTTGGGTTTCAGGGTCTCTGTGTCTCTGGGTCTCAGTGTCTCATGGTCTCTAGGTCTCTGGGTCTCAGTGTCTCAGGGTGTCTGGGTCTCTGTGTCTCAGTGTCTCAGTTTCTCTGGGTCTCTGGGCCTCTTTGTGTCAGTGTCTCAGGCTCTCTGGGTCTCAGGTTCTTTGTGTCTCTGAGTTTCAGTGTCTCTGTTTCTCAGGGACTCTGGGTCTCTGGCTCTCTGGGTCTCTGGGTGTCAGTGTCTCAGGGTCTCAGGGTCTCAGTTTCTCAGTGTCTCAGGGTCTCTGGTTCTCTGGGTCTCAGTGTATCAGGGTCTCAGTGTCACAGCGTCTCAGTGTCGTAGGGTCTCATGGTCTCAGGGTCTCTGGGTTCATGCGTCTCAGGGT
Organism: Carcharhinus amblyrhynchos; assembly: GCF_965287045.1. Classification (NCBI taxonomy): domain Eukaryota; kingdom Metazoa; phylum Chordata; class Chondrichthyes; order Carcharhiniformes; family Carcharhinidae; genus Carcharhinus; species Carcharhinus amblyrhynchos. Next base: position 479,182 of record NW_027649831.1, on the reverse strand, counting down.
CTCAGTGCCTTAGTGTCTCAGGGTCTCTGGGTCTCTGGGTCCCTCGGTCTATGTGTCTCGGAGTCTCTGGGTCTCCGGGTCTCAGTGTCTCAGTGTCTCAGGGTGTCTGGTTCTCAGTGTCTCAGGGTCTCTGCGTCTCTTGTTCTCGGGGACTCAGGGTCTCAGTGTCTCAATGTCTCAGGGTCTCAGGGCCTCTGTGTCTCAGGGTCTCATTGTCTCAGTGTCTCAGGGTCTCTGGTTCTCTGGATCTCAGCGTCACAGCGTCTCAGTGTCTCATTGTGTCAGCCTCTCATTGACTCAGTGTCTCAGGTTCTCAGCTTCTCAGTGTCTCAGGATCTCAGTGTCTCAGGGTCTCTGGGTATCTGGGTCTCTGGTTCACTGGGTGTCAGGGTCTCTGAGTTTCAGTGTTTCAGTGTCTCAGCGTCTCTGGTTCTCAGTGTCTCAGTTTCTCAGGGCCTCAGGGTCTCAAGGTCTCAGTGTCTCATTTTCTCAAGGTCTCAGTGTCTCAGTATCTCAGGGTCTCAGAGTCTCCGTGTCTCAGGGGCTCAGGGCCACAGTGTCTCAGTGTCTGAGTGTCTCAGGGTCTCAGGGTCTCAGAATCTCTGGGTTTCTGTGTCTCAGTGTCTCTGGGTCTCCGGGTGTCAGGATCTCAGTGTCTCACTGTCTCAGGGTCTCTGGGTCTCGGCATCTGTGGGTCTCTGGGTCTGAGAGTTTCTGGGTCTCTGGCTCTCAGTTTCACAGGGTCTCAGAGTCTAAAGTTCTCAGTGTCTCAGTGTCTTAGTGTCTCAGCTTCTCAGTGTCACAGCGTCTCAGTGTCTCAGCGTCTCAGTGTCTCAGGGTCTCAGTGCCTCAGGGTCTCAGTGCCTCAGGGTCTCAGGGTCTCAGTGACCCAGAGTCTCAGTGTCTCAGTGTCACAGGGTCTCTGTGTATCAGTGCCTCAGGGTCTCTGGTTCTTTGGGTCTCAGTGTCTCAGTGTCTCAGTTTCTCTGGGTCTCTGGGCCTCTGTGTGTCAGTGTCTCAGGGTCTCTGGGTCTAAGATTCTTCGTGTCTCTAAGTGTCAGTGTCTCTCTTTCTCAGGGACTCTGGGTCTCTGGGTCTCTGGGCCTCAGTGTGTCTGTGTCTCAGGGTCTCAGTTTCTCAGCGTCTCAGTGTCTCAGGGTCTCAGGGTCTCAGTGTCTAAGTGTCGCAGGGTCTCAAGGTCTCAGGGTCTCTGGGTTCATGCGTCTCAGGGTCTCAGTGTCTCGGGGTCTCTGGGTCTCCGGGTCTCAGTGTGTCTGGGTCTCAGTGTCTCTGCGTCTCTTGTTTTCAGTGACTCAGGGTCTCAGTGCCTCAATGTCTCAGGGTCTTAGTGTCTCAGGGTCTCTGAGTCTCTGGGTCTCTGTGTCTCAGGGTCTCAGGGTCTCTGGGTCTCTGTGTCTCAGGGTCTCATTGTCTCAGTGTCTCAGGGTCTCAGCTTTTCAGTGTCTCAGGGTCTCAGTGTCTCAGTGTCTCAGGGTCTCAGTGTCTCAGGGTCTCTGGGTCTCTGGATCTCTGGGTCTCAGGGTTTCAGTGTCTCAGGGTCCCAGTGTCTCAGGGTCTCAGGGTCTCAGCTGTTCCATGTCTCAGGGTCTCACTGTCTCAGTGTCTCAGGGTCTCAGGGTCTCAGTGTCTCAGTGTCTCTGGGTCTCTGGATCTCTGGGTCTCAGGGTCTCAGGGTCTCAGTATCTCAGTGTCACAGGGTCTCTGGGTCTCTGGGTATCTGGGTCTCTGGTTCACTGGGTGTCAGGGTCTCTGAGTTTCAGTGTTTCGGTGTCTCAGTGTCTCCGGTTCTCAGTGTCTCAGCATCTCAGGGTCTCTGGGTCTCAGGGTCTCAGTGTCTCAGAGTCATAGGGCCTCAGGGTCTCTGTGTCTCATTTCCTCAAGGTCTCAGTGTCTCAGTATCTCAGGGTCTCAGGGTCTCCGTGTCTCAGGGGCTCAGGGCCACAGTGTCTCTGTGTCTCTGTGTCTCAGTGTCTGTGGGTCTCATGGTCTCTGGGTCTCAGTGTCTCACGATCTCAGTGTCTCACTGTCTCAGGGTCTCTGGGTCTCAGGGTCTCAGCATCTGTGGGCCTCTGGGTCTCTGGCTCTCAGTTTCACAGCGTCCCAGGGTCTAAAGTTCTCAGTGTCGCTGTGTCTCAGTGTCTTAGTGTCTCAGCTTCTCAGTGTCACAGTGTCTCAGTGTCTCAGCATCTCAGTGCCTCAGGGTCTCAGTGCCTCAGGGTCTCAGTGACCCAGAGTCTCAGTGTCTCAGTGTCACAGGGTCTCTCTGTCTCAGTGTCTCAGGGTCTCTGGTTCTCTGGGTCTCAGTGTCTCAGTGTCTCGGGGTCTCAGGGTCTCAGGGTCTCAGGGTTTCAGTGTCTCAGTGTCTCAGGGTCTCTGGGTCTCTCGTTCTCAGGGTCTCAGTGTATCAATGTCTCAGGGTCTTAGTGTCTCAGTGTCTCATGGTCTCAGGGTATCTGGGTCTCTGGCTCTCTCTGTCTCAGGGTCTCAGTGTCTCAGTGTCTCATTGTCTCAGTGTCTCAGGGTCTCTGGGTCTCTGAGTCTCTGGGTCTCTTTGTCTCAGTGTCTCAGGGTCTCTGGGTTCTCTGGGTCTCAGAGTCTTAGTGTCTCATGGCCTCTGGGTCTCATTGTCTCAGTGTCTCCGGGTCTCTGGGTCTCTTTGTCTCAGAGTCTCAGTGTCTCAGTGTCCCAGGGTCTCGGTGTCTCAGTGTCTCATGGTCACTGATTCTTTCGGTCTCTGGGTTTCAGTGTCGCACTGTCTCAGGGCCTCTGGGTCTCTGGTGCTCTGGGTCTCTGGGTCTCTGGTTCTCTGGGTCTCAGTGTCTCAGGGTCTCTGTGTTGCAGGGTCTCAAGGTCACAGGGTCTCTGGTTTCATGGGTCTCGGGGTCTCAGTGTCTCAGGGTCTCTGGGTCTCTTGTTCTCAGGGTCTCAGTGTCTCAGTGTCACATGGTCTCAGGGTCTCAGGGTCTCTGGGTCACTGATTCTTTCGGTCTCTGGGTCTCAGTGCCACAGTGTCTCAGGGCCTCTGGGTCTCTGGTTCTCTGGGTCTCAGTGTCTTAGGGTCTCTGGGTCACACTGTCTCAGTGTCTCTTGGTTTCTTGTCCTCAGGGTCTCAATTTCTCAGGGTTTCAGGGTCTCAGTGTCTCAATGTCTTAGGGTCTTAGTGTCTCAGTGTCTCAGGGTCTTGGGTCTCTGTGTCCCAGTGTCTCATTGTCTCAGGGTTTCAGGGTCTCTGCGTCTCAATGTCTCAGGGTCTTAGTGTCTCAGTGTCTCAGGGTCTTGGGTCTCTGTGTCTCAGTGTCTCATTGTCTCAGGGTCTCAGTGTCTCATTGTCCCAGTGTCTCAGTGTCTCAGTGTCTCCGTGTCTCAGTGCCTCAGGGTCTCTGGTTCTCTGGATCTCAGTGTTTCGGGGTCTCAGTGTCTCAGTGTCTCAGGGTCTCAGCGTCACAGCGTCTCAGTGTCTCATTGTGTCAGTTTCTCATTGACTCATTGTCGCAGGATCTCAGCTTCTCAGTGTCTCAGTGTCTCAGGGTCTCAGTGTCTCAGTGTCTCTGGGTCTCTGGGTCTCAGTGTCTCAGGGCCTCAGGGTTTCAGTATCTCAATGCCTCAGTGTCTCTGGGTATCTGGGTCTCTGGTTCACTGGGTGTCTGGGTCTCTGAGTTTCAGTGTTTCAGTGTCTCAGTGTCTCTGGTTCTCAGTGTCTGAGTTTCTCAGGGTCTCTGGGTCTCAGTGTCTCAGAGTCTCAGAGTCATAGGTCCTCAGGGTCTCAGTGTGTCAGTATCTCAGGGTCTCAGAGTCTCAGTGTCCCAGTGTCCCAGTGTCTGGGTGTCTCAGGGTCTCTGTGTCTCAGTGTCTCTGGGTCTCTGGGTCTCTGGCTCTCAGCGTCTCGGGGCCTCTGGGTCTCAGGGTCTCTGGGTCTCAGTGTCTCAGGATCTCAGTGTCATAGGATCGGAGGGTCTCAATGTCTCAGTGTCTCAGTGTCTCAATGTCTCAGGGCCTCAGTGTCTCAGGGTCTCTGGGTCTCAGGGTCTCTGGGCCTCAGTGTCTCTTGGTCTCAGCGTCTGTGAGTCTCTGGGTCTGAGGGTTTCTGGGTCTCTGGGTCTCAGTTTCACAGGGTCTGAGGGTCTAAACGCCTCAGTGTTGTAGTGTCTCAGTGTCTCAGCTTCTCAGTGTCACAGCGTCTCAGTGTCTCAGCGTCTCAGTGTCTCAGGGTCTCAGTACTTCAGGGTCTCAGTGCCTCAGGGTCTCAGCGACCCAGGGCCTCAGTGTCTCAGTGTCACAGGATCTCTGTGTCTCAGTGTCTCAGTGTCTCTGGTTCTCAGGGTCTCAGTGTCTCAGTGCCTCAGTGTCACAGCGTCTCAGTGTCTCAGCATCTCAGTGTCTCAGCGTCTCAGTGTCTCAGCGTCTCAGTGTCTCAGGGTTTCAGGGTCTCAGTGTCGCAGGGTCTCAAGGTCTCAGGGTCTCTGGGTTCATGGGTCTCAGTGTCTCAGGATCTGAGGGTCTCAAGGTCTCAGTGTCTCAATGTCTCAGGGTCTCTGGGTCTCAGGGTCTCTGGGCCTCAGTGTCTCTGGGTCTCGGCGTCTATGAGTCTCTGGGTCTGAGGGTTTCTGGGTATCTGGGTCTCAGTTTCACAGGGTCTCAGGGTCTAAACGTCTCAGTGTCGCAGTGTCTCAGTGTCTCAGCTTCTCAGTGTCACAGCGTCTCAGTGTCTCAGTGTCTCAGGGTCTCAGTGCCTCAGAGTCTCAGTGCCTCAGAGTCTCAGCGACCCAGGGCCTCAGTGTCTCAGTGTCACAGGGTCTCTGTGTCTCAGGGACTCTGGTTCTCTGGGTCTCAGTGTCTCAGTGTCTTGGGTCTCAGTTTCTCAGTGTCTCAGTATCTCAGTGTCTCAGGGTCTCAGTTTCTCAGTGTCTAAGTGTCTCTGGTTCTCAGGGTCTCAGTGTCTCAGTGTCACAGCATCTCAGTGTCTCAGCGTCTCAGTGTCTCAGGGTCTCAGTGTCTCAGTGTCACAGCATCTCAGTGTCTCAGCGTCTCAGTGTCTCAGGGTCTCAGGGTCTCAGTGTCGCAGGGTCTCAAGGTCTCAGGGTCTCTGAGTTCATGGGTCTCAGGGTCTCTGGGTTCATGGGTCTCAGGGTCTCAGGGACTCTGGGTCTCTGGGTCTGTGTGTCTCTGGGTCTCTGGGACTCAGGGTCTCAGGGTCTCTGGGTCTCTTGTTCTCAGTGTCTCAATTTATCAGGGTCTCAGTGTCTCAATGCCTCAGGGTTTAGTGTCTCAGTATCTCAGGGTCTCAGGGTCTCTGGGTCTCTGGGTCTCTGTGTCTCAGGGTCTCATTGTCTCAGCGTCTCATTGTCTCATGGTCTTAGTGTCTCAGTATCTCAGGGTCTCAGGGTCTTTGGGTCTCTTTGTCTCAGTGTCTCAGGATCAGGGTTCTCTGGGTCTCAGTGTCTCAGGGTCTCTGGGTCTCTTTGTCTCAGAGTCTCAGTGTCACAGTGTCTCAGGGTCTCGGTGTCTCAGTGTCCCAGGGTCACTGAGTCTTTCGGACTCTGGGTCTCAGTGTCGCAGTGTCTCAGGGCCACTGGGTCTCTGGTTCTCTAGGTCTCAGTGTCTCAGTGTCTCAGAGTCTCAGGGTCTCAGGGTCTCTGTGTGTGTGGGTCTCTGGGTCTCTGTGTCTCTGGGTCTCTGGATCTCTGGGTTTCAGGGCCTCAGTGTCTCTGGGTCTCTGTGTCTCAGGGTCTCTGGGTTTCTGGCTCTTTGGGTTTCAGGGTCTTTGTGTCCCTGGGTCTCTGTGTCTCAGTGTCTCAGGGTCTCTGGTTCTCTGGGTCTCCGTGTCTCTGTGTCTCAGGGTCTCAGGGCCTCTGGATCTCAGTGTCTCAGGTCTCTGGGTCTCTGAGTCTCTGGACCTCAGGGTCTCTGGGTCTAATGGTCTCTGGGTCTCAGGGTCGCTGTGTCTCTGTGTCCCTGTGTCTCAGGGTCTCAGGGTCTCTGAGTCACAGGGTCTCTGGGTCTCTGGTCTCTGGATCTTTGCGTCTCAGCGTCTCAGTGCCTCCAGGTCTCCAGTTCTCAGGGTCTCCAGGAGTCAGGGTCTCCAGGTCTCTGGGTCTCTGGGTCTCTGGGTCACGAGGTCTCTGCGTCTCTGTGTCTCAGTGTCTCAGATTCTCAGTGTCTCTGTGTCTCAGTGTCTCAGAGTCACAGAGACTCAGTATCTCTGTGCCTCAGTGTCTCAGTGCCCCAGAGTCTCAGAGTCACAGTGTCTCTGTTTCTCAGAGACTCAGAGTCTCAGTGTCTCACTGTCTCTGTGTCTCCATGTCTCAGAGTCAGTGTCTCTGTGTCTCTGTGCCTCAGCGTCTCAGTGTCTCAGAGTCTCAGTGTCTCAATGTCTCAGAATCTCAGAGTCTCAGTGTCTCATGTCTCAGAGACTCAGAGTCTCAATGTCTCAGTGGCTCAGAGTCTCAGTGCCTGAGAGTCTCAGTGCCTCTGTGTCTCAGTGTCTCAGAGTCTCAGTGTCTCAGTGTCTCAGGGTCTCAGGGTCTCAGTGTCTCAGGGCCTCTGGGCCTCTGTGTCTCAGTGTCTCAGAGTCTCTTGGTCTCTGTGTCTCAGTATCTCAGGGTGTCTGTGTCTCTGCGCCTCTGGGTCTCAGTGTTGCATTGCCTCTGGGACCCAGGGTCAGTGGGTCTCAGTATCTCAGGGTCTCTAGTCGCTACGTCTCTGCGCCTCAGGGTCTCTGGGTCTCTTTGTCTTAGTGTCTCAGGGTCTCTGGTTCTCTGCGTCTCTGGGTCGCTGTGTTTCTGCGTCTCAGGGTCTCTGGGTCCCTTTGTCTTAGTGTCTCAGGGTCTCTGGGTCACTGCATCTCTGGGTCTCCATGTCTCAGGGTCTCTGGGTCTCAGTTTCTCTGTGTGTCTGGGTCTCTGGGTGTCTGGGTTAGTGGATCTCTGGGTCTCTGGTCTAAGGGTCTCAGGGTCTCTGGGTCTCAGGGACTCAGTGTTTCAGGGTCTCAGCGTCTCTGGGTCTCTGGGTCTCAGTGTCTCAGCGTCTCAGGGTCTCAGTGTCTCAATGTCTCCGACTCACAGAGTCTCAGTGGCTCATTGTCTCAGGGTCTCTGGTTCTCTGGGTCTCTTGGTCTCTTGGTCTCTGGGTCTCAGGGTCTCTGGGTCTTTCGGTCTCTGGGTCTCTGGGTCTCAGTGCTTCTGGGTCTCTGGGTCTCTGTGTCTCAGTGTCTCAGGATCTCAGGGTCTCAGTGTCTCAGGTTCTCTGGGTCCCTGGGTCTCTGTGTCTCTTGGTCTCTGTATCTCAGTGTCTCCAGGACTCAGGGTCTCAGTGTCTCAGTGTATCAGGGTCTCAAGATCTCGGGGTCTCTTGATCTCTGGGTCTCTGCGTCTCTTGGTCTCTGGGTCTCGGGGTCTCTGTGTCTCAGTGTCTCTGGGTGTCAGGATCTCAGAGTCTCTGGGTCTCAGTGTCTCAGGGTCTCAATATCTCTGGGTCTCTGGGTGTCAGGCTCTCTCGATTTCTCAGTCTGTGCGTCTCTGTGTCTCAGTGTCTCAAGGTCTCTGTCTCTTAGGGTCTCCGGGTCTCTGAGTCTCAGGGTCTCAGTGTCTCAGGGTCTCAGCGTTTCTGGGTCTCTGATTCCCTGGGTTTTAGCATCTCTGGGTTTCTGAGCATCAGTGTCTCAGGGTTTCAGAGTCCCTGTGTCTCAGTGTCTCAATGTCTCAGGGTCTCTGTGTCTATGGGTCTCTGTGTCTCTGTGTCTCAGGACCTCAGAGTCTTAGTGTCTCAGTGTCTCCGAGTCTCAGAGTATCAGTGTCTCATTGTCTCCGAGTCTAAGAGTCTCAGTGTCTCAGTGTCTCAGTGTCTCAGTGTCTCAGAATCTCAGAGTCTCAGTGTCTCATGTCTCAGTGTCTCAGTGTCTCAGAGACTCAGAGTCTCAGAGTCTCAGTTCCTCAGAATTTCAGTGCCTCTGTGTTTCAGAGTCTCACTGTCAATGCGTCTCAGGGTCTCTTGGTCTCTTGGTCTCTTGGTCTCAGGGTCTCTGGGTCTCTGTGTCTCAGTGTCTCATTGTCTCAGGTTCTCTGGGTCTCTGTGTCTCTGCGTCTCTGGGTCTCAGTGTCGCATTGTCTCAGGGACACAGGGCCCCTGGGTCTCAGTATCTCAGGGTCCCTGGGTCACTGCATCTCTGCGTATCAGGGTTCTCTGTGTCTCTTTGTCTTAGTGTCTCAGGATCTCTGCATCTCTGGGTCTCTGGGTCTCCGTGTCTCTGTATCTCAGGGTCTCAGAGTCTCTGCGTCTCACTGTCTCAGGGTCTCTGGGTCTCAGTTTCTCTGTGTCTCTGGGTGTTTGGATCTCTGGGTCTCTGGTCTCAGGGCCTCAGGGTCTCTGGGTCTCTGGGTGTCTGGGTATCAGGGTCTCAGTGTCTCAGGGTCTCTGGGTGTCTGTGTCTCAGGGTCTCAGTGTCTTAGGGTCTCAGGGTCTCTGGGTCTCTGGTTCTCAGTGTCTCAACGTCTCACGGTCTCAGGGTCTCAATGTCTCAATGTCTCCGGGTCTCAGGGTCTCAGGGTCTCTGGTTCTCTGGGTCTCTTGGCCTCAGGGTCTCAGGGTCTCTGGGTCTCAGTGTCATTGGGTCTCTGGGTCTTTGTGTGTCAGAGCCTCAGTGTCTCAGTGTCTCAGGGTCCCTGGGTCTTTCGGTCCCTCTGGGCCTCTATGTCTCAGTCTCTCAGTGACTCAGTGTCTCAGGATCTCAGGGTCTCAGTGCCTCAGAGTCTCTGGGTCCCTTGGTCTCTGGTTCTCTGGTTCTCTGGGTTTCTGGGTCTCTGTCTCTCAGTGTCTCAGGGTCTCTGGTTCCCTGTATCTCAGTGTCTCTGGGTCTCAGTGCCTTTGGGTCTCTGGGTCTCAGGGTCAATGGGTCTCTGAATCTTTGATTCTCAGCGTCTCAGTGTCTCAGGGTCTCAGCATCTCAGTGTCTCTGCGTCTCTGTGTCTCTGGGTCTCTGGGTCTCTGGATATCTGGGTATGTGGGTCACTGTGTCTCAGGGTCTCAGGATCTTAGTGTCGCAGTGTCTCAGGTTCTCTGCGTCTCTGGTCTCTGGGTCTCAGTGTCTCTGGGTCTCTGTGTCTCAGGGTCGCAGGGTCTCAGTGTCTCGCGGTTTCTGGGTCTCAGTGTCTCTGGGTCTCAAAGACTCAGTGTCTCAGGGTCTCTTTGTCTCAGTGTCTCAGACTCTCAGTGTCTCTGTGTCTCAGAGTCTCAGTGTCTCAGTGTCTCAGACTCTCAGTGTCTCTGTGTCTCAGAGTCTCAGAGTCTCAGTGTCTCAGAGTCTCAGAGTCTCAGTCTCAATGTCTCAGACTCTTCGTGTCTCTGTATCTCTGTGTCTCAGAATCTCAGTGTCTCAGTGTCTCAGTGTCTCCGAGTCTCAGAGCCTCAGTGTCTCAGGTTCTCAGCATCTCAGGGTCTCTTGGTCTAAGTGTCTCAGGGTCTCAGTGTCTCAGGGTCTCTGGGTCTCTGTTTCTCAGTGCCTCATTGTCTCAGGTTCTCTGGGTCTCTGGATCGCTGGGTCGCAGTGTCTCAGAGTCTCTGTGTCTCAGTGTCTCAGTGTCTCAGGGTCTCAGTGTCTCAGGGTCTCTGTGTCTCTGGGTCTCTGGATCTCTGTGTCTCTGTGTCTTAGGGTCTCAGGGTCTCTGGGTCTCAGTTTCTCAGGGTCTCAGCGTGTCAGTGTCTCCGGGTCTCAGTGGCTCTTGTCTCAGGGTCTCTTGTTCTCTGGGTCTCTGTGTCTAAGGGTCTCCGGGTCTCTGGGCCTCTGGATCTCAGTGTCTCAGTGTCTCAGGGTCTCGGGGTCTCTGATCCCCTGGGTTTTAGCATCTCTGGGTTTCTGAGTCTCAGTGTCTCAGTGTCTCTGTGTTTCAGGGTCTCAGTGTCTCAGGGCCAAAGTGTCTTAGTCACTCAGGGTCTCAGCGTCTCAGTGTCTCAGGGGCTCAGTGTCTTGGTGTCTCAGAGTCTCAGTGTCTCAGTGTCTGAGGGTCTCAGTTTCTCAGGGTCTCAGTGTCTCAGGGTCTCAGTGTGTCTGGGTCTCAGGGTCTCAGTTCTCCGGGTCTCTGGGTCTGTGGGTCTGTTGATGTCTGGGTCTCAGGATCTCTGGGTCTCAGTTTCTCAGGGTCTCTGATTCTCTGGGTGTAAGTGTCTCAGTTTCTCAGGGCCTCTGTGTCTCAGTATCTCAGTGTCTCAGGGTCTCTGGGTCTCAGTGTCTCTGTGTCTCAGGGTCTCTGGGTCTCAGGGTCTCTGCGTATCTGGGTGTCTGGTTCTCTGGGTCTCTGGGTCTCAGTGTGTCTATGTCTCAGTGTCTCATGGTCTGAGTGTTTCAGTGTCTCAGTGTCTCAGTGTGTCAGTGTCTCAGGGACTGGGTCTCTGGGTCACAGTGTCAAAGGGTCTCAGTGTCTCAGGGTCTCAGGGTCGCAGTGTCTTAGGGTCTCAGTGTCCCTGAGTCTCTGGGTCTCTTGGACTCTGTGTCTCAGGGTTTCAGTGTCTCAGGGTCTTAGTGTCTCAGGGTCTCAGTGTCTCAGGGTCTTAGTGACTCAGGGTCTCAGGGTGTCAGTTTTTCTGCGATGTGGGTCTCAGGGTTTCATTGTCTAAGGGTCTCAGGGTCTCAGTGTCTCAGTGCCTCAGTGTCTTAGATTCTCATGGTCTCAGTGTCTCAGTTTCTCAGTTTCTCAGGGTCTCAGTGTTTCAGTGTCTCAGGGTCTCAGTGTCTCAGGGTCTCAGGGCCTCAGTGTCACAGTGTTCAAGGGTCTCAGTGTCTCCGTGTCTCAGGGTCTCTGGTTTCTGGGTCTGTGTCTCAGGGTCTCAGGGTCTCATGGTCTCAGTGTATCTGGGTCTCAGTGTCTCAGTGTCTCAGGGTCTCAGTGCCTCAGAGTCTCAGTGCCTCATGGTCTCAGGGTCTCAGTTACACAGGGTCTCAGTGTCTCAGTGTCTCAGGGTCCATGTGTCTCAGTGTCTCAGGGTCTCTGGTTCTTTGGGTCTCAGTGCCTCAGTGTCTCGGGGTCTCAGTGTCTCAGGGTTTCAGTGTCTCAGGGTCTCAGGGTCTCTGGTTCTCTGGGTCTCAGTGTCTCAGTGTCTCTGGGTCTCTCTGTCTGTGTGTGTCAGTGTTTCAGTGTCTCAGGGTCTGGGTCTCTGGGTCTTTGGGTCTCAGTGTCTCAGGGTCTCTGTGTCTCTGGGTCTCTGGGTCTCAGTGTCTCAGCATCTCAGGAACTCTGTGTCTCTGGGTCTCAGTGTCTCAGTGTCTCAGGTTCTCTGTGTCTCTGGGTCTCTGGGTCTCAGTGTCTCAGGGTCTCTGGGTCTAAGTATCTCTGGGTCTCTGGGTCTCAGGGTTTCAGTGTGTCAGTGTCTTAGTGTCTCAGGGTCTCTGGTTCTCTGGGTCACAGCGTCTCAGTATCTCAGGGTCTCAGTGTCTCAGTTCGCAGGGTGTCAAGGTCTCAGGGTCTCTCGGTTCATGGGTCTCAGTGTCTCAGTGTCTCAGGGTCTCTGGGTCTCTGGGTCTGTGTGTCTCAGGGTCTCCGGGTCTCAGTGTCTCAGTGTTTCAGTGCCTCTGTGTCTCTTATTCTCAGGGTCTCAATTTCTCAGGGCCTCAGTGTCTCAATGTCTCAGGTCTTTGTGTCTCAGTGTCTCAGGGTCTTTGTGTCTCAGAGTCTCAGGGTCTCAGGGTCTCTGGGTCTCAGTGTCTCAGTGTCTCAGGGTCTCATGTTCTCTGTCTCAATGGCTCAGTGTCACAGTGTCGCAGCGTCTCTGGGTCTCTGGGTCTGTGTCTCAGCGTCTCTGGGTCTCAGTGTCTCAGTGTCTCAGCGTCTCAGTGTCTCAGTGTCTCTGCGTCTCTGTGTCTCTGAGTCTCAGTGTCTCAGTTTCTCAGGGTCTCAGGGTCTCTGGGTCTCAGTGTCTCAGTGTCTCAGGGTCTCATGTTCTCTGTCTCAATGGCTCAGTGTCACAGTGTCGCAGCGTCTCTGGGTCTCTGGGTCTCAGTGTCTCAGCGTCTCAGAGTCTCAGTGTCTCTGCGTCTCTGGGTCTCTGTGTCTCTGAGTCTCAGTGTCTCAGTTTCTCAGGGTCTCAGGGCCTCTGGGTCTCTGGGTCTCAGTTTCTCAGTGTCTCAGGGTCTCAGGGCCTCTGGGTCTCTGTGACTCAGGGTCTCAGGGTCTCAGGGCCTCTGGGACTCTGTGTCTCACTGTCTCAGGGCCTCTGGGTCACTGTCTCTCAGGGTCTCAGGGTCTCAGTGCCTCAGGGTCTCAGGGTCTCAGGGCCTCAGGGCCTCTGTGTCTCTGTGCCTCTGAGTCTCAATGTCTCAGTGTCTCAGGGTCTCAGGGACTCAGGGCCTCTGATCTCTGTGTCTCAGTGTCTCAGGGTCTCAGCGCCTCTGGGTGTCTGTGTCTCTGTGTCTCAGTGTCTCAGGGTCTCAGGGCCTCTGGGTCTCTGGGTCTCAGGTTCTCAGGGCCTCTGGGTCTCAGGGTCTTAGGGTCTCAGGGTCTTTGGGCCTCACGGTCTCTGAGTCTCAACGTCTCAGTGTCTCAGGGTCTCAGGGCCTCTGGGTCTCTGTGTCTCAGTGTCTCAGGGCCTCACTGTCTCAGGGCCTCAGGGCCTCAGGGTCACTGTGTCTCAGGGTCTCAGGGCCGTTTGTCTCAGGGTCTCAGGGCCTCTGGGTCTCTTGGTCTCTGAGTCTCAATGTCTCAGTGTCTCAGGGTCTCAGGGCCTCAGGGCCTCTGGGTCTCTGTGTCTCAGGGTCTCAGGGCATCTGGGTCTCTATGTCTCAGGGTCTCAGGGCCTCTGGGTCTCAGGGCCTCTGGGTCTCTGCGTCTCATTGTCTCAGGGTCTCAGGGCCTCTGGGTTTCAGGGTCTCAGTGTCTCAGGGTCTTAGGGTCTCAGGGCCTCTAGGTCTCAGGGACTCAGTCCCTCAGGGTCTCTAGGTCTCTGTGTCTCAGGGTCTCAGTGCCTCTGGGTCTCTGAGTCTCAATGTCTCAGTGTCTCAGGTTCTCAGGGTCTCACGGCCTCTAGGTCTCAGGGTCTCAGGGCCTCTGGGTCTCAGTGTCTCAGGGTCTCAGGGTATCTGGGTCTCTGACTCTCACTGTCTCAGGGTCTCAGTGTATCAGGGTCTCAGGGTCTCTGCATCTCTGTGTCTCAGGGTCTCAGGGCCTCTGGGTCTCAGGGTCTCAGTGTCTCAGTGTCTCAGTCTCTCAGGGTCTCAGGGTCTCTGGGTCTCCAGGTCTCTGGGTCTCTGTGTCTCAGGGTCTCAGGACCTCAGGGCCTCTGGGTCTCAGCGTCTCAGGGTCTCAGTGTCTCAGGGTCTCAGGGCCTCTGGGTCTCTGTGTCTCACTGTCTCAGGGCCTCTGGGTCACTGTCTCTCAGGGTCTCAGTGTCTCAGGGCCTATAGGTCTCAGGGTCTCAGGGTATCTGGGTCTCTGGGTCTCAGGGTCTCAGGGCTCTGGGTCTCTGTGTCTCAGGGTCTCCGGGTCTCAGGGTCTCAGGACCTCTGGGTCACTGGGTCTCTGAGTCACAGTTTCTCAGTGTCTCAGGGTCTCAGGGCCTCAGGGTCTCTGTGTCTCAGGGTCTCAGGGCCTCAGGACCTCTGGGTCTCTGGGTTTCAGGGCCTCAGGGTCTCTGTGTCTCAGGGTCTCAGGGCCTCAGGACCTCTGGGTCTCTGGGTTTCAGGGCCTCAGGGTCTCTGTGTCTCAGGGTCTCAGGGCCTCTGGGTCTCTGTGTCTCAGGGTCTCAGGGTCTCTGGGTCTCTGTGTCTCACTGGCTCCGGGCCTCTGGGTCACTGTCTCTCAGGGTCTCAGGGCCTCTCGGTCTCAGGGTCTCTGTGTCTCAGGGCCTCAGGGCCTATGGGTCTCTGGGTCTCAGTTTCTCAGTGTCTCAGGGTCTCAGGGTCTCAGGGCCTCTGGGTTTCTGTGTCTCAGGTTCTCAGGGCCTCTGGGTCTCTGTGTCTCAGTGTCTCAGGGCCTCTGGGTCACTGTCTCTCAGGGTCTCAGTGCCTCAGCGTCTCAGGGTCTCAGGGCCTATGGGTCTCAGGGTCTCTGAGTCTCTGTGTCTCAGGGTCTCAGGGCCTCTGGGTCTCTGGGTCTCAGGGTCTCAGGGGCTCTGGGTCTCTGTGTCTCAGGGTCTCAGGGTCTCAGGGCCTCTGGGCCTCTGGGTCTCTGTGTCTCTGAGTCTCAGTGTCTCAGGGTCTCAGGGCCTCTGGGCCTCTGGGTCTCTGTGTCTCAGGGTCTCAGGGTCTCAGGATCTCAGGGCCACTGGGTCTCTGTGTCTCACTGTCTCAGGGCCTCTGAGTCACTGTCTCTCAGGGTCTCAGGGCCTCTCGGTCTCAGGGTCTCCGTGCCTCAGTGTCTCAGGGTCTCAGGGCCTCTGGGTGTCTGTGTCTCAGGTCCTCTGGGTCTCAGGGTCTCAGTGTCTCAGCGTCTCAGTGTCTCAGTGTCTCTGTGTCTAAGTGTCGCCGTGTCTCAGGGCCTCTGGGTGTCTAGGTCTATGGGCCACTGGGTCTCATGGTCTCAGGTTCTCAGTGTCTCAGTGTCTCAGTGTCTCCGGGTCTCTGGGTTCTCTGGGTCTCAGGGTCTCTGGGTTTTCTGGGTCTCAGTGTCTTAGTGTCTCAGGGTCTCTGGGTCTCAGTGTCTCAGGGTCTCTGGGTCTCTTTGACTCAGAGTCTCTGGGTCTCAGGGACTTGGTGTCTCAGTATCTCATGGTCACTGAGTCTTTCGGTCTCTGGGTCTCACTGTCGCAGTGTCTCAGGGCCTCTTGGTCTCTGGTTCTCTGGGTCTCAGTGTCTCAGGGTCTCCGGGTCTCTGTGTGTGTGGGTCTCTGGGTCTCTGGATCTCTGGGTTTCAGGGTCTCAGGGCCTCAGTGTCTCAGGGTCTCATTTTCTCAGTGTCTCAGCTTTTCAATGTCCCAGGGTGTCAGTGTCTCAGTGTCTCAGGGTCTCTGTGCCTCAGTGTCTCAGGGTCTCTGGTTCTCTGGATCTCAGCGTCACAGCGTCTCAGTGTCTCATTGTGTCAGCCTCTCATTGGCTCATTGTCTCAGGTTCTCAGCTTCTCAGTGTCTCAGTGTCTCATGGTCTCAGCGTCTCAGGGTCTCTGGGTCTCTGGATCTCTGGGTCTCAGGGTTTCAGTGTCTCAGGGTCTCAGTGTCTCAGGATCTCAGTGTCTCAGGGTCTCTGGATCTCTGGGTCTCAGGGTCTCACTATCTCAGTGTCACAGGGTCTCTGGGTATCTGGGTCTCTGGTTCACTGGGTGTCAGGGTCTCTGAGTTTCAGTGTTTCAGTGTCTCAGTGTCTCTGGTTCTCAGTGTCTCAGTTTCTCAGGGTCTCTGGGTCTCAGGGTCTCAGTGTCTCAGAGTCTCAGAGTCATAGGGCCTCAGGGTCTCAAGGTCTCAGTGTCTCATTTTCTCAAAGCCTCAGTCTCTCAGTATCTCAGGGTCTCAGAGTCTCCGTGTCTCAGGGGCTCAGGGCCACAGTGTCTCAGTGTCTGAGTGTCTCAGGGTCTCAGAATCTCTGGGTCTCTGTGTCTCAGTGTCTCTGGGTCTCAGGGTCTCAGGATCTCAGTGTCTCACTGTCTCAGGGTCTCTGGGTCTCAGGGTCTCTGGGTCTCGGCATCTGTGGGTCTCTGGGTCTGAGAGTTTCTGGGTCTCTGGCTCTCAGTTTCACAGGGTCTCAGGGTCTAAAGTTCTCAGTGACGCAGTGTCTTAGTGTCTCAGCTTCTCAGTGTCACAGCGTCTCAGTGTCTCAGCGTCTCAGTGCCTCAGGGTCTCAGTGCCTCAGGGTCTCAGTGCCTCAGGGTCTCAGGGTCTCAGTGACCCAGAGTCTCAGTGTCACAGGGTCTCTGTGTATCAGTGTCTCGGGGTCTCTGGTTCTCTGGGTCTCAGTGTCTCAGTGTCTCAGTGTCTCAGGGTCTCTGGGTCTCTGGGCCTCTGTGTGTCAGTGTTTCAGGGTCTCTGGGTCTCAGGTTCTTCGTGTCTCTAAGTGTCAGTGTCTCTGTTTCTCAGGGACTCTGGGTCACTGGGTCTCTGTGTCTCAAGGTCTCAGGGTCTCTGGGTCTCTGTGTCTCAGGGTCTCATTGTCTCATGGTCTCAGCTGTTCAGTGTCTCAGGGTCTCACTGTGTCAGTGTCTCAGTGTCTCAGTATCTCAGGGTCTCAGAGTCTCAGTGCCTCAGGGTCTCTGTGTCTCAGTGTCTCGGTGTCTCAGAGTCTCTGTGTCTCTGTGTCTCAGTGTCTCAGAGTCTCAGTGTCTCTGTGTCTCAGAGTCTCAGTGTCTCTGTGTCTCTTGTCTCAGTTTCTCAGTGTATCTGTGTCTCTGTGTCTCAGTGTCTTAGTGTCTCAGCTTCTCGGTGTCACAGCGTCTCAGTGTCTCAGTGTCTCAGGGTCTCAGTGCCTCAGGATCTCAGTGCCTCAGGGTCTCAGGGTCTCAGTGACCCAGAGTCTCAGTGTCTCAGTGTCACAGGGTCTCTGTGTATCAGTGTCTCAGGTTCTCTGGGTCTCTGGGTCTCAGTGTCACAGGGTCTCTGTGTCTCAGTGTCTCAGAGTCTCTGTGTCTCAGTGTCTCAGAGTCTCTGTGTCTCTGTGTCTCAGTGTCTCAGTGTCTCAGAGACTCAGTGTCTCGGTGTCTCAGAGTCTCAGTGTCTCTGTGTCTCTGTGTCACAGTGTCTCTGCGTTTCTGTGTCTCTGTTTCTCTGTGTCTCAGTGTCTCTGTGTCTCAGTGTATCAGTGTCTCTGTGTCTCCGTGTCTCCGTGTCTCAGATTCTCAGTTTCTCAGTGTCTCAGAGTCCCAGTGTCTCTGTGTCTCAGTGTCAATGAGTCTCTGTGACTCAGTGTCTCTGTGTCTCTGTGTCTCACTGTCTCAGAGTCTCAGTGTCTCAGAGTCTCAGTGTCTCTGTGTCTCAGAGTCTCAGAGTCTCTGTGTCTTTTTGTCTCAGTGTCTCTTTGTCTCTGTGTCTCAGTGTCTCAGTGTCTCTGTGTCTCAGTGTCTCTGTGTATCAGTGTCTCAGTGTCTCAGAGTCTCTGGGTCCCAGGGTCTCTGGTCTCTGGGTCTCTGTTTCTCAGGGTCTCTGGGTCTCTGTGTCTCTGGGTCTCAGTGTCTCAGTTTCTCAGGGTCTCTTTGTCTCTGGGTCTCAGTGTCTCTGGGTATCTGGGTCTCAGTTTCTCAGGGTCTCAGTGTCCCTGGGTCTCTGTATCTCAGTGACTCAGTGACTCAGGGTCTCTGGGTCTCAGGGTCTCTGGGTCTCAGTTTCTTTGGGTCTCAGGGCGTCTGGATCTCAGTGTCTCAGGGTCTCAGTGTCTCAGGGTCTCTGGGACTCAGTGCCTCGGTGTGTCAGTGTCTCTGTGTCTCAGCTTTGGTGGGTCTCTGTGTATCAGTGTCTCATGGTCTCAGTGTCTCAGGGTCTCAGGGTCACTGGGTGTCTGCGTCTCAGTGTCTCAGGGTCTCTGGGTCTCTGTGTCTCAGTGTCTGACTGCCTCTGGCTCTCTGGATCTCAGTGTCTCTGGGTCTCAGTGTCTCAGGGACTCTGGGGCTTAGTGTCTCTGTGTCGTCGTGTCTCTGGGTCTCTGGGAGTCAGTTTCTCAGGGTCTCTGGGTTCAGTATCTGAGTGTCTCAGGGTCTCAGTATCTCAGTGTGTCATGGTCTCAGTGTTGCAATGTCTCACGGTCCCTGGGTCTCTGTGTCTCAGTGTCTCAGGGTCTCAGGGTCTCTGGGTCACTGCGTGTCTGGGTCTCAGTGTCTCAGGGTTTCAGGGTCTCTGGATGTCTGGTTCTCTGGGTCTCCTGGTCTGTGGGTCTCACTGTCTCTGTGTCTCAGGGTCTCTGTGTCTCAGTTTCTCAGGGTCTCTGCGTCGCTGTGTCTCAGTGCCTCAGGGACTCAGTGTCTCAGGGACTCAGTGTCTCAGGGTCTCAGTGTCTCAGTGCCTCAGGGTCTTAGTGCCTCCGTGCGCCAGGGTCTCAGTGTCTCCGTGTCTCAGGGTCTCTTGGTCTCTGGGTCACAATTTCTCAGTGTCTCAGGGACTCATGGTCTCAGCGTGTCAGCTCTCAGTGGCTCAGGGTCTCAGTCTCTCACTGTCTCAGTGTCTCAGGGTCTCAGTGTCTCAGGGTCTCTGGGACACAGTGTCTCAGTGTTTCAGGGTCTCAGGGTCTCCGGGTCTCTGGGTCTCTGGGTTACATTTTCTCAAGGTCTCAGGGTCTCAGGGTCTCAGTGTCTCAGGGTCTCAGTCTCTCAGTGTCTCCGTGAATCAGCGTCTCAGAGTTTCAGCTCTCAGTGTCTCACTGTCACATTGTCTCAGTGATTCAGGGCCTCAGCATCTCAGGGTCTCAGTGTCTCAGTTTCTCAGGGTCTCAGTGTCTCAGTGTTTCAGGGTCTAGGTTTTCTGTGTCTCAGTGTCTCAGGGTCTCAGGGTTTCAGGGTTGCAGTGTCTCAATGTCTCAGGATCGAAGTGTCTCAGTGTCGCAGTGTCTGAGTGTCACAGGGTCTCAGGGTCTCTGCTTCTCAGGGTCTCTGGGTCTCAGTTTCTCAGGGTCTCTGTGGCTCAGTGCCTCAGGGTCTCAGGTTCTCAGGGTCTCTGGGTCACTGCGTGTCTCGGTCTCTGTGTCTCAAGGTTTCAGGGTCTCAGTGTCTCTGTGTTTCAGGGTCTCAGTGCCTCAGGGTCACAGGGTCTCAGTGTCTCAGGGTCTCAGGGTCCCTGGATCTCTCGTTCTCAGGGTTTCTGGGTCTCACTTTCTATGTGTCTCAGGGTCTCCGTCTCTCAGGGTCTGAGGGTCTCAGTGTCTCAGTGTCTCAGGGTCTCAGTGTCTCCGGGTCTCTGGTTCTCTGGGCCCCAGGGTCTCAGTGTCTCAGTGTGTCATTGTCTCAGGTTCTCAGTGTCTCATTTTCTCAGGGTCTCTGGGTCTCAATGTCTCAGGTTCTCAATGTCTCATGGTCACATTGTCTCAATGTCTCAGGTTCTCAATGTCTCAGGGTCTCAGTTTCACAGTGTCTCAGAGTCTCAGGGACTCAGAGTTTCAGTGTCTCAGTGTCTCTGGGTCTCAGTGTCTCAGTGTCTCAGTGTCTCAGGGTCTCAGGGTCTCTGTGTATCAGTGTCTCAGGGTCTCAGTGTCTCGGGGAATCAGGGTCTCAGAGTCTCAGCTCTCAGTTTCACAGGGTCTCTGTGTCTCACTGTCTCAGTGTCTCAGTGTTTCAGGGTCTCAGTGTCCCAGTGTCTCAGGGTCTCTGGGTTTCTGTGTCTCACTGTCCCTGGGAATCAGTGTCTCAGTTTCTCAGGTTCTCTGGGCACCATGGTCACAGGGTCTCTGTGTCACTGGGTCTCTGGGTCTCAGTGTCTCAGGGTCTCAATGTCTCAGTGTCTCAGGGTCTCAGAGCCTCAGTGTCTCGGAGTCTCAGGGGCTCAGGTTCTCAGTGTTTCAAGGTCTCTCAGTCTCAGAGTCTCAGTGTCTCACTGTCTCAGTGGCTCTCTGTCTCAGGATCTCAGTGTCTCTGGGTCTCAGGGTCTCTGGGTCTCAGTGTCTCAGTGTCTCAGGATCTCAGGGTTTCAGGTTTGCAGTGTCTTAGTGTCTCAGTGTCGGAGGGTCTCAGTGTCTCAGTGTCGGAGGTTCTCAGTGTCTCAGTGTCTCAGCCTCTCTGGGTCTCAGGGTCTCTGGGTCTCAGAGTCTCAGTGTCTCAGGGTCTCTGGGTATCAGTGTCGCAGTGTCTCAGTGTCTCAGGGTGTCAGGGTCTCAGGGTCTCAATGTCTCAGGGTCTGAGTGTCTCATGTCTCAGTACCTCAGGGTCTCAGTGTCTCAGTTTCTCAGGGTCTCTGGGTCTCGGGGTCTCTGTGTCTCAGTGTCTGAATGTCTAAGTGTCTCGGGGTCTCAGGACTCTGTGACTCTGGGTTTCTGGGTCTCAGGGTCTCTGGGCCTCAATGTCTCAGGGTCTCAGGATCTCAGTGTCTCAGTATCCCTGGGTTTTGTTCACTGGTTGTCTCGGTCTCTGTGATTCAGTGTTACAGTGTCACAGGGTCTCTGGGTGCCTGGGTCTCAGAGTCTCTGGGCCTCTGGATCTCTGGATCTCTGCGTCTCAGTGTCTCAGTCTCTCAGTGTCTCAGGGTCTCATGGTCTGAGTGCCTCAGGGTTTCTGGGTCTCTGGACTCTGGGTCTCAGGGTGTCGGGGCCATTGGGTCTCAGTGTCTCTGGGTCTCAGGGTCTCAGTTTCTCAGGGTCTCAGTGTCCCTGGGTCTCTGTGTCTCAGTGTCTCAGTGACTCAGGGTCTCAGGGCCTCTGGGTCTCTGGGCCTCAGGATCTCAGGGTCTCTGGGTCTTTGGGTCTCAGTGTCTCAGTTTCTCAGGGTCTCAGTGTCCCTGGGTTTCAGTGTCTGAGGGTCTCCGTCTCTCAGGGTCTGAGGGTCTCAGTGTCTCAGCGTCTCCGGGTCTCTGGTTCCCTGGGTCCCAGGGCCTCAGTATCTCACTGTCTCTGGGTCTCAGTGTCTCAAGGACTCTGTGTATCAGTGTCTCAGTGTCTCAGAGTGTCAGTTTCTCGGGGTATCAGGGTCTCAGAGTCTCAGCACTCAGTGCCCCATGTCTCAGTGTCTAAGTGTCTCACTGTCTCAGTGCCACAGTATCTCAGTGTCTCAGGGTCTCTGGGTCTCTGGGTCTCAGGGTCCCTGGGAATCAGTGTCTCAGTGTCTCAGGTTCTCTGGGTCCCATGGTCACAGGGTCTCTGCGTCTCTGGGTCTCAGTGTCTCAGGTTCTCAGTGTTTCAAGGTCTCTCGGTCTCAGAGTCTCAGTGTCTCACTGTCTCAGTGGCTCTCTGTCTCAGGGTCTCAGTGTCTCTGGGTCTCAGGGTCTCTGGGTCTCAGTGATTCAGTGTTCAGGGTTTCAGGTTTGCAGTGTCTTCGTGTCTCAGTGTCGGAGGGTCTCAGGGTCTCAGTGTCTCAGCCTCTCTGGATCTCAGGGTCTCTGGGTCTCAGAGTCTCAGTGTCTCAGGGTCTCTGGGTATCTGTGTCACAGTGTCTCAGTGTCTCAGGGTGTCAGGGTCTCAGGGTCTCAATGTCTCAGGGTCTCAGTGTCTCATGTCTCAGTATCTCAGTATCTCAGGGTCTCAGTGTCTCAGTTTCTCAGGGTCTCAGGGTCTCTGGGTCTCGGGGTCTCTGTGTCTCAGTGTCTGAATATCTAAGTGTCTCGGGGTCTCAGGGTGTCTGTGACTCTGGGTTTCTGGGTCTCAGGTTCTCTGTGCCTCAATGTCTCAGGGTCTCAGGATCTCAGTGTCTCAGTATCCCTGGGTTTCGGGTCACTGGTTCTCTCGGTCTCTGTGATTCAGTGTTACAGTGTCACAGGGTCTCTGGGTGCCTGGGTCTCAGAGTCTCTGGGTCTCTGGACCTCTGGGTCTCTGTGTCTCAGTCTCTCAGTGTCTCAGAGTCTCATGGTCTGAGTGCCTCAGGGTTTCTGGGTCTCTAGACTCTGGGTCTAAGGGTGTCGGGGCCATTGGGTCTCAGTGTCTCTGGGTCTCAGGGTCTCAGTGTCTCTGGGTCTCAGTGTCTCAGTTTCTCAGGGTCTCAGTGTCCCTGGGTCTCTGTGTCTCAGTGTCTCAGTGACTCAGGATCTCAGGGTCTCTGGGTCTTTGGGTCTCAGTCTCTCAGTTTCTCAGGGTCTCAGGGCCTCTGGGTCTCAGTGTCTCAGTGTCTCTGGGTCTCAGTGCCTCGGTGTCTCGGTGTCTCAGTGCCTCAGGTTCTCAGGGTTTCTGTGCATCAGTGTCTCACGGTCTCAGAGTCTTAAGTTCTCAGGGTCACTGGGTGTCTGGATCTCAGAGTCTCAGGGTCCCTGTGTTTCAGTGTCACAGTGTTTCAGTATCTCAGTGTCTCAGGGTCTCTGGGTCTCAGGGACTCTGAGTCTCAATGTCTCTGGGTCTCTGAGTCTCTAGGCCTCTGGGACTCTCAGTCTCTGAGTCTCAGTGTCTCAGTTTCTCAGGGTCTCTTTGTCTCTGGGTCTCAATGTGTCAGTGTCTCTGGGTATCTGGGCCTCAGTTTCTCAGGGTCTCAGTGTCCCTGGGCCTCTGTGTCTCAGTGTCTCAGTGACTCAGGGCCCCAGGGTCCCTGGGTGTCTGGGTCTCAGGGTCTACGGTCTCTGGGCCTCTTGGTCTCAGTGTCTCAAGGTCTCATGGCCTCAGTGTCTGTGGGTTGCAGTGTCTCAGTGTCTCAGGGCCTCAGGGTCTTAGTGTCTCAGTGCCACAGAGTCTCTGGGTGCCTGGCTCTCTGGATCTCTGGGTCTCTGCGACTCAGGGTCTCATGGTCTCAGTGTCTCAGGGTTTCTGGGTCTCTGGTCTCTGGGTCTCAGGGTCACAGTGCCTCTGGGTGTCAGGGTTTCTGGGTCTCAGGGTCTCAGTGTTTCAGGGTCTCAAGGTTTCAGGGTCTCTGGGTCTCTGTGTCTGTGGGTGTCTGTGTCTCAGTGTCTCATTGTCTCTTGGTCTCTTGGTCTCAGTGTCTCAGTGTCTCAGTATCTCAGGGTCTCTGGGTCTCTGGGTTTCCAGGTCTCTGGGCCTCTCGGTCTCTGGGTCTCAGTGTCTCAGTCTCTCAGGGTGTCTGGGTCTCTGGGAGTCAGTGTCTCTGGTTCTCAGGGTCTCAGTGTCACAGGGTCACAGGGTCTCAGTGTCTCAGTGTCTCAGTGCCTCAGGGTCACAGGGTCTCAGTGTCTCAGTGTTTCAGGGTCACAGGGTCTCAGGGTCTCAGTGTCTCAGGGTCACAGGGTCTCAGTGTCTCAGGGTCAGAGGGTCTCAGGGTCTCAGTGTCTCAGGGTCACAGGGTCTCAGTGTCTCAGGGTCTCTGGATCTCTCGTTCTCAGGGTTTCTGGGTCTCAGTGTATCAGTGTCTCAGTGTCGCAGCATCTCAGTCTCTTAGGGTCTCAGTGTCTCTGGGTCTCATGGTCTCATGGTCACAGTCTCTCAGTGTCTCAGAGTCTCAGTGTCTCAGGGTCACGGGTCTCAGTGTCTCAGGGTCACAGGGTCTCTGGATCTCTCGTTCTCAGGATTTCTGGGTCTCAGTGTCTCAGCATCTCAGTCTCTCAGGGTCTCAGTGTCTCTGGGTCTCATGGTCTCATGGTCACAGTCTCTCAGTTTCTCAGAGTCTCAGTGTCTCAGGGTCTCAGTGTCTCTATGTGTCATTGTCTCAGGTTCTCAGTGTCTCATTTTCTCAGGGTCTCTGGGTCTCTGGGTCTCAGTGTCTCAGTGTCTCAGGGTCTCAGTTTCTTAGTGTCTCAGTGTTTCAGGGTTTCAGGGTCTCAGGGTCTCAGGGTCTCAGTGTCTCAGTGTCTAAGGGTCTCTGGGTCTCTGTGTCTCTGTATATCAGGGTCTCGGGGTCTCAGGGTCTCTTGGTCTGTGGGTCTCACTGTCTCTGTGTCTCAGGGCCTCTATTTCTCTGGGTCTCTGGGTCTCACTTTCTCAGGGTCCCTGGGTCTCTATGTCTCTGGGTCTCAGTGTCTCAGAGACTCAGGGTCTCAGGATCTCTGGGTCCCTACGTGTCTGGTTCTCAGTGTTTCAGGGTCTCAGGGTCTCTGGATGTCTGGTTCTCTGGGTCTCTTGGTCTGTTGACCTCACTGTCTCTGTGTCTCAGACTCTCTGAGTCTCTGGGTGACTGGGTCTCAGTGTCACAGTGTCTCTGGGTCTCTGGGTACCAGTGTCTCAGTGTCTCAGGGTGTCAGGGTATCAGTGTCTCAATGTCTCAGGGTCCCAGTGTCTCATGTCTCAGTATCTCAGGGTCTCAGTGTCTCAGTTTCTCAGGGTCTCAGGGTCTCTGGGTCTCAGTGCCTCGGTACCTCAGAGTCTCTGGGTCCCAAGGGCTCTGGGTCTCTGATTCTCAGGGTCTCTGGGTCTCTTTGTCTCTGGGTCTCAGTGTCTCAGAGTCTCTGGGTATCAGGATCTCAGTTTCTCAGGGTCTCAGTGTCCTTGGGTCTCTGTGTCTCAGCGTCTCAGGTCTCTGGATCTCTGGTTCACTGGGTCTCTTGGTCTGTGGGTCTCACTGTCTCTGTGTCTCAGGGTCTTTGTGTCTCTGGGTCTGTGGGCCTCAGTTTCTCAGGGTCTCAGGGTCACTGTGTCTCAGCCCTCACTGTCTCAGGGTCTCAGTCTCTCAGTGTCTCAGTGTCTCAGTGTCTCTGGGTCTTAGTGTCTCAGTGTCTCAGGGTCTCAGTGTCTCAGGGTCTCTGTGTCTCAGGGTCTCTGGGACTCAGTGTTTCAGGTCTCAGGGTCTCCGTGTCTCTGTGTGTCAGGGTCTCTGTGTCTCTGGGTCTCAGTTTCTCAGAGTCTCAGGGTCTCAGGGTCTCAGGATCACTGGGTCAATGTGTGTCTGGGTCTCAGTCTCAGGGTCTCAGGGTCCCTGGATGTCTGGTTCTCTGGGTCTCTTGGTCTGTTGATCTCACTGTCTGTCTCTCAGGGCCTCTGAGTCTCTGGGTAACTGGGTCTCAGTGTCACAGGATCTCAGTGTCTCAGTGACCCAAGGTCTCAGGGTCTCAGGGTCTCTGGGTCTCAGTGTCTCAGTGTCTCAGGATCTCAGGGATTCAGGTTTGCATTGTCTCAGTGTCTCCGGGTCTCAGTGTCTCAGGGCCTCAATGTCTCATTGCCTCAGGGTCTCAGAGTCTCAGTGTCTCACTGTCTCAGTGGCTGTCTGCCTCAGGGTCTCTGGGTCTCAGTGTCTCAGGATCTCAGGGATTCAGGTTTGCATTGTCTCAGTGTCTCAGTGTTGGAGGGTCTCAGTGTCTTAGTGTCTCAGCCTCTCTGGGTCTCTGGGTCTCAGGGTCTCAGGGTCGCAGTGTCTCAGGGTCTCTGGGTATCAGTGTCGCAGTGTCTCAGCGTCTCAGGGTGTCAGGGGTCTCAGGGTCTCAATGCCTCAGTGTCTCAGTGTTGCAGGGTCTCAGGGTCTCAGAGTGTCAGTGTCTCAGGGTCTCTGGGTCTCGAGGTCTCAGGGTATCTGTGCATCAGTGTCTCAGGGTCTCAGCTTCTCAGGGTCTCAGTGTTTCAGGGTCTCTGCGTCTCTGGTACTATGGGTCTTAGGGTCTCTGTGCCTCAGTGTCTCAGTGTCACAGGGTCTCAATGTCTCTGGATGTCTCACTCTCTGGCTTTCTGGTTTCAATGTATCAGTGTCTCAGTGTCTCAGTCTCTCAGCGTCTCAGTGTCTCTGGGTCTCAGGGTCTCATGGTCACAGTCTCTCAGTGTCTCAGGGTCTCAGTGTCTCTGGGTCTCTGGTTCCCTGGGTCCCAGGGTCTCAGTGTCTCAGTGTGTCATTGTCTCAGTTTCTCAGTGTCTCAGAGTCTCAGGGACTCAGAGACTCAGTGTCTCAGGGGCTCAGGGCCTAAGTGCCTCTGAGTCTCAGTGTCTCTGTGTCTCTGGGCTCAGTGTCTCAGGGCCTCAGTGTCTCAGTTTCTGAGGGTCTCTGTGTCTCTGTGTCTCTGGGTCTCAGGGTCTCTGTTTTCTGTGTTTCAGTGTCTCAGGATTTCAGGGTTGCAGTGTCTCAATGTCTCAGTGTCCAAGGGTCTCAGTGTCGCAGGGTCTCAGTGTCGCAGGGTCTCAGTGTCACAGGGTCTCAGGGTCTCTGCTTCTCAGGGTCTCTGCTTCTCAGGGTCTCTGGGTCTCAGTGTCTCAGGGTCTCAGAGTATCTGTGTCTCAGTGTCTCAGGGTCTCAGGTTCTCAGGCTCTCTGGGTCACTGCGTGTCTGGGTCTCTGTGTCTCTGTGTCTCAAGGTTTCAGTTCTCAGGGTCTCAGTGTCTCTGTGTCTCAGGGTCTCAGTGCCTCAGGGTCTCAGGGTCTCTGGATCTCTCGTTCTCAGGGTCTCACTTTCTCTGTGTCTCAGGGTCTCAGTCTCTCAGGGTCTGAGGGTCTCAGTGTCTCAGTGTCTCAGGTTCTCAGTGTCTCAGGGTTTCTGGTTCCCTGGGCCCCAGGGTCTCAGTCTCTCAGTGTCTCAATGTCTCAGTGTCTCATGGTCACATTGTCTCAGTGCCTCAGGGTCTCAGTGTCTCAGGGTCTCAGTTTCTCAGTGTCTCAGAGTCTCAGGGACTCAGAGTTTCAGTGTCTCAGTGTATCAGGGGCTCAGGGCCTCAGTGCCTCAGTGTCTCCGTGTCTCACTGTCTCAGGGTCTCAGTGTCTCGCTGTCTCTGGGTCTCAGGGTCTCTGTGTATCAATGTCTCAGGGTCTCAGTGTCTCAGGGTCTTTGGGGCTTTGGGTCTCAGTGTCTCAGTGTCTCAGGGTCTCTGGGT
Organism: Carcharhinus amblyrhynchos; assembly: GCF_965287045.1. Classification (NCBI taxonomy): domain Eukaryota; kingdom Metazoa; phylum Chordata; class Chondrichthyes; order Carcharhiniformes; family Carcharhinidae; genus Carcharhinus; species Carcharhinus amblyrhynchos. Next base: position 452,974 of record NW_027649831.1, on the reverse strand, counting down.
CTCAGGTTTTCAGGGTTGCAGTGTCTCAATGTCTCAGTGTCTCAGTGTCGCAGGGTCTCAGTGTCTCAGGTTGTCTTGGTCTCTGGGTCTCTGCTTCTCAGGGTCTCAGGGTCTCAGTTTCTCAGGGTCTCAGGGTCTCTGTGTCTCAGTGTCTCAGGTTCTCAGGGCCTCTGGGTCTCTGTGTTTCTGGGTCTCTGGGTCTCAGGGTCTCTGTGCCTCAGTGTCTCAGGGTCTCAGCTTCTCAGTGTCTCAGTGTTTCAGGGTCTCTGGGTCTCTGTGTCTCAGTGTTTCAGGGTCTCAGGGTCTTAGGGTCTCTGCATCTCTGGTACTCTAGGTCTCAGAGTCTCAGTGTCTCAGTGTCTCAGTGTCTCAGCTTCTCAGTGTCTCTGAGTTGCAGTATTTCAGGGTCTCAGTGTCTCAGTGTCTCAGTGTCTCAGAGCCTCAGAGTCTCAGTGTCACTGGGTGTCAGGGTCTCTGGATCTCTAGTGCTCAGGGTCGCTGCGTCTCAGTGTCTCAGAGTCTCTGGTTCTGTGTGTCTCTTGGTGTGTGGGTCTCACTGTCTCTGTGTCTCAGGGTCTCAGTCTCTCAGGGTCTCAGTGTCTCAGTTTCTGAGGGTCTCTGTGTCTCTGTGTCTCAGGGTCTCTGGGTCTCAGGATCTCAGTGTCTCAATGTCTCAGGGTCTCTGTGTCCCAGGGAATCAGTGTTTCAGTGTCTCAGGTTCTCTGGGTCCCATGGTCACTGTGTCTCTGCGTCTATGGGTCTATGGGTCTCAGTGTCTCAAGGACTCCGGGTCTCAGTGTCTCATTGTCTCAGGGTCTCAGTGTCTCATTGTCTCAGGGTCTCAGAGAATCAATGTCTCAGTGTCTCATGGGCTCAGGACCTCAGCGTCTCAGTTTCCCAAGGTCTCAGGGTCTCAGAGTCTCAGTGTCTCACTGTCTCAGTGTCTCAGTGTCCCAGGGTCTCAGTGTCTCATTGTCTCAGGGTCTCAGGTTCTCTGAGTCTCTGCTTCTTTGTTTCTGAGTGCCTCAGGGTCTCAGGGCCTCTGTGGCTCTGGGTCTCTGGGTCTCTGCGTCTCCGGGTCTCAGGATCTCAGGGTCTCTGGGTCTGAGGGTCTCTGGGTCTCTGTGTCTCAGTGTCTGACTGTCTCTGGCTGTCTGGATCTCGGTGTCTCTGGGTCTCAGTGTCTCAGGGACTCTGGGTCTTAGTGTCTCTGTGTCGTTGGGTCCCTGGGTCTCTGGGAGTCAGTTTCTCAGGGTCTCTGGGTTCAGTATCTCAGCGTCTCAGGGTCTCAGTATCTCAGTGTCTCAGGGTCTCAGGACCTCAGTGTCTCAATGACTCAGGGTCTCTGGGTCCCTGGGTCTCAGAGTCTCTGGGTCTCTGGGACACTGGGTCTCAGTGTCTCAGGATGTCAGGGTTTCTGGGTCTCTGGGTCTCAGGGTGTCTGTGTCATTTGGTCTCAGTGTCTCTGGGTCTCAGGATCGCAGGGTCTCTCGATCTCTGGGTTTCTGGGCTCTGGGTCGCTCGGTCTCTGGGTCTCAGTGTCTCAGTTTCTCAGGGTCTCTGGGTCTCTGTGAGTCAGTGTCTCAGTCTCTCATGGTCTCTGGGTCTCTGGGTCTCTGGGTCTCTGTGTCTCAGTGTCCCAGTGTCTAAGGGTCTCTGGTTCTCAATGTCACAGTGTCTCATTGTCTCAGTGTCTCATTGACTCAGGGTCTCATTGTCTCTGGGTCTCGTGGTCTCAGTGTCTCAGAGTCTCATGGTCTCAGTGTCTCAGGGGCTCAGGGTCTCAGTGTCTCAGTGTGTCAGGGTCTCAGGGTTTCAGTGTCTTAGTGTCACAGGGTCTCTGGGTCCCTGGGTCTCAGAACCTCTGGGTCTCTGCGTCTCAGGGTCTCAGGGTGTCTGGGTCAATGGATCTCAGTGTCTTTGGGTATCTGGGTCTCAGCGTCTCTATTTCTCAGGGTTTCTGGGTCTCAGGGTCTCTGGGTCTCAGGGTCTCTGTGTCTCTGGTTCTCAGTGTCTCATTGTCCCTGGATCTCAGTGTCTCTGGGTCTCTGGGTCTCAGTGTCTCAGTGTCTCAGGGTCTCAGTGTCTCAGTGTCTCTGTGTCTTGGTGTCTCAGAGTCTCTGGGTCTCATTGTCTCTGTGTCTTTGGGTCTCTGGGACTGTGGGCCTCTGGGTCTCAGGGTCTCAGTGTCTCAGTGTCTCGGGATCTCAGGGTCTCTGGGTCTCAGGGGCTCTCGGTCTCTGGGTCTCAGGGTCCCAGGGAATCAGTGTCTCAGTGTCTCAGGCTCTCTGAGTCCCATGGTCACAGTGTCTCTGCGTCTCTGTATCTCTTCGTCTCAGTGTCTCCGGATCTCAGTGTCTCATTGTCTCAGGGTCTCAGACTCTCAATGTCTCAGGGACTCAGGGGGTCAGGACCTCACTGTCTCAGTTTCCCAAGGTCTCAGGGTCTCAGAGTCTCAGTGTCTCAGTGTCTCAGGGTCTCAGGGTCTCAGTGTCTCACTGTCTCAGTGTCTCAGACTCACAATGTCTCAGTTTCGCAGGGGCTCAGGACCTCAGTGTCTCAGTTTCGCAAGGTTGCAGGGTCTCAGAGTCTCTGGCCTCTGGGTCTCAGGGTCTCTGCGTCTCTGGTACTCTGGGTCTCAGTGTCTGTGTGCCTCAGTGTCTCAGTGTCTCAGGGTCACAGGGTCTCAGTGTCTCAGGGCCTCTGGATCTCTCGCTCTCAGGGTTTCTGGGTCTCAGTGTATCAGTGTCTCAGGGTCACAGTCTCTCAGGATCTCAGTGTTTCTGGGTCTCAGGGTCTCATGGTCACTGTCTCTCCGTGTCTCAGGGTCTCGGTGTCTCCGGGTCTCTGGTCCCCTGGGCCCCAGGGTCTCAGTCTCTCAGTGTATCATTGTCTCAGTCTCTCAGTGTATCATTGTCTCAGGTTCTCAGTGTCTCATTTTGTCAGTGTCTCTGTGTCTCAGTGCCTCTGTGCCTCAGTGTCTCTTGGTCTCAGTGTCTCAGTTTCTCAGGGTCTCTTTGTCTCTGGGTCTCAGTGTCTCAGTGTCTCTGGGTATCTGGGTCTCAGTTTCTCAGGGTCTCAGTGTCTCTGGGTCTCTGTGTCTCAGTGTCTCAGTGACTCTGGGTCTCAGGGTCTCAGGGTCTCTGGGTCTCAGTGTCTCAGTTTCTCTGGGTCTCAGGGCGTCTGGATCTCAGTGTCTTAGGGTCTCAGTGTCTCAGTGTCTCTGGGACTCAGTGCCTCGGTGTCTCGGTGCCTCGGTGTCTCAGGTTCGATGGGTCTCTGCGTATCAGTGTCTCATGGTCTCAGTGTCTCAGGGTCTCAGGGTCACTGGGTGTCTGGGTCTCAGGGTCTCAGGGTCTCTGTATCTCAGTGTCACAGTGTCTCATGGTCTCTATGTCTCAGTGTCTCAGTGTTTCAGGGTCTCAGGATCTCAGGGTCTCTGGGTCTCTAAGTCTCAGTGACTCAGTATCTCAGGGTCTCTGGGTCTCAGTGTCACAGAGTCTCTGTGTCTCAGTGTCTCAGTTTCTCAAATTTCCAGGTTCTCTGCTTGTCTGTGTCTCAGATTCTCAGGGTCTCAGGGTCTCTGGGCGTCTGGGTCTCAGTGTCTCTGGGTCTCTGGGTCTCAGGTTCTTCGTGTCTCTGGGTCTCAATGTCTCAGGGTCTCAGGATCTCAGTATCTCTGTATCTCTGACTTCCTGGGTCTCTGGTTCTCTCGGTCTCTGGGTCTCTGGGTCTCAGTGTCTCAGTTTCTCAGGGTCTCTGGGTCTCTGTGAGTCAGTGTCTCAGTGTCTCAGAGTCTCTGGGTCTCAGTGTCTCACATTCTCAGTGACTCAGGGTCTCAGGGTCTCAGTGTCTCAGGGTCTCTGGGCCTCTTGGTCTCAATGTCTCAGAGTCTCATGCCCTCAGTGTCTCAGGGTCTCAGTGTCTCAGGGTCTCAGGGTCTCATGGTTTCAGTGTCTCAGTGTCACAGGGTCTCTGGGTTCCTGGGTCTCAGAGTCTCTGGGTCTCTGGATCTCTGGGGCTCTGCGTCTCAGTGTCTCAGTCTCTCAGTGTCTCAGGGTCTCAATGTCTCAGTGCCTCAGGGTTTCTGGGTCTCTGGTCTGGGTCTCAGGGTGTTGGGGCCATTGGGTCTCAGCGTCTCTGGGTCTCAGGGTCTCTGGGCCTCTGGGTCTCAGTGTCTCTGGGTCTCTGGGTCTCAATGTCTCAGGGTCTCAGGATCTCAGTGTCTCTGTATCTCTGGGTTTCTGGGTCTCTGAATCTCTGGGTCTCTGCGTCTCAGTGTCTCAGTCTCTCAGTGTCTCAGGATCTCATGGTCTCAGTGCCTCAGGGTTTCTGGGTCTCTGGTCTCTGGGTCTCAGGGTGTCGGGATCATTGGGTCTCAGTGTATCTGGGTCTCAGGGTCTCTGGTCTCTGGGTCTCAGGGTCTCTGGGACACTGGTTCTCAGTGTCTCAGTGCCTCAGAGTCTCTGGGTCCCAGGGTCTCTGGTCTCTGGGTCTCTTGGTCTCTGTTTCTCAGGGTCTCTGGGTCTCTGTGTCTCTGGGTCTCAGTGTCTCAGTTTCTCAGGGTCTCAGTGTCTCTGGGTATCTGGGTCTCAGTGTCTCAGTTTCTCAGGGTCTCAGTGTCCCTGGGTCTCTGTGTCTCAGTGACTCAGGGTCTCTGGGTCTCAGGGTCTCAGTGTCTCAGTTACTCTGGGTCTCAGGGCGTCTGGATCTCAGTGTCTCAGGGTCTCTGGGACTCAGTGCCTCGGTGTGTAAGTGTCTCTGTATCTCAGGTTTGATGGGTCTCTGTGTATCAGTGTCTCATGGTCTCAGGGTCTCAGTGTCTCAGGGTCACTGGGTGTCTGCGTCTCAGTGTCTCAGGGTCTCTAGGTCTCTGTGTCTCAGTGTCTGACTGTCTCTGTCTCTCTGGATCTCGGTGTCTCTGGGTCTCAGTGTCTCAGGGACTCTGGGTCTTAGTGTCTCTGTGTCGTTGGGTCTCTGGGTCTCTGGGAGTCAGTTTCTCAGGGTCTCTGGGTTCAATATCTCAGTGTCTCAGGGTCTCAGTATCTCAGTGTCTCAGTGTCTCATGGTCTCAGTGTCACAATGTCTCACGGTCCCTGGGTCTCTGTGTCTCAGTGTCTCAGGGTTTCAGGGTCTCTGGATCTCTGGTTCTCTGGGTCTCACTGTCTCTGTGTCTCAGGGTCTCTGTGTCTCAGTTTCTCAGGGTCTCTGCGTCGCTGTGTCTCAGTGTCTCTGTGTCTCAGGGACTCAGTGTATGAGTGCCTCAGTCTCTCAGTGCCTCAGGGTCTCAGGGTCTCAGGGTCTTAGTGTCTCCGTGCCCCAGGGTCTCAGGGTCGCAGTGTCTCCGTGTCTCAGGGTCTCTTGGTCTCTGGGTCACAATTTCTCAGCATCTCAGGGACTCATGGTCTCAGTGTGTCAGCTCTCAGTGGCTCAGGGTCTCAGTCTCTCACTGTCTCAGTGTCTCTGGGTCTCAGTTTCTCAGTGTCTCAGTGTTTCAGGTTCTCAGGGTCTCCGGGTCTCTGGGTCTCTGGGTCACATTTTCTCAAGGTCTCAGGGTCTCTGTGTATCAGTGTCTCAGGGTCTCAGTCTCTCAGTGTCTCAGCGAATCAGCGTCTCAGAGTCTCAGCTCTCAGTGTCTCAGGGTCTCAGTGTCTCACTGTCACATTGTCTCAGTGATTCAGGGCCTCAGCGTCTCAGGGTCTCAGTGTCTCAGTTTCTCAGGGTCTCAGGGTCTATGTTTTCTGTGTCTCAGTGTCTCAGGGTCTCAGGGTTTCAGGGTCTAGGTTTTCTGTGTCTCAGTGTCTCAGGGTCTCAAGGTTTCAGGGTTGCAGTGTCTCAATGTCTCAGGATCGAAGTGTCTCAGTGTCGCAGGGTCTGAGTGTCACCGGGTCTCAGGGTCTCTGTTTCTCAGGGTCTCGGGGTCTCAGTTTCTCAGGGTCCCTGTGTCTCAGTGTCTCAGGGTCTCAGGTTCTCAGGGTCTCTGAGTCACTGTGTGTCTAGGTCTCTGTGTCTCTGTGCCTCAAGGTTTCAGGGTCTCAGTGCCTCAGGGTCACAGGGTCTCAGTTTCTGAGGGTCCCTGGATCTCACGTTCTCAGGGTTTCTGGGTCTCACTTTCTATGTGTCTCAGGGTCTCCGTCTCTTAGGGTCTCAGTGTCTCAGGGTCTCAGTGTCTCTGGGTCTCTGGTTCCCTGGGCCCCAGGGTCTCAGTGTCTCAGTGTGTCATTGTCTCAGGTTCTCAGTGTCTCATTTTCTCAGGGTCTCTGGGTCTCAATGTCTCAGTGTCTCAGTGTCTCAATGTCTCAGTGTCTCATGGTCACATTGTCTCAGTGTCTCAGGTTCTCAATGTCTCAGGGTCTCAGTTTCTCAGTGTCTCAGAGTCTCAGGGACTCAGAGTTTCAGTGTCTCAGTGTGTCAGGGGCTCAGGGCCTCAGTGCCTCAGTGTCTCCGTGTCTCACTGTCTCACGGTCTCAGTGTCTCACTGTCTCTGGGTCTCAGTGTCTCAGGGTCTCTGTGTATCAGTGTCTCAGGGTCTCAGTGTCTCGGGGAATCAGGGTCTCAGAGTCTCAGCTCTCAGTTTCACAGGGTCTCAGTGTCTCACTGTCTCAATGTCTCAGTGTTTCAGGGTCTCAGTGTCCCAGTGTCTCAGGGTCTCTGGGTCTCTGGGTCTCAGTGCCCCTGGGAATCAGTGTCTCAGTGTGTCAGGTTCTCTGGGTCCCATGGTCACAGGGTCTCTGTGTCTCTGGGTCTCTGGGTCTCAGTGTCTCAGGGTCTCAATGTCTCACTGTCTCAGGGTCTCAGAGTCTCAGAGTCTCAGTGTCTCGTTGTCTCAGGGGCTCAGGTTCTCAGTGTTTCAAGGTCTCACGGTCTCAGAGTCTCAGTGTCTCACTGTCTCAGTGGCTCTCTCTCTCAGGGTCTCAGTGTCTCAGGGTCTCAGGGTCTCTGGGTCTCAGTGACTCAGTGTCTCAGGATCTCAGGGTTTCAGGTTTGCAGTGTCTTAGTGTCTCAGTGTCGGGGGTTCTCAGTGTCTCAGTGTCTCAGCCTCTCAGGGTCTCTGGGTCTCAGAGTCTCAGTTTCTCAGGGTCTCTGGGTATCAGTGTCGCAGTGTCTCAGTGTCTCAGGGTGTCAGGGTCTCAGTGTCTCATGTCTCAGTATCTCAGGGTCTCAGTGTCTCAGTTTCTCAGGGTCTCAGAGTCTCGGGGTCTCTGTGTCTTAGTGTCTGAATGTCTAAGTGTCTCGGGGTCTCAGGGTCTCTGTGACTCCGGGTTTCTGGGTCTCAGGGTCTCTGTGCCTCAATGTCTCAGGGTCTCAGGATCTCAGTGTCTCAGTTTCTGGGTCACTGGTTGTCTCGGTCTCTGTGATTCAGTGTTACAGTGTCACAGGGTCTCTGGGTACCTGGGTCTCAGAGTCTCTGGGTCTCTGGGTCTCTGGATCTCTGGGTCTCTGCGTCTCAGTGTCTCAGTCTCTCAGTGTCTCATGGTCTGAGTGCCTCAGGGTTTCGGGGTCTCTGGACTCGGTCTCAGGGTGTCGGGGCCATTGGGTCTCAGTGTCTTTGGGTTTCAGCGTCTCAGTTTCTCAGGGTCTCAGTGTCCCTGGGTCTCTGTGTCTCAGTGACTCAGGGTCTCAGAGTCTCTGGGTCTCTGGGCCTCAGGATCTCAGGGTCTCTGGGTCTTTGGGTCTCAGTCTCTCAGTTTCTCAGGGTCTCAGGGCCTCTGGGTCTCAGTGTCTCAGTGTCTCTGGGTCTCAGTGCCTCGGTGTCTTGGTGTCTCAGTGCCTCAGGTTCTCAGGTTTTCTGTGCATCAGTGTCTCACGGTCTCAGTGTCTTAGGGTCTCAGGGTCACTGGGTGTCTGGATCTCAGAGTCTCAGGGTCCCTGTGTTTCAGTGTCACAGTGTCTCAGGGTCTCAGTGTTTCAGTATCTCAGGGTCTCTGGGTCTCAGTGTCTCAGGGTCTCTGGGTCTCAGGGACTCTGAGTCTCAATGTCTCTGGGTCTCTGGGTCTCTAGGTCTCTGGGACTCTCAGTCTCTGGGTCTCAGTGTCTCAGTTTCTCAGGGTCTCTGGGTCTCTGGGAGTCAGTGTCTCAGTTTCTCAGTATCACAGTGTCCATGTGTCTCTGGGTCTCCGGGTCTCAGGGTCTCTGTTTCTCTGGGTCTCAGTCACTCAGTGTCTCAGGGTCTCATGGTCTCTCTGGTCTCTGGGTCTCAGGGTGTCTGGGTCATTGGTTCTCAGTGTCTCAGTGTCTCAGGGTCTCAGTGTCTCAGTGCCTAAGTGTCTCAGGGTCTCTGGGTCTCTGAGTCTTTGGGTCACAGTGTCTCAGTTTCTCAGTGTCTCAGGGTCTCTGGGAGTCTTGTTCTCTGGGTTTCAGGGTCTCTGGGTCTCAGTGTCTCAGTGTCTCAGTTTCTCAGGGTCTCAGGGCCTCTGTGTATCAGTGTCTCTGGGTCTCAGTGTCTCAGTGTCTCAGGGTCACTGGGTGTCTGGGTCTGCGGGTCTCAGGGTCTCTGTGTCTCAGTATCACAGTGTCTCAGGGTCTCAGTGCCTCAGTGTCTCAGTATCTCAGGGTCTCTGGGTCTCAGTGTCTCAGAGTCTCTCTGTCTGAGGGTCTCTGAGTCTCAATGTCTCAGGGTCTCTGGGACTCTGGGTTTCTAGGTCTCTGGGTCTCTCTGTCTCTGGGTCTCAGTGTCTCAGTTTCTCAGGGTCTCTGGGTCTGTGGGAGTCAGTGTCTCTGGTTCTCCAGGTCTCATTATCTCTGGGTCTCAGGGTCTCAGGGTTTCTTTTTCTCTGGGTCTCAGTACCTCAGTGTCCAGGGTCTCAGTGTCTCAGTCTCTCAGTCTCAGGGTCTCATGGTCTCAGTGTCTCAGGGTCTCTGGTCTCAGGGTGTCTGGGTCATTTGTTCTCAGTGTCTCTGGGTCTCAGGGTCTCAGTGTCTCTGGGTCTCTGGGTTTCTGGGTCTCAGGGTCTCTGAGTCTCAGGTTCTCTGGGTCTCTGGTTCTCAGTGACTCAGTGCCTCAGAGTCTCTGGATCTCTGGGTCCCAGCGTCTCTGGGTCTCAAGGTCTCTGGGTCTCTGTGTCGCTGGGTCTCAGTGTCTCAGTTTCTCAGGGTCTCTTTGTCTCTGGGTCTCAGTGTCTCAGTGTCTCTGGGTATCTGGGTCGCAGTTTCTCAGGGTCTCAGTGTCCCTGGGTCTCTGTATCTCAGTGTCTCAGTGACTCTGGGCCTCAGGGTCTCTGGGTCTCAGGGTCTAGGGTCTTTGATTATCAGTGTCTCAGAGTCTCTGGGTCCCAGGGTCTCTGGGTCTCTGTTTCTCAGAGTCTCTGGGTCTCTGTGCCTCTGGGTCGCAGTGTCTCAGTTTCTCAGGGTCTCAGTGTCCCTGGGTCTCTGTGTCTCAGTGACTCAGGACCTCAGGGTCTCCGGGTCTCTTGGTCTCAGTGTCTCAGAGTCTCATGGCCTCATAGTCTCAGTGTCACAGGGTCTCTGGGTGCCTGGGTCTCAGAGTCTCTGGGTCTCTGGACCTCTGGTCCTCTGCGTCTCAGTGTCTCAGTCTCTCATTGTCTCAGGGTCTCATGGTCTCAGTGCCTCAGGGTTTCTGGGTCTCTGGTCTCTGGGTCTCAGGGTGTCGTGGTCATTGGGTCTCAGTGTCTCTGGGCCTCAGGGTCACAGTGTCTCTGGGTCTCAGGGTTTCGGGTTCTCAGGGTCTCTGGGTCTCTGGGTCTCTGGGTCCCAGGGTCTCTGGGTCTCTGTTTCTCAGGGTCTCTGGGTACCTGGGTCTCAGTTTCTCAGGGTCTCAGTTCCTCAAGGTCTCAGTGTCTGTGGGTCACTGTTTCTCATTGTATCAGTCCCTCAGGGTCTCAGCGTCTCGGGGTCTCTGTGTCTCAATGTCTCAGGGTCTCTGTGTCACAGTTTTAAATTGCCTCAGGGTCTCTGGGCCTCTGCGTCACTGGGTCTCCGTGTCTCACTGTCTCAGTGTGTCACTATGTCAGGGCCGCTGGGTCCCCTGGTCTCTCTGTTTCTGGGACTCTGGGTTTCTGGGTCTCAGTGTCTCAGTTTCTCAGGGTCTCTTTGTCTCTGGGTCTCAGGGTCTCAGGGTCTCTGGGTATCTGGGCCTCAGTTTCTCAGGGTCTCAGTGTCCCTGGGCCTCTGTGTCTCAGTGTCTCAGTGACTCAGGGCCCCAGGGTCCTTGGGTCTCTGGGTCTCTGGGTCTCAGGGTCTCAGGGTCTAGGGTCTCTGGGTCTCTTGGTCTCAGTGTCTCAGAGTCTCATGGCCTCAGTGTCTGAGGGTCGCAGTGTCTCAGTGTCTCAAGGCCTCACGGTCTCAGTGTCACAGAGTCTCTGGGTGCCTGGGTCTCAGAGTCTCTGGGTCTCTGGATCTCTGGGTCTCTGCGTCTCATGGTCTCATGGTCTCAGTGCCTCAGGGTTTCTGGGTCTCTGGTCTCTGGGTCTCAGGGTGTCGGGGTCATTGGGTCTCAGTGTCTCTGGGTCTCAGGGTCACAGTGCCTCTGGGTGTCAGGGTTTCTGGGTCTCAGGGTCTCTGGGTCTCTGGTTCTCAGTGTCTCAGTGTCTCAGAGTCTCTGCATCTCTGGGTCCCAGGGTCTCTGGGTCTCTGTTTCTCAGTGTCTTTGGGTCTCTTTGTCTCTGGGTCTCAGTGTCTCAGTGTCTCTGGGTCTCAGTTTCCAAGGGTCTCAGTGTCCCTGGGTCTCTGTGTCTCAGGGTCTCAGGGCCTCTGGGTCTCAGTGTCTCAGGGTCTCATTGTCTCAGTGTCTCAGAGTCTCAGAGTCTCATGGTCTCAGTGTCTCAGGGTCTCCGGTCTCTGTGTCTCAGGGTGTCTGGGCCATTAGTTCTTGGTGTCTGTGGGTCTCAGGGTCTCAGTGTCTCTGGGTGTCAGGGTTTCTGGGTCTCTGGGTCTCTGGTTCTCAGTCACTCAGTGTCTCAGAGTCTCTTGATGTCTGGGTACCAGGTCACTGAGTCTCAGGGTCTCAGGGTCTCTGTGTGTCTGGTTCTCAGTCACTCAGTGTCCCAGAGTCTCTGGATCTCTGGGTCCCAGGGTCTCCGGGTCTCAGGGACTCTGGGTCTCTGTGTCTCTGGGTCTCAGTGTCTCAGTGTCTCTGGGTACCTGGGTCTCAGATTCTCAGGGTCTCAGTGTACCTGGGTCTCTGTGTCTCAGTGTCTCAATGTCTCTTTGTCTCAGGGTCTCAGTGTCTCAGTTTCTCAGGATCTCAGGGATTCAGGTTTGCATTGTCTCAGTGTCTCAGTGTCGGAGGGTCTCAGTGTCTCAGGGTCTCTGGTTCCCTGGGTCCCAGGGTCTCAGTCTCTCAGTGTCTCAATGTCTCAGTGTCTCATGGTCACATTGTCTCAGTGTCTCAGTGTCCCAGGGCCTCAGTTTCTCAGTGTCTCAGAGTCTCAGGGGCTCAGAGTTTCAGTGTCTCAGTGTATCAGGGGCTCATGGCCTCAGTGCCTCAGTGTCTCCATGTCTCCGTGTCTCACTGTCTCAGGGTCTCAGTGTCTCGCTGTCTCTGGGCCTCACTGTCTCAGGGTCTTAGGGTCTCTGTGCATCAATGTCTCAGGATCTCAGTGTCTCAGTGTCTTAGGGTCTTTGGGGCTTTGGGTCTCAGTGTCTCAGTGTCTCAGGGTCTCAGGGTCTCTGTGTCTCAGTGTCTCAGGGTCTCAGGTTCTCAGGACCTCTGGGTCTCTGTGTTTCTGCGTCTCTGGGTCTCTGGGTCTCAGGGTCTCTGTGCCTCAGTGTCTCAGTGTCTCAGTGTCTCAGGCTTTCAGCTTCTCAGTGTCTCAGTGTTTCAGGGTCTCAGGGTCTCTGCATCTCTGGTACTCTAGGTCTCAGAGTCTCAGTGTCTCAGCTTCTCAGTGTCTCAGAGTTGCAGTGTTTCAGGGTCTCAGTGTCTCAGAGTCTCAGTGTCACTGGGTGTCCAGGTGCCTGGATCTCTAGTTCTCAGGCTCACTACGTCTCAGTGTCTCAGATTCTCAGATTCTCAGGGTCTCAGTGTCTCAGGGTCTCAGTGTCTCAGTGTCTCATTTTCTCAGGGTCTCTGGCCCTCTGGGTCTCAGGGTGTCAGGGTGTCAGGGTTTCAGAGTTGCAGTGTCTCAGCGTCTCAGGGTCTCAGTGTCTCTGGGTCCCAGTGTCTCAGTGTTTCAGGGTTTAGTGTCTCAGTGTCTCAGGGTCTCTGGGTCTCAGTGTCTCAGTGTCTCAGGGTCTCAGTGTCACTGGGTCTCTGGGTCTCAGGGTCTGAGGGTTTCAGGGTTGCAGTGTCTCAATGTCTCAGTGTCTCAGGGTCTCAGAGCTTTAGTGTCTAAGGGTCTCTGGGTCTCTGTGTCTCTGTATCTCAGGGTCTCTGGTTCTGTGTGTCTCTTGCCCTGTGGGTCTCACTGTCTCTGTGTCTCAGGGTCTCTAGATCTCTGGGTCCCTGCGTGTCTGGGTCTCAGTGTTTCAGGGTCTCAGGGTCTCTAGATGTCTGGTTCTCTGGGTCTCTTGGTCTGTTGATCTCACTGTCTCTGTGTCTCAGAGCCTCCGTGTCTCTGGGTAACTGGGTCTCTGTGTCACAGTGTCTCAGCGTCTCAGTGTCTCAGGGACTCAGAGTCTCTGGGTCTGTGGGTCACATTTTGTCAGGGTCTCAGGGTCTCTGTGTCTCAGTGTCTCTGGGAATCAGGGTCTCAGAGTCTCAGCTCTCAGTTTCACAGGTTCTCAGTGTCTCACTGTCTCAGTGTCTCAGTGTTTCAGGGTCTCAGTGTCCCAGTGTCTCAGGGTCTCTGGGTCTCAGGGTCCCTGGGAATCAGTGTGTCAGTGTCTCTGGTTCTCTGGGTCTCATGGTCACAGGGTCTCTGCGTCTCTGGGTCTCTGGGTCTCAGTGTCTCAGGGCCTCCGGTTCTCAGTGTCTCAGGGTCTCAATGTCTCATTGTCTCAGGGTCTCAGAGTCTCAGTGTCTCACTGTCTCAGTGGCTGTCTGTCTCAGGGTCTCAGTCTCTGGGTCTCAAGGTCTCAGGGTCCCTGCGTCTCAGTGTCTCAGTGTCTCAGGATCACAGGGATTCAGGTTTGCATTGTCTCAGTGTCTCAGTGTCGGAGGGTCTCAGTGTCTCAGTGTCTCAGCCTCTCTGGGTCTCAGGGTCGCAGTGTCTCATGTCTCAGTGTCTCAGGGTCTCAATGTCTCAGGGTCTCAGTGTCTCATGTCTCAGTATCTCAGGGTCTCAGTGTCTCAGTTTCTCAGGGTCTCAGGGTCTCTGGGTCTCGGTGTCTCTGTGTCTCAGTGTCTCAGGGTCACAGTGTCTCTGTGTCTCACTGTCTCAATGTCTAAGTGTCTCAGGGTCTCTGGGTCTCAGTGTCTCTGGGTTTCTGGGTCTCAGAGTCTCTACGTCTCAATGCCTCAGGGTCTCAGGATCTCAGAGTCTCTGTATCTCTGGGTTTCTGGGCCTTTGGTTCTCTCCGTCGCTGGGTCTCAGTGTCTCTGGGTCTCTGTGAGTCAGTGTCTCAGTGTCTGAGGCTCTCAGGGTCTCAGTGACTCAGGGTCTCAGGATCTCATTGTCTCAGTGTCTCAGGGTCTCTGGGTCTCAGTGTCTCAGGGTCTCTGGGTCTCTCGGTCTCAGTGTCTCAGAGTCACATGGCCTCAGTGTCTCGGGGTCTCAGTGTCTCAGTGTCTCATGGTCTCAGTGTCTCAGTGTCACAGGGTCTCTGGGTGCCTAGGCCTCAGAATCTCTGGGTCTCTGGATCTCTGGGTCTTTGTGTCTCAGTCTCTCAGTGTCTCAGGGTCTCATGGTCTCAGTGCCTCAGGGGTTCTGGGTCTCTGGTCTCTGGGTCTCAGGGTGTCGGGGTCATTGGGTCTCAGTGTCTCTGGGTCTCAGGGTCTCAGTGTCTCTGGGTCTCAGGGTTTCTGGGTCACAGGGTCTCTGGGTCTCAGTGTCTCTGGGAATATGGGTCTCAGTTTCTCAGGGTCTCAGTGTCCCTGGGTCTCTTTGTCTTAGTGTCTCAGTGACTCAGGGTCTCAGGGTCTCTGGGTCTCTGGGCCTCAGGATCTCAGGGTCTCAGGGTCTCTGGGTCTCAGTCTCTCAGTTTCTCAGGGTCTCAGGGCCTCTGGGTCTCAGTGTCTCAGTGTCTCGGTGTCTCAGTGTCTCAGGTTCTCAGGGTCTCTGTGCATCAATGCCTCATGGTCTCAGTGTCTCATGGTCTCAGGGCCACTGGATTTCTGGGTCTCAAGGTCCCTGTGTCTCAGTGTCACAGTGTCTCAGGGTCTCAGTGTCTCAGTATCTCGGGGTCTCTGGGTCTCAGTGTCTCTGGGTCTCTGGGTATCTAGGTCTCTGGGTCTCTCGAACTCTGGGTCTTAGTGTCGCAGTTTCTCAGGGTCTCTGGGTCTCTGGGAGTCAGTGTCTATGGTTCTCAAGGTCTCAGTGTCTCCGGGTCTCAGGGTGTCTGTTTCTCTGGGTCTCAGTGCCTCAGTGTCCAGGGTATCAGTGTCTCAGTCTCTCAGTGTTTCAGGGTCTCATGGTCTCGGTGTCTCAGGGTCTCTGGTCTCTGGGTCTCAGGGTGTCTGGGTCATTGGTTCTCAGTGTCTCTGGGTCTCAGGGTCTCAGTGTCTCAGCGTCTCAGGGTCTCTGAGTCTCAGTGTCTCAATGTCTCAGTGTCTCACGGTCTCAGTGCCTAAGTGTCTCAGGGTCTCAGGGTCTCTGGGTCTCAGGGCGTCTGGGTCTCTGTGTCTTTGGGTCTCAGTGTCTCAGTTTCTCAGTGTCTCAGGGTCTCTGGGAGTCTTGTTCTCTGGGTTTCAGGGTCTCTGGGTCTCAGTGTCTCGGCGTCTCAGTTTCTCAGGGTCTCAGGGTCTCTGGGTCTCTGTGTCTCAATGTATCGGCATCTCAGGGTCATAGCCCCTCGGGGTCTCAGGGTCTCTGTTCTCAGGGTCTCTGGGTCTCAGTTTTTCATTGTCTCAGGGTCTCAGTGTCTCACGGTTTCTTGGTCTCTGGGCCTTTACATCACTGGGTCTCTGTGTCACACTGTCTCAGTGTGTCACTGTGTCAGGGTCTCTGGGTCCCGTCGTCTCTGGGTCTCTGGGACTCTGGGCCACTGGGTCTCAGTGTCTCAGGCTCTCAGGGTCTCAGTGTCTCTGCATCTCAGTTTCTCAGGGTCTCAGGGTCTCAGGGTCTCTGGGTCTCTGTGTCTCATCGTATCAGTGTCTCAGGGTCATAGCATCTCGGGGTCTCTGGGTCTCTGTGTCTCATTGTATCAGTGTCTCAGAGTCATAGCGCTTCGGGGTCTCAGGGTCTCTGGTCTCAGGGTCTCTGGATCTCTGGGTCTCAGTTTTTCATTGTCTCAGGGTCTCAGTGTCTCACGATTTCTGGGTCTCTGGGCCTTTGCATCACTGGGTCTCTGTGTCACACTGTCTCAGTGTGTCACTGTGTCAGGGTCTCTGGGTGCCGTCATCTCTGGGTCTCTGGGACTCTGGGCCACTGGGTCTCACTGTCTCAGGCTCTCAGGGTCCCTGGGTCTCAGTGTCTCAATGTCTCAGTGTCTCAGGGTCTCAGGGTCTGAGTTTCTCAGGGTGTCTGGGTCTCTGGTTCTCAGTGTCTCATTGTCTCTGGGTCTCTGGGTTTCTGGGTCTCAGTGTCTCCAGGTCTCAGGGTCTCAGTGTCTCAGGGTCTCTGTGTCTCTGGGTCTCAATGTCTCAGTGTCTCAGAGTCTCAGTGCCTCAGGGTGTCTGGGTCTCTGGTTCTCAGTGTCTCACTGTCTCTGGGTCTCTGGGTTTCTGGCTCTCAGTGTCTCAGGGTCTCTGGGTCTCAGTGTCTCTGTGTCTCTGGGTAGCAGGGCCTCTGGGACTCTGGGTCTCAGTTTCTCATGGTCTCTATGTCTCTGGGTCTCTGGTTCTCAGGGCCTCTGGGTCTCAGTTTCTCAGGGTCTCAGTGTCTCTGGGTCTCAGTGTCTTAGGGTTTCAGGGTCTTTGGGACTCAGGTCTCAGTGTCTCAGTTTCTCAGTATCTCAGGGTCTCAGGGTTTCTGTGTCTCCACGTCTCCGGGTCTCAGTGCCTCTGTGTCTCAGTGCCTCTGTGTCTCAGGGTCTCAGTGTCTCAGTGGCTCAGGGTCTCTGGGTGTCTGGGTCTCTGGATCTCAGTGTTTCAGAGTCTCAGGGTCTCAGGGCCTCATTTTCTCAGGGTCTAAGTGTCTGTGGGTCACTGTGTCTCATTGTATCAGTCCCTCAGGGTCTCAGCGTCTTGGGGTCTCTTGGTCTCAGGGTCTCTGTGTCTCAATGTCTCAGGGTCGCTGTATCTCTGGTCCCAGTTTTTAATCGTCTCAGGGTCTCAGGGTCTCAGGGTCTCTGGGTCTCTGCGTCACTGGGACTCTGGGTCTCCGTGTCTCACTGTCTCAGTGTGTCACTGTGTCAGGGTCGCCGGGTCCCCTGGTCTCTGTGTTTCTGGGACTCTGGGTCACTGGGTCTCAGTGTCTCAGGGTCTCAGGGTCTCTGGGTCACAGGGTCTCAGGGTCTCAGGCTCTCAGCGTCTCAGGGACTCTGGGTCTCTGTGACTCAGTATCTCAGTGTCTTTGGGTCTCTGGGTTATTAGGTCTCTGGGTCTCTGGATGTCAGTGTCTCAGGGTCTCTGGGTCTGTGTGTGCCTGGGTCTCTGTGTCTCAGTTTCTCAGGGACTGAGTGTCTCTGAGTCTCTGGGTCTCAGTGTCTCTGTGTCTCTGGGTCTCAGTTTCTCAGGGTCTAAGTGTCCCTGGGTCTCTGTGTCTCAGTGTCTTAGTGACTCAGTGTCTCAGGGTCTCATGGTCGCATTGTCCCAGTTTTTCAGGGTCTCAGGGCCCCTGGATCTCAATGTCTCAGTATCTCAGTGTCTCAGTGTCTCAAGGTCTCTGGGTTTCTGGTTCTCAGTGTCTCAGTTTCTCAGGGTCTCTGGGTCTCTGTGTCTCAGTGGCTCAGCGTCTCAGGATCACAGGGTCTCTGGGTCTCTGGGTCTCTCTGTCTCTGTGTGTCTGTGTCTCAGGGTTTCGGTGTCCCTTGGTCTCTGGGTCGCAGTGCCTCAGTGTCTCAGGGTCTCGGTGTCTCGGTGTCTCAGTGTCTCAGGTTCACAGGGTCTCTGTGTATCAGTGTCTCTGGGTCTCAGTGTCTCAGGGTCTCAGTGTCTCGGTGTCGCGGTATCTCAGTGTCTCAGGTTCACAGGGTCTCTGTGTATCAGTGTCTCTGGGTCTCAGTGTCTCAGGGTCTCAGGGTCACTGGGTGTCAGGGTGTCAGGGTCTCAGTGTCTCAGTGTCTCAGGGTCTCATGTTCTCAGTGTCTCTGGTCTCTGGGTCTCAGGGTGTCTGGGTCATTTGTCCTCAGTGTCTCTGGGTCTCAGGGTCTCAGTATCTCTGGGTCTCTGTGTCTCTGGGTCTCAGTGTCTCAGTTTCTCATGTCTCTTTGTTTCTTGGTCTCAGTGTCTCTGGGTATCTGGGTCGCAGTTTCTCAGGGTCTCAGTGTCCCTGAATCTCTGCGTCTCAGTGTCTCAGTGACTCTGGGCCTCAGGGTCTCATGGTCTCAGTGTCCCTGAATCTCTGCGTCTCAGTTTCTCAGTGACTCAGGACCTCAGGGTCTCATGGTCTCAGTGTCTCATGGCCTCAGTGTCTCAGGGTCTCTGGTCTCTGGGTCACAGGGTATCTGGGTCATTGGTTCTCGGTGTCTCTGGGTCTCAGGGTCTCAGTGTCTCTGGGTCTCTGGGTTTCTGGGTCTCAGTGACTCAGTGACTCAGTGTCTCAGAGTCTCTGGGTCTCTGGGTCCCAGCGTCTCTGGATATCTGGGTCTCAGGGTCTCAGGGTTTGGGGTCTCTGGGTCTCTTGGTCTCAGTGTCTCAGAGTCTCATGGCCTCAGTGTCTCAGAGTCGCAGTGTCTCAGTGTCTCAGTGTCTCAGGGTCTCAGTGTCTCAGTGTCACAGGGTCACTGGGTGCCTGGGTCTCAGAGTGTCTGGGTCTCTGGATCTCTGGGTCTCTGCATCTCATTGTCTCAGTCTCTCAGTGTCTCATGGTCTCAGTGCCTCAGGGTGTCTGGGTCTCAGGGTGTCGGGGTCATTGGGTCTCAGTGTCTCTGGGTCTCAGGGTCACAGTGTCTCTGGGTCTCTGGGCTTCTGGCTCTCAGGGTCTCTGGGTCTCAGTGTCTCAGTGCCTCAGGGTCTCAGTTTCTCAGGGTCTCAGGTTCTTTGGGTCTCAGGGTCTCAGTGTCCCTGGGTCTCCGGGTATCAGCGTCTCAGTGCCTCTGGGTCTCAGTGTCTCAAGGCCTCAGGGTCACAGTGTCTCAGGATCTCAGTGTCTCAGGTTCTCAGGTTCTCAGCTTCTCAGTGTTTCCGTGTCTCAGGGTCTCTGTTTCTCTGGATCTCTGGGTCTCAGGGTCTATGGGTCTCAGTGTCTCAGTGCCTTAGGGTCTCAGTGTTTCAAGGTCTCAGTGTCTCGGGCCTCTGGATCTCTGGGTCTCAGTGTCTCAGGGTCTCAGTGTCTTAGGGTTTCAGTGTCTCAGTCTCTCAGTGCCTCAGGTCTCTGGATCTCTGGGCCTCAGGGTGTCTGTGTCTCAGTGTCTCAGTGTCTCTGGGTCTCTGGGTCTCAGTGTCTCAGTGCCTCAGAGTCTCAGTGTTTCAGTGTGTCAGTCTCTCAGAGTCTCAGTGTCTCAGGATCTCAGGGTCTTGGGGACGCAATGTCTCAATCTCTCAGTGTCTCAAGGTCTGTGTCTCAGTGTCTCTGGGTCTCTGGATCTCTGGGTCTCAGGGTCTCAGTGTCTCAGTGTCTCAGGGTCACTGGGTCTCGGGGACTCAATGTCTCAATCTCTCAGTGCCTCAGGGTCTCAGCGTCTCAGGGTCTCAGAGTCTCCGTGTGTCAATCTCCCAGTGTCTCAGTGTCTCAGGTTCTCAGCTTCTCAGTGTCTCAGGGTCTCAGTGTCTCAGGGTCTCTTGGCCTCTGGATGTCTGGGTCTCAGGGTCTCTGGGTCACAGCGTCTCAGTGCCTCTGGGTCTCAGTGTCTCAGAGACTCAGTGTCTCAGAGTCACAGTGTCTCAGGGTGTCAGGGTCTCAATGTTTCAGGGTCTCAGTTTCTCAGTGTCTCAGTGCCTAAGGGTCTCAGGGTCTAAGAGCCTCAGGGTCTCTGGATCTTTGTGTCTCAGTGTCTCAGGGTCTCTGGGTCTCTGTGTCTCTATGTCTTTGTGCCTCTGGGACTTTGGGTCTCTGGGTCTCAGTTTCGCAGTGACTCTGGGTCTCGGGGTTTGAGTGTCTCAGTGTCTCTGGGTCTCTGGGAGTCAGTTTCTCAGGGTCCCTGGGTCTCAGAGTCTCAGTGTCTCAGGGTCTCAGGGTCTCTGTGTCACTGCATCTCTGGGACTCAGTGTCTCAGTGTCTCAGGGTCTCTGGGTCTCAGTGTCTCAGTGTCTCAGGGTCTCAGTGTCTCAGGGTCTCAGTGTCTCTGTGTCTCAGTGTCACAGGGCCTCAGTGTTTTAGGGTCTCAGGGGCACAGGACCACAGAGTCTCAGTTTCTCAAGGTCTCAGGGTCTCAGACTCTCAGTGTCTCACTGTCTCAATGTATCAGTGTCTCAGGGTCTCAGTGTGTCTGCGTCTCCGGGTCTCAGGGTCTCTGTGTCTCCTCGCCTCTGGGTCTCTATGTCTCAGTGTCTCAGGGTCTCAGGGTTTCTGTGTCTCTGGGTCTCTGGGTCTCAGGGTCTCTGGATCTCTGCGTCTCAGTGTCTCAGTGTCTCTGGCTCTCTGGATCTCGGTGTCTCTGGATCTCAGCGTCTCAGGGACTCTAGGTCTTAGTGTCTCTGTGTCTTTGGGTCTCTGGGTCTGTGCGAATCAGTTTCTCAGTGTCTCTGTGTCTCAGTGTCTCAGTGTCTCAGTATCTCAGTGTCTCAGTGTCTCAGAGTCTTAGTGTCTCTGTGTCTCAGTGTCTCAGAGTCTCAGGGTCTCTGGGTCTCTGCGTCTCAGTGTCTCAGGGTCTCAGGGTCTCTGGCCCATTGTGTCTCAGTGTCTCAGTGTCTCTGGCTCTCAGGATCTCGGTGTCTCTGGATCTCAGCGTCTCAGGGACTCTAGGTCTAAGTGTCTGTGTATCTTTGGGTCTCTGGGTCTGTGGGAATCAGTTTCTCAGGGTCTCTGGGTTCAGTGTCTCAGGGTCTCTTGGTCTGTGGGTCTCAGTTTGTCAGGGTCTCTGGGTCTAAATTTCTCTGGGACTCAGTGCCTCAGTTTCTCAGTGTTGCAGTGTCTCTGGGTCACTGCGTGTCTGGGCCTCATTTTCTCAGCGTCTTAGGGTCTCAGGGGCTCTGGATATCTGGTTCCCTGGGTCTCTTGGTCTGTGGGTCTCACTGTCTCTGGGTCTCTTGGTCTGTGGATCTCACTGTCTCTGGGTCTCTGGGTCTCTGGGTGTCCGTTTCTCAGGGTCTAAGGGTCACTGTGTCTCAGTGTCTCAGGGACTCAGTGTCTCAGTGACTCAGTGCCTGAGTGTCTCAGTCTCTCAGGGCCACAGGGTCTCAGTGTCTCAGTGTCTCAAGGTCTCAGTGTCTCAGGGTCTCAGTGCCTCAGTGTCTCAGGGTCTGAGTATCTCAGTGCCCCTGGGTCTCAGGGTCTCCGTGTCTCAGTGTCCCAGGGTCTCTGGGACGCTGGGTCTCAGTGCCTCAGGGTCTCAGGGTTTCAGTGTCGCAGTGTCTCTGCGTTTCAGGGTCTCAGTTTCTCAGTGTCTCAGGGTCTCAGGGTCTCAGCTTCTCACTGTCCAGGTATTTCAGGGTCTCAGGGTCTCTGCATCTCTGGTACTCAGGGTCTCAGGGTCTCTGTGCCTCACTATCTCAGTGTCTCAGGGTGTCAGGGTCTCAGGGGCTCTGGGTCTCTGGGTCCCTGGGAATCAGTGTCTCAGTGTCTCAGTTTCTTGGGTCCCATGGTCACAGGGCCTCTGTGCCTTTTGGTCTCTGGGTCTGTGGCCCTCTGGGCCTCTGAGTCTTAGTGTCTCAGTGTCTCACTGTCTCACTGTCTCACTGTCTCACTGTCTCAGTGTCTCTGGTCTCAGGGTTGCAGTGTCTCACTGTCTCAGTGTCTCAGGGTCTCAGTGTCTCAGAGTCTCAGTGTCTCAGGGCCTCTGGGTCTCAGGGTCACTGGGTCTCAGGGTCTCAGTGTCGCAGAGTTCTCAGTGTCTCAGGGTCCCTGGGTCTCAGGGTCTCAGTGTCTCAGGGTCTCAGTGTCTCAGGGTCTCAGTGTCTCAATGTCTCAGGGTCTCAGTGTCTCAGGGTCCCAGGGTCTCAGTGTCTCAGAGTCTCTGGGTCTCAGGGTCTCAGTGTCTCAGGATCTCAGTGTCTCAATGTCTCAGGGTCTCAATGTCTCAGGGTCTCAGTGTCTCATGTTTCAGTATCTCAGGGTCCCAGGATCTCTGGGTCTCTGGGTCTCAGTTTCTCAGGGTCCCAGGGACTCAGTGCCTCAGTTTCTCAGTGTCTCAGTGTCTCAGGGTCTCTGGGTCACTGCGTATCTGGGCTTCATTTTCTCAGGGTCTTAGGGTCTCAGGGGCTCTGGATCTCTGGTTCTCTGGGTCTCTTGGTCTGTGGGTCTCACTGTCTCTGGGTCTCTGGGTCTCCGTTTCTCAGGGCCTCAGGGTCACTGTGTCTCAGTATCTCAGGGACTCAGTGTCTCAGTGTCTCAGGGACTCAGTGCCTGAGTGTCTCAGTGTCTCAGTCTCTCAGGGCCACAGGGTCTCAGTGTCTCAGTGTCTCAAGGTCTCAGTGTCTCAGGGTCTCAGTGCCTCAGTGTCTCAGGGTCTGAGTATCTCAGTGTCCCTGGGACTCAGGGTCTCCGTGTCTCAGGGTCTCTTGGTCTCTGGATGTCTGGGTCTCAGGGTCTCTGGGTCTCAGTGTCTCAGTGCCTCAGGGTCTCAGTTTCTCAGGGTCTCAGGGTCTCAGGGTCTTTGGGTCTCAGTGTCCCTGGGTCTCTGGGTTTCAGCGTCTCAGTGCCTCTGGGTCTCAGTGTCTCAGAGCCTCAGGGTCTCAGTGTCTCAGAGTCACGGTGTCTCAGTGTCTCAGGGTGTCAGGGTCTCAAGGTCTCAGGGTCTCAGTGTCTCGGTGTCTCAGTGCCTCAGGGTCTCAGGGCCTCAGTGTTTCAGCGTCCCAGGGTGTCTGTGTCTCAGTGTGTCAGAGTGTCAGTCTCTCAGTGTCTCAGGGTCTCAGGGTCTCAGTGTCTCTGTGTCTCAGGATCTCAGTGTCTCAGGGTCTCAGTATCTCAGGTTCTCAGCTTCTCAGTGTTTCAGTGTCTCAGGGACTCTGTGTCTCTGGATCTCTGGGTCTCAGGGTCTATGGGTCTCAGTGTCTCAGTGCATAAGGGTCTCAGTGTTTCAAGGTCTCAGTGTCTCGGGCCTCTGTATCTCTGGGTCTCAGTGTCTCAGGGTTTCAGTGTCTCGGTCTCTCAGTGTCTCAGGTCTCTGGATCTCTGGGCCTCAGGGTGCCTGGGTCCCAGTGTCTCAGTGTCTCAGGGTCTCTGGATCTCGGTGTCTCAGTGCCTCAGAGTCTCAGTGTCTCAGTGTGTCAGTCTCTCAGAGTCTCAGTGTCTCAGTGTGTCAGTCTCTCAGAGTCTCAGTGTCTCAGGCTCTCAGGGTCTTGGGGACGCAATGTCTC
Organism: Carcharhinus amblyrhynchos; assembly: GCF_965287045.1. NCBI lineage: Eukaryota > Metazoa > Chordata > Chondrichthyes > Carcharhiniformes > Carcharhinidae > Carcharhinus > Carcharhinus amblyrhynchos. The sequence goes on along the minus strand of NW_027649831.1, from coordinate 430,419 downwards.
AATCTTTCAGTGTCTCAGGGTCTGTGTCTCAGTGTCTCTGGGTCTCTGGATCTCTGGGTCTCAGGGTCTCAGTGCCTCAGGGTCACTGGGTCTCGGGGACTCAATGTCTCAATCTCTCAGTGCCTCGGGGTCTCAATAACTCAGTGTCTCAGGTTCTCAGCTTCTCAGTCTCAGGGTCTCAGTGTCTCAGGGTCTCTTGGCCTCTGGATGTCTGGGTCTCAGAGTCTCTGGGTCTCAGTATCTCAGTGAGTCAGTATCTCACTGTCTCACGGTCTCAGGGTCTCTTGGTCTGTGGGTCTCAGTTTCTCAGGGTCTCAGGGACTCAATTTCTCAGGGTCTCAGGGTCTCAGTGTCTCAGTGTCTCAGGGTCTCAGTGTCTCAGGGTCTCTGGGTCACTGCATGTCTGGCCCTCATTTTCTCAGGGTCTTAGGGTCTCAGGGGCTCTGGATCTCTGGTTCTCTGTGTCTCTTGGTCTGTGGGTCCCACTGTCTCTGGGTCTCTGGGTCTCCGTTTCTCAGGGTCTCAGAGTCACTGTGTCTCAGTGTCTCAGGGACTCAGTGTCTCAGTGTCTCAGGGACTCAGTGCCTGAGTGTCTCAGTGTCTCAGTCTCTCAGGGCCACAGGGTCTCAGTGTCTCAGTGTCTCAAGGTTTCAGTGTCTCAGGGTCTCAGTGCCTCAGTGTCTCAGGGTCTGAGTATCTCAGTGTCCCTGGGTCTCAGGGTCTCCGTGTCTCAGGGTCTCTTGGTCTCTGGATGCCTGGGTCTCAGGGTCTCTGGGTCTCAGTGTCTCAGTGCCTCAGGGTCTCAGTTTCTCAGTGTCTCAGGCTCTCAGGGTCTTGGGGACGCAATGTCTCAATCATTCAGTGTCTCAGGGTCTGTGTCTCAGTGTCTCTGGGTCTCTGGATCTCTGGGTCTCAGGGTCTCAGTGCCTCAGGGTCACTGGGTCTCGGGGACTCAATGTCTCAATCTCTCAGTGCCTCGGGGTCTCAGTAACTCAGTGCCTCAGTGTCTCAGGTTCTCAGCTTCTCAGTCTCAGGGTCTCAGTGTCTCAGGGTCTCTTGGCCTCTGGATGTCTGGGTCTCAGGGTCTCTGGGTCTCAGTATCTCAGTGAGTCAGTATCTCACTGTCTCACGGTCTCAGGGTCTCTTGGTCTGTGGGTCTCAGTTTCTCAGGGTCTCAGGGTCTCTGGGTCTCAATTTCTCAGGGTCTCAGGGTCTCAGTGTCTCAGTGTCTCAGGGTCTCAGTGTCTCAGGGTCTCTGGGTCACTGCATGTCTGGCCCTCATTTTCTCAGGGTCTTAGGGTCTCAGGGGCTCTGGATCTCTGGTTCTCTGTGTCTCTTGGTCTGTGGGTCCCACTGTCTTTGGGTCTCTGGGTCTCCGTTTCTCAGGGCCTCAGAGTCAATGTGTCTCAGTGTCTCAGGGACTCAGTGTCTCAGTGTCTCAGGGACTCAGTGCCTGAGTGTCTCAGTGTCTCAGTCTCTCAGGGCCACAGGGTCTCAGTGTCTCAGTGTCTCAAGGTTTCAGTGTCTCAGGGTCTCAGTGCCTCAGTGTCTCAGGGTCTGAGTATCTCAGTGTCCCTGGGTCTCAGGGTCTCCGTGTCTCAGGGTCTCTTGGTCTCTGGATGCCTGGGTCTCAGGGTCTCTGGGTCTCAGTGTCTCAGTGCCTCAGGGTCTCAGTTTCTCAGGGTCTCAGGGTCTTTGGGTCTCAGTATCCCTGGGTCTCTGGGTTTCAGCGTCTCAGGGCCTCTGGGTCTCAGTGTCTCAGAGTCACGGTGTCTCAGTGTCTCAGGGTGTCAGGGTCTCAAGGCCTCAGGGTCTCAGTGTCTCGGTGTCTCAGTGCCTCAGGGTCTCAGTGTCTCAGTGTCCCAGGGTGTCTGTGTCTCAGTGTGTCAGAGTATCAGTCTCTCAGTGTCTCAGGGTCTCAGGGTCTCTGTGTCTCAGTCTCTCAGTGTCTCAGAGTCTCAGTGTCTCAGGATCTCAGTGTCTCAGTCTCTAAGTGTCTCAGGATCTCAGTGTCTCAGGGTCTCAGTATCTCAGGTTCTCAGCTTCTCAGTGTTTCAGTGTCTCAGGGTCTCTGTGTCTCTGGATCTCTGGGTCTCAGGGTCTATGGGTCTCAGTGTCTCAGTGCATAAGGGTCTATGGGTCTCAGTGTCTCAGTGCATAAGGGTGTCAGTGTTTCAAGGTCTCAGTGTCTCGGGCCTCTGGATCTCTGGGTCTCAGTGTCTCAGTGTCTCAGGGTTTCAGTGTCTCAGTCTCTCAGTGTCTCAGGTCTCTGGATCTCTGGGCCTCAGGGTGCCTGGGTCCCAGTGTCTCGGTGTCTCAGGGTCTCTGGATCTCGGTGTCTCAGTGCCTCAGAGTCTCAGTGTCTCAGTGTGTCAGTCTCTCAGAGTCTCAGTGTCTCAGTGTGTCAGTCTCTCAGAGTCTCAGTGTCTCAGGCTCTCAGGGTCTTGGGGACGCAATGTCTCAATCTTTCAGTGTCTCAGGGTCTGTGTCTCAGTGTCTCTGGGTCTCTGGATCTCTGGGTCTCAGGGTCTCAGTGCCTCAGGGTCACTGGGTCTCGGGGAATCAATGTCTTAATCTCTCAGTGCCTCGGGGTCTCAGTAACTCAGTGTCTCAGTGTCTCAGGTTCTCAGCTTCTCAGTCTCAGGGTCTCAGTGTCTCAGGGTCTCTTGGCCTCTGGATGTCTGGGTCTCAGAGTCTCTGGGTCTCAGTATCTCAGTGAGTCAGTATCTCACTGTCTCACGGTCTCAGGGTCTCTTGGTCTGTGGGTCTCAGTTTCTCAGGGTCTCTGGGTCTCAATTTCTCAGGGTCTCAGTGTCTCAGTGTCTCAGGGTCTCTGGGTCACTGCGTGTCTGGGCCTCATTTTCTCAGGGTCTTAGGGTCTCAGGGGCTCTGGATCTCTGGTTCTCTGTGTCTCTTGGTCTGTGGTTCCCACTGTCTCTGGGTCTCTGGGTCTCCGTTTCTCAGGGTCTCAGGGTCACTGTGTCTCAGTGTCTCAGGGACTCAGTGTCTGAGTGTCTCAGTGTCTCAGTCTCTCAGGGCCACAGGGTCTCAGTGTCTCAAGGTTTCAGTGTCTCAGGGTCTCAGTGCCTCAGTGTCTCAGGGTCTGAGTATCTCAGTGTCCCTGGGTCTCAGGGTCTCCGTGTCTCAGTGTCTCAGGGTCTCTGGGACGCTGGGTCTCAGTGTCTCAGGGTCTCAGGGTTTCAGTGTCGCAGTGTCTCTGCGTTTCAGTGTCTCAGTGCCTCAGGGTCTCTGGGTCCCTGCAACTCAGTGTCTCTGGGTCTCAGTGTCTCTGGGTTCAGTGTCTCAGGGTCTCAGTATCTCAGTGCCTCAGTGTCTCATGGCCTCAGGGTCTCACTGTCTCAGTGTCTCACTGTCTCAGTGTCTCAGTGTCTCAAGGTCTCAGGATCTCAGTGTCTCAGTGTCTCAAGGTCTCAGGATCTCAGTGTCTCAATGTCTCAGGGTCTCTGGGTCCCTGGGTCTCAGAGTCTCAGCGTCTCTGGGACACTGGGTCTCAGTCTCTCAGTTTCTCAGGGCCTCAGGGTCTCAGGGTCTCAGGGTTTCAGGGTCTTAGGGTCTCTGGGTCTCTGGGTCTCTGGGTCTCTGGGTCTCAGTGTCTCTGTTTCTGAGTGTCTCAGGGTCTCTGGGTTCAGTGTCTCAGTGTCTCATTATCTCTGGGTCTCAGTATCTCAGGATCTCAGTGTCTCAAAGTCTCAGGGTCTCTGCATCCCTGGGTCTCAGTGTCTCTGTGTCTCTGGGGCACTGCGTCTCAGTGTCTCAGTCTCTCAGTGTCTCAGTCTCTCAGTGTCTCAGGGTCTCTGGGTCTCAGGGTGTCTGGGTCATTGGGTCTCAGTGTCTCTGGGTCTCAGGATCTCAGGGTCTCTGGATCTCTGGGTTTCTGGGCTCTGGGTCTCTCAGTCTCAGGATCTCTGGGTCTCAGTGTCTCAGGTTCTCAGGATCTCAGTGTCTCAATGTCTCAGGGTCTCTGGTTCCCTGGGTCTCAGTGTTTCTGGGTCTCTGGGACACTGGGTCTCAGTGTCTCAGGGACTCAGTGTCTCAGTGTCTCAGGGACTCAGTGCCTGAGTGTCTCAGTGTCTCAGTCTCTCAGGGCCACAGGGTCTCAGTGTCTCAAGGTTTCAGTGTCTCAGGGTCTCAGTGCCTCAGTGTCTCAGGGTCTGAGTATCTCAGTGTCCCTGGGTCTCAGGGTCTCCGTGTCTCAGTGTCTCAGGGTCTCTGGGACGCTGGGTCTCAGTGTCTCAGGGTCTCAGGGTTTCAGTGTCGCAGTGTCTCTGCGTTTCAGTGTCTCAGTGCCTCAGGGTCTCTGGGTCCCTGCAACTCAATGTCTCTGGGTCTCAGTGTCTCTGGGTTCAGTGTCTCAGGGTCTCAGTATCTCAGTGTCTCAGGGTCTCACTGTCTCAGGGGATCTGGGTCTCAGTGTCTCAGTCTCTCAGTGTCTCAATGTCTCAGGGTCTCAGTGTCTCAGGTTTTCTGGGTCTCTGGTTCTCTGGGTCTCAGGGTCTCAGTGTCTCTGGGCCTCAGTGTCTCAGGGTCTCTGGGTTCTGTGTCTAAGTGTCTCAGGGTCTCAGTATCTAGGCGTCTCAGTGACTCAGGGTCTCAGTGTCTCAAGGTCTCTTGGTCTCAGTGTCTCAGGGTCTCATGGGCTCAGGGTCTCAGTGTCTCGGTGTCTCAGTGTCTCAGGGTCTCAGGATCTCAGTGTCTCAATGTCTCAGGTCTCTGGGTACCTGGGTCTCAGCGTCTCTGGGCCTCTGGGACACTGGGTCTCAGTGTCTCAGTCTCTCAGTGTCTCAGGGTCTCAGGGTCTCAGTGCCTCAGGGTTTCTGTGTCTCTGGGTCGCAGGGTCTCTGGATCTCTGGGCTCTCGGTCTCTGGGTCTCTCGGTCTCTGGGTCTCTCGGTCTCTGGGTCTCAGTGTCTCAGTTTCTCAGGATGTCTGGGTCTCTGTGAGTTAGTGTCTCAGTCTCTCAGGGTCTCTGTGTCTCTGTGTCTCAGTGTCTCAGGGTCTCTGGGTCTCAGTGCCTCAGGGTCTCAGGGTCTCAGTTTCACAGTGTGCAGTGACTCAGTGTCTCAGTGCCTCAGGGTCTCAGTGTCTCTGGGTCTCAGGGTCTCAATGTCTCTGGGTCTCTGGGTCTTAGTGTCTCAGGGTGTCAGGGTTTCAGGGTTGCAGGGTTTCAGTCTCTCAGGGTCTCAGGGTCTCAGTGTCTCAGGGTCTCTGGGTCTCAGTGTCTCAGGGTCTCAGGGTTTCAGGGTTGCAGTGTCTTAGTGTCTCAGTGTCTCAGGGTCTCTGGGTCTCAGTGTTGCAGAGTCTCAGTGTCTCAGGGTCTCAGGGTTTCAGGGTCACTGGGTCTCAGGGTCTCAGTGTCTCAGTGTCTCTGGGTCTCAGTGTCTCAGGGTCTCTGGGTCTCAGGGTCTCAGTATCTCAGGGTCCCATTGTCTCAGGGCCTCAGTGTCCCAATGTCTCAGGGTCTCAATGTCTCATGTCCCAGTATCTCAGGGTTTCAGGGTCTCAGTTTCTCAGTGTCTTAGGGTCTCAGTTTTTCAGTGTCTCAGGGTCTCAGTGGCACAGCCTCTCAGCGTCTCTGGCTCTCTGGGTCTCAGATTCTCAGGGTCTCGGGGACTCAGTGTCTCAGTTTATCAGTGTCTCAGTGTATCTGTGTCTCAGGGTCACTGTGCCTCATTGTCTCAGTGTCTAAGAGTCTCAGCGTCTCAGTGTCTCACTGTTTCAGGGTCTCAGTGTCTCAGTATCTCACTGTCTCACGGTCTCAGGGTCTCTGGTTCTCAGTTTCTCAGGGTCTCTGGGTCTCAGTTTCTCAGGGTCTCTGTGTCTCAGTGCCTCGGTGTCTCAGTGTCTCAGGGTCTCTGGGTCACTGCGTGTCTGGGCCTCACTGTCTCAGGGTCGCAGGGGCTCCGGATCTCTGGTTCTCTGGGTCTCTTGGTCTGTGGGTCTCACTGTCTCTGTGTCTCAGGGTCTCAGGGTCTTAGGGTCTCAGTGTCTCAGGGTCTCAGGGTCTCAGCTTCTCACTGTCCAGTTGTTTCAGGGTCTCAGGGTCTCTGCATCTCTCATACTAAGGGTCTCAGAATATCTGTGCCTCAGTGTCTTAGTGTCTCAGGGTCTCAGGGTCTCAGTGCCTCAGGGTCTCTGGATCTCTGGGTCCCAGGGTCTCAGGGTCTATGAGTCTCAGGGTCTCTGTGTCTCAGTGTCTCTGGATCTCTGGATCCCAGTGTCTCTGGGTCTCATGGTTTCAGGATCTCAGTGTCTCAAAGCCTCAGGGTCTCTGCGTCTCAGTGTCCCAGTGTCTTTGGGTCTCAGTGTCTGTGGGCCTATGGGCCTTTGGTTCTCAGTGTCTCAGTGTCTCACTGTCTCAGTGTCTCAGGGTGTCAGGGTCTCTGGGTCTCAGTGTCTCAGGGTCTCAGGGGCTCTGGGTCTCTGGGTCTCAGGGTCCCTGGGAATCAGTGTCTCAGGCTCTCTGGGTCCCATGGTCACAGGATCTCTCTGTCTTTGGGTCTCAGTATCTCAGGGTCTCAGTGTCTCAGAGTCTCAGTGTCGCAGTGTCCCAGGTTCTCAGGATCTCAGTGTCTCAATGTCTCAGGGTCCCTGGGCCTCAGTGTCTCTGGGTCTCTGGGACACTGGGTCTCAGAATCACTGGGTCTCTGGTACACTGGGTCTCAGTGTCTCAGTGTCTCAGGGTCTCAGTACCTCAGGGTCTCAGGGTCTCATTTTCATAGTGTCTCAGTGACTCAGTGTCTCAGGGTCTCATTGTCTCAGTGTCTCATGGTCTCACTTTCTCCGTGTCTCAGGGTCTCAGTGTTTCTGGGTCTCTGTGTCTCAGTGCCTCAGGGTCTCAGGGTCTCAGTTTCATAGTGTCTCACTGACTTTGTGTCTCAGGGTCTCAGTCTCTCAGGGTCTCAGTGTTTCTGGGTCTCTGTGTCTCAGTGTCTCAGGGTCTCTGGGTCTCAGTGTCTCAGGGTCTCAGGGTTTCAGGGTTGCAGTGTCTCAGTCTCTCAGTGTCTCGGGGTCTCAGTGTCGCAGGGTCTCAGCGTCTCTGGGTCTCAGGGTCACTGGGTCTTTGGGTCTCAGGGTCTCAGTGTCTCAGGGTTTCAGGGTTTCAGGGTCTCAGTGTCTCAGTGTCTCAGGGTCCCAGTGTCTCAGGGTCTCAGGGCCTCAGTGTCTCAATGTCTCAGGGTCTCAGTGTCTCATGTCTCAGGGTCTCAGGGTCTGAGTTTCTCAGTGTCTCAGGGGCTCAGTGCCTCAGTTTATCAGTGTCTCAGTGTATCTGTGTCTCAGGGCCACTGTGCCTCAGTGTCTCAGTGTCTCAGTGTCTCAGGTTCTTTGTGTCTCAGTGTCTCAGCATCTTACCGTCTCACGGTCTCAGGGTCTCTGGGTCTCAGTTTCCCAGGGTCTCAGGGTCTCAGTGTCTCAGTGTCTCAGTGTCTCAGGGTCTCTGGGTCACTGCGTGTCTGGGCCTAATTGTATCAGGGTCTCAGGGGCTCTGGATCTCTGGTTCTCTGGGTCTCTTGGTCTGTGGGTCTCACTGTCTCTGTGTCTCAGGGTCTCCGTTTCTCAGGGTCTCAGGGTCACTGTGTCTCAGTGTCTCAGTCTCTCAGGGCCTCAGGGTCTCACGTTCTCAGTGTCTCAGTATCTCAGTGTCTCAGTGTCTCAGGTTCTCAGTTTCTCCGTGTCTCAGTGTCTCAGGGTCTCTGGGACTCTGGGTCTCAGTGTCTCAGGGTCTCAGTGTCGCAGTGTCTCTGCGTTTCAGGGTCTCAGTGTCTCAGGGTCTCAGGGTCTCTGGGAATCTGGGTCTCAGTGTTGCAGTGTCTCTGCGTTTCAGGGTCTCAGTGTCTCAGGGTCTCAGCTTCTCACTGTCCAGGTGTTTCAGGGTCTCAGGGTTTCTGCGTCTCAGGGTCTCAGGGTCTCAGTGTCTCAGGGTCTCAGGATCTCAGTGTCTCAATGTCTCAGAGTCCCTGGGCCCCTGGGACATTGGGTCTCAGTGTCTCAGTCTCTCAGTGTCTCAGCATCTCAGGGTCTCAGGGTTTCTGGGTCTCTGGGTTTCTGGGCTCTGGATCTCTTGGTCTCTGGGCCTATCGGTCTCTGGGTCTCTGGGTCTCAGTGTCTCAGTGTCTCAGGGTCTCTGGGTCCCTGGTTCTCAGTGTCTCTGGGTCTCTGGGACATTGGGTCACAGTGTCTCAGTCTCTCAGTGTCTCAGGGTCTCAGTGTCTCAGGGTTTCTGGGTCATTTCGTCTCTGTGTATCTGGGTCTCACGATCTCAGGGCCTCCGGATCTCTGGGTTTCTAGGCTCTGGGTCTCTCGGTCTCTGGGTCTCAGTGTCTCAGTTTCTCAGGGTCTCTGGGTCTCTGTGTCTCAGTGTCTCAGGGTCTCTGGGTCTCATTGTCTCAGGGTCTCAGTGTCTCAGTGTCTCAGGGTCTCACTTTCTCAGTTTCTCAGGGTCTCTGGGTTTCTGTGTCTCACTGTCTCAGGGTCTCAGTGTCACAGGGTCTCAGTGTCGCAGGGTCTCTGAATCTCAGGGTCTCTGGGTCTCAGTGTCTCAGGGTCTCTGGGTCTCAGTGTCTCAGGGTCTCTGGGTCACTGCGTGTCTGGGCCTCATTTTCTCAGGGTCTTAGGGTCTCAGGGGCTCTGGATCTCTGATTCTCTGGGTCTCTTGGTCTGTGGGTCTCACTGTCTCTGGGTCTCTGGGTCTCCGTTTCTCAGGGTCTAAGGGTCACTGTGTCTCAGTGTCTCAGGGACTCAGTGTCTCAGTGTCTCAGTGCCTGAGTGTCTCAGTGTCTCAGTCTCTCAGGGACACAGGGTGTCAGTGTCTCAGTGTCTCAAGGTCTCAGTGTCTCAGGGTCTCAGTGCCTCAGTGTCTCAGGTTCTGAGTGTCTCAGTGTCCCTGGGTCTCAGGGTTTCCGTGTTTCAGTGTCTCAGGGTCTCTGGGACACTGGGTCTCGGTGTCTCAGGGTCTCAGGGTTTCAGTGTGGCAGTACCTCTGCGTTGCAGGGTCTCAGTATCTCAGTGTCCAGGTGTTTCAGGGTCTCAGATTCTCACTGTCCAGGTGTTTCAGGGTCTCAGGTTCTCTGCATCTCTGGTACTCAGGGTCTCAGGGTCTCTGTGCCTCAGTGTCTCAGTGTGTCAGGGTCTCTGGTTCTCAGGGTCTCTTGGTCTCAGGGTCTCTGTCGCTGGGTCTCAGGGTCTCAGTGTCTCTGTGTCTCTGCGTCTCAGGGTCTCTGGGTCTCTGTGTCTCAGTGTCTCTGGCTCTCTGGATCTCAGTGTCTCTGGGTCTCTGGATCTCAGTGTCTCAGGGTCTCTGGGTCTCTGTGTCTCTGGCTCTCTGGATCTCAGTGTCTCTGGGTCTCAGTGTATCAGGGTCTCTGGGTCTCTGTGTCTCTGTGTCTTTGTGTCTCTGGGCCTCTGGGCCTCTGAGTCTCAGTGTCTCAGTGCATGACTGTCTCAGTGTCTCAGGGTGTCAGGGTGTCAGGGTCTCTGGGTCTCAGTGTCTCTGTGTCTTTGGGTCTCTGGGGCTGTGGGCCTCTGGGTCTCTGGGTCTCAGTGTCTCAGGGTCTCAGTGTCTCAGCGCCTCAGGGGCTTAGGACCTCAGTGTCTCAGTTTCTCAAGGTCTCAGGGTCTCAGTGTCTCACTGTCTCAGTGTCTCAGTTTCTCTGGGTCTCAGTCTCTCTGATTCTCTGGGCCTCAGGGTCTTTGAGTCACTGCGTCTCTGGGTCTCAGGATCTCTGTGTCTCTGGGTCTCAGGGTCTCTGGGTTTCTGCGTCTCAGTGTCTCAGGGTTTCAGGGTCTCAGGGTCTGTGTGTCTCAGTGTCTCTGGCTCTCCAGATCTCAGTTTCTCTGGGTCTCATCGTGTCAGGGACTCTGGGGCTTAGTGTCTCTGTGTCTTTTGGTCCCTGGGTCTCTGGGACTCAGTTTCTCAGGGTCTCTGGGCTCAGTGTCTCAGTGTCTCAGGGTCTCAGTATCTCAGTGTCTCAGTGACTCATGGTCTCAGTGTCGCAATGTCTCAGGGTCTCTGGGTCTCAGGGTCTCATGGTCTCAGTGTCTCAGGGTCTCAGTGTCACAATCTCTCAGTGTCTCAGGGTCTCAGTGTCTCAGGGTTTCTGGGTCTCTGGGTCTCAGTGTGTCTGGGTTTCAGGATCTCAGGGTCTCTAGATCTCTGGGTTTCTGGGCTCTGGGTCTCTCAGTCCCTGGGTCTCTGGATCTCAGTGTCTCAGGGGCTCTGGGTCACAGTGTCTCTGTGTCTCAGTGTCTCAGCGTCTCTGGGTTCAGTGTCTCAAGGTCTCAGTATCTCAGTATCTCAGTGTCTCAGTGTCTCAGGGTCTCAGTCTCTCAGGGTCTCTGGGTCTCAGTGTCACAAGGTCCCATGGTCTCAAGATCTCAGTGTCTCTATGTCTCTGGGTCTCAAAGTCTCTGGGTCTCTGGGACACTGGGTCTCAGTGTCTCAGTCTCTCAGTGACTCAGGGTCTTAGTGTCTCAGGGTTTCTGGGTCTCTGGGTCTCAGGTTGTCTGGGTCATTGAGTCTCAGGGACTCAGGATCTCAGGGTCTCTGGATCTCTGGGTTTCTGGGCTTTGGGTCTTTGGCTCTCAGTGTCTCAGGGACTCTGGGTCTCAGTGTCTCAGTGTCTCAGGGTCTCTGGGTCTCAGTGTCTCTGTGTCTTTGGGTCTCTGGGACTGTGGGCCTCTGGGTCTCTGGGTCTCAGTGTCTCTGGGTCTCAGTGTCTCAGGGTTTCAGTGTCTCAGGGTTTCAGGGTCTTTGGGTCTCTGGTGTCAGTGTCTCAGTTTCTCAGTATTTCAGTGTCTCAAGGTCTCAGGGTCTCTGTGTCTCTGGGCCTCCGGGTCTCAGTGTCTCAGGGTCTCCGGGTCTCAGCGTCTCGGGGTCTCTGGGTCTCAGGGTCTCTGTACATCTGGTCTCAGTTTTTAATTGTCTCAAGGTCTCAGTGTCTCAGGGTCTCTGTATCTCTGGGCCTCTGCGTCACTGGGTCTCTGGGTCTCCGTGTCTCACTGTCTCAGTGTGTCACTGTGTCAGGGTCACCGGGTCCCCTGGTCTCTGTGTTTCTGGGACTCTGGGTCACTGGGTCTCAGTGTCTCAGGATCTCTGGGTCTCAGTGTCTCAGGATCTCTGGGTCTCAGGGTCTCAGTGTCTCAGGGTCTCAGTCTCTCAGTGTCTCAGGGTCTCAGTGTTTCAGGGTCTCTGGGTCTCTGGGACTCAGTGTCTCAGTATCTCAGGGTCTTAGTGTCTCTGGATCTCTGGTTCTCTAGGTCTCTGGGTGTCTGGGTCTCAATGTCTCAGTGTCTCAGGCTCTCTGGGTCTCTGTGCCTCAGTGTATCAGAGTCTCAGTGTCTCAGGGTCTCTGTGTCTCAGTGTCTCAGGGTCTCAGTGTCTCAGTTTCTCAGGGTCTCTGTGCCTCTGTGTCTCTGGGTCTTTGTGTCTCAGGGTCTCTGGGTCTATGGTTCACTTGGTCTCTGGGACTCTGGGTTTCAATGTCTCAGGGCGTCTGGTTCTTTGGGTCTCTGGTTCTCTAGGCCTCTGAGTCTCAATGCCTCAGTGTCTCAGGGTCTCTGGGTCTCTGGGTCTCAAGGTCTCTGTGCCTCAGGGTCTCAGTGTCTCAGGGTCTCAGATTCTCTGAGTCTCAGTGTCTCAGCGTCTCAGTGTCTCAGGGTCTCAGTGTCTCAGGGTCTCAGGGCCTCTGGGTCTCTGTGTCTCAGTGCCTTATGGTCTCAGGGTCTCAATGCCTCAGTGTCTGAGGGTCTCGGGATCTCAGGGTCTTTGTTTCTCAGTGTCTCAGGGTCTCTCTGTCTCAGTGTCTCAGTGTCACAGGTTCTCTGGGTTCCTATGTCTCACAGTCTCTGGGTCTCTGGGTCTCAGTGATTCAGTCTCTCAGTGTCTCAGGGTCTCATGGTCTCAGTGTCTCAGGGTCTCATGGTCTCAGTGTCTCAGGGTCTCATGGTCTCAGTGTCTCAGGGTTTCTGGGTCTCTGGTCTCTGGGTCTCAGGGCATCTGGGTCATTGGGTCACTGGGTCTTTGGGTCTCAGTGTTTCAGTTTCTCAGGGTCTCTTTGTCTCTGGGTCTCAGTGTCTCTGCGTCTCTGGGTCTCAGTGTCTCAGAGTCTCAGGGTCTCATTGTCTCAAGGTCTCTGGGTCTCTGGGTCTGTGTCTCAGGGTCTCAGGGTCTCAGGGTCACCGGGTCTCTGGGTCTCAGGGTCTCATTGTCTCTTGGTCTCTGGGTCTCCGTGTCTCAGAGTCTCAGGGCCTCAGTGTCTCAGTGTCACAGTGTCTCAGTGACTCAGGGTCTCAGAGTCTCAGGGTCTCAGGTTCTCAGGGTGTCAGAGTATCAGTGTCTCATGGTCTCAATGTCTCAGTGTCTCAGGGTCTCAGGGTCACTGGGTGTGTGGGCCTCTGGGTCTCAGGGTCTCAGTGTCTTAGGGACTCAGGGTCTCCGTGTCTCAGTGTCTCTGGGTCTCTGTGTCTCAGTGTGTCAGGGTCTGAGGGTCTCAATGTCTCAGGGACTCAGGGTCTCTGTGTCTCTGGTTCACTGGATCACCGGGTACCTGGGTCTTTAGGTCTCAGTGCCTCAGGGCCTCTGGGTGTCTGGGTCTCTGGTTCTCTTGGTCTCAATGTCTCAGTGTCTCAGTCTCTCAGTGTCTCAGTGTATCAGCTTCTCAGTGTTTCAGTGTTTCATGGTCTCAGTGTCTCAGGGTCTCAGGGTGTCAGAGTCTCAGGGTGTCAGGGTCTCTGGATCTCTAGTTCTCAGTGTCTCTTGGGTCTCAGTGTCTCAGAGTCTCAGTTTCTCAGGGTCTCAGTTTATCAGGGTCTCAGTGTCACAGTGTTTCATTTTCTCAGGGTCTCAGTGTCCCAGGGTCTCATGGTCACATTGTCTCAGTGTCTCAGGGACTCTGTGTCTCAGCTCTCGGTGTCTAGGGGGTTCAGTGTCTCACTGTCTCTGTGTCTCAGGTCCTCAGTGTCTCAGTGTGTCAGGGTCTCAGTGTCTCAGGGTCTAAGGGTCTCAGTGTCACAATGTTTCAGGGTCTCAGGGTCGCAGGATCTCTGGGTCTCAGGGTCTCTGGGAATCTGTGTCTCTGGGTCTCAGTTTCTCAGTGTCTCAGTCTCAGGGACTCAGAGTCTCAGTGTCTCAGGGGCTCAGGGCCTCAGTGCTTCTGTGTCTCAGTGTCTCTGTGTCTCAGGGCTCAGTGTCTCTGTCTCTCAGTGTCTCAGTGTCTCAGGGTCATAGTGCCTCGGGGCCTCAGGGTCTCTGGTCTCAGGGTCTCTGTGTCTCAGTGTCTCGGGGTATCAGGGTCTCTGGGTCTCTGGGTCACATTTTCTCAGGGTCTCAGGGTCTCTATGTCTCATTTTCTCAGGGTCTCAGTGTCTCACGTTCTCACTCTCTCTGTGTCTCAGGGAATCAGGGAATCAGGGTCTCAGTGTCTCAGGGTCTCAGGGTCTTAGTGTCTCAGTGTTGCATTGTTTCAGTGTCTCAGGTTCTCAGGATCTCAGTGTCTCAGTGTCGCATTGTCTCATGTCTCAGGATCTCAGTGTCTCAGGGACTCAGCGTCTCAGTGTTGCTTTGTCAGTGACTCAGTATCTCAGGTTCTCAGTCTCGCAGTGTCTCAGGGAATCACGGTCTCAGAGTCTCAGCTCTCAGTGTTTCAGTGTCTCAGGTTCCCAGGGTCTCAGGGTCTCAGTGTCTCAATGTCGCATTGCCTCATTTCTCAGGATCTCAGTGTCTCAGTGTCTCAGGGACTCAGTGTCTCCGTGTCTCAGTGTCTCAGGGTCTCAGTGTCTCTGGGTCTCTGGGTCTCTGTGTCTTAGGGCCTCTGGATCTCTGGTTCTCTGGGTCTCTTGGTCTGTGGGTCTCACTGTCTCTGTGTCTCAGGGTCTCTGTTTCTCTGGGTCTCAGTTTCTCAGGATCTCTGGGTCTCTGTGTCTCTGGGTCTCAGTGACTCAGGGTCTCAGGATCTCTGGGTCCCTGCGTGTCTGGGTCTCAGTGCCTCAGGGTGTCAGGGTCTCTGGATGTCTGGTTTTCTGGGTCTGTTGATCTTACTGTCTCAGTGTCTCAGACTCTCTGCGTCTCTGGGTAACTGGGTCTCAGTGTCTCAGTGTCTCAGTGACTCAGGGTCTTATTGTCTCAGTGTCCCAGGGTCTCAGGGTCTCAGTGTCTCAGTGTCTCAGGTTCTGAGGGTCTCTGGGTCACATTTTCTCAGTGTCTCAGAGTCTCAGTGTCTCAGGGTCTCAGTGTCTCACTGTCTCAGTGCCTCAGGGTCTCTGGGTCTCAGGGTCCCTGGGAATCAGTGTCTCAGTGTCTCAAATTCTGTGGGTCCCATGGTCACAGGGTCTCTGTGTCTCTGGGTCTCAGGGTCTCAGTGTCTCAGTTTCACAAGGTCTCACGGTCTCAGAGTCTAAGGGTCTCACTGTCTCAGGGTCTCAGTGTCTCTTGGTCTCTGGGTCTCAGGGTCTCAGGGCCTCTGGGTCTCAGTGTCTCAGGGTCTCAGTGCCTCAGGGTTTCAGGTTTGCAGTGTCTCAGTGTCTCAGTGTCGGAGGGTCTCAGTGTCTCAGTGTCTCTGGGTCTCAGGGTATCTGGGTCTCACTGTCTCAGGGTCTCGGGGCTCAGTGTCTCAGGGTGTCAGGGTGTCAGGGTCTCAATGTCTCAGGGCCTCAGTGTCTCTTGTCTCAGTATCTCAGGGTCTCAGGGTCTCAGTTTCTGAGTGTCTCTGGGTCACAGTTTCACAGGGTCTCAGGGTCTAAGGGTCTCAGGGTCACAGTGCCTCAGTGCCTCAGTGTCGCAGTGTCTCAGTGTCTCACTGTCGCAGTGTCTTACTGTCTCAGGATCTCAGTGTCTCAGGGTCTCAGTGTCTCCGTGTCTCAGGGTTTCAGTTTCTCAGTGTCTCAGCGTCTCAGGGTCTCAGTGAATCAGCAGCTCAGGGTCTCAGGGTCTCAGTGTCTCGGAGTCTCTGGTTCTCTGCGTCTCATGGCCTGTGGGTCTCACTGTCATTATGTTTCTCTAGGTCTCTGGGTCTCAGTTTCCCAGGGTCTCTGGGTCTCTGTGTCTCTGGGTCTCAGTGTCTCAGGGTCTCAGGGTCACTGGGTCTCTGGGTCACATTTTCTCAGGGTCTCAGGATCTTTGTGTATCAGTGTCTCAGGATCTCAGTGTCTCAGGGTTTCAGCCTCTCAGTGTCTCAGGGTCTCAGAGTCTCAGCTCACAGTGTCTCAGGGTCTCAGTGTCTCAGTCTCTCAGGTCTCAGTGCCTCAGGGTCTCTGGGTATCTGGGTCTCAGCGTCCCTGGGATCAGTGTCTCAGTGTCTCAGGGTCTCTGGGTCTCAATGTCTCAGTGTCTCACTGTTTCAGGGTCTCAGTGTCTCAGGGTCTCTTTGTCTCAGGGTCTCAGGTTCTCAGTGTCTCAGGGTCTCACTGTCTCAGTGTCTCACAGTCTCAGTGTCTCAGGGTCTCAGAGTTTCAGAGTATCATTGTCTCAGTGTCTCAGAGTCTCTGTGTCTCAGTGTCTCTGTGTTTCAGTGTCTCACAGTCTCAGTGTCTCAGTGTCTCTGGGTCTCAGGGTCCCTGCTTCTCAGTGTGTCTGGGTCTCAGTTTCTCAGGGTCTCAGGTTCTCTGTGTCTCAGTGCCTCAGCGTCTCAGAGTCTCAGTGTCTCTGTGTCTCAGTGTCTCAGAGTCTCAGTGTCTCTGTGTCTCAGTGTCTCAGAGTCTCAGTGTCTCTGTGTCTTAATGTCTCAGTGTCTCTGTGCCTCAGTGTCTCAGAGTCTCAGTGTCTCTGTGTCTCAGTGTCTCAGTGTTGCAGAGTCACAGTGTCTCAGTGTCTCATGGTCTCAGTGTCTCCGTGTTTCAGGCTCTCTGTGTCTCAGTGTCTCAGTGCCTCAGTGTCTCAGGGTCTTAGTTCCTCAGTGTCTCAGGTTCTCAGCGTCTCAGGGACTCAGGGTCTCAGTGTGTCAGCTCTCAGTGTCTCAGGGTCTCAGTCTGTAACTGTCTCAGTGTCTCAGTTTATCAGGACCTCAGTGTCGCAGTGTCTCAGGTTCTCTGGGCCTCAGGATCTCTGGGTCACTGCGTGTCAAGTTCTCAGTGTCTCAGGGTCTCAGGGTCTCTGGATGTCTGGTTCTCTGGGTCTCTTGGCCTGTTGATCTCACTGTCTGTATCTCACAGTCTCTGTGTCTCTGGGTAACTGGGTCTCAGTGTCACAGTGTCTTAGCGTCTCAGTGTCTCAGGGTCCCAGCGTCTCAGGATCTCAGTGCCTTATTGTCTCAGGGTCTCAGTGTCTCTGTGTCCCAGGGTCTCAGTGTCTCTGTGTATCAGGGTCTCAGGGTCTCTGGGTCACATTTTCTCAGGGTCTCAGGGTCTCTGTGTCTCAGTGTCTCAGGGTCTCAGGGTCGCAGTGCCTCAGGTTTTCCGTCTCTCAGTGACTCACTGTCTCAATGTCTCAGGGAATCAGGGTCTCAGAGTCTCAGCTCTCAGTGTCTCAGGGTCTCAGTGTCTCACGGTCTCAGGGTCTCAGTGTCTCACTGTCTCAGTGTCTCAGTGTCTCAGGGTCTGAGGGTCTCAGTGTCTCAGTGTCGCATTGTCTCAGTGTAACAGGATTTCAGTGTCTCAGGGTCTCAGTGTCTGCGTGTCTCAGGGTCTTAGTGTCTCAGTGTCTCTGGGTCTCTGAGTCTCAGGGTCTCTGGATCTCTGGTTCTTTTGGTCTGTGGGTCTCACTGTCTCTGTGTCTCAGGGTCTCTGTTTCTCTGGGTCTCAGGGTCTCAGAGTCTCAGGTCTCAGGTTCTCAGGATCTCTGGGTCCCTGAGTGTCTGGGTCTCAGTGCCTCAGGGTCTCAGGGTCTCTGGATGTCTGGTTCTCTGGGTCTCTTGGTCAGTTGATCTCACTGTCTCTGTGTCTCAGACTCTCCGTGTCTCTGGGTAACTTGATCTCAGTTTCACAGTGCCTCAGTGTCTCAGGGTCTCAGGGTCTCTGGGTCACATTTTCTCAGGGTCTCTGCGTATCAGTGTCTCAGGGTCCCAGTGTCTCAGGGTTTCAGTGTCTCAGTGTCTCAGGGAATCAGGGTCTCAGAGTCTCAGCACTCAGTGTCCCATGTCTCAGTTTCTAAGTGTCTCACTGTCTCAGTGCCTCAGTATCTCAGTATCTCAGTATCTCAGTGTCTCAGGGTCTCTGGGTCTCTGCGTCTCAGGGTCCCTGGGAATCAGTGCCTCAGTGTCTCAGGTTCTCTGGGTCCCATGGTCACAGGGTCTCTGCGTCTCTGGGTCTCTGGGTCTCAGTGTCTCAGGGTCTCAGCGTCTCACTGTCTCAGCGTCTCAGTGTCTCATTGTCTCAGCGTCTCAGTGTCTCAGTGTATCAGTGCCTTAGTGTCTCAGGGGCTCAGGATCTCAGTGTCTCTGGGTCTCAGAGTCTCTGGGTCTCTGGGTCTCAGTGTCACAGGGTCTCAGTGTCTCAGTGTCTCAGAGTCTCAGTCTCTCAGTGTCTCAGGGGACCAGTGTCTCACAGTCTCAGCTCTCAGTGCCTCAGGGTCTCAGTGTCTCACTGTCTCAATGTCTCAGTGTTTCAGGGTCTCAGTGTCTCAATTTCTCAGGGCCACAGGGTCTCTGGGTCTCAGTGTCCAGTATCTCAGGTTCTCAGGGTTTCAGGTTTGCAGTGTCTCAGTGTCGGAGGGTCTCAGGGTCTCAGTGTCTCAGGGTCTCGGTCTCAGTGTCTCAGGGGCTCAGGGTCTCAGTTTCTTAGTGTCTCTGGGTCTCAGGGTCTCAGTCGCTCAGTGTCTCAGTGTCTCAGGGGATCATGGTCTCAGAGTCTCAGCTCTCAGTTCTCAGCGTCTCAGTGTCTCAGTGTCTCTGTTTCTCAGTGTCTCAGCGTCTCAGGGTCTCTGGGTCTCAGTGTCTCAGGGTCCCTGTGTCTCAGGATCTCAGGGTCTCAGTGTCTCAGGGTTTCTGGTCTCTGGGACTCAGTGTCTCAGGGTCTCAGGTTCTCAGTGTCTCAGGGTCTCTGGGTCTTTGGGTCTCAGGGTGTCTGGGTCTCTGGGTCTCGGCGTCTCAGTGTCTCAGGGTGTCAGTGACTCAGTGTCTCAGGGTCTCTGGATCTCAGTGTCTCAGGGCCTCTGGGCCTCAGTGTCTCAGTGTTTCTGGCTCTCAGTGTCTCAGGCTCTCAGTGCCTCAGTGTCACAGGGTCTCAGGGTCTCAGTGACTCAGCATCTCAGGGTCTCTGGGTCTCAGCATCTCAGAGTCTCACTGTCTCAGTGTCTCAGTGTTTCAGCGTCTCAGTGTCTCAATTTCTCACGGTCTCAGGGTCTCTGGGTCTCAGTGTCTCAGCCGCTCTGGGTCTCAGGGTCTCTGGGTCTCAGGGTCTCAGTGTCTCAGGGCCTCGGTCTCAGTGTCTCAGTGTCTCAGGATCTCTGGGCGTCTGGTTCTCTGTGTTTCAGGGTCTCTGAGACTCTGGGTCTCAGTGTCTCAGGGTCTCTGGGTTTCAGTCTCTCAGGGTCTCAGGGTCTCAGAGTCTCAGTTCCTTAGGGTCTCAGGGTCTCTGGGTCTCTGGGCCTTTGCGTCACTGGGTCTCTGGGTCCCTGTGTCACACTGTCTCAGTGTGTCACTGTGTCAGGGTCTCTGGGTCCCGTGGTCTCTGGGTATCGGGGACTCTGGGTCACTGGGTCTCAGTGCCTCAGTGTCCCAGGGTCTCAGCATCTCAGGGTCACTGGGTCTCAGTGTTTCAACGCCTCAATGTCTCAGGGTCTCAGGTTCTCAAGGTCTCAGTGTCTCAGTGTCTCTGGGTCTCTGTGTCTCTGGGTCTCTGGATTTCACGGTCTCTGGGTCTCTGTGTCTCCGGTTCTCATGGTCAATGGGTCTCTGTGTCTCTGGGTCTGTGTGTCTCAGTGTCTCAGGGCCTCAGTGCCTCATTGTCTAAGGGTCTCAGTGTCTCAGGGTCTCTTGGTCACATTTTCTCAGGGTCTCAAGGTTTTGGCGTCTCAATGTCTCAGGGTCTCAGTCTCTCAGTGCCTCAGTGTCTCAGGGAATCAGGGTCTCACTGTCTCAGTGTCTCCGGGTCTCTGGGTCTTTGTCTCTGTGTCTCAGGGTCTCTGGGTCTCAGGATCTCAGTGTCTCAGGGTCTCAGGGTCTGAGGTTCCCAGCGTCTCAGTGTCACATTGTCCCAGTGTCTCAGGGTCTCAGTGTCTCAGGGTCTCAGTGTCTCCGTGTCTCACTGTCTCAATATCCCAGGGTCTCAGGGTCTCAGTGTCTCAGGGTCTCTGGGTCTCTGGGTCACATTTTCTTAGGTTCTCAGGGTCTCTGTGTATCAGTGTCTCACAGTCTCAGTGTCTCAGGGAATCAGCGTCTCAGAGTCTCAGCTCTCAGTGTCTCAGGGTCTCGGTGTCTCAGTGTTTCAGGGTCTCCATGTCTCAGGGCCTCAGGGTCTCTGTGTCTCAGTGTCTCAGTCACTCAGTTTCTCTGGGTCTCAGGGTCTCTGCTTTCTGGGTCTCAGGGTCTCAGGTTTTCAGGGTTGCAGTGTCTCAATGTCTCAGGATCTAAGTGTCTCAGTGTCTCAGGGTCTCAGGGTCTCTGGGTCACAACTTCTCAGGGTCTCAAGGTTTTGGCGTCTCAGTGTCTCAGGGTCTCAGTGCCTCACTGTCTCAAGGTCTGAGTGTCTCAGTGTCCCAGGGTCTCAGGGTTTCAGTGTCTCCGGGTCTCTGGGTCTCTTGGTCTCTGGGCCAGTTTCTCAGGGTCTCAGTGTCTCTGTGTCTCAGGGTCTCAGTGTCTCAGGGAATCAGAGTCTCAGAGTCTCAGCTCTCAGTGTCACAGGGTCTGAGTGTCTCAGGGTCTCAGGTCTCAGTGTCTCAGGGTCTCAGGTTCTCAGTGTCTCAGGGTCTCAGCATCTCAGGGACTCAGGGACTCAGTGTCTCAGCTCTCAGTGTGTCAGGGTCTCAGTCTCTCACTGTCTCAGTGTCTCAGGGTCTCAGTGTATCAGGGTCTCAATGTCTCATTGTCTCAGGGTCTCACTGTCGCAGTGTCTCAGGGTCTCTGGGTCACTGCGTGTTTGTGTCTCAGTGTCTCAGGGTCTCTGGATGTCTGGTTCTCTGGGTCTCTTGGTCTGTTGATCTCACTGTCTCTGTATCTCACAGCCTCTGTGCCTCTGGGTAACTGGGTCTCTGTGTCTCAATGTCTCAGGGCCTCAGTGCCTCATTGTCTCAGGGTCTCAGTGTCTCAGTGTCTCACTGTCCCAGGGTCTCATGGTCTCAGTGCCTCAGGGTCTCAGGGTCACATTTTCTCAGTGTCTCAGGTTCTCTGTGTCTCAGTGTCTCAGGGTCTCAGTGTCTCATGGTCTCAGTCTCTCAGTGCCTCAGTGTCTCAGGGTATCAGGGTCTCAGAGTCTCAGCTCTCAGTGTCTCAGGGTCTCAGTGTCTCAGTGCCTGAGGGCCTCTGGGTCTCTGTGTCTCAGGGTCTCTGGGTCTCAGGGTCTCAGGGTTTCAGTGTCTCAGGGTCTCAGTGTCTCTGTGTCACAGTGTCTCATGTCTCTGTGTCGCAGTGTCTCAGAGTCTGAGGGTCTCTGGGTCTCAGTGTCTCAGGGCCTCAGTGTCGCGGTGTCTCAGGGTCTCAGTGTGTCTGTGTCTCGGGGTCTCTGGATCTCTGGGTCTCTTGGTCTCTGGGTCTCAGTGTCTCAGGGTCTCTGTTTCTCTGGGTCTCAGTGTCTCAGAGTCTCAGGGTCTCAGGACCTCTGGGTCACTGTGTGTCTGGGTCTCAGTGTCTCAGGGTCTCATGGTCTCTGGATGTCTGGTTCTCTGGGTCTCTTGGTCTGTTGAACTTACTGTCTCGGTGTCTCAGAGTCTCTGGGTAACTGGGTAACTGGGTCTCAGTGTCACAGTGTCACAGTCTCTCAGTGTCTAAGTGTCTCAGGGTCTAAGTGTCTCTGTGTCTCTCGTTCCGTGGGTCCCAGGGTCTCAGTGTCTCAGTGTCTGAGGGTCTCTGGGTCTCTGTGTCTCTGTGTCTCAGGGTCTCTTGGTCTCAGGGTCTCAGTGTCTCAGTGTCTCAGGGTCTCAGTGCCTCAGGGTCTCAGTTTCTCAGTGTCTCAGAGTCTCAGGGACTCAGAGTTTCAGTGTCTCAGTGTCTCAGGGCCTCAGTGCCTCTGTGTCTCAGTGTCTCTGTGTCTCAGGGCTCAGTGTCTCTGTGTCTCAGGGCTCAGTGTCTCTGTGTCTCAGTGTCTCAGGGTCTCAGTGTCTCAGTGCCTGAGGGTAACTGGGTGTCTGTGGCTGTGAGTCTCAGGGTCTCAGTGTCTCAGGGTCTCAGTGTCTCAGTGTCTCAGTGTCTCAGTGTTTCAATGACTCAGTGTCTCAGTGTCTCAGTGTCTCAGGGACTCAGGGTCTCAGGGTCTAAGTGTCTCAGTGTCTCAGGGTGTCAGGGTCACTGGGTCTCTGGGTCTCAGGGTCTCAGCGTTTCAGGGTTGCAGTGTCTCAATGTCTCAGGGTCTCAGTGTTTCAGTGTCACAGGGTCTCAGTGTCTCAGGGTCTCAGATTCTCTTGGTCTCAGGGTCTCTGCTTCTCAGGGTTTCTGGGTCTCTGGGTCTCTGTATCTCAATGTCTCAGTGTCTCAGTGTCTCAGGCTCTCAGTGTCTGAGTGTCTCAGGGTCTCTTGGTCTCAGTGCCTCAGGGTCTCTGGGTCTATGCCTCTCAGGTACTCTGGGTCTCTGGGTCTCAGTGTCTCAGGGTCTCAGGGTCTCAGGGTTTCAGAGTCGCAACATCTCTGTGACTCAGGGTCTCGGTGTCTCAGTGTCTCATGGTCTCAGTGTCTCATGGTCTCAGTGTCTCAGTGTCTCATGGTCTCAGTGTCTCAGTGTCTCAGGGTCTTAGTGTCTCAGGCTCTTTGGGTCTCAGGGTCTCTGTGTCTCTGGGTCTCTGCGTCTCGGGTCTCTGCGTCTCTGGGTCTCTAGGTCTCAGAGTCACTGTGCCTCAGTTTTTCTGTGTCTCAGGGTGTCAGCTTCTCAGTTTCAGGGTCTCAGGGTCTCTGCATCTCTGTTACTTTGGGTCTGAGGGACCCTGTGCCTCAGTGTCTCAGTGTCTCATGGCCTCACCTTCTCAGCGTCTCAGTGTTTCAGTGTTTCAGGGTCTCAGTGTCTCAGTGATTCAGTGCCTCAGGGTCTCAGGGTCTCAGTGTCTCAGGGTAACAGGGTCTCTGGGTCTC
Organism: Carcharhinus amblyrhynchos; assembly: GCF_965287045.1. Classification (NCBI taxonomy): domain Eukaryota; kingdom Metazoa; phylum Chordata; class Chondrichthyes; order Carcharhiniformes; family Carcharhinidae; genus Carcharhinus; species Carcharhinus amblyrhynchos. Next base: position 408,260 of record NW_027649831.1, on the reverse strand, counting down.
AGGGTCTCTGGGTCTCAGTGACTCAGTGTCTCAGTGTCACTGGGTCTCTGGGTCTCAGTGTCTCAGGGTCTCTGGGTCTCTGTGTGTCAGGGGCTCAGCGTTTCAGGGTTGCAGTGTCTCAATGTCTCAGTGTCTCAGTGTCGCAGGGTCACAGTGTCTCAGGGTCTCAGGTTGTCTTGGTCTCAGGGTCTCTGCTTCTCAGGGTCTCTGGATCTCTGGGCCCCAGTTTCTCGGGGTCTCTTTGTCTCAGTGTCTCAGTGTCTCAGGGTCTCAGTTTCTCAGAGTCTCTGGGTCACTGCATATCTGGGTCTCTGTGTCTCTGGGTCTCGGGTCTCAGGGTCTCAGTGTCTCAGAGAATCACAGCCTCAGAGTCTCAGCTCTCAGTGTCTCAGGGTCTCTCGGTCTCAGTGTCTCAGGGTCTCAGTGTCTTACGGTCTCAGTGTCCCAGGGTCTCAGGGTCTCTGTGTATCAGTGTCTCAGGGTCTCAGGGTCTCAATGTCTCAGGGTCTCAGTGTCTCATGTCTCAGTATCTCAGGGTCTCAGTGTCTCAGTTTCTCAGGGTCTCTGGGTCTCAGTGTTTCTGTGTCTCAGGGTCTCAGTGTCTCTGGGTCTTTGGGTCTCAGTGCCTCAGGGTCTCCGGGTCTCTGGGTCCCTGTGTCTTTGGGTCTCGGTGTCTCAGTTTCTCACTGCCTCAGGGTCTCAGGGTCTCAGTGTCTCAGTGTCACAGGGCCTCAGTGTCTCAGGGTCTCTGGGTGTCTGGTTCTCTGGGTTTCAGGGTCTCTGAGTCTCTGGGTCTCAGGGTCTCTGGGTCTCAGTGTCTGAGGGTCTCCGGATACCTGGGTCTTAGAGTCTCTGGGCCCCTGGGTCTCTGCATCTCAGTGTCTCAGTACTCTGGGTCTCTGGGTCTTAGTGTCTCAGTTTCTCAGGGTCTCTGGGTCTCTGTGAGTCAGTGTCTCGGGGTCTCTGGGTCTCAGTGTCTCAGAGTCTCAGTTTCTCAGGGTCTTAGTTTCTCACTGTCTCATTTTCTCTGTGTCTCAGGGTCTCAGCGTTTCAGGGTGTCAGTGTCTCAGGGTCTTTGGGTCTCAGGGTCCCTGGGAATCAGTGTCTCAGTGTCTCAGGTTCTCTGGGTCCCATGGTCACAGGGTCTCTGCGTCTCTGGGTCTCTGGGTCTCAAAGTCCCAGTATCTCTGAGTCTCAGTGTCTCAGGGTCTCAATTTCTCATTGTCTCAGGGTCTCAGATTCTCAGTGTCTTGGTGTCTCAGGATCTTAGTGCTTCACTTTCTCAAGGTCTCACGGTCTCAAAGTCTCAGTGTCTCACTGTCTCAGGGTCTTGGGTCTCAGTGTCTTAGTGTCTCAGGGTTTCAGGTTTGCAGTGTCTCAGTGTCTCAGTGTCGGAGGGTCTCAGTGTGTCAATGTTTCAGCCTCTCTGGGTCTCAGGGTCTCTGGGTCTCAGGGTCTCAGTGTCTATGGGTCTCTGGGTATCAGTGTCGCAGTGTCTCAGGGTCTCAGTGTCTCAGTGTCTCTGGGTCTCTGGGTCTCAGTGTCTCAGGGTCTCCGGTTCTCTGGGTCTCTGTGTCTTTGGGTCTCAGTTTCTCAGTGTCTCAGGGTCTCAGGGTCTCAGTTTCTCAGTGTCACAGGGTCTCAGTGTCTCAGGGTCTCTGGGTGTCTGGTTCTCTGGGTTTCAGGGTCCCTGAGTCTCTGGGTCTCAGTGTCTCAGGGTCTCAGGGTCTCTGGGTCTCAGTGTCAGAGGGTCTCTGGATAACTAGGTCTCTGAGTTTCAGGGTCTCTAGGTCTCTGAGTTTCAGGGTCTCTAGGTCTCTGCGTCTCTGTGTCTCAGTGTCTCTGGGTCCCTGGGTCTCGTTGTCTCTGGGTCTCAGTGTTTCAGTTTCTCAGGGTCTCTTTGTCTCTGGGTCTCAGTGACACAGTGTCTCTGGGCATCTGGATCTCAGTTTGTCAGGGTCTCAGTGTCCCTGGGTCTCTGTGTCTCTGTGTCACAGTGTCTCAGTGACTCAGGGTCTCAGGGTCTCTGGGACTCAGGGTCTCTGGGTCTCAGTGTATCAGTTTCTCAGGCTCTCAGGGCCCCTGGGTCTCAGTGTATCAGTTTCTCAGGCTCTCAGGGCCTCTGGGTCTCAGTGTCTCAAGGTCTCTGGGTCTCAGTGTCTCAGGTTCTCAGGGTCTCTGTGTCTCAGTGACTAATGGTCTCTGTGTCTCAGTGTCTCGGTGTCTCAGTGTCTCTGGTTCTCAGGGTCTCTGTGAGTCAGCGTCTCAGTGTCTCAGGGTCTCAGTGTCTCAGAGTCTCAGTTTCTCAGGGTCTCTGTGTCTCAGAGTCTCAGACTCTCAATTTCTCAGGGTCTCAGTTTCTCATTGTCTCATTTTCTCTGTGTCTCAGGGTCTCAGCGTTTCAGGGTTGCAGTGTCTCAATGTCTCAGGGTCTCAGTGTCTTAGTGTCTCAGTGTCGCAGGGTGACAGTGTCTCAGGGTCTCAGGTTGTCTTGGTCTCAGGGTCTCTGCTTCTCAGGGTCTCTGGATCTCTGGGTCTCAGTTTCTCAGGGTCTCTTTGTCACAGTGTCTCAGGGTCTCAGGTTCTCAGAGTATCTGGGTCACTGCTTGTCTGGGTCTCTGTATCTCTGGGTCTCGGGGTCTCAGGGCCTTAGTGTCTCAGTGTCTCAGGGTGTCAGGGTCTCAGCTTCTCAGTGTCTCAGTGTCTCAGGGTGTCAGGGTCTCTGCATCTCTGGTAGTCTGGGTCTCAGGGTCTCTGTGCCTCAGTGTCTCAGTGTCTCTGGGTCTCAGGATCTCTAGTTCTCAGGGTCTCAGTGTCGCAGTGTCTCATTTTCTCAGGGTCACTGGGTCTCAGTGTCTCAGGGTGTCAGGGTCTCAGCGTTTCAGGGTTGCAGTGTCTCAATGTCTCAGGATCTCAGTGTCGCAGGGTCTCAGTGTCTCAGGGTCTCAGTGTCACAGGGTCTCAGTGTCTCAGGGTCTCAGTGTCTCAGGGTCTCAGGTTGTCTTGGTCTCAGGGTCTCTGCTTCTCAGGGTCTCTGGGTCTCAGTTTCTCAGGGTCTCTGTGCCTCAGTGTCTCAGTGTCTCAGGGTCTCAAGTTCTCAGGGACTCTTTACTAATATTGATTGGAATTGCTATAGCTCTAGCTCATTAGAGGGGTCAGTTTTTGTACAAAGCGTGCAGGAAGGTTTTTTGACTCAGTATGTAGATAGGCCAACTAGAGGTGAGGCTATATTGGATTTGGTGCTGGGAAATGAGCCAGACCAGGTGCTAGACTTGGAAGTTGGTGTGCATTTTGGTGATAGTGACCACAATTCGGTTACGTTCACCTTAGTGATGGAAAGGGACAGGAATGAACCTCAGGCTAGTGGTTTTAGCTGGGGTAAGGGTAATTATGAGGCTCTTAGGAGAGAATTAGGAAGCATAGGTTGGACTAGGAGATTACAGGGACTGGGAACGTTCGAAATGTAGAGTTTTTTCAAGGAGCAGCTACTGCGAGTCCGTGATAGGTATGTCCCTGTCAGGCAAGGAGGAATTGGTAGGGCTAGGGAACCGTGGTGCACTAGGAAAGTTGATTCGCTGGTTAAAAAGAAAAAGGAGGCTTATGTTCGGATGAGACTTGAGGGCTCAGGTAGTGCAGTAGAAGGCTTTAGATTGGCTAGGAAGGAGTTGAAGAGTGAGTTAAGAAGAGCTAAAAGAGGACATGAGAAGACTTTGGCTGATAGGATTAAGGAGAATCCTAAGGCGTTCTATAGGTATGTCAAGAACAGAAGGTTGGTTAGGGCAAGATTAGGGCCAGTTAGAGACAGCAGTGGGAATTTGTGTGTGGAGCCAGAAGAGATTGGAGAGGCATTGAACCATTATTTCTCTGCGGTGTTCACGCAGGGGGACATAAATGTAGCTGTGGAGAACACTGGGTTACAGGGTTGTAAACTGGACAGTATTGCAGTTGATAAGGAGGATGTGCTGGATATTCTTGAGGGTTTGAAAATAGATAAGTCCCCTGGGCCGGATGGGATTTACCCTAGGATTCTCTGGGAGGCAAGAGAGGCGATTGCAGAGCCTCTGGCTCTGATCTTCAGGTCGTCGTTGGTCTCTGGTATAGTACCGGAAGATTGGAGGTTAGCGAATGTTGTCCCATTGTTTAAGAAGGGGAACAGAGACTTCCCCGGGAATTATAGACCGGTGAGTCTTACTTCTGTTGTGGGCAAGGTTTTAGAAAGAATTATTAGGGATAGGATTTATAGTTATTTGGAGAGTAATGAATTGATTGGAGATAGTCAGCACGGTTTTGTAGCGGGTAGGTCGTGCCTTACTAACCTTATTGAGTTTTTTTGAGAAGGTGACCAAAGAGGTGGATGGGGGTAAGGCAGTTGACGTGGTATATATGGATTTTAGTAAGGCGTTTGATAAGGTTCACCATGGTAGGCTTCTGCAGAAAATGCAGATGTATGGGATTGGGGGTGATCTAGGTAATTGGATCAGGAATTGGCTAGCGGATAGGAGACAGAGGGTGGTGGTTGATGGTAATTATTCGTCATGGAGTTCGGTTATGAGTGGTGTGCCTCAGGGATCTGTTTTGGGGCCACTGCTGTTTGTAATCTTTATTAATGATCTGGATGAGGGTATAGTTGGGTGGATCAGTAAATTCGCTGATGACACCAAAGTTGGAGGTGTGGTAGATTGTGAGGAAGGGTGTCATAGTCTGCAGGGAGACTTAGATAGGTTGCAGAGCTGGGCCGAGAGGTGGCGGATGGAGTTTAATGCGGAGAAGTGTGAGGTAATTCACTTTGGTAGGAATAACAGATGTGTAGAGTATAGGGCTAACGGTAGGACTCTGAATAGTGTGGATGAAGAGAGGGATCTAGGTGTATGTGTACATAGATCCCTGAAAGTTGGGAATCAAGTAGATAAGGTTGTTAAGAAGGCATACGGTGTCTTGGCGTTTATTGGTAGGGAGATTGAATTTAGGAGTCGCAGCGTCATGTTGCAACTGTACACAACTCTGGTGCGGCCGCACTTGGAGTATTGTGTGCAGTTCTGGTCCCCACATTACAGGAAGGATGTGGAGGCTTTGGAGAGGGTGCAGAGGAGGTTTACCAGGATGTTGCCTGGTATGGAGGGGAGGTCCTATGAGGAGAGACTGAGGGATTTGGGGTTGTTTTCACTGGAAAGAAGGCGGCTAAGAGGGGATCTTATAGAAACATATAAGATGATTAGAGGTTTAGATAGGGTGGATGGTGATAGCCTGTTTCCTCGGATGGAGAAATCTAGCACGAGGGAGCATGGCTTTAAATTAAGGGGTGGTAGTTATAGGACAGATGTCAGGGGTAGGTTCTTTACCCAGAGGGTGGTGAGGGATTGGAATGCCCTGCCTGCTGCAGTTGTAGATGCGCCAAGTTTGGGGGCGTTTAAGAGATCCGTGGATAGGTTTATGGATGGAAAGGGATTGGTTTAGATTAGTGGGTCAGTGTTTTTTTTTAACTGGTCGGCGCAACATTGTGGGCCGAAGGGCCTGTTCTGCGCTGTAATGTTCTATGTTCTATGTTCTATGCTCAGTGTCTCAGTGTCTCTGTGCCTCAGTCTCTCCGTGTCTCAGTGTTTCAGTGTCTCTGTGTCTCAGTGTCTCAGAGTCTCAGTGTCTCAGAGTCTCAGTGTCTCTGTGTCTCAGTGTCTCAGTGTCTCTGTGTCTCTGTGCCTCAGTGTCTCAGTGTCTCAGTGTTTCTGTGCCTCAAAATCTCAGTTTCTCTGTGCCTCAGTGTCTCAGTGTTTCAGTGTCTCTGCGTCTCTGTGTCTCTGTGTCTCAGTATCTCTGTGCCTCAGTGTCTCAGTGTCAGGGTCTCTGTGTCTCTGTGTCTCAGTGTCTCTGTGCCACAGTGTTTCTGTGCCTCAGTGTCACAGTGTCTCAGTGTCTCAGAGTCTCAGTGTCTCTCTGTCTCAGTGCCTCTGTGTCTCACTGTCCCAGTGTCTCTGTTTCTCAGTGTCTCAGAGTCTCAGTGTCTCTGTGCCTCAGTGTCTCAGTGTCTCTATGCCTCAGTGTCTCAGTGTCTCAGAGTCTCAGTGTCTCAGTGTCTCTGTGTCTCTGTTTCTCAGTGTCTCTGTCTTTCAGTGTCTCACTGTCTCAGCGTATCTGATTCTCTGTGTCTCTGTGTCTGTGTCTCAATGACTCTGTGTCTCTGCGTCTCTGTGTCTCACTGCCTCAGTTTCTCTGCGTCTCAGTGTCTCAGAGTCTCAGTCTCAGTGTCTCTGTGTCTCAGTGTCTCAGAGTCTCAATGACTCTGTGTCTCAGTGTCTCTGTGCCTCAGTGTCTCAGTGTCTCAGAGTCTCAGAGTCTCAGTGTCTCTGTGTCTCTGTGTCTCAGTCTCAGTCTCAGTGTCTCTGTGTCTCAGTGTCTCAGAGTCTCAATGACTCTGTGTCTCAGTGTCTCACTGTCTCAGAGTCTCAGAGTCTCAGTGTCTCTGTGTCTCAGTGTCTCTGTGTCTCAGTGTCTCAGAGTCTCAATGACTCTGTGTCTCAGTGTCTCTGTGCCTCAGTGTCTCAGAGTCTCAGAGTCTCAGTGTCTCTGCGTCTCAGTCTTTCAGTGTCTCAGAGTCTCAGTGTCTCTGCGTCTCAGTGTTTCAGTTTGTCAATGTCTCAGGGTCTCAGTGTATCTGTGTATCTGTGTCTCATTGTCTCAGTGTCTCAAAGTCTCTGTTCCTCATTGTCTCAGTGTCTCAGAGTCTCAGTGTCTCAGAGTCTCAGTGTCTCCGTGTCTCTGTGTCTCAGTGTCTCTGTGTCTCTGTGTCTCAGTATCTCTGTGCCTCAGTGTCTCAGTGTCGCTGAGTCTCAGTGTCTCAGTGTCTCTGTGTCTCTGTGTCTCCCCGTCTCAGTGTTTCAGTGTCTCAGTGTATCTGAGTCTCAGTGTCTCTGTGTCTCATTGTCTCAGTGCCTCACAGTCTCTGTGTTTCTGTGTCTCAATGTCTCAGAGTCTCAGTGTCTCTGTGTCTCTGTGCCTCAGTGTCTCAGCGTATCTGATTCTCTGTGTCTCAGTGTCTCAGAGACTTCGTGTCTCTGTGTCTCAGTGTCTCTGTGTCGCAGCGTCTCAGAGTCTCAGTGCCTCAGAGTCTCAGTGTCTCTGTGTCTCTGTTTCTCAATGTCTCTGTCTTTCAGTGTCTCAGTGTCTCAGCGTATCTGATTCTCTGTGTCTCAGTGTCTCAGTGTCTCCATGACTCTGTGTCTCTGCGTCTCTGTGTCTCACTGCCTCAGTTTCTCTGCGTCTCAGTGTCTCAGAGTCTCAGTCTCAGTGTCTCTGTGTCTCTGTGTCTCAGAGTCTCAATGACTCTGTGTCTCAGTGTCTCTGTGCCTCAGTGTCTCAGTGTCTCAGTGTCTCAGAGTCTCAGTGTCTCAGTGTCTCAGAGTCTCAGTGTCTCTGTGTCTCTGTGTCTCAGTGTCTCTGTGCCTCAGTGTCTCAGTGTCTCAGAGTCTCAGTGTCTCAGTGTCTCTGCGTCTCAGTGTCTCACTGTCTCAGAGTCTCAGAGTCTCAGAGTCTCAGTGTCTCTGTGTCTCAGTGTCCCAGTCTCAGTGTCTCTGTGTCTCGGTGTCTCAGAGTCTCAATGACTCTGTGTCTCTGTTTCTCAGTGTCTCTGTCTTTAAGTGTCTGAGCGTATCTTTTTGTCTGTGTCTCTGTGTCTCAGAGTCTCACTGTCTCTGAGTCTCAATGTCTCTGTACCTCTGTGCCTCAGTGTCTCAGTGTCTCAGAGTCTCGGTGTCTCTCAGAGTCTCAGTGTCTCAGTGCCTCAGAGTCTCAGTGTCTCTGTTTCTCTGTATCTCAGTGTCTCTGTCTCAGCGTATCTGATTCTCTGTGTCTCAGTGTCTCAGAGTCTCTGTTTATCGGTGTCACAGTGTCTCAGAGTCCCAGAGTCGCAGCGTATCAGAGTCTCTGTGTCTCTGTCTCTCATCATCTCGGAGTCTCAGTGTCTCAGTGCCTCAGAGTCTCAGTGTCTCTGTGTCTCTGTTTCTCAGTGTCTCTGTCTTTCAATGTCTCAGTGTCTCAGCGTATCTGATTCTCTGTGTCTCTGTGTCTCAGTGTCTCAGTGTCTCAATGACTCTGTGTCTCTGCGTCTCTGTGTCTCACTGCCTCAGTTTCTCTGCGTCTCAGTGTCTCAGAGTCTCAGTCTCAGTGTCTCTGTGTCTCAGTGCCTCAGAGTCTCAACGACTCTGTGTCTCAGTGTCTCTGTGCCTCAGTGCCTCAGAGTCTCATGTCTCTGCGTCTCAGTGTCTCAGTGTCTCAGTGTCTCAGAGTCTCAGTGTCTATGTGTCTCTGTGTCTCAGTCTCAGTGTCTCTGTGTCGCAGTGTCTCAGAGTCTCAATGACTCTGTGTCTCAGTGTCTCTGTGCCTCAGTGTCTCAGAATCTCAATGTCTCTGTGTCTATGTGTCTCAATGTCTCAGAGTCTCAGTGTCTCAGTGTCTCAGTGCCTCAGAGTCTCAGTGTCTCTGTTTCTCTGTATCTCAGTGTCTCAGTGTCTCAGCGTATCTGATTCTCTGTGTCTCAGTGTCTCAGAGTCTCTGTTTATCGGTGTCTCAGTGGCTCAGAGTCCCAGAGTCGCAGCGTATCAGAGTCTCTGTGCCTCTGTCTCTCATCATCTCAGAGTCTCAATGTCTCAGTGCCTCAGAGCCTCAGTGTCTCTGTGTCTCTGTTTCTCAGTGTCTCTGTCTTTCAGTGTCTCAGTGTCTCAGCGTATCTGATTCTCTGTGTCTCTGTGTCTCAGTGTCTCAGTGTCTCAATGACTCTGTGTCTCTGCGTCTCTGCGTCTCTGTGTCTCACTGCCTCAGTTTCTCTGCGTCTCAGTGTCTCAGAGTATCAGTCTCAGTGTCTCTGTGTCTCAGTGCCTCAGTGTCTCAATGACTCTGTGTCTCAGTGTCTCTGTGCCTCAGTGCCTCAGAGTCTCAGTGTCTCTGCGTCTCAGTGTCTCAGAGTCTCAGAGTCTCAGCGTCTCTGTGTCTCTGTGTCTCAGTCTCAGTGTCTCTGTGTCTCAGTGTCTCAGAGTCTCAATGACTCTGTGTCTCAGTGTCTCTGTGCGTCAGTATTTCAGTGTCTCTGTGACTCAGTGTCTCAGAGTCTCTGTGTCTCTGTGCCTCAGTGTCTCAGTGTCTCCGTGTCTCAGTGTGTGAGAGTCTCAGTATCTCAGTGATTCTGTGCCTCAAAATCTCAGTTTCTCTGTGCCTCAGTGTCTCAGTGTCCCAGAGTCTCAGTGCCTCAGTGTTTCAGTGTCTCAGTGTCACAGAGTCTCAGTGTCTCTGTGTCTCTGTGCCTCAGTGTCTCTGGGTCTCTGTGTCTCTGTGTCTCAGTGTCTCAGTGCCACAGTGTCTCAGTGTCTCAGGATCTCAGTGCCTCTGTGTCTCAGTGCCTCAGTGCCTCAGTGCTTCAGTGTCTCATTGTCTCAGAGTCTCTGTGTCTCTGTGTTGCAGTGTCTCAGAGTCTCAGTGTCTCAGTGTCTCTGTGCCTCTGTGCCTCAGTGTCTCAGTGTCTCTGTACCTCAGTGTCTCAGAGTCTCTGTGCCTCAGACTCTCGGTGTCTCTGTGCATCAGTGTCTCAGAGTCTCAGTATCTCAGTGTCTCTGTGTCTCCGTGTCTCAGTGTCTCAGTGTCTCAGAGTCTCAGAGTCTCTGTGTCTCTGTGTCTCAGTGTCTCTGTGTCTCTGTGCCTCAGTGTCTCATTGTCTCAGTGTTTGAGAGTCTCAGTGTCTCAGTGTTTCTGTGCCTCAAAATCTCAGTTTCTCTGTGGCTCAGTTTCTCAGTGTCCCAGAGTCTCAGTGTCTCAGAGTCTCAGTGCCTCTGTGTCTCAGTGCCTCAGTGCCTCAGTGTTTCAGTGTCTCAGTGTCTCAGTATCCCTGTGCTTCAGTGTCTCAGTGTCTCAGGGTCTCTGTGTCTCAGTGTCTCTGTGCCACAGTGTCTCAGTGCCTCTGTGTCTCACTGTCCCAGTGTCTCTGTTTCTCAGTGTCTCAGAGTCTCAGTGTCTCTGTGCCTCAGTGTCTCAGTGTCTCTATGCCTCAGTCTCTCAGTGTCTCAGAGTCTCTGTGTCTCTGTGTCTCTGAGTCTCAGTGCCTCATTGTTTCTGTGTCTCAGTGTCTCTGTGCCTCAGTGTCTCAGTGTTTCAGTGCCTCAGTATTTCAGTGTCTCTGTGCCTCAGTGTCTTATTGTAACAGAGTCTCAGTGTCTCCGTGCCTCATTGTCTCTGTGTCTCAGTGTCTCTGTGCCTCAGTGTCTCAGAGTCTCAGAGTCTCAGTGTCTCGGTGCCTCACTGTCTCTGTGTCTCTGTGTCTCAGAGTCTCAGTGACTCAGTGTGTGAGAGTCTCAGTGTCTCAGTGTTTCTGTGCCTCAAAATCTCAGTTTCTCTGTGCCTCAGTGTCTCAGTGTCCCAGAGTCTCAGTGTCTCAGTGTCTCAGTTACTCAGAGTCTCAGTGCCTCTGTGTCTCAGTGCGTCAGTGCCTCATTGTCTCAGAGTCTCTGTGTCTCTGTGCCTCTGTGTTGTGTGCCTCAGTGTCTCAGTGTCTCTGTGCCACAGTGTCTCTGTGCCACAGTGCCACAGAGTCTCAGTGTCTCAGTGTCTCACTGTCTCAGTGTCTCTATGCCTCAGTGTCTCAGTGTCTCAGAGTCTCTGTGTCTCTGTGTCTCAGTGCCACATTGTCTCTGTGTCTCAGTCTCTCTGCCCCTCAGTGTCTCAGTGTTTCAGAACCTCAGTATTTCAGTGTCTCTGTGCCTCAGTGTCTCAGTGTATCAGAGTCTCAGAGTCTCTGTGTCTCCGTGTTGCAGTGTCTCAGAGTCTCAGTGTCTCAGTGTCTCTGTGCCTCTGTGCCTCAGTGTCTCAGTGTCTCTGTACCTCAGTGTCTCAGAGTCTCTGTGCCTCAGACTCTCGGTGTCTCTGTGCCTCAGTGTCTCAGAGTCTCAGTATCTCAGTGTCTCAGTGTCTCAGAGTCTCAGAGTCTCTGTGTCTCTGTGTCTCAGTGTCTCTGTGTCTCTGTGCGTCAGTGTCTCAGTGTCTCAGTGTTTGCGAGTCTCAGTGTCTCAGTGTTTCTGTGCCTCAAAATCTCAGTTTCTCTGTGGCTCAGTTTCTCAGTGTCCCAGAGTCTCAGTGTCTCAGAGTCTCAGTGCCTCTGTGTCTCAGTGCCTCAGTGCCTCAGTGTTTCAGTGTCTCAGTGTCTCAGTATCTCTGTGCTTCAGTGTCTCAGTGTCTCAGGGTCTCTGTGTCTCAGTGTCTCTGTGCCACAGTGTCTCAGTGCCTCTGTGTCTCACTGTCCCAGTGTCTCTGTTTCTCAGTGTCTCAGAGTCTCAGTGTCTCTGTGCCTCAGTGTCTCAGTGTCTCTATGCCTCAGTCTCTCAGTGTCTCAGAGTCTCTGTGTCTCTGTGTCTCTGAGTCTCAGTGCCTCATTGTTTCTGTGTCTCAGTGTCTCTGTGCCTCAGTGTCTCAGTGTTTCAGTGCCTCAGTATTTCAGTGTCTCTGTGCCTCAGTGTCTTATTCTAACAGAGTCTCAGTGTCTCCGTGCCTCATTGTCTCTGTGTCTCAGTGTCTCTGTGCCTCAGTGTCTCAGAGTCTCAGAGTCTCAGTGTCTCTGTGTCTCAGTGTCTCTGTATCTCTGTGCCTCAGTGTCTCAGTGTCTCAGTGTGTGAGAGTCTCATTGTCTCAGTCTTTCTGTACCTCAAAATCTCAGTTTCTCTGTGCCTCAGTGTCTCAGTGTCCCAGAGTCTCAGAGTCTCAGTGCCTCTGTGTCTCAGTGCCTCAGTGCCTCAGTGTTTCAGTGTGTCAGTGTCTCAGAGCCTCAGTGTCTCTGTGTCTCTGTGCCTCAGTGCCACAGTGTCTCAGTGTCTCAGGATCTCAGTGTCTCTGTATCTCAGTGTCTCAGAGACTCAGTGTCTCTGTGTCTCTGTGACTCTGCGTCTCAGACTCTCAGTGTCTCTGTGTCTCACTTTCTCAGTGTCTCAGAGTCTCAGTGTCTCTATGCCTCAGTGTCTCAGTGTATCAGATTCTCCGTGTCTCTGTGTCTCAGTGCCTCATATTATCTGTGTCTCAGTCCCTCTGTGCCTCAGTGCCACAGAGTCTCAGTGTCTCAGGATCTCAGTGTCTCTGTGTATCAGTGTCTCAGTGTCTCTTTGTCTCAGAGTCTCAGTGTCCCTGTGTCTCAGTGTCTCAGTGTCTCTATGCCTCAGTGTCTCAGTGCCTCAGAGTCTCTGTGTCTCTGTGTCTCAGTGCCACATTGTCTCTGTGTCTCAGTCTCTCTGCCCCTCAGTGTCTCAGTGTTTCAGTGCCTCAGAATTTCAGTGTCTCTGTGCCTCAATGTCTCAGTGTATCAGAGTCTCAGAGTCTCTGTGTCTCCGTGTCGCAGTGTCTCAGTGTCTCAGTGTCTCTGTGCCTCTGTGCCTCAGTGTCTCAGTGTCTCTGTGCCTCAGTGTCTCAGAGTCTCTGTGCCTCAGACTCTCGGTGTCTCTGTGCCTCAATGTCTCAGAGTCTCAGAGTCTCTGTGTCTCTGTGTCTCAGTGTCTCTGTGCCGCAGTGTCTCAGTGTTTGAGAGTCTCAGTGTCTCAGTGTTTTTGTGCCTCAAAATCTCAGTTTCTCTGTGCCTCAGTGTCTCAGTGTCCCAGAGTCTCAGTGCCTCTGTGTCTCAGTGCCTCAGTGCCTCAGTGTTTCAGTGTCTCAGTGTCTCTGTGTCTCAGTGTCTCAGTATCTCTGTGCCTCAGTGTCTCAGTGTCTCAGGGTCTCTGTGTCTCTGTGTCTCTGTGTCTCAGAGTCTCAGTGCCTGTGTGTCTCAGTGCCTCAGTGTTTCAGTGTCTCAGTGTCTCTGTTTCTCAGTGTCTCAGAGTCTCTGTGCCTCAGTGTCTCAGTGTTTCTATGCCTCAGTCTCTCAGTGTCTCAGAGTCTCTGTGTCTCTGTGTCTCTGTGTCTCTGAGCCTCAGTGTCTCATTGTTTCTGTGTCTCAGTGTCTCATTGTTTCAGTGCCTCAGTATTTCAGTGTCTCTGTGCCTCAGTGTCTTATTGTAACAGAGTCTCAGTGTCTCAGTGTCTCAGTGTCTGTGTGTCTCAGTGTCTCAGAGTGTCAGTGCCTCAGTGCCTCATTGTCTCTGTGTCTCAGTGTCTCTGTGCCTCAGCGTCTCAGAGTGTCAGTGTCTCAGTGTCTCAGTGTCTGTGTGCCTCAGTGTCTCAGAGTGTCAGTGTCTCAGAGTCTCAGGGTCTCTGTGTCTCTGTGCCTCAGTGTCTCAGTGTGTGAGAGTCTCAGTGTCCCAGTGTGTCTGTGCCTCAAAATCTCAGTTTCTCTGTGCCTGAGTGTCTCAGTGTGTGAGAGTCTCAGTGTCTCAGTGTTTATGTGCCTCAAAATCTCAGTTTCTCTGTGCCTCAGTGTCCCAGTGTCTCAGAGTCTCAGTGCCTCTGTGTCTCAGTGCCTCAGTGTTTCAGTGTCTCAGTGTCTCAGTGTCTCAGAGTCTCAGTGCCTCAGTGCCTCAGTGTCTCAGTGTCTCAGAGTCTCAGTGTCTCAGTGTCTCTGCGTCTCAGTGTCTCACTGTCTCAGAGTCTCAGACTCTCGGTGTCTCTGTGTCCCAGTGTCTCAGTCTCAGTATCTCAGTCTCAGAGTCTCTGTGTCTCAGTGTCTCAGAGTCTCAATGACTCTGTGTCTCAGTGTCTCTGTGCCTCAGTGTCTCAGTGTCTCAAAGTCTCAGAGTCTCAGAGTCTCAGTGTCTCTGCGTCTCAGTGTTTCAGTGTCTCAGTGTCTCAGACTCTCAGAGTCTCAGTGTCTCTGCGTCTCAGTGTTTCAGTGTCTCAGTGTCTCTGTGTCTCTGTGTCTCAGTGTCTCAAAGTCTCTGTTCCTCAGTGTCTCAGTGTCTCAGAGTCTCAGTGTCGCAGCGAATCAGATTCTCTGTGACTCTGTGTCTCAGTGTCTCAGAGTCTCAGTCTCTCTGTGTCTCAGGGTCTCAGTGTCTCAGCGTATCTGATTCTCTGTGTCTCAGTGTCTCTGTGCCTCAGTATCTCTGTGCCTCAGTGTCTCAGTGTCACAGAGTCTCAGTGTCTCTGTGTCTCTGTGTCTCCCATCTCAGTGTCTCAGCGTATCTGATTCTCTGTGTCTCAGTGTCTCAGAGTCTTCGTGTCTCTGTGTCTCAGTGTCTCCGTGTCTCAGTGTCTCAGATTCTCTGTTTCTCAATGTCTCAGTGTCTCAGTCTCAGAGTCACAGCGTATCAGATTCTCTGTGTCTCTGTGTCACAGCGTCTCAATGACTCTGTGTCTCTGCGTCTCTGTGTCTCACTGCCTCAGTTTCTCTGCGTCTCAGTGTCTCAGAGTCTCAGTCTCAGTGTCTCTGTGTCTCAGTGTCTCAGAGTCTCAATGACTCTGTGTCTCAGTGTCTCTGTGCCTCAGTGTCTCAGTGTCTCAGAGTCTCAGTGTCTCAGTGTCTCAGTGTCTCAGAGTCTCAGAGTCTCAGTGTCTCAGAGTCTCAATGACTCTGTGTCTCAGTGTCTCTGTGCCTCAGTGTCTCAGTGTCTCAGAGTCTCAGAGTCTCAGTGTCTCTGTGTCTCAGTGTCCCAGTCTCAGTGTCTCTGTGTCTCAGAGTCTCAGTGTCTCAATGACTCTGTGTCTCTGTGTCTCTATGTCTCAGTGCCCCAGTCTCTCTGTGTCTCAGTGTCTCACTGTCTCTGAGTCTCAATGTCTCTGTACCTCTGTGCCTCAGTGTCTCAGTGTCTCAGAGTCTCGGTGTCTCTCTGTCTCAGTGTCTCTGTGTCTCAGCGTCTCAGAGTCTCCATGTCTCAGTGTCTCCGTGTCTCAGTGTCTCAGTGCCTCAGAGTCTCAGTGTCTCTGTTTCTCTGTGTCTCAGTGTCTTAGAGTCTCAGTGTCTCATTGTCTCTGTGTCTCTATTTCTCAGTGTCTCTGTGTCTCAGTGTCTCAGAGTCGCAGTGTCTCAGAGTTTCAGTGTCTCTGTGTCTCAGTGTCTCAGAGTCTCTGTCTCTCAGTGTTTCAGTATCTCAGCGTATCTGATTCTCAGTGTCTCAGTGTCTCAGAGTCTCAGTGTCTCTGTGTCTCTGTGTCTCAGTGTCTCAGTGTCTCAATGTCTCAGTGTCTCAGTGTCTCAGAGTCTCAGTGTCTCTGTGTCTCTGTGTCTCTGTGTCTCAGTGTCTCAGTGTCTCAGTGTCTCAATGTCTCAGAATCTCTGCGTCGCTGGGTCTCTGTGTCTCATGCCTCGGTGTCTCAATGTCTCACGGTCTCTGGGTCTCTGTGTCTCAGTGCTTTCGAGTCTCAATGTCTCAGGTCTGTAGGTCTCTGGGTCTCAGTGTCTCTGTGTCTGTGTCTCTGTGCCTGAGTGTCTCTGTTTCTCAGTGTCTCAGTGTCTCAGAGTCGGAATTTCTCTGTCCCTCTGTGTCTCAGTGTCTTAGAGTCTCAGTGTCTCATTGTCTCTGTGTCTCTATTTCTCAGTGTCTCTGTGTCTCAGTGTCTCAGAGTCTCTGTTTCTCAGAGTCTCAGTGTCGCAGCGTATCTGATTCTCTGTGTCTCTGTGTCTCAGTGTCTTAGTTTCTCAGTGCCTCAGAGCCTCAGAGCCTCAGTGTCTCTGTCTCTCAGTGTTTCAGTATCTCAGCGTATCTGATTCTCAGTGTCTCAGAGTCTCAGAGTCTCAGTGTCTCTGTGTCTCTGTGTCTCTGTGTCTCATTGTCTCAGTGTCTCAATGTCTCAGGATCTCTGCGTTGCTGGGTCTCTGTGTCTCATGCCTCGGTGTCTCAATGTCTCACGGTCTCTGGGTCTCTGTGTCTCAGTGCTTTCGAGTCTCAATGTCTCAGGTCTGTAGGTCTCTGGGTCTCAGTGTCTCTGGGTCTTTGTGTCTCAGTGTCTCTGAGACACTGAGACACAGAGACCCAGAGACCCAGAGATCTTGAGACCCAGAGACCCTGATACATTGAGACACTGAGACACAGAGACCTAGAGACCCAGAGACCCTGAGACATTGAGACATTGAGACACTGAGACATTGAGACACTGAGACACTGAGACATTGAGACACAGAGGCACTGAGACCCTGAGACATTGAGACACTGTGACATTGTGACACAGAGACCCAGAAACCAAATGACCCTGAGTCCCAAAGACCCTGATACATTGAGACACTGAGACACTGAGACCCAGAGACTTTGAGACACAGAGACCCTGAGACACAGAGACATTGAGACACTGAGACACGGAGACCCTGAGACATTGAGACACTGAGGCACTGAGACACTGAGAGACAGAGACCCAGAGACCCAGGGAAGCTGAGGCATTAGGACACTAAGACACTGAGACACAGAGACCCTGAGACATTTGGACACTGAAACCATGAGACACTGAGGCCGAGAGACCCAGAGACCCTGAGACATTCAGACACTGAGACACTGACTCCCAGAGACCCACAGACCCTGAGACATTGAGACACTGAGCACAGAGACCCAGAGACCCTGAGACACTGAGACCCAGAGTCCCAGTGACCCAGAGACCCTGAGACACTGAGACCGAAGGGACCCAGACACCGTGAGACGCTGAGACCTTGAGTCCCAGAGACCCAGATACCCTGAAACCCTGAGACACGGAGACACAGAGGCCCAGAGACCCTGAGACAGAGACCCAGAGAGGCAGAGACCCTGAGAAAATGAAACACAGAGACCAAGAGACCCAGAAACCATGAGACAATGAGACTCAGAGACCCAGAGACCCAATGACCCTGAGACACTGAGACACATAGACCCAGTGACCCAGTGACCCAGAGACATTGAGACCCTGAGACACTGAGACATGAGACGCTGAGACCCATAGACCCAGAGGCCCTGAGACACTGAGAGACTGAGACTTTGAGACACTGAGGCCCAGAGGCCCAGAGACTCTGAGTCACTGAGACACTGAGAAACACGGACCCAGAGACTCAGAGACCCTGAGACCTTGAGACAGTGAGACACTGAGACACAGACACCCAGTGACCCAATGACCCTGAGACATTAGGATACTGAGACACATAGACCCAGTGTCCCAGAGACCCTGAGACCCAGTGACCCAGAGACCGAGAGAACTTGAGACCCTGAGACACTGAGACACAGAGACCCTGAGACATTTGGACACTGAAACCATGAGACACTGAGGCCGAGAGACCCAGAGACCCTGAGACATTCAGACACTGAGACACTGACTCCCAGAGACCCACAGACCCTGAGACATTGAGACACTGAGCACAGAGACCCAGAGACCCTGAGACACTGAGACCCAGAGTCCCAGTGACCCAGAGACCCTGAGACACTGAGACCGAAGGGACCCAGACACCGTGAGACGCTGAGACCTTGAGTCCCAGAGACCCAGATACCCTGAAACCCTGAGACACGGAGACACAGAGGCCCAGAGACCCTGAGACAGAGACCCAGAGAGGCAGAGACCCTGAGAAAATGAAACACAGAGACCAAGAGACCCAGAAACCCTGAGACAATGAGACTCAGAGACCCAGAGACCCAATGACCCTGAGACACTGAGACACATAGACCCAGTGACCCAGTGACCCAGAGACATTGAGACCCTGAGACACTGAGACATGAGACGCTGAGACCCATAGACCCAGAGGCCCTGAGACACTGAGAGACTGAGACTTTGAGACACTGAGGCCCAGAGGCCCAGAGACTCTGAGTCACTGAGACACTGAGAAACACGGTCCCAGAGACTCAGAGACCCTGAGACCTGGAGACAGTGAGACACTGAGACACAGACACCCAGTGACCCAATGACCCTGAGACATTAGGATACTGAGACACATAGACCCAGTGTCCCAGAGATCCTGAGACCCAGTGACCCAGAGACCGAGAGAACTTGAGACCCTGAGACACTGAGACACTGAGACCCTGAGACACTGAAACCCTGAGACACTGAGACACAGAGTCCAGAGACCCAGAGACCCATAGACCCTGAGACACTGAGGGACTGAGACTTTGAGACACTGAGACCCAGAGACCCGGAGCCTCTGAGTCACTGAGGCACTCAGACACAGGGACCCAGAGACTGAGAGAACCTGAGACACTGACACCCAGTGACCCAGAGACTAACAGACCCTGAGACCCGGAGACCCTGAGACACTCAGACCCAGAAACCCAGAGACACTGAGACACTAGGACACACACACCCAGAAAGCCTGAGACACTGAAACCCTCAGACACTGAGACCCAGAGACCCGGAGACACTGAGAGACTGAGACTTTGAGACACTGAGACCCAGAGACCCACAGAAACAGAGACAGTGATACACAGAGACCCAGAGACCCTGAGTCACTGAGACATTGAGACACAGGGACCCAGAGACTCAGAGACCCTGTGACCTTGCAACACTGAGACACAGAGACCCAGAGACCCAATGACCCTGACACAGTGAGACACTGAGACACATAGACCCAGTGACCCAGAGATCCTGAGACCCAGTGACCCAGAGACCTTGAGACATTGAGACACTGAGACACAGAGACCCTGAGACACTGAAGTCCTGAGACATGAGACACAGAGACCCTGAGACACTGAGACACTGAGACCCTGAGGCCCTGAGACACTGAGACACGGAGACCCTGAGACACTGTGACACTGAGATACAGAGATCCTGAGACCCAGAGACCCAGACACCCAGTGACCTTGAGACCCTGAGACACTGAGACACTGAGACCCAGAGACCATGAGACACTGAGACCCAGAGACCCAGAGACCAAGACACTCTGAGTCACTGAGACACAGAGACCCAGAGACACTGAGAAACTGAGAGACTGAGACCCAGAGACCTTGAGACACTGAGACCCTGAGACACTGAGACCCAGAGCCTCTGAGAGGCTGAGAAACTGAGACACTGAGACCCAGAGACCTTGAGACACTGAGACCCAGAGACCAGAGACCCTGAGACCCAGAGTCACTGAGACACTGAGACACAGAGACACAGGGACACTGAGACCATGAGAAACTGAGACCCTGATACCCAGAGACGCTGAGACATTGAGACCCAGAGACAAAGAGACCCTGAGAAACTGAAACACTGAGACCCAGAGACCCTGGGACACTGAGACAGTGAGACCCTGAGACAATGAGGCACTGAGACACTGTGACACTGAGACCCAGTTACCCAGAGACACAGAGGCTGTGAGATACAGAGACAGTGAGATCAAGAGACCCAGAGAACAAGACATCCAGAGACCCTGGGACCCTGAGACACTGAGACCCAGACACGCAGTGACCCAGAGACCCTGAGACACTGAGATCCTGAGACACTGAGACACTGAGACCCTGAGACACTGAGAGCTGAGATACTGAGTCCCTGAGATGCTGAGACCCGGAGACACTGAGAGCCTGAGACCCTGAGACACTGAGACACAGAGACACTGAAGCCCTGAGACCCGGGGACACTGAGACACTAAGACACTGAGACCCTGAGGCACTGGACCCTCAGACATTGAGATCCTGAAACGCTGAGACACTGAGACCCTGAGTGACAGAGACACTGAGACACTGAGACACTCATACACCGAGTCCCTGAGATACTGAGACTCTGAGAAACTGAGACACTGAGAGGCTGTGACACCGAGTCACTGAAATACTGAGACACACAGACCCAGAAACACAGAGGCCCTGTGACCATGAGGCCCTGAGAACCTGAGACCCAGAGACACTGATTCCCAGAGACCCTGAGACCCAGAGACCAAGAGACCCTGAGACCCTGAAACACTGAGACACTGAGACCCTGATACAATGAAACACTGAGACCGTGAGACATTGAGACACTGAGACACTGAGACCCTGTGACACTGAGTGCTGAGATACTGAGACCCTGAGTCCCTGAGACACTGAGAGCCTGAGACAGTGAGACAATATGACCATGAGACCCTGGGACACTGAGGCACTGCGACACTGAGACCCTGAGAAATTGAGACACCGAGACACTGAGACCCTGAGACACTGAGACCCTGAGACCCAGAGATCCTGAGAACTGGAGATCCTGAGACCCAGGGACCCTGAGACACTGAGACCCGGAGACACTGAAACCCTGAGACCCTTGGACACTGAGACACTGAGACCCTGAGGCACTGAGACCCTCAGACACTGAGAGCCTGTAACGCTGAGACACTGAGACCGAGTGACAGAGACACTGAGACACTCATACACCGAGTCCCTGAGATACTGAGACTCTGAGACACTGAGACACTGAGAAACTGAGACACAGTGACCCTGAGACCATGAGAAACTGAGACCCAGAGACCAAGAGACCCTGAGACCCTGAAACACTGAGACACTGACCCAGAGACCTTGAGACACTGCGACACTGAGATCCTGAAACAGTGAGACACTGAGCCCCGATTCACTGAGACACTGAAACCCAGAGACACTGAGACCCAGAGAACCAGAGATACTGAGTCACTGAGACCCTGAGACCCAGAGACCAAGACACCCTGAGACCCAAAGACCCAGAGACCCTGAGACACTGAGAGACTGAGAAGCTGAGACCCTGAGACACTGAGACCCTGGGACACTGAGACCCTGAGACACAGAGACCCAAAAACCCTGAGACACTGAGACACTGAGACACTGAGACACTGTGACCCTGAGACCCTGAGACACTGAGACACTGAGAGACGGAGAACCTGAGACCCTGAGAAAATGTGACCCTGAGACCCTGGGAAACTGAGACACTGAGACCTGAGACAATGAGGCACTGAGACCCTGAGACACTTGAAACTGTGACACTGAGACCCAGTTACCCAGAGACACAGAGGCTGTGAGATACAGAGAAAGTGAGATCAACAGACAAAGAGACCCAGAGAACCAGACATCAAGAGACCCTGAGACACTGAGACCCAGACACGCAGTGACCGAGAGACCCTGAGACACTGCGACACTGAGATCTTGAGACACTGAGACATGGAGACCCTGATACACTGAGACAATGAGACAATGAGACCCTGAGACCCTGAGACAGTGAGAGACTGAGACCCTGAGACACTGAGAGCTGAAACACTGAGTCCCTGAGATGCTGAAACCCTGAGACACTGAGAGCCTGAGACCCTGAGACACTGAGACACTGAGACCATGAGAAACTGTGACCCCGAGACCAAGAGAACCAGAGATACTGAGACCCAGAGACACTGAAACCCTGAGATCCTGGGACACTGAAACACTGAGACCCTGAGGCTCTGAGACACTGAGACACTGAGACACTCATGCACTGAGACCCCAAAACACTGAGACTCTGAGAAACTGAGACCCAGAGACACAGAGACCCTGAGACACAGAGAAAGTGAGACCCACAGACCAAGAGACCCAGGGAACCAGAGACCCAGAGTCCCTGAGAGCCATAGACCCAGAGACCCTGAGGCACTGAGACCCTGAGACACAGAGACCCTGAGACACAGAGACCCAGACACACAGTGACCCAGAGACCCTGAGAACCTGAGACACTGAGACACTAAGACACAGAGACCCTGAGACCCTGAGATACTGAGACACAGAGACCTTGAGACCCTGAGACCCTGAGAACCATAGACCCTGAGACCCTCTGACACTGAGACTCTGTGACACTGAGGCACTGAGACACTTAGATCCTGAGACATTGAGGCACTGCAACCCTGAAACCCTGAGACCCAGAAAACAGAGACCCTGAGACCCTGAGAAACTGAGACACTGAGGCACGGGACCCTGAGACCCTGAGACACTGAGACCTTGAGACACTGAGAGCTGAGACTCTGAGACGCTGATTCCCTGAGACACCGAGAGACTGAGTCACTGATACACAGAGATCCTGAGACCCTGAGAAAATGTGACCCAGAGACCCTGAGACCCTGGGACATTGAGACACTGAGACATGGAGACCCTGAGACACTGAGACTCTGAGACCCTGGGACATTGAGACACGGAGACACTGAGGCCCTGAGACAATGAGACACTCAGATCCTGAGACACTGAGACAATGTGACAGAGACACTGGGACCCTCAGACTCTGAGACACTGAGACCCTGAGACCCAGAGACCGTGAGACACAGAGACACAGAGACACTGAGACACTGAGACACTGTGACACTGAGACTCAGTTACCCAGAGACACAGAGACTCTGAGGTACAGAGACAGTGAGATGAAGAGACCAAGCGACCCAGAGAACCAGACATCCAGAGACCCAGAGACAATGAGACCAAGACACGCAGTGACCCAGAGATCCTGAGACTCTGAGACTCTTAGAAACTGAGACCCAGATACCCAGAGAAACAGAGACCCTGAGACAGTGAGACACTGAGACCCTGAGACCATGAGACACGGAGACACGGACACACTGAGGCCCTGAGACCCTGAGACACTGAGAGCTGAGACTCTGAGACGCTGATTCCCTGAGACACTGAGATACTGAGACACTGATACACAGAGATCCTGAGACCCTGAGAAAATGTGACCCAGAGACCCTGAGACCCTGAGACACTGGGACATTGAGACACTGAGACACGGAGACACTGAGACCCTGAGACACTGAGACCCTGAGACAATGAGACACTGAGATCCTGAGACACTGAGACAGTGTGACAGAGACACTGGGACCCTCAGACACTGAGACACTGAGAACCTGAGACACTGCAACCCTGAAACACTGAGACACAGGGACCCTGAGACCCTGAAATACTGAGACACTGAGACAGTGAGACACTGAGAGCTGAGACTCTGAGACGCTGATTCCCTGAGACACTGAGACACTGATAGACTGAGACGCTGAGACACTGAGACCCTGAGACCCTGAGACACTGATAGACAGAGACCCTGAGACCCTGAGAAAATGTGACCTATTGACTCCGAGACCCTGAGACACTGAGACCCTGGGACATTGAGACATTGAGACACGGAGACGCTGAGGGAGGGGTTCAGGTACTTGAGCAATTGGGGCTCATTCTGGGGAAGGTGGGACCTCTATAAGAGGGATGGTCTACACCTGAACCAGAGGGGAATCAATATCCTGGGGGGTAAATTTGCAAAAGCGATGCAGGAAGGTTTAAACTGATTCGGAGGGGGGGAGGGATAGTGAGGAAAGGGGGTGAAAGTGAGGGGGGCATAGTTGGGGAATGCAAGGCACGGCATAGTGGGGGTGGGGCGGAGCAGGGTTTGAAATGCGTGTACTTTAATGCGAGGAGTATTCGCAATAAAGTGGATGAACTTGCAGCGTGGATCAGTACCTGGGACTTTGATGTTGTGGCCATTTCTGAGACTTGGATAGAGCAGGGTCAGGAATGGATGTTGCAGGTTCCGGGGTACAAATGCTTTAGTTGGAGTAGAGAAGAAGGTAGAAGGGGGGGTGGGGTAGCATTGCTAGTCAAGGACTGTATCACAGTGTCGGAGAGAAAGTTTGATGAGGACTTGTCAGTTGAGGTAGTATGGGCGGAGATTAGAAATAGGAGAGGAGAGGTCACCCTGTTGGGAGTCTTTTATAGACCTCCTAAAAGTTCTAGAGAGGTTGAGGAAAGGATTGCGGAGACAATCCTGGTTAGGAGTGAAAGTAATAGGGTAATTGTTATGGGGGACTTTAACTTTACGAATATTGATTGGAGTTGCTATAGTTCTAGCTCGCTAGAGGGGTCAGTGTTTGTACAAAGCGTGCAGGAAGGTTTTTTGTCTCAGTATGTAGATAGGCCAACTAGAGGTGAGGCTATATTGGATTTGGTGCTGGGAAATGAGCCAGACCAGGTGCTAGACTTGGAAGTTGGTGTGCATTTTGGTGATAGTGACCACAATTCGGTTACGTTCACCTTAGTGATGGGAAGAGATAGGCATGAACCTCGGGTCAGCAATTTTAGCTGGGGTAAGGGCGATTATGAGGCTATCAGGAGTGAATTAGGAAGCATGGATTGGATTAGGGGATTACAGGGACTGGGAACGTCTGAAATGTGGAGTTTTTTCAAGGAGCAGCTACTGCGAGTCCTTGATAGGTATGTCCCTGTCAGGCATGGTGGATTTGGTAGATCTAGGGAACCGTGGTGCACTAAAAGAGTTGAGTCGATGGTTAAAAAGAAAAAGGAGGCTTATGTTCGGATGAGATTGGAGGGCTCAGATAGTGCACTAGAAAGCTTTAGATTGGCTAGGAGGGAGTTGAAGAGTGAGTTGAGAAGGGCTAAAAGAGGACATGAGAAGACTTTGGCTGATAGGATTAAGGAGAATCCTAAGGCGTTCTATAGGTATGTCAAGAACAGAAGGTTGGTCAGGGCAAGATTAGGGCCAGTTACAGACAGCAGGGGGAAGTTGTGTGTGGAACCGGAGGAGATTGGAGAAGTATTGAACCAATATTTCTCTTCGGTGTTCACGCAGGGGGACATGAATATAGCTGAGGAGGACATTGGGTTGCAGGGGTGTAAAATAGACAGTATTACGGTTGATAAAGAGGATGTGCTGGAAATTCTTGAGGGGCTGAAAATAGATAAGTCCCCTGGTCCGGATGGGATCTACCCTAGGATTCTCTGGGAGGCTAGAGAGGTGATTGCAGAGCCTCTGGCTCAGATCTTCAGGTCGTCATTGGTCTCTGGTGTAGTCCCGGAGGATTGGAGGATAGCGAATGTTGTCCCATTGTTTAAGAAGGGGAACAGAGACTTTGCCGGGAATTATAGACCGGTGAGTCTTACTTCTGTTGTGGGCAAGGTTTTAGAAAAAATTATTAGGGATAGGATTTATAGTTATTTGGAGTGTAATGAATTGATTAGAAATAGTCAGCATGGTTTTGTAGCGGGTAGGTCGTGCCTTACTAACCTTATTGAGTTTTTTGAGAAGGTGACCAAAGAGGTGGATGGGGGTAAGGCAGTTGACGTGGTATACATGGATTTTAGTAAGGCGTTCGATAAGGTTCACCATGGTAGGCTTCTGCAGAAAATGCAGATGTATGGGATTGTGGGTAATCTAGGAAGTTGGATCAGGAATTGGCTATCAGATAGGAGACAGAGGGTGGTGGTGGATGGTAAATATTCATCATGGAGTACAGTTACGAGTGGTGTGCCTCAGGGATCTGTTTTGGGGCCACTGTTGTTTGTAATTTTTATTAATGATCTGGATGAGGATATAGTTGGGTGGATTAGTAAATTTGCTGATGACACCAAAATTGGAGGTGTGGTAGATTGTGAGGAAGGGTGTCATAGTCTGCAGGGAGACTTAGATAGGTTGCAGAGCTGGGCCGAGAGGTGGCGGATGGAATTTAATGCGGAGAAGTGTGAGGTAATTCACTTTGGTAGGAGCAACAGATGTGTCGAGTATAGGGCTAACGGGAGGACTTTGAATAGTGTGGATGAACAGAGGGATCTAGGTGTGTGTGTACATAGATCCCTGAAAGTTGGGAATCAAGTAGATAAGGTTGTTAAGAAGGCGTACGGTGTCTTGGCGTTTATTGGTAGGGGGATTGAATTTAGGAGTCGCAGTGTAATGTTGCAACTGTACACTACTCTAGTGCGGCCGCACTTGGAGTACTGTGTGCAGTTCTGGTCCCCGCATTACAAGAAGGATGTGGAGGCGTTGGAGAGGGTG
Organism: Carcharhinus amblyrhynchos; assembly: GCF_965287045.1. Taxonomy (NCBI): domain Eukaryota; kingdom Metazoa; phylum Chordata; class Chondrichthyes; order Carcharhiniformes; family Carcharhinidae; genus Carcharhinus; species Carcharhinus amblyrhynchos. The sequence continues at coordinate 382,754 of NW_027649831.1, read as the reverse complement.
CAGAGGAGGTTTACTAGGATGGTGCCTGGTATGGTGGGGAGGTCCTATGAGGAGAGACTGAGGGATTTAGGGTTGTTTTCGTTGGAAAGAAGGCGGCTAAGAGGGGATCTTATTGAAACATATAAGATGATTAGAGGTTTAGATAGGGTGGATAGTGATAGCCTTTTTCCTCGGATGGAGAAAGCTAGCACGAGGGGGCATGGCTTTAAATTAAGGGGGGGTAGCTACAGGACGGATGTCAGGGGTAGGTTCTTTACCCAGCGGGTGGTGAAGGATTGGAATGCCCTGCCTGCTGCAGTTGTAAATGCGTCTAGTTTGGGGGCGTTTAAGAGATCTCTGGATAGGTTTATGGACGAAAAGGGATTGGTATAGGCTAGTGGGTCATTGTTTTTGTAACTGGTCGGCGCAACATCGTGGGCCGAAGGGCCTGTTCTGCGCTGTAATGTTCTATGTTCTATGTTCTATGTTCAATGTGACACTGAGATCCTGAGACACTGAGACACTGAGACCCTGAGACACAGAGACCCAGAGACCCTGAGACACAGAGAGACTGAGAGACTGAGAGACTGAGAGACTGAGATCCTGAGACACTGAGACGCAGAGACCCTGAGACCCTGAGACCCTGTGAAAATGTGACCCAGAGACCCTGAGGCACTGAGACCCTGAGACACTGAGACCCAGATACCCAGAGACACAGAGACTCTGAGATACAGAGACAGTGAGATGAAGAGACCAAGCAACCCAGAGAACCAGACATCCAGAGACCCTGAGACACTGAGACCCAGACACGCAGTGACCCAGAGATCCTGAGACCCTGAGACTCTGAGAAACTGAGACCCTGAGACATAGAGACCAAGAGACCCTGAGAAACTGAGACCCAGAGAAACAGAACTCTGAGACCCTGAGACAGTGAGACACTGAGACCCTGAGACACAGACACACTGAGGTCCTGAGTCACTGGGACCCTGAGATACTGAGACACTGAGATCCTGAGACACTGAGACACAGAGACCCTCAGAAACTGAGACACTGAGACACTGAGACCCTGAGACACTGAGACCCTGAGACACAGAGACACTCAGAAACAGAGGCACTGATGCCCTGAGCCCCTAAGCCCCTGAGACACTGCAAAACTGAGACCCTGAGACCCTGAGATGCAGAGACCCTGAGAAAATGAGACACTGAGAACCTGAGACAATGACACACTGAGACGCTGAGACCCTGGGACCCAGGGAACCAGAGACCTGGAGACACTGAGACCCTGAGACACTGAGACCCTGAGATACTGTGACACTGAGGCACAGAGACCAGAGACATTGAGACCCAGAAACCCTGAGACCCAAAGACACTGAGAACCAATGACCCAGAAACCCTGAGACACAGAGACCAGAGACCCTGAGAGAATGAGACCCTGAGACACTGAGACATTGAGACCCTGAGAAACTGAAACACTGAGACCCAGAGACCCTGAGATCCTGAGTCACTGAGACACTGAGACACAGAGACCCTGAGACCCTGAGTCACTGAGACACTGAGACACAGAGACTCTGAGGAACTGAGACCCAGATACCCCGAGACACTGAGACCCAGAGACAAAGAAACCCTGAGAAACTGAGACACTGAGACCCAGAGACACAGAGACCCAGAGACCCTGAGAAACAGAGACCCAGAGACCCAGAGACTCTGAGGCAGTGAGACTCTGAGAACCAGAGACCCGGAGACCCTGAGACCCTGAGACCCTGAGATACAGAAACCCTGAGACCCAGAGACACTGAAACCCTGAGACCCAGAGACACTGAGAAAATGAGACACTGAGAACCTAAGACAATGACACACTGAGACACCCTGAGACCCAGAGACCAGAGACCCAGAAACTCTGAGGCACTGACACCATGTGACCCTGAGACACTGAGAGACTGAGACACTGAGACACAGAGACCCAGAGATCCAGAGACCCAGAGACTCTGAGACCCAGGCACCCAGAGACCCTGTGACACTGAGACACTGAGACCCTGAGACACTGAGACACTGACACACTGAGACCCAGAAACCCTGAGAACGAGAGATCCAGAGTCCCTGAGACCCTGAGGCTCTGAAACCCTGTGACCCTGAGAGACTGGGACACAGAGACCCAGAGACGCAGTGACCCAGGATCCCTGAGAACCTGCGACCCTGAGACCCAGACACACAGAGATCCTGAGACCCTGAAAAACTAAGACCCAGAGACCCTGAGAAGCAGAGACCCTGAGACCAAGGGAACTTCAGACCCTGAGACACTGAGACCCAGCGACACTGAGACACTGAGACACTGAGACACTGAAACCCTGAGACACGGAGACACTGAGATCCTGAGACATTGAGACACTGCAACCCTGAAACCCTGAGAGCCTGAGACCCAGGGACCCAGAGACCGTGAGAAAATGAGACCCTGAGACACTGAGACCCAAAGAGCCTGAGACACTGAGCCACTAAGACACTGAGACCCTGAAACACAGAAACACTGAGACACTGAGAAACTGAGACACTGAGGCACAGAGACCCTGAGACCCAGAGACCCTGAAACACTGAGACACTGAGAAGCTGAGACACTGAGACCCTGAGACCCTGAGACACTGAGACCCTGAGGCACAGAGACCCAGAGACCCAGACACACAGTGACCCAGAGACTCTGAGAACCTGAGACACTGAGACACAGAGACCCTGAGACCCTGAAAAGCAGAGAGTCTGAGACAAAGAGAACCTGACAGCCTGAGACCCTGAGAGACTGAGACACTGAGACCCTGAGACAATGAGACATTGAGACATTGCAACCCTGACACCCTGAGAACCAGAGACCAAGTGACCCTGAGACCCTGAGACACTGAGACACTTAGACCCAGAGACCCTGAAACACTGAGACCCTGAGACACTGAGACCCTGAGACAGTGAGACCCTGAGACACTGAGACCCTGAGACCCAGAGACCCAGTGGCCCTGAGACCCTGAGACACTGAGACACTTCGACCCTGAGACCCAGAGACACTGAGACACAGAGAGACTGAGACCCTGTGACACTGCTACACAGAGACCCTGAGACACTGAGACACTGAGACACAGAGACCCTGAGACACTGAGACACTGAGACACTGAGACACTGAGATCCTGAGACCCAGAGACACTGAGACACTGAGACACAGAGACCCTGAGACACTGAGACACTGAGATCCTGAGACCCAGAGACACTGAGACACTGAGACCCTGAGACACTGAGATCCTGAGACCCTGGGACCCTGAGACCCTGAGACATGGAGACACTGAGGCCCTGAGACACTGAGACCCTGAGACACTGAGATCCTGAGACACTGAGACCCTGAGACACTGAGACCTTGAGGCACAGAGCCTCAGAGACCCAGAGACCCCCAGGCACTGAGACACTGAGACACTAAGACCCTGAGACACTGAGGCACAGAGACACAGAGGCCCTGAGCTCCTGAGACACTGAAACTCTGAGTCCATGAGATTCTGAAACACTGAGAAACTGAGACCCTGAGACACTGCGACAATGTGACCATGAGACCCTGAGACACTCAGACACTGAGACCCTGAGACCCATAAACCCTCAGGCACTGAGACACTGAGACCCTGAGACACAGAGACACAGGGACATTGAGACACTGAGACCCTGGGACCCAGGGAACCAGAGACCCTGAGACACTGAGACCCTGAGACACTGAGACCCTGAGACACTGAGAGACTGTGACCATGAGACCCTGAGACCCAGAGACACTGAGACGCTGAGGGACTGAGACCCTGAGACTCTGAGACACTGATACACTGAGATCCAGAAACCCTAGAACGAGAGATCCAGAGACCCTGAGACCCTGAGACACTAAGACCCTGTGACCCTGAGGCACTGAGACACTGAGTCACAGAGACCCTGAGACCCTGTAACACTGAGACACTGAGAAGCTGTGAACCTGAGACACTGAGGCACAGATACCTGAGACCCAGAGACGCAGAGACATAGAGACCCTAAGACCCAGAGACACAGAGACCCAGAGAGCCTGAGAACCTGAGACACTGAGACACTGAGACCCTGAGACACAGAGACACTGAGACCCTGAAACCCTGAGACCCGGAGACCCAGAGACACTGAGACTCTCAGACCCTGAGACAATGAGACACTGGGACCCTGAGACCCAGAGTCCCTGAGACCCTGAAACACTGAGAATGTGGGACACTGACACTGAGACCCTGATACACTGAAACACTGAGACCATGAGACACTGAGACAGTGAGACACCCAGCCTCTGAGACACTGAGTGTTGAGAAACTGAGACCCTGAGGCACTGAGACCCTGAGACCCTGAGAAATTGAGACACTGAGACACTGAGACCCTGAGACACTGAGACCCTGAGAAACAGAGACTCTGAGACACTGAGACCCAGAGACCCTGAGAACTAGAGATCCTGAGACCCAGAGAACCTGAGACACTGAGACACTGAGACCCTGAGAAACTGAGACTCTGAGACACTGAGACCCAGAGTCCCAGAGACCCTAAGAAATAGAGATCCTGAGAGCCAGAGAACCTGACACCCTGAGACACTGAGACCCTGAGACACTGAAACACTGAGACACTGAGACACTGAAACACTGAAACACTGAGAGGCTGAGGCCCTGAGACCCTGAGACACTGAGGCACAGAGACCCTGAGACCCAGAGACGCAGAGACCCAGAGACACATAGACCCTGAGACCCAGATACCCAGATAGCCTGAGACCCTGAGACACAGGGACCCTGAGACACTGAGACCTGGAGACACTGAAATCCTGACACGCTGGGACACTGAGAGCCTGTGAGACTGATATACTGAGGCACTCAGACACTGAGTCCCTGAGATACTGAGGCTCTGAGACCCTGAGACACTGAGAAACTGAGACACAGTGACCCTGAGAAACTGAGACCCAGAGACCAAGTGACCCTGAGACCCTGAAACACTGAGACACTGAGACCCTTATACACTGAGACCCAGAGATGCTGAGATACTGAGTCTCTGAGACCCTGAGAAACTGAAACCCAGAGACCCTGAGACACACTGAGACCCAAAGACCCAGAGACCCTGAGACACTGAGACACTGAGAAGCTGAGACCCGGAGACACTGCGACACTGAGATCCTGAGAAACTGAAACATTGAGACCCTGATACACTGAGAAAGTGAGACCCTGAGGCAGTGAGAGACTGAGACCCTGAAACACTGAGAGCTGAGACACTGAATCCCTGAGTCACTGAGATGTTGAGACTCAGAGACCCAGGGGCACTGAGACCCTGCGACACAGAGACCCAGAGGCCCTGAGACACAGAGACCCAGAGGCCCCATGACCCTGAGACACTGAGACATTGAGACTCAGAGACGCAGAGATCCAGAGGCCCTGAGACACTGAGACACTGAGACCCTGCGACGCAGAGGCCATGACACCCTGAGACACAGAGACCCAGAGGCCCTGAGACCCTGAGACACTGAGACATTGAGACCCTGAGACCCCGAGGTCCTGAGACCCTGAGACACAGAGACCCAGAAGCCCTGAGACCCTGAGACACAGAGACACTCAGGCATTGAGACCCAGAGACCCAGAGGCCTTGAGACCCTGAGACACTGAGACATTGAGACCCTGAAACCCAGAGGCCCTGAGACCCTGAGACACTGAGACATTGAGACCCTGAGACCCTGAGACTCAGAGACCCAGAGACCAAGATGTCCTGAGACACTGAGACACTGAGACCCAGAGGCCCTAGGACCCTGAGACCCTGAGACACTGAGACATTGAAACTCAGAGACCCAGAGGACGAGAGACACTGAGACACTGATACACAGAGGCCCTGAGACACTGAGGCATTGAGACTCAGAGACCCAAAGACCGAGGGGCCCTGAGACACTGCGACGCAGAGACCCAGAGGCCCTGAGACCCTGAGACACTGAGCTCATGAGACCCAGAGGTCCTGAGACCCTGAGACACAGAGACCCAGAGGCCCTGAGACCCTGAGACACTGAGACCCAGAGGCCCTGAGACCCTGAAACACTGAGACCATGAGACCCAGAGGCCCTGAGACCATGAGACACTAAGACCCTGAGACCCTGAGATCCACAGGCCCTGAGGCCCTGAGTCCCTGAGACCGTGAGACCCAGAGGCCCTGAGACCCTGAGAACCTGAGACACTGAGACATTGAGACACAGAGACCCAGAGACCCTGAGGCCCTGAGACCCTGAGAGACTGAGACACTGAGACTCAGAGACCCAGAGACCCAGAGGCCCTGAGACACTGAGACCCTGAGACACTGAGACACTGAGGCTCATAGACCAAGAGGCCATGAGACACTGAGACCTAGAGACCCAGAGGACCTGAGACCCTGAGGCACAGAGACCCAGAGACCCGGAGACCCTGAAACACTGAGACCCTGAGACCCAGAGGACCTGAGACACTGAGACAGTGAGACATTGAGGCATTGAGACTCAGACACCCAGAGACGCAATGGCCCTGAGACCCTGAGACACTGAGACGCAGAGACCCAGAGGCCCTGAGACCGTGAGACACTGAGACACAGAGGCCCTGAGACACTGAGACCCTGAGACCCAGAGGTCCTGAGACCCTGAGACACAGAGACCCAGAGGCCCTGGGACCCTGAGACACTGAGACAGAGACCCAGAGGCCCTGAGACCCAAAGACCCAGAGGCCCTGAGACCCTGAGACACTGACATACTGAGACATTGAGACTCAGAGACCCAGAGACCCAAAGGCCCTGGGACCCTGAGACCCTGAGACCCTGATACTCTGAGACATTGAGACTCAGAGACCCAGAGACCCAGAGGACGAGAGACACTGAGACACTGATACACAGAGGCCCTGAGACACTGAGACAGTGAGACCCTGAGACACTGAGGCTCAGTGACCCAGAGGCCATGAGACCCTGAGACCCAGAGACCCAGAGGACCTGAGACCCTGAGACACAGAGACCCAGAGACTCTGAGACCCTGAGACACTGAGACCCAGAGGACCTGAGACACTGAGACCCTGAGACCCAGAGGACCTGAGACACTAAGACACTGAGACCCAGCGGCCCTGAGACTGTGAGACACAGAGACACTGAGACCCAGAGACCCAGAGGCCCTGAGACCCAGAGACAATGAGACCCTGAGACACTGAGGTCCTGAGACCCTGAGACACAGAGACCCAGAAGTCCTGAGACATTGATACCCTGAGACACTGAGACATTGAGACTCAGAGACCCAGAGATCCAGAGGTCCTGAGACCCTGAGACACTGAGACACAGAGACCCAGAGGCCCTGAGAACCTGAGACCCTGAGACCCTGAGACACTGAGACACTAAGAGATTGAGACTCAGAGACCCTGAGGCCCCGAGACCCTGAGACCCAGAGACCAAGAGGCCCTGTGTCCCTGAGACACTGAGACCCAGAGGCCCTGAGAACCTGAGACACTGAGACACTGAGACCGAGTGGCCCTGAGACCATGAGACACTGAGACCCAGAGACCCTGTGACCCAGAGGCCCTGAGATCCTGAGACACAGAGACCCAGAGGCCGTGAGACCCTGGGACTCTGAGACACTGAGACCCTAAGACCCTGTGGCACGGAGACACTGAGACATTGAGACACAGAGACCCTGAGAACCCGAGACACTGAGACATTGAGACTCAGAGACCCAGAGACCCAGAGGCCCTGAGACCCTAAGACCCTGAGGCACGGAGACACTGAGACATTGAGACACAGAGATCCTGAGACACAGAGACCCAGAGGCCCTGAGACCCTAAGACCCTGAGGCACGGAGACACTGAGACATTGAGACACAGAGACCCTGAGACACAGAGACCCAGAGGCCCTGAGACCCTAAGACCCTGAGGCAAGGACACACTGAGACATTGAGACAGAGCCCCAGAGACACAGCAGCCCTGAGACCCGGAGGCACAGAGAACCAGAGGTCCTGAGACCTTAAGACCCTGAGACACTGAGACATTGAGACTCAGAGTCCCAGAGACCCAGAGGCCCTGAGACCCTGAGACCCTGAGACATTGAGACTCAGAGTCACAGAGACCCAGAGGCCCTGACACTGAGTCCCTGAGACACAGAGACCCAGCGGGCCTGAGACACTGAGACACTGAGGCCCAGAGGCCCTGAGACCCTGAGACACTGAGACCCTGAGACCCAGAGGACCTGAGACCATGAGACAGTGAGACCCTGAGACCCTGTGACCCAGAGGCCCTGAGACACTGAGACCCTGAGACCCAGAGGACCTGAGATCCTGAGACACAGAGACCCAGAGGCCCTGAGACCCTGAGACCCGAGACACTGAGACTCAGAGACCCACAGGCCCTGAGACCCTGAGACACTGAGACACTGAGGCATTGAGACTCAGAGACCCAGAGGCCCTGAGACCCTGAGACACAGAGACCCAGAGGCCCTGAGACCATGAGACACTGAGACCCAAAGACCCAGAGGGCCTGAGACCCTGAGACCCAGAGACCCTGAGACCCTGAGTCACTGAGACCCTGAGACCCAGAGGACCTGAGATCCTGAGACACTGAGACACAGAGACCCAGAGACCCTGAGACCCTGAGACTTTGAGACCCAGCGGCCCAGAGGCCTGAGACACAGAGACACTGAGACATTGAGACCCAGAAACCCAGAGGCCCTGAGACACTGAGACCCAGAGGCCCTGAGACCCTGAGACACTGAGACTCAGAGACCCAGAGGCCCAGAGGCCCTGGGACACTGAGACCCTGAAACACTGAGACATTGAGACTCAGTGACCCAGAGACCCAGAGGACGAGAGACACTGAGAAACTGATACACAGAGGCCCTGAGACACTGAGACATTGAGACTCAGAGTCCCAGAGACCCAGAGGCCCTGAGACACTGAGACGCAGAGACACTGAGACATTGAGACACAGAGGCCCTGAGACACTAAGGCCCTGAGACCCTGAGACACTGAGACCCAGAGGCCCTGAGACCCTGAGACACTGAGACCCTGAGACCCAGAGGCCCTGTGACCATGAGACACTAAGACCCTGAGACCCAGAGGACCTGAGACCCTGAGAACCTGAGACACTGAGACATTGAGACTCAGAGACCCAGAGACCCTGAGGCCCTGAGACCCTGAGACACTGAGACACTGAGACTCAGAGACCCAGAGACACAGAGGCTCAAAGACACTGAGACACTGAGACCCTGAGACAATGAGACATTGAGATTCAGAGACCCAGAGGCCCTGAGATTCTGAGACACAGAGACCCAGAGGCCCTGAGACCATGAGAAACTGAGACCCAGAGACCAAGAACCTGAGACCCTGAGACACAGAGACCCAGAGACCCTGAGGCCCTGAGACCCTGAGAACCTGAGACACTGACACCCTGAGACCCAGAGGACCTGAGACACTGAGACACAGAGACCCAGCGGCACTGAGACCGTGAGACACTGAGACACTGAGACATTGAGACATTGAGACTCAGAGACCCAGAGACGCAATGGCCATGAGACTCAGAGACACTGAGACTCAGAGACCCAGTGGCCCTGAGGCCGTGAGACACTGAGACATTGAGACCCAGAGACCCAGAGGCCCTGAGACCCTGAGACACTGAGACATAGAGACCCAGTGGCCCTGAGACCATAAGACCCTGAGGCACGGAGACACTGAGACATTGAGACACAGAGACCCAGAGGTCCTGAGACCCTGAGACTCAGTGACACAGCGGCCCTGAGACCCTGAGACCCAGAGACCCACAGGCCCTGAGACCCTGAGACACAGAGGACCTGAGATCCTGAGAAACAGAGACCCAGAGGCCCTGAAACCCAGGGACACTGAGACCCTGAGACCGAGAGGCCCTGAGACCATGAGACACTGAGACCCAGAGACCCAGAGGACCTGAGATCCTGAGACACAGAGACCCAGAGGCCCTGAGACCCTGAGAAACTGAAACCCTGAGACCGAGAGGCCCTGACACCCTGAGACACAGAGACCCAGAGGCCCTGAGACCCTGAGACACTGAGACATTGAGACCCAGAGGCCCAGAGGCCCTGAGACACTGAGACCCAGAGACCCTGAGACACTGAGACATTGAGAGTCAAGACACAGAGACCCAGTGGCCCGAAGACCCTGAGACCCTGAGACCCTGTGATACTGAGACCCTGAGACCCAGATCCCCTGAGACCCTGAGACCCTGAGACACTGAGACACAGAGATCCAGAAGCCCTGACACACTGAGACACTGAGACCCTGAGACACTGAGACACAGAGATCCAGAAGCCCTGACACACTGAGACACTGAGACCCTGAGACACTGAGACATTGAGACTCAGAAACCCAGAGACACAGAGACCAGAGACCCTGAGACCCTGTGACTCTGAGACACTGAGACTCAGAGACCCAGTGACCCAGTGGTCCTGAGACACTGAGACACAGACACCCAGAGGCCTTGAGACACAGAGACCCAGACCCTGAGACCGTGAGACACTGAGGCACTGAGACATTGAAACCCAGAGACCCAGAGGCCCTGAGACCCTGGGACCCTGAGGCACTGAGACACTGAGACATTGAGACTCAGAGACCCAGAGGCCAAGAGACGCTGAGAACCTGAGACAAAGAGACCCAAAGGCCCTGAGACCGTGAGACACTGAGAAACTGAGAAACAGATGCCTTGAGACCCTGAGACACAGAGACCCAGAGGCCCCGAGACCCTGAGACACTGAGACAATGAGACTCAAAGACCCAGAGATCCAGAGGCCCTGAAACACTGAGACCCTGAGACACTGAGACCCTGAGACCCAGAGGCCCTGAGACGCAGAGAACCAGAGGCCCTGGGACCCTGAGACACAGAGAACCAGAGGCCCTGAGACCATGAGACCCTGAGACCAAGAGGCCTTGCGACCCTGAGACACTGAGGCCCAGAGGGCCTGAGTCCCTGTGACACTGAGACCCAGAGGCCCTGAGACCTTGAAGCACTGAGACCCTGAGACCCAGGCGCCCTGAGACCCTGAGACACAGAGACCCAGAGGCCCTGAGACCCTGAGACACTAAGACCCTGAGACCCAGAGGTCCTGAGATCCTGAGGCACAGAGACCCAGAGGCCCTGAGACCCTGAGACCCTGAGACCCTGAGACCCAGAGATCCTGAGACACAGAGACCCAAAGACCCTGAGACCCTGAGACACTGAGACCCAGAGACCCTGAGACACTGAGACCCTGAGACCCAGAGGCCCTGAGACAATGAGACACTGAGACCCAGAGACCCAGAGGCCCTGAGACCCTGAGACACTGAGACCCTGAGACCCAGAGGACCTGAGACCATGAGACAGTGACACCCTGAGACCCTGTGACCCAGAGGCCCTGAGACACTGAGACCATGAGACCCTGAGACCCGAGACACTGAGACCCAGAGACCCTGAGACCTGAGACACTGAGACCCTGAGACCCAGAGGCCCTGAGACAATGAGACACTAAGACCCTGAGACTCTGAGACCCAGAGACCCAGAGGCCCTGAGACACTGAGACACTGAGACCCAGAGGACCTGAGACCATAAGACAGTGAGACCCTGTGACCCTGAGACCCAGAGGACCTGAGATCCTGAGACACTGAGACTCTGAGACACTGAGACCATGAGTCCCTGAGACCCGAGACACTGAGACATTGAGACTCAGAGACCCACAGGCCCTGAGACCCTGAGACACTGAGACATTGAGACTCAGAGACTCAGAGGCCCTAAGACCCTGAGACACAGAGACCCAGAGGCCCTGAGACCATGAGACACTGAGACCCAGAGGACCTGAGACCCTGTGACACAGAGACCCAGAGACCCTGAGTCACTGAGACCCTGAGACCCAGAGGCCCTGAGAACCTGAGACACTGAGACCCTGAGACCCAGAGGACCTGAGATCCTGAGACACAGAGACCCAGCGGCCCAGAGGCCTGAGACACAGAGACACTGAGACATTGAGACCCAGAGACCCAGAGGCTCTGAGACACTGAGACCCAGAGGCCCTGAGACCCTGAGACACTGAGACACTGAGACTCAGAGACCCAGAAGTCCTGAGACCCTGAGACACTGAGACACAGAGACCCAGATGCCCTGAGACCCTGAGACACTGACATGCTGAGACATTGAGACTCAGAGACCCAGAGGCCCAGAGACGCTGAGAACCTGAGACAAAGAGACCCAGAGACCCTGAGGCCGTGAGAGACAGAGAAACTGAGACCCAGAGGCCCTGAGACCCTGAGACACAGAGACCCAGAGGTCCTGAGACCCTGAGACCCAGAGACACAGCGGCCCTGAGACCCTGAGACCCTGAGACACTGAGACCCAGAGGCCCTGAGACCCAGAGGCCCTGAGGCCCTGAGACCCTGAGACCCTGAGACCCAGATGACATGAGATCCTGGGACACAGAGACGCAGAGGCCCTGAGACCCTGAGACACTGAGACCCAGAGACCCAAAGGCCCTGAGACACTGAGACCCTGAGACCGAGAGGCCCTGAGACCCTGAGACACAGAGACCCAGAGGCCCTGAAACCATGAGACACTGAGACCCAGAGACCCAGAGGACCTGAGACCCTGAGACACAGAGACGCAGAGGCCTTGAGACCCTGCGAACCTGAGACACTGAGACCCTGAGACTCAGAGGACCTGAGACCCTGAGACACTCAGACACTGAGACACTGATACATTGAGACCCAGAGGACCTGAGACCCTGAGACACTGAGACATTGAGACCCAGAGGCCCAGAGGCCCTGAGACACTGAGACCCCAAGACACTGAGACATTGAGAGTCGGAGACACAGAGACCCAGTGGCCCTAAGACCCTGAGACCCTGAGACGCAGAGATCCTGAGGCCCTGAGACCGTGAGACCCTGAGACCCAGAGTCCCTGAGACCCTGAGACCCTGAGACCCTGTGTCACTGAGACCCTGAGACACAGAGACCCAGATCCCCTGAGACCCTGAGACACTGAGACACAGAGTCCCAGAGGCCCTGAGACACTGAGACACTGAGACCCTGAGACACTGAGACATTGAGACTCAGAAACCCAGAGACCCAGAGGCCCTGCGACACTGAGACACTGAGACATTGAGACTCAGAGTCCCAGAGACCCAGAGGCCCTGAGACACTGAGACACAGAGACACTGAGACCCTGAGACCCAGAGGCCCTGAGACACCGAGGCCCTGAGATCCTGAGACACTGAGGCCCAGAGGCCCTGAGACCCTGAGACACTGAGACCCTGAGACCCAGAGGCCCTGAGACCATGAGACACTTAGACCCTGAGACCCAGAGGCCCTGAGACCCTGAGAACCTGAGACACTGAGACATTGAGACTCAGAGACCCAGAGACCCTGAGGCCCTGAGACCCTGAGACACTGAGACTCAGAGACCCAGAAACACAGAGGCTCTGAGACACTGAGACAGTGAGACCCTGAGACACTGAGACATTGAGATTCAGAGACCCAGAGACCCAGAGGCCCTGCGACACTGAGACACTGAGACATTGAGCCGAAGAGACCCAGAGGCCCTGAGACCCCGAGACCCTGAGACACTGAGACCAGAGACCCTGAGACCCTGTGACACTGAGACCCTGAGTCACTGAGACCCAGAGGCCCGGAGACACAGAGACACAGTGGCCCTGAGACCCTGAGACACTGAGACACTGAGACATTGAGACCCAAAGATACAGAGACCCAGAGGCCCTGAGACCCTGAGACACTGAGACCCAGACCCTGAGACCATGAGACACTGAGACACTGAGACATTGAGACCCAGAGGCCCTGAGACCCTGGGACCCTGAGGCACTGAGACACTGAGACATTGAGACTCAGAGACCCAGAGGCCCAGAGATGCTGAGAACCTGAGACAAAGAGACCCAGAGGCCGTGAGACACTGAGACACTGAGAAACAGAGGCCCTGAGACCCTGAGACACAGAGACCCAGAGGCCCCGAGACCCTGAGACACTGAGACATTGAGACTCAGAGATACTGAGACCCAGAGGCACTGAGACGCAGAGAACCAGAGGCCCTGAGACCATGAGACCCTGAGACCCAGAGGCCCTGAGACCCTGAGACACTGAGACCCTGAGACCCAGAGGTCCTGAGACCCTGAGACACAGAGACCCAGAGGCCCTGAGACCCTGAGACACTGAGACTCGGAGACCCAGAGACCCAGAGACCAAGATGTCCTGAGACCCTGAGACACAGAGGCCCTGAGACACTGAGACTCAGAGACCCAGAGGCCCTGAGACCCTGAGACACTGAGACTCAGAGACCCAGAGACCCATAAGTCCTGAGACCCTGAGACACTGACATACTGAGACATTGAGACTCAGAGACCCAGAGGCTCTGGGACCCTGAGACCCAGAGACACTGAGACATAGAGACCCAGTGGCCCTGAGACCCTAAGACCCTGAGGCACGGAGACACTGAGACATTGAGACACAGAGACGCAGAGGTCCTGAGACACTGAGACCCAGAGGACCTGACATCCTGAGACCATGAGACCCAGAGGCCCTGAGACCCTGAGACACTGTGATACTGAGGCACTGAGACCCTGAGACCCAGAGACCCTGAGACATTGAGACACAGAGACCCAGAAGCCCTGAGACACTGAGACCCTGAGACACTGAGACATTGAGACTCAGAAACCCAGAGACCCAGAGGCCCTGCGACACTGAGACACTGAGACATTGAGACTCAGAGTCCCAGAGACCCAGAGGCCCTGCGACACTGAGACACTGAGACATTGAGCCGAAGAGACCCAGAGGCCCTGAGACCCCGAGACCCTGAGACACTGAGACCAGAGACCCTGAGACCCTGTGACACTGAGACCCTGAGCCACTGAGACCCGGAGACACTGAGACACTGAGACACAGAGACACAGAGGCCCTGAGACACTGAGACATTGAGACCCAAAGATACAGAGACCCAGATGCCCTGAGACCCTGAGACACTGAGACCCAGACCCTGAGACCATGAGACACTGAGACACTGAGACATTGAGACCCAGAGGCCCTGAGACCCTGGGACCCTGAGGCACTGAGACACTGAGACATTGAGACTCAGAGACCCAGAGGCCCAGAGACGCTGAGAACCTGAGACAAAGAGACCCAGAGGCCGTGAGACACTGAGACACTGAGAAACAGAGGCCCTGAGACCCTGAGACACAGAGACCCAGAGGCTCCGAGACCCTGAGACACTGAGACATTGAGACTCAGAGATCCTGAGACCCAGAGGCACTGAGACGCAGAGAACCAGAGGCCCTGAGACCCTGAGACCCTGAGACCCAGAGGCCCTGAGACCCTGAGACACTGAGACCCTGAGACCCAGAGGTACTGAGACCCTGAGACACAGAGACCCAGAGGCCCTGAGACCCTGAGACACTGAGACATTGAGACCCAGAGACCCAGAGACCAAGATGTCCTGAGACCCTGAGACACTGAGACTCAGAGACCCAGAGGCCCTGAGACCCTGAGACACTGAGACTCAGAGACCCAGAGACCCATAAGTCCTGAGACCCTGAGACACTGACATACTGAGACATTGAGACTCAGAGACCCAGAGACCCAGAGGCTCTGGGAGCCTGAGACCCTGAGACACTGAGACATTGAGACTCAGAGACCCAGAGACCCAGAGGACGAGACACACTGAGACACTCCTACACAGAGGCCCTGAGACACTGAGACACTGAGACATTGATACTCAGAGTCCCAGAGACCCAGAGGCCCTGAGACTCTGAGACACTGAGACACTGAGACACTGAGACCCAGAGGTCCTGAGACCCAGAGGTCCTGAGACCCTGAGACCCTGAGACCCAGAGGCCCTGAGACCCTGAGACACTGAGACCCAGTGGCCCTGAGACCCTGAGACCATGAGAAACTAAGACCCTGAGACCCAGAGGCTCTGAGACCCTGAGAACCTGAGACACTGAGACATTGAGACTCAGAGACCCAGAGGCGCTGAGACCCTGAGACCCAGACGCCCTGAGACCCTGAGACACAGAGACCCAGAGACCCTGAGGCCCTGAGACACTGAGACCCTGACACCCAGAGGCCCTGAGACCCTGAGAACCAGAGACACTGAGACCCTGAGACCCAGAGGACCTGAGACACTGAGATCATGAGACACTGAGACGTTGAGATTCAGAGACCCATAGGCCCTGAGACCCTGAGACACAGAGACCCAGAGGCCCTGAGACCCTGAGAACCGGAGACACTGAGACACAGAGACCCAGCGGCACTGAGACCTTGAGACACTGAGACATCGAGACATTGAGACTCAGAGACCCAGAGACGCAATGGCCATGAGACCCAGAGATACTGAGACTCAGAGACCCAACGGCCCTGAGGCCGTGAGACACTGAGACATTGAGACCCAGAGACCCAGAGGCCCTGAGACCCTGAGACAATGAGACCCTGAGACACAGAGACCCAGAGGCCTTGAGACCCTGGGACCTGAGACACTGAGACATAGAGACCCAGTTGTCCTGAGACCCTAAGACCCTGAGGCACGGAGAAACTGAGACATTGAGACTCAGAGACCCAGAGGTCCTGAGACCCTGAGACCCAGAGACACAGCGGCCCTGAGACCCTGAGACCCTGAGACCCAGAGGCCCTGAGACCCAGAGGCCCTGAGGCCCTGAGACCCTGAGACCCTGAGACACTGAGACCCTGAGACCCAGAGGACATGAGATCCTGGGACACAGAGACGCAGAGGCCCTGAGACCCTGAGACACTGAGACCCAGAGACCCAAAGGCCCTGAGACACTGAGACCCTGAGACTGAGAGGCCCTGAGACCCTGAGACCCAGAGGCCCTGAGACCATGAGACACTGAGACCCAGAGACCCAGAGGACCTGAGACCCTGAGACACAGAGACGCAGAGGCCTTGAGACCCTGCGAACCTGAGACACTGAGACCCTGAGACCCAGAGGACCTGAGACCCTGAGACACTGAGACACATTCACCCAGAGGCCCTGAGACCCTGAGACCCTGAGACATTGTGACCCAGAGGCCCAGAGGCCCTGAGACACTGAGACCCAGAGACCCTGAGACACTGAGACATTGATAGTCAGAGACACAGAGACCCAGTGGCCCTAAGACCCTGAGACCCTGAGACGCAGAGATCCTGAGGCCCTGAGACCGTGAGACCCTGAGACCCAGAGGCCCTGAGACCCTGAGACCCTGTGATACTGAGACCCTGAGACCCAGAGGCCCTGAGACCCTGTGATACTGAGACCCCTAGACCCTGAGACCCAGAGGCCCTGAGACCGTGAGACACAGAGACCCAGATCCCCTGAGACCCTGAGGCACTGAGACACTGAGACACTGAGACCCTGAGACACTGAGACATTGAGACTCAGAAACCCAGAGACCCAGAGGCCCTGCGATACTGAGACACTGAGCCGAAGAGACCCAAAGGCCCTGAGACCCCGAGACCCTGAGACACTGAGACATTGAGACCCAGGGACCCAGAGACGCAGAGGCCCTGAGACCCTGAGACACAGAGACCCAGTGGCCCTGAGACCCGAAGACCCTGAGGCACGGAGACACTGAGACATTGAGACATAGAGACCCCGAGGTACTGAGGCCCTGAGACCCAGAGACACAGCGGCCCTGAGACCCTGAGACAATGAGACCCTGAGACACAGAGACCCAGAGGCCTTGAGACCCTGGGACCCTGAGACACTGAGACATAGAGACCCAGTGGCCCTGAGACCCTAAGACCCTGAGGCACGGAGAAACTGAGACATTGAGACACAGAGACCCAGAGGTCCTGTGACCCTGAGACCCAGAGACACAGCGGCCCTGAGACCCTGAGACCCTGAGACCCAGAGGCCCTGAGACCCAGAGGCCCTGAGGCCCTGAGACCCTGAGACCCTGAGAACCTGAGACCCAGAGGACCTGAGATCCTGGGACACAGAGACCCAGAGGCCCTGAGACCCTGACACACTGAGACCCAGAGACCCAAAGGCCCTGAGACACTGAGACCCTGAGACCGAGAGGCCCTGAGACCCTGAGACACAGAGACCCAGAGGCCCTGAGACCATGCGACACTGAGACACTGAGACCCAGAGACCCAGAGGACCTGAGACCCTGAGACACAGAGACGCAGAGGCCTTGAGACCCTGCAAACCTGAGACACTGAGACCCTGAGACCCAGAGAACCTGAGACCCTGAGACACTGAGACACATTCACACAGAGGCCCTGAGACCCTGAGAACCTGAGACCCTGAGACACTGAGGCATTGAGACCCAGAGGCCCTGAGGCCCTGTGACACTTAGACATTGAGAGTCAGAGACACAGAGACCCAGTGGCCCTAAGACCCTGAGACGCAGAGATCCTGAGGCCCTGAGACCGTGAGACCCTGAGACCCAGAGGCCCTGAGACCCTGAGACCCTGAGACCCAGAGGTCCTGAGAACCTGAGACCCTGTGATACTGAGACCCTGAGACCCTGAGACCCAGAGGCCCTGAGACCCTGAGACACAGAGACCCAGATCCCCTGAGACCCTGATACACTGAGACCCTGAGACACTGAGACATTGAGACTCAGAGACCCTGAGACCCTGAGACACAGAGACCCAGAGGCCCTGAGACCCTGTGACACTGAGACTCAGAGACCCAGAGGCCTTGAGACACAGAGACCCAGACCCTGAGACCGTGAGACTCTGAGACACTGAGACATTGAGACCCAGAGACACAGAGGCCCTGAGACCCTGAGGTCCTGAGACCCGGAGACACTGAGACATTGAGACTCTGAGACCCAGAGGCCCTGAGACTGTGAGACACTGAGACACTGAGAAACAGAGGCCCTGAGACCCTGAGACACAGAGACCCAGAGGCCCCGAGACCCTGAGACACTGAGACATTGAGACTCAGAGACCCAGAGATCCAGAGGCCCTGAGACGCTGAGACCCTGAGACAGTGAGACCCTGAGACCCAGAGGCCCTGAGACGCAGAGAACCAGAGGCCCTGAGACCCAGAGACCCAGAGACCCAGAGGGCCTGAGTCCCTGTGACACTGAGACCTAGAGGCCATGAGACCCTGAAGCACTGAGACCCTGAGACCCAGGCGCCCTGAGACCCTGAGACACTGAGACATTGAGACCCAGAGACCAAGATGTCCTGAGACCCTGAGACACTGAGACACTGAGACCCAGAGGCCCCGAGACCCTGAGACACTGAGACACTCAGACATTGAGACTCAGAGACCTAGAGGCCCTGAGACCCTGAGACACTGAGACCTAGAGACCAAGAACCTGAGACCCAGAGACACAGAGACCCAGAGACCCTGAGGCCCTGAGACACTGAGACCCTGACACCCAAAGGCCCTGAGACCCTGAGAACCTGAGACACTGAGACTCTGAGACCCAGAGGACCTGAGACACTGAGACACAGAGACCCAGAGACCCTGAGACCGTGAAACACTGAGACACTGAGACATTGAGACATTGAGACTCAGAGACCCAGAGACGCAATGGCCATGAGACCCAGAGACACTGAGATGCAGAGACCCAGCGGCCCTGAGGCCGTCAGAATCTGAGACATTGAGACCCAGAGACCCAGAGGCCCTGAGACGCAGAGACAATGAGACCCTGAGACACAGAGACCAAGAGGCCCTAAGACCCTGGGACCCTGAGACACTGAGACACTGAGACACAGTGACATTGAGACACAGAGACCCAGAGGTCCTGAGAACCTGAGACCCAGAGACACAGCGGCGCTAAGACCCTGAGACCCACAGGCCCTGAGACCCTGAGACCCAGAGGCCCTGAGACCGAGAGGCCCGGAGACCCTGAGACCCTGTGATACTGAGACCCTCAGACCCAGAGGCCCTGAGACCCTGAGACACAGAGACCCAGATCCCCTGAGATCCTGAGACACTGAGATACATTCACCCAGAGGCCCTGAGACCCTGAGACACTGAGACATTGAGACCCAGAGACCAGAGACACAGAGGCCCTGAGAACCTGAGACTCAGAGACCAGAGACCCTCAGACCCTGTGACACTGAGACCCTGATTCACTGAGACCCAGAGGCCCGGAGACACTGAGACACAGAGACACAGAGGCTCTGAGACTGTGTGACACTGAGGCATTGAGACATTGAGACTCAGAGACCCAGAGGCCCTGAGACCCTGAGACACAGAGACCAAGAGGCCCTGAGACCCTGGGACCCTGAGACACAGAGACACAGAGACCCAGTGGCCCTGAGACCCTAAGACCCTGAGGCACGGAGACACTGAGACATTGAGACATAGAGACCCAGAGGTCCTGAGACCCTGAGACCCAGAGACACAGTGGCCCTGAGACCCTGAGACCCAGGGGCCCTAAGACCCTGAGACCCAGAGGCCCTGAGACCCTGAGACCCAGAGGCCCTGAGGCCCGGAGACCCTGAGACACTGAGACACTGATACCCAGAGGATCTGAGACCCTGAGACACTGAGACACATTCACCCAGAGGCCCTGAGACACTGAGACCCGGAGACATTGAGACCCAGAGGCCCAGAGACCCAGAGGACGTGATAAACTGAGACACAGAGACCCTGAGACCCTGAGACATTGAGACTCAGAGACCCAGAGACCCAGAGGCCCTGAGACACTGAGACGCAGGTACCCAGAGGCCCTGACACCCTGAGATACTGAGACGCAGAGACCCAGCGGCCCTGAGACCGTGAGACACTGAGACACTGAGGCCCCGAGACCCAGAGGCCCTGAGACCCAGAGACAATGAGACCCTGAGACACAGAGACCAAGAGGCCCTGAGACACAGAGACCAAGAGGCCCTGAGACCCTGGGACCCTGAGACCCTGAGACACGGAGACATTGAGACCCAGAGACCAGAGACACAGAGGCCCTGAGACCCTGAGACTCAGAGACCAGAGACCCTCAGACCCTGTGACACTGAGACCCTGAGTCACTGAGACCCAGAGGCCGGAGACACTGAGACTCAGAGACCCAGAGGCCCTGAGACCCTGAGACACAGAGACCAAGAGGCCCTGAGACCCTGGGACCCTGAGACACTGAGACACAGAGACCCAGTGGCCCTGAGACCCGAAGACCCTGAGGCACGGAGACACTGAGACCCAGAGGCCCTGAGACCCTGAGACCCAGAGGCCCTGAGGCCCGGAGACCCTGAGACCCTGAGACACTGAGACCCTGAGACCCAGAGGACCTGAGTCCATGAGACACTGAGACCCAGAGGACCTGAGTCCCTGAGACACAGAAACCGAGAGGCCCTGAGACCCTGAGACACTGAGACTCAGAGAACCAGAGGCCCTGAGACCCTGAGACACTGAGACACTGAGACACTGAGACCCTGAGACACAGAGACCCAGAGGCCCTGAGACCATGAGACCCTGAGACATTGAGACCCAGAGGCCCAGAGACCCAGAGGACGTGATAAACTGAGACACTGAGACACAGAAACCCTGAGACACAGAGACCCAGAGGCCCTGAGACCCTGAGACATTGAGACACAGAGACCCAGAGACCCAGAGGCCCTGAGACACTGAGACGCAGATACCCAGAGGCCCTGACACCCTGGGATACTGAGACGCAGAGACCCAGCGGCCCTGAGACCGTGAGACACTGAGACACTGAGGCCCCGAGACCCTGTGACACTGAGACCCAGAGACGCTGAGTCCCTGAGACCCTGATACACTGAGACCCTGATACACAGAGGTCCTGAGACACTGGGACCCTGAGACATTGAGACACTGAGACATTGAGACTCAGAGACCCAGAGTCCTAGAGGCCCTGGGACCTGGGGCCCTGAGACACTGAGACACTGTGACATTGAGACTCAGAGACCCAGAGACCCACAGGCCCTGAGGCCATGAGACCCTGAGACCCTGAGACACTGAGACATTGAGACTCTGACACCCAGAGACCCTGAGACCCTGAGACACTGAGACCCTGAGACCCAGAGGCCATGAGACCCTGAGACCCTGAGACCCTGAGACACTGAGACTCAGAGACCCAGAGACCTAAAGGCCCTGAGACAATGAGACCCTGAGACACTGAGACATTGAGACACAGAGACACAAGGACCCAGAGGCCCAGAGTCCCTGAGACCCTGAGACACAGAGACCCAGAGGTCATGACACCCTGAGAGTCTGACACCCAGAGACCCAGAGGCCATGAGACCCTGAGACACTGAGACATTGAGACTCAGAGACCCGGAGGACCTGAGACACTGAGACCCAAAGACCCAGAGGCCGAGAGACCCTGAGACACTGAGACTCAGAGACCCAGGGACCTAGAGGCCCTGAGACCCTGAGACCCTGAGACACAGAGACCCAGTGGACCTGAGACACAGAGACCCAGAGCCCCTGAGGACCTGAGACATTGAGACACTGAGACATTGAGTCCCAGAGACCCAGAGGCCCTAAGACCCTGAGACCCTGAGACACTGAGACACAGAGACCCAGTGGCCCTGAGACACAGAGACCCAGAGGCCCTGAGGCCCTGAGAGCCTGAGACACTGAGACACTGAGACTCAGAGACCCAGAGACCCAGAGGCCCTGAGACGCTTAGACCCTGAGACACAGAGATCCAGAGTCCCTGAGACCCTGAGAGACTGAGACCCAGAGGCCCTGAGACCCTGAGACACAGAGACACTGAGATCCAGATGCCCTGAGACCCTGAGACACTGAGACACAGAGACCCAGATGCCCTGAGTCCCTGAGACCCTGAGACCCAGACGACATGAGACAGAGAGACCCAGAGGCCCTGAGACCCTGAGACCGTGAGACACTGAGACACTGAGACTCAGAGACCCAGAGACGCAGAGGCCCTGAGACACTGAGACCCTGAGTCCCTGAGACCCAGAGGCCCTGAGACTCTGAGACCTTGAGACCCAGAGGCCCTGAGACACTGAGACCTTGAGACCCAGAGACCCTGAGACCCTGAGACCCAGAGGCCCTGAGACACTGAGACCCAGGTGCCCTGAGACCCTGAGACACAGAGACCCAGAGGACCTGAGATCCTGAAAACCTGAGACAAAGAGACCCAGAGGCCCTGAAACCCTGAGAACCTGAGACACTGAGACCCAGAGGCCCTGAGACCCTGAGACACTGAGACCCTGAGACCCAGAGGCCATGAGTCCCCGAGATCGTGAGAACCAACGGCCCTGAGAGTCTGAGACACTGAGACACTGAGGCATTGAGACATTGAGACACAGAGACACAAGGACCCAGAGGCCCGGAGTTCCTGAGACCTTGAGACCCAGAGGCCCTGAGACATTGAGACTCAATGACCCAGAGACCCAGAGGACATGAGACACAGGGACCCAGGTGCACTGAGACACTGAGACACTGAGACACTGAGACATTGAGACTCAGAGACCCAGAGACCCAGAGACACTGATACACTGAGGCCCTGAGACCCAGAGACACTGAGACATTGAGACTCGGAGACCCAGAGGCCCTGAGACCCTGAGACACTGAGACGCAGAGACCCAGAGGCCCTGAGACACTGAGGCACAGAGGCCCTGAGACCCTGAGACACAGAGACCCAGAGGCCCTGAGACCCTGAGACACAGAGACCCTGAGGCCCTGAGACCCGGAGACACTGAGACACACAGGCCCTGAGACCCTGAGACACTGAGACATTGAGACCCAGACACTCAGAGACCCAGAGAACCTGATACACTGAGACCTTGAGACCCAGAGGCCCTGAGACCCTGAGACACTGAGACATTGAGACACAGAGACACAAGGACACAGAGGCCCGTTGGCCCTGAGACAAAGAAATCCAGATGCCCTGAGACCCTGAGACACTGAGACGCAGAGACCCAGAGGCCCTGTGACACTGAGACACTGAGACACTGAGCCATTCAGACCCAGAGACCCAGAAGTCCTGAGACCCTGGTATCCTGAGACACTGAGACACTGAGACACTGAGACATTGAGACTCAGAGACCCAGAGACCCAGAGGCCCTGAGACACTGAGACCCAGAGACCCAGAGGCCCTGAGACACAGAGACCCTGGGACACAGAGACACAGAGGCCCTGAGACCCTGAGGTCCTGAGACCCGGAGACACTGAGACCCTGACACCCTGAGACCCAGAGGCCCTGAGACTCTGAGACACAGAGACACAATGACCCAGAGTCCCGGAGTCCCTGAGACACATAGACCCACAGGCCCTGAGACACAGAGACGCAGAGACCCAGAGACTCTGAGACCCTGAGACACTGAGACCCTGAGACCCAGAGGCACTGAGACCCTGAGGCCCGGAGACACTGAGACCCTGAGACCCAGAGGCCCTGAGACCCTGAGACACTGAGACATTGAGGCTCAGAGACCCGGAGGACCTGAGACACTGAGACACTGAGACCCAGAGAACCAGAGGCCCTGAGACCCTGCGACACTGAGACACTGAGACATTGAGACTCAGAGACCCAGAGGACCTGAGACCATGAGACACTGAGACCCAGAGACCCAGAGGACCTGAGACCATGAGACACTGAGACATTGAGACTCAGAGACCCAGAGACCCAGAGGTCCTGAGACCCTGTGATACAGAGGCACTTTGACCCAGATACCCACAGGTCCTGAGACCCTGAGACCCAAAGACCCAGAGGCCCTGAGACCCTGAGACACAGAGACCCAGAGGCCCTGAGACACTGAGACACTGTGACCCTGAGACACTGAGACCCAGAGGTCCAGAGGTCCTGAGACCCTGAGACCCTGAGACACTGAGACACTGAGACATTGAGACTCAGAGACCCAGAGGCCCTGAGATGCTGAGACACAGAGACCCAGAGGCCCTGAGACCATGAGGCACTGAGACACAGAGACACTGAGACACAGAGGCCCTGAGACCCTGAGACACTGAGACCCTGAGACACAGAGACCCAGAGGCCCTGAGACCCTGGGACCCTGAGACACTGAGACCCTGAGACATTGAAACTCAGAGACCCTGAGGCCCAGAGGCCCTGAGACCCTGGGACCCAGAGACACAGAGGACCTGAGATTCTGAGACACTGAGACACAGAGACCCAGAGGTCCTGAGACCCTGAGACACTGAGACACAGAGACCCAGAGGCCCTGAGACTCTGAGACACATAGGCCCTGAGACCCTGAGAACCAGATGTCCTGAGACCCTGAGACACAGAGACCCAGGGGCCCTGAGACCCTGGGACCCTGAGACAATGAGACTCTGAGACATTGAAACTCAGAGACCCTGAGACCCAGAGGCCCTGCGACCCTGAGACACTGAGACGCAGAGACCCAGAGGCCCTGAGACCCTGAGTCACTGAGACGCATTAAGACTCAGAGACGCAGAGACCCACTGGCCCTGAGACCATGAGACCCTGAGACACTAAGACTTTGAGACCTAGAAACCCAGAGGCCTTGAGACCCTGAGACACTGAGACACAGAGGCCCTGAGACACTGAGACACTGAGACATTGAGACCCAGAGACTCAGAGACCCAGAGACCCTGATACACTGCGACCCTGAGACCCAGAGGCCCTAAGACCCTGAGACACTGAGACATTGAGATACAGAGACACAAGCACCCAGAGGCCTGGAGTCCCTGAGACACTGAGACACTGAGAAATTCAGCCCCAGAGATCCAGAAGTCCTGAGACCCTGAGACACAGGGACCCAGAGGCCCTGAGACCCTGGTACCCTGAGACACTGAGACACTGAGACATTGGGACTCAGAGACCCAGAGACCCAGAGGTCCTGAGACCCTGAGAGACCCTAAGACACTGAGAAACTGAGACAATGGGATATTGAGACTCAGAGACGCAGAGACCCAGAGGTCCTGAGACACTGAGACCCAGAGGCCCTGAGACCCTGAGACCCTGGGACACAGAGACCCAGAGGCACTGAGACCCTGAGACACTGAGACACAGAGGCCCTGAGACCCTGAGGTCCTGAGACCCGGAGACACTGAGACCCTGACACCCTGAGACCCAGAGGCCCTGAGACATGAGACTCAGAGACCCACAGACCCTGAGGCCCTGAGACCCTGAGATATTGAGACTCAGAGACCCAGAGACCGAGAGGCCCTGAGACTCTGAGACACTGAGACCCTGAGACACTGAGACACTGAGACATTGAGACATTGAGACACAGAGACACAATGACCCAGAAGCCCTGAGACCCTGAGACACAGAGACCTAGAGACTCTGAGACCCTGAGACCCAGAGGCACTGAGACCCTGAGACCAGGAGACACTGAGACCCTGAGACCCAGAGGCCCTGAGACCCGGAGACATTGCGACTCAGAGGCCCTGAGACCCTGAGACACTGAGACACTGAGACCCAGAGACCCAGAGGCCCTGAGACCCTGAAACAATGAGACACTGAGACATTGAGACTCTGAGACCCAGAGACCCAGAGGCCCTGAGACCCTGAGACACTGAGACATTGAGACTCTGAGCCCAGACGTCCTGAGACCCTGAGACACAGAGAGACTGAGACACAGAGACCCAGAGGTCCTGAGACCCTGAGACACTGAGACCCAGAGGCCCTGAGGCCCTGAGGCCCTGAGACACTGAGACACAGAGACCCAGAGGCCCTGAGACACTGAGACCCAGAGGACCTGAGACCCTGAGACCCTGGGACACAGAGGCCCTGAGACCCTGAGGTCATGAGACCCGGAGACACTGAGACCCTGAGACACTGAGACACTGAGACATTGAGACTCAGAGACCCAGAGGCCCTGAGACCATGAGACACTGAGACCCATAGACCCAGAGGACCTCTGACCCTGAGACACAGAGACCCTGAGACACTGAGACACTGAGACCCTGAGACCCAAAGGCCCTGAGACCCTGATACACTGAGACCCAGAGGCCCTGACACCCTGGGACCCTGAGACACTGAGACATTGAGACACAGAGACACAGACGCCTGAGACCCTGAGACACTGAGACACTGAGAACCTGACGTCCTGAGACCCTGAGACACAGAGACCCAAAGGTCCTGAGACACTGACACACAGAGACCCAGAGGCCCTGAGACCATGAGACACTGAGACACTGAGACCCTGAGACCAAGAGGCCCTGAGACACAGAGACCCAGAGGCCCTGAGACCCTGAGACACTGAGACCCAGAGGCCCTGAGACCCTGAGACCCTGGGACACAGAGACCCAGAGGCCCTGAGACCCTGAGACACTGAGACACAGAGGCCCTGAAACCCTGAGGTCCTGAGACCCGGAGACACTGAGATCCTGACACCCTGAGACCCAGATGTCCTGAGACACAGAGACACTGAGACACAGAGACCCAGAGGTCCTGAGACCCTGAGACACTGAGACCCAGAGGCCCTGATGCCCTGAGACACTGAGACACAGAGACCCAGAGGCCCTGAGACACTGAGACACTGTGACCCTGAGACACTGAGACCCAGAGGTCCTGAGACCCTGAGACACTGAGACATTGAGACTCAGAGACCCAGAGGCCCTGAGACCATGAGACACTGAGACCCATAGACCCAGAGGACCTCTGACCCTGAGACACAGAGACCCTGAGACACTGAGACACTGAGACCATGAGACCCAAAGGCTCTGAGACCCTGATACACTGAGACCCAGAGGCCCTGACACCCTGGGACCCTGAGACACTGAGACATTGAGACACAGGGACACAGACGCCTGAGACCCTGAGACACTGAGAACCTGACGTCCTGAGACCCTGAGACACAGAGACCCAAAGGTCCTAGGACCCTGAGACACTGAGACACAGAGACCCAGAGGCCCTGAGACCCTGAGACACTGAGACACTGAGACCCTGAGACCAAGAGGCCCTGTGACACTGAGACCCAGAGACCCAGCTGCCCTGGGACCCTGAGACACAGAGACCCAGAGGCCCTGAGACCCGGAGACACTGAGACACAGAGGCCCTGAAACCCTGAGACACTGAGAAACTGAGACACTGAGACCCAGAGACTCAGAGACCCAGAGACCCTGATAAACTCCGACCCTGAGACCCAGAGGCCCTGAGACCCTGAGACACTGAGACACTGAGACATTGAGACACAGAGACACAAGGACCCAGAGGCCCGGAGTCCCTGAGACCCTGAGACACAGAGGTCCTGAGACCCGGAGAAACTGAGACCCTGACACCCTGAGACCCAGACGCCCTGAGACATTGAGACTCAGAGACCCAGAGACCTTGAGGCCCTGAGACCCTGAGACATTGAGAGTCAGAGACCCAGAGACTGAGATGCCCTGAGACTCTGACACACTGAGACACTGAGACCCTGAGACACTGAGACACTGAGACACAATGACCCAGAGTCCCGGAGTCCCTGAGACCCTGAGACACTGACACCCAGAGACCCAGAGGCCCTGAGACCCTGAGACACAGAGACCCAGAGACTCTGAGACCCAGAGACTCTGAGACCCTGAGACACTGAGACCCTGAGACACTGAGACCCTGAGACCCAGGGCACTGAGACCCTGGGGCACTGAGACCCTGAGACACTGAGATCCTGAGACCCAGAGGCCCTGAGACCCTGAGACACTGAGACCCTGAGACAGTGCAACTCAGAGACCCGGAGGACCTGAGACACTGAGACATTGAGACTCAGAGACCCAGAGACCCAAGGGCCTGAGACCCTGAGACCCTGAGACACAGAGACACTGAGACACAGAGACACTGAGACACAGAGACACTGAGACATTCAGACCCAGAGGCCCTGACACCCTGAGACACTGAGACCCAGTGGCCCTGAGACAGAGACACAGAGACAACTGAGACATTGAGACTCAAAGACCGAGAAACCCAGAGGCCCTGTGACCCTGAGACACTGAGACACTGAGACATTGAGACTCAGAGACCCAGAGGACCTGAGACACTGAGACACTGAGACACTGAGACACAGAGGCCCTGAGACCCTGAGACACTGAGACATTGAGACTCAGAGACCCAGAGCCCGAGAGGCCCTGAGACACTGAGACACTGAGACATTGAGACCCAGAGACCCAGAGACATTGCGACTCAGAGAAACAGAGACCCAGATGCCCTGAGACACTGAGACCCTGAGACATAGAGACTCAGAGACCCAAAGACCTGAGACCCTGAGACCCTGTGACACTGAGACCCTGAACCCAGAGGCCCTGAGACACAGAGACCCAGATGCCCTGAGATCCTGAGACCCTGAGACACTGAGACATTGACACTCAGATGCACAGGGACACAGAGGACCTGAGACACTGAGACATTGAGACTCAGAGACCCAGAGATGCAGAGGCCCTGAGACCATAGACCCTGAGACCCAGAGGTACTGAACCCTGAGATACAGAGGCACTGAGACACAGAGACACAGAGGTCCTGAGACCCTGAGACACAGAGACCCAGAGGCCCTGAGACACTGAGACACTGTGACCCTGAGACACTGAGACCCAGAGGTCCTGAGACCCTGAGACACTGAGACCCAGAGGTTCTGAGACCCTGAGACACTGAGACCCTGAGACACTGAAACACTGAGACATTGAGACTCAGAGACGCAGAGGACCTGAGACCCTGAGACACAGAGACCCTGAGACCCTGAGACATTGAGACTCAGAGACCCAGAGGTCCTTAACCCTGAGATACAGAGGCACTGAGACACAGAGACCGAGAGGTCCTGAGACCCTGAGACTCAGAGACCCAGAGGGCCTGTGACCCTGAGACACAGAGACCCAGAGACATTGAGACTCAGAGTCCCGGAGTCCCTGAGACACAGAGACCCACAGGCCCTGAGACCCTGAGACACTGAGACATTGAGACTCAGAGACCCGGAGGACCTGAGACACTGAGACACTGAGACACTGAGACATGGAGACTCAGAGACCCAGAGGCCCTGAGACCCTGAGACACTGAGACACTGAGACATTGAGACTCAGAGACCCAGAGACCCAGAGGTCCTGAGACCCTGAGACACAGAGACACTGAGACACAGAGACCCAGAGGTCCTGAGACCCTGAGACACAGAGACCCAGAGGTCCTGAGACCCTGAGACACTGAGACCCTGAGACCCTGAGACACTGAGACACCGAGGCATTGAGACTCAGAGACCCAGAGGCGCTGAGATGCTGAGACACAGAGACCCAGAGGCCCTGAGACCATGAGGCACTGACCATCTATATTCACACCTGACCATCTATATTCACACCAGAGACCCAGAGACCCAGAGGACCTGAGACCCTGAGACACTGAGACCCAGAGACCCAGAGGTCCTGAGACCCTGTGATACAGAGGCACTTAGACCCAGATACCCACAGGTCCAGAGACCCTGAGACCCAAAGACCCAGAGGCCCTGAGACCCTGAGACACAGAGACCCAGAGTCCCTGAGACACTGAGACATTGAGACTCAGAGACCCAGCGGCCCTGAGATGCTGAGACACAGAGACCCAGAGGCCCTGAGACCCTGAGACACTGAGACCCAGAGGACCTGAGACCCTGAGACACTGAGACACAGAGACCCAGAGGTCCTGAAACCCTGATACACTGAGACCCAGAGGCCCTGAGACCCAGGGACCCTGAGACACTGAGACATTGAGACCCATAGACACAGAGGCCCCGAGGCCCTGAGATCCGGAGACACTGAGAACCTGAGACATTGAGACTCAGAGACCCAGAGGTCCTGAGACACTGAGACCCTGAGACCAAGAGGCCCTGAGACCCTTCGACCCAGAGACCCAGAGGCCCTGAGACCCTGAGACACAAAGACCCTGAGGCCCTGAGACCCGGAGTCACTGAGACCCAGAGGCCCTGAGACCCTGAGACCCTGAGACACTGAGACACTTAGACATTGAGACACAGAGACACAAGGACCCAGAGGCCGGTTGACCCTGAGACACAGAGACCCAGAGGCCCTGAGACCCTGAGACACTGAGACGCAGAGACCCAGAGGCCCTGAGACACTGAGACACAGAGACACAGAGGCCCTGAGACCCTGAGACCCAGAGGCCCTGAGACACTGAGACTCAGAGGCCCTGAGACCCTGAGACCCTGGGACACAGAGACACAGAGGCCCTGAGACCCTGACACCCTGAGACCCAGATGCCCTGAGACATTGAGACTCAGAGACCCACAGACCCTGAGGCCCTAAGACCCTGAGACACTGAGACTCAGAGACCCAGAGACCGAGAGGCCCTGAGACTCTGAGACAATGACACACTGAGACCCTGAGACAGTGAGACATTGAGACACAGAGACACAATGACCCAGAGTCCCGGAGTCCCTGAGACACAGAGACCCAGAGGCCCTGAGACCCTGAGACACTGAGACATGGAGACTCAGAGACCCAGAGGCCCTGAGACCCTGAGACACTGAGACACTGAGACATTGAGACTCAGAGACCCAGAGACCCAGAGGTCCTGAGACCCTGAGACACTGAGACCCTGAGACACCGAGGCATTGAGACTCAGAGACCCAGAGGCGCTGAGATGCTGAGACACAGAGACCCAGAGGCCCTGAGACCATGAGACACTGAGACCCAGAGAACCAGCAGACCTGAGACCCTGAGACACTGAGACCCAGAGACCCAGAGGACCTGAGACCCTGAGACACAGAGACCCAGAGACCCGGAGACCATGAGACACTGAGACATTGAGACTCAGAGACCCAGAGACCCAGAGGTCCTAAGACCCTGTGATACAGAGGCACTTAGACCCAGATACCCACAGGTCCTGAGACCCTGAGACCCAAAGACCCAGAGGCCCTGAGACCCTGAGACACAGAGACCCAGAGTCCCTGAGACACTGAGACACTGAGACATTGAGACTCAGAGACCCAGCGGCCCTGAGATGCTGAGACACAGAGACCCAGAGGCCCTGAGACCATGAGACACTCAGACCCAGAGACCCAGAGGACCTGAGACCCTGAGACACTGAGACACAGAGACCCAGAGGTCCTGAGACCCTGAGACACTGAGACACAGAGACCCAGAGGCCCTGAGACACTGAGACACAGAGGCCCTGAGACCCTGAGACACTGAGACCCTGAGAACCAGACGTCCTGAGACCCTGAGACACAGAGACCCAGAGGCCCTGAGACCCTGGGACCCTGAGACACTGACACCCTGAGACATTGAAACTCAGAGACCCTGAGGCCCAGAGGCCCTGAGACCCTGGGACCCAGAGACCCAGAGGACCTGAGACCCTGAGACACTGAGACACTGAGACATTGAGACACTGAGACACAAGCACCCAGAGGCCTGGAGTCCCTGAGACCCTGAGACACTGAGACACAGAGACCCAGAGGCCCTGAGACACTGAGACACTGCGACATTGAGACCCAGAGACTCAGAGACCCAGAGACCCTGATACACTGCGACCCTGAGACCCAGAGGCCCTGAGACCCTGAGACACTGAGACATTGAGACACCGAGACACAAGCACCCAGAGGCCTAGAGTCCCTGAGACCCT
The DNA here is from genome assembly GCF_965287045.1 of Carcharhinus amblyrhynchos. NCBI lineage: Eukaryota > Metazoa > Chordata > Chondrichthyes > Carcharhiniformes > Carcharhinidae > Carcharhinus > Carcharhinus amblyrhynchos. Next base: position 350,363 of record NW_027649831.1, on the reverse strand, counting down.
GACACACTGAGACACAGAGACCCAGAGGCCCTGAGACCCTGGTATCCTGAGACACTGATACACTGAGACATTGAGACTCAGAGACCCAGAGACCCAGAGGCCCTGAGACCCTGAGACACTGAGAAACTGAGACACTGGGACATTGAGACTCAGAGACGCAGTGACCCAAAGGCCCTGAGACACTGAGACACAGAGACCCAGAGGTCCTGAGACACTGAGACCCAGAGGCCCTGACACCCTGAGACCCTGGGACACAGAGATCCAGAGGCACTGAGACCCTGAGACACTGAGACACAGAGGCCCTGAGACCCTGAGGTCCTGAGACCTGGAGACACTGAGACCCTGACACCCTGAGACCCAGAGGCCCTGAGACATTGAGACTCAGAGACCCACAGACCCTGAGGCCCTGAGACCCTGAGACATTGAGACTCAGAGACCCAAAGACCGAGAGGCCCTGAGACCCAGAGACACTGAGACCCAGAGACACTGAGAAATTGAGGCACAGAGACACAATGACCCAGAGTCCCGGAGTCCCTGAGACACAGAGACCCAGAGACTTTGAGACCCTGAGACACTGAGACCCTGAGAACCAGAGACACTGAGACCCTGAGACCAGGAGACACTGAGACCCAGAGGCCCTGAGACCCTGAGACACTGAGACATTGAGACCAGGAGACACTGAGACCCAGAGGCCCTGAGACCCTGAGACCCTGAGACACTGAGACATTGAGACCAGGAGACACTGAGACCCAGAGGCCCTGAGACCCTGAGACACTGAGACACTGAGACATTGAGACTCTGAGACCCAGAGACCCAGAGGCCCTGAGACTCTGAGACACTGAGACACTGAGACATTGAGACTCAGAGACCCAGAGACCCAGAGGTCCTGAGACCCTGAGACACTGAGACCCAGAGGCCCTGAGGCCCTGAGACACTGAGACACTGAGACACAGAGACCCAGAGGCCCTGAGACACTGAGACACTGTGACCCTGAGACACTGAGACCCTGGGACACAGAGACCCAGAGGCCCTGAGACCCTGGGACACAGAGACACAGAGGCCCTGAGACCCTGAGGTCCTGAGACCCGGAGACACTGAGATCCTGACACCCTGAGACCCAGAGGTCCTGAGACACTGAGACACAGAGACACTGAGACACAGAGACCCAGAGGTCCTGAGACCCTGAGAAACTGAGACCCAGAGGCCCTGAGACACTGAGACACTGTGACCCTGAGACACTGAGACCCAGAGGTCCTGAGACCCTGAGACACTGAGACCCTGAGACACTGAGACCCAGTGGCCCTGAGACACAGAGACACGGAGACAACTGAGACATTGAGACTCAGAGACCCAGAAACCCAGAGTCCCTGTGACCCTGACACCCTGAGACACTGAGACATTGATACTCAGAGACCCTGAGACCCAGATTCCCTGAGACCCTGAGGCACAGAGACTCAGAGGCCCTGAGACCCTGAGACACTGAGACCCAAAGGTCCTGAGACCCTGAGATGCAGAGACCCAGAGACCCTGAGACCCAGAGGCCTGTGACACTGAGACCCTGAGACACAGAGACCCAGATGCCCTGAGACCCTGAGACCCTGAGACACTGAGACATTGAAACTCAGACACCCAGGGACACAGAGGACCTGAGACCCTGAGACCCTGAGACACAGAGACCCAGAGGCCCTGAGACCCTGAGACACTGAGTCTCTGAGAACCTGACGTCCTGAGACCCTGAGACACTGAGACCCAAAGGCCCTGAGACCCTGGGACACTGAGACACTGAGACCAAGAGGCCTTGAGACACTGAGACCCACACACCCAGAGGCCCTGAAACCCTGAGACACTGAGACCCAGAGGTCCTGAGACCCTGAGACACTGAGACACACAGACCCAGAGGCCCTGAGACACTGAGACCCAGAGGCCCTGAGACCCTGAGACACTGAGACCAAGAGGCCCTGAGACACTGAGACCCACACACCCAGAGGCCCTGAAACCCTGAGACACTGAGACCCAGAGACTCAGAGATTCAGAGACCGTGATACACTGTGACCCTGAGACCCAGAGGCCCTGAGACCCGGAGTCCCTGAGACCCTGAGACATTGAGACACAGAGACCCAGAGGCCCTGAGACCCTGAGTCACAGAGACCCTGAGACACTGAGACCCAGAGACCCAGAAACCCTGAGACCCAGAGAACCTGAGACACTGACACATTGAGACTCAGAGACACAGAGACTCAGAGGCCCTGAGACCCTGAGACACAGAGACCCTGAGACCCTGAGACACTGAGACCCAGAGACCCAGAAACCCTGAGACCCTGCGACCCTGAGACACTGAGACATTGAGACTCAGAGACCCAGAGACCCAGAGGCCCTGAGACCCTGAGACCCTGAGATACTGAGACATTGAGACTCAGAGACCCAGAGACCCAGATGCCCTGAGACCCTGAGGCCCTGAGACCTTGAGACACTGAGACATTGAGACTGAGAGACGCAGAGACCCAGAGGCCCTGAGACACTGACACACTGAGACACTGAGACTCAGAGACCCAGAGACCCAGAGGCCCTGAGACATTGAGACACAGAGACACAGAGGCACTGAGACTCTGATACTCTGAGAATCTGAGACACTGAGACCCTAAAACACTGAGACTCTGAGACTCTGACACTCTGAGACACAGAGACACAGAGACATTGAGACAATGAGACACTGAGACACGGAGACTCTGAGACTCTGAGACACTGAGATACTGAGACAGTGAGACTCTGAGACACAGAGACACTGAGATACTGAGACTCTGAGACACAGAGGCACTGAGACTCTGAGACTCAGAGACACAGACACACAGAGACACTGAGCCACTGAGACTCTGACACTCTGTGATGCTGAGACTCTGAGACACTGAAACTCTGAGACACTGAGACACTGAAACTCTGAGACACTGAGACACTGACATTCTGAGACTCTGAGACACAGAGACGCAGAGACACTGAGACACAGAAACACCGAGACACTGAGCCTCTGAGAATCTGAGATACTGAGGAGCAGTGGTACAGAGACAAAGAGACAGAGAGATACAGAGCCACTGAAACGCAGAGACACTGAAACACTGAGACTCTGAGACACAGAGACACTGAGACTCTGAGACTCTGAGACACTGAGACACAGAGACACTGACACTCTGAGACACTGAAACTCTGAGACACTGAGACACTGAGACCCTGAGACACTGAGACTCTGAGACTCTGAGACACTGAGACTCTGAGACTCTGAGACACTGAGACACAGAGACACAGAGACACTGAGACTCTGAGATACTGAGACCCTAAGACACTGAGTCGCTGAGACATTGAGACACTGAGACTCTGAGACACTGAGACACTGAGACTCTGAGACACTGAGACACTGAGACTCTGAGACTCTGAGACACTGAGACACTGAGACTCTGAGACTCAGAAACTCTGAGACACTGAGACTCTGAGACTCTGAGACACTGAGACACTGAGACTCTGAGACACTGAGCCACTGAGACTCTGAGACTCTGAGACTCTGAGACACTGAGACACAGAGACACTGAGACTCTGAGTCACTGAGACTCTGTGACACTGAGACACAGAGGCACAGAGATATTGAGACTCTGAGACATTGAGACTCTGAGACACTGAGACACTGAGACTCTGAGACTCTGAGACACTGAGACACAGAGACACTGAGACTCTGAGACAGTGAGATTCTGAGACACTGAGACCCAGAGGCCCTGAGACACTGAGACACTGTGACCCTGAGACACTGAGACCCAGAGGTCCTGAGACCCTGAGACACTGAGACCCTGAGATACTGAGACCCAGTGGCCCTGAGACACAGAGACACGGAGACAACTGAGACATTGAGACTCAGAGACCCAGAAACCCAGAGTCCCTGTGACCCTGACACCCTGAGACACTGAGACATTGAGACTCAGAGACCCTGAGACCCAGAGTCCCTGAGACCCTGAGGCACAGAGACTCAGAGGCCCTGAGACCCTGAGACACTGAGACCCTGAGAGCCAGATGTCCTGAGACCCTGGGACCCTGAGACACTGAGACATTGAGACTCAGAGACACAGAGACACAGAGACACAGAGGCCCTGAGACACTGATTCCCTGAGACACAGAGATCCAGAGGACCTGAGACACTGAGACCCAGAGGCCCGGAGACCCTGAGACACTGAGACCCAGAGACCCAAAGGCCCTGAGACCCTGAGATGCAGAGACCCAGAGACCCTGAGACCCAGAGGCCTGTGACAACTGAGACCCTGAGACACAGAGACCCAGATGCCCTGAGACCCTGAGACACTGAAACATTGAGACTCAGAGACCCAGAGGCACTGCGACCCTGAGACACTGAGACATTGAAACTCAGACACCCAGGGACACAGAGGACCTGAGACCCTGAGACCCTGAGACACAGAGACCCAGAGACCGAGAGGCCCTGAGACCCTGAGACACTGAGATACTGAGACATTGAGACTCAGAGACACAGAGACCCAGAGGCCCTGAGACCCTCAGACACTGAGACTCTGAGAACCTGACGTCCTGAGACCCTGAGACACTGAGACCCAAAGGCCCTGAGACCCTGGGACCCTGAGACCCTGAGACATTGAGAATCAGAGACCCAGAGACCCAGAGGCACTGAGACCCTGAGACACTGAGACACACAGACCCAGAGGCCCTGAGACACTGAGACCCAGATGCCCTGAGACCCTGAGACACTGAGACACTGAGACCAAGAGGCCCTGAGACACTGAGACCCACATACCCAGAGGCCCTGAAACCCTGAGACACTGAGACCCAGAGACTCAGAGATTCAGAGACCCTGATACACTGCGACCCTGAGACCCAGAGGCCCTGAGACCCGGAGTCCCTGAGACCCTGAGACATTGAGACACAGAGACCCAGAGGCCCTGAGACCCTGAGTCACAGAGACCCTGAGACCCTGAGACACTGAGACCCAGAGACCCAGAAACCCTGAGACACTGAGACATTGAGACTCAGAGACCCAGAGACCCAGAGGCCCTGAGACCCTGAGACACTGAGGCACTGAGACATTGAGACTCAGAGACCCAGAGACCCAGAGACCCTGAGGCCCTGAGACCTTGAGACACTGAGACACTGAGACATTGAGACTGAGAGACGCAGAGACCCAGAGGCCCTGAGACCCTGAGACACTGAGACACTGAGACTCAGAGACCCTGAGGCCCTGAGACCCTGAGACCCTGAGACACTGAGGCACTGAGACATTGAGACTCAGAGACCCAGAGACCCAGAGACCCTGAGACCCTGAGGCCCTGAGACCTTGAGACACTGAGACACTGAGGCACTGAGACATTGAGACTCAGAGACCCAGAGACCCAGAGACCCTGAGACCCTGAGGCCCTGAGACCTTGAGACACTGAGACACTGAGACATTGAGACTGAGAGACGCAGAGACCCAGAGGCCCTGAGACATTGAGACACAGAGACACAGAGGCACTGAGACTCTGATACTCTGAGACCCAAAGGCCCTGAGACCGTGCGACACAGAGACCCAGAGGCCCTGAGACCCTGAGACACAGAGACCCAGAGGCCCTGAGACCCTGAGAAAATGAGACCCAGAGGACCTGAGACCCTGAGACACAGAGACCCAGAGGCCCTGCGACCCTGAGACTCAGAGATCCTGCGGCCCTGAGACCCTGAGATACTGAGACACAGAAACAGAGACCCAGAGGCCCTGAGTCCCTGTGACACTGTGACACAGAGACCCTGAGTCCAAGAGACCCTGAGACCCTGACACACTGAGACCCTGAGACCAAGAGGCCCTGAGACACTGAGACCCAGAGACCCAGAGGCCCTGAGACCCTGAGACCCTGAGTCCCAGAGGCCCTGAGACACTGAGACATTGAGACTCAGAGACCCACAGGCCCTGAGACACTGAGACACTGATACCCTGAGGCCCTGAGACCTTGAGGCACTGAGACACTGAGACCCTGAGACACAGAGGCACTGAGACACTGAGACCCTGAGACACAGAGGCACTGAGACATTGAGACTCAGAGACTCAGAGACCCAGAAGCCCTGAGACCCTGATTTCCTGAGACACAGAGACTCAGAGTCCCAGAGACCCAGAGGCCCGGAGACCCTGAGACACTGAGACTCAGAGACCCAGAGACCCAGAGGTCCTGAGACCCTGAGACACTGAGACACTGAGACACTGTGACCCTGTGACACTGAGACCCAGAGACACTAAGACAATGAGACACAGATACCCAGAGGCCCTGAGACCCTGATTTCCTGAGACACAGAGACTCAGAGTCCCAGAGACCCAGAGGCCCTGAGACCATGAGACCCTGAGACCCTGAGACACAGAGACCCAGAGGCACTGAGACCCTGATTTCCTGAGACACAGAGACTCAGAGTCCCAGAGACCCAGAGGCCCTGAGACCCTGAGACCCTGAGACACAGAGACCCAGAGGCACTGAGACCCTGACACACTGAGACATTGAGACCCAGAGACCAGAGGCCCTGAGACCCTTAGATCCTGAGACCCTGAGACACTGAGACACTGAGATGCAGAGACCCAGAGGTCCTGAGATCCTGAGACACTGAGACACAGAGACCCAGAGGCCCTGAGACACTGAGACACTGAAACACTGAGACATTGAGAGTCAGAGACCCAGAGACCATGAGGCCCTGAGACCCTGAGACATTGAGACAAAGAGACCTAGAGGCACAGAGACCCTGAGACCGAAAGGCCCTGAGACCCTGAGACACTGGGACATTGAGACCAAGAGACCCAGAGGCACTGAGACCCTGAGACACTGAGACATTGAGACTCAGAGACCCAGAGATCCAAAGGCCCTGAAACCCTGAGACACTGAGACATTGAGACATTGAGAATCAGAGTCCCAGAGGCCCTGAGACACTGAGACCTTGAGACACTGAGACACTGAGACATTGAGACTCAGACACCCAAATACCCAGAGGCCCTGATACCCTGAGACACAGAGGCCCTGAGGCCCTGAGACCCTGAGACGCAGAGACCCTGACACACTGAGACCCTGAGACCCAGAGGCCCTGAGACCCTGAGACACAGAGACCCAGACGCCCTGAGACACTGAGACATTGAGACTCAGAGACGTGGAGACCCAGAGACCCTGAGACCCTAAGACACTGATACCCAGAGACCCAGAGAACCTGAGACCCTGAGACATTGAGTCTTAGAGACCCAGAGACCCAGAGGCCCTGAGACACTGAGACCCTGAGACTCTGAGACCCTGAGACACAGAGACCCAGAGGCACTGAGACCCTGAGACCCAGAGATCCTGAGGCCCTGAGACCCTGAGAGACTGAGACCCTGAGACCCAGGGGCCCTGAGACCCTGAGAGACTGAGACCCTGAGACCCAGAGGCCCTGAGACCCTGAGACCCTGAGACCCAGAAGCCCTGAGACCCAGAGACCATGAGACCCTGAGACACTGAGACCCAGAGGTCCTGAGACCCTGAGACACTGTGACACTGAGACATTGAGACTCAGAGACCCAGAGACCCAGGGGCCCTGAGACCCTGAGACCCTGAGACCCAGAGGCGCTGAGACCCTGAGACACAGAGACCCAGAAGGCCTGAGACCCTGAGACACTGAGGCCCCGAGACACTGAGAAACTGAGACTCAGACTCCCAGAGGCCCAGAGACCCTGAGACACTGAGACATTGAGACTCAGAGACCCAGAGACCCAGAGACCCAGAGGCCCTGAGAACCTGAGACATTGAGACAGAGACCCAGAGGCCTGAAAGCCTGAGACACTGAGACCCCGAGACACTGAGACCCTGAGACACTGAGACACTGAGACGCAGAGGCCCTGAGACCCTAAGACACTGAGACACTGAGACATTGAGATGCAGAGACCCAGAGACCCAGAGGTCCTGGGACCCTGAGACACTGAGACACAGAGACCCAGAGGCCCTGAGACCGTGAGACACTGAGACCCTGAGACACTGAGACATTGAGACACAGAGACCCAGAGGCCCTGAGACACTGAGACACTGAAACACTGAGACATTGAGACTCAGAGACCCAGAGACCCAGAGACCCTGAGGCCCTGAGACACTGAGACCCTGAGGCCCTGAGACACTGAGACCCTTAGACCCTGAGACCTAGAGGCCCTGAGACCCTGAGACCCAGAGGCCCTGAGACCCTGAGACATTGCGACAAAGAGACCCAGAGGCACAGAGACCCAGAGACCCAGAGGCCCTGAGACCCTGAGACCCTGAGACCCTGAGACACAGAGACCCAGAGGCACTGAGACCCTGATTTCCTGAGACACAGAGACTCAGAGTCCCAGAGACCCAGAGGCCCTGAGACCCTGAGACCCTGAGACACAGAGACCCAGAGGCACTGAGACCCTGACACACTGAGACATTGAGACCCAGAGACCAGAGGCCCTGAGACCCTTAGATCCTGAGACCCTGAGACACTGAGACACTGAGATGCAGAGACCCAGAGGTCCTGAGATCCTGAGACACTGAGACACAGAGACCCAGAGGCCCTGAGACACTGAGACACTGAAACACTGAGACATTGAGAGTCAGAGACCCAGAGACCATGAGGCCCTGAGACCCTGAGACATTGAGACAAAGAGACCTAGAGGCACAGAGACCCTGAGACCGAAAGGCCCTGAGACCCTGAGACACTGGGACATTGAGACCAAGAGACCCAGAGGCACTGAGACCCTGAGACACTGAGACATTGAGACTCAGAGACCCAGAGATCCAAAGGCCCTGAAACCCTGAGACACTGAGACATTGAGACATTGAGAATCAGAGTCCCAGAGGCCCTGAGACCCTGAGACACTGAGACATTGAGACTCAGACACCCAAATACCCAGAGGCCCTGATACCCTGAGACACAGAGGCCCTGAGGCCCTGAGACCCTGAGACGCAGAGACCCTGACACACTGAGACCCTGAGACCCAGAGGCCCTGAGACCCTGAGACACAGAGACCCAGACGCCCTGAGACACTGAGACATTGAGACTCAGAGACGTGGAGACCCAGAGACCCTGAGACCCTAAGACACTGATACCCAGAGACCCAGAGAACCTGAGACCCTGAGACATTGAGTCTTAGAGACCCAGAGACCCAGAGGCCCTGAGACACTGAGACCCTGAGACTCTGAGACCCTGAGACACAGAGACCCAGAGGCACTGAGACCCTGAGACCCAGAGATCCTGAGGCCCTGAGACCCTGAGAGACTGAGACCCTGAGACCCAGGGGCCCTGAGACCCTGAGAGACTGAGACCCTGAGACCCAGAGGCCCTGAGACCCTGAGACCCTGAGACCCAGAAGCCCTGAGACCCAGAGACCATGAGACCCTGAGACACTGAGACCCAGAGGTCCTGAGACCCTGAGACACTGTGACACTGAGACATTGAGACTCAGAGACCCAGGGGCCCTGAGACCCTGAGACCCTGAGACCCAGAGGCGCTGAGACCCTGAGACACAGAGACCCAGAAGGCCTGAGACCCTGAGACACTGAGGCCCCGAGACACTGAGAAACTGAGACTCAGACTCCCAGAGGCCCAGAGACCCTGAGACACTGAGACATTGAGACTCAGAGACCCAGAGACCCAGAGACCCAGAGGCCCTGAGAACCTGAGACATTGAGACAGAGACCCAGAGGCCTGAAAGCCTGAGACACTGAGACCCTGAGACCCCGAGACACTGAGACCCTGAGACACTGAGACACTGAGACGCAGAGGCCCTGAGACCCTTAGACACTGAGACCCTGAGACACTGAGACATTGAGATGCAGAGACCCAGAGACCCAGAGGTCCTGGGACCCTGAGACACTGAGACACAGAGACCCAGAGGCCCTGAGACCGTGAGACACTGAGACCCTGAGACACTGAGACATTGAGACACAGAGACCCAGAGGCCCTGAGACACTGAGACACTGAAACACTGAGACATTGAGGCTCAGAGACCCAGAGACCCAGAGACCCTGAGGCCCTGAGACCCTGAGACACTGAGACCCTGAGGCCCTGAGACACTGAGACCCTGAGACCCTTAGACCCTGAGACCTAGAGGCCCTGAGACCCTGAGACCCAGAGGCCCTGAGACCCTGAGACATTGCGACAAAGAGACCCAGAGGCACAGAGACCCTGAGACCCAAAGGCCCTGAGACCCTGAGACACTGGGACATTGAGACCAAGAGACCCAGAGGTCCTGAGACCCTGAGACCCAGTGACACTGAGACATTGAGACATTGAGAATCAGAGTCCCAGAGGCCCTGAGACCCTGAGACACTGAGACATTGAGACTCAGACACCCAAATACCCAGAGGCCCTGATACCCTGAGACACAGAGGCCCTGAGGCCCTGAGACCCTGAGACGCAGAGACCCTGACACACTAAGACCCTGAGACCCAGAGGCCCTGAGACCCTGAGACATAAAGACCCAGATGCCCTGAGACACTGAGACATTGAGACTCAGAGACGTGGAGACCCAGAGACCCTGAGACCCTGAGACACTGATACCCAGAGACCCAGAGACCCTGAGGCCCTGAGACCTTGAGACTCTGAGACACTGAGACATTGAGACTCAGAGACCCAGAGACCCAAAGGCCCTGAGATCCTGAGACACTGAAACACAGAAACACAGAGTCCCAGAGACCCTGAGACAGTGAGACACAGACACCCAGAGGCCCAGAGACCCTGAGACCCAGTGGCCCTGAGACCCTGAGACACTGAGACACTGAGACATTGAGACTCAGAGACCCAGAGACCCAAAGGCCCTGAGACCCTGAGACACTGAAACACAGACTCCCAGAGACCCTGAGACACTGAGACATTGACACTCAGAGACCCAGAGACCCAGAGGCCCTGAGACTCTGAAACTCTGAGACCCAGAGGCCCAGAGGCCCTGAGACCCTGAGTCCCAGAAGCCCTGAGACCCTGAGACCCAGAGGCCCTGAGACCATGAGACCCATAGACCCTGAGACCCAGAGGCCCTGAGACCCTGAGACACAGAGACCCAGAGGCCCTGAGACACTGAGACACTGAGACATTGAGACTCAGACTCCCAGAGGCCCTGAGACCCTGAGGCATTGAGACTCAGAGACCCAGAGGCCCTGAGACACTGAGACATTGAGACACAGAGACCCCGAGGCCCTGAGACCCTGAGACACTGAGACCCAGAGACCCAGAATCCCTGAGACCCAGAGACCCTGAGACCCTGAGACACAGAGACCCTGAGACCCTGAGACACTGAGACCCAGAGACCCAGAAACCCTGAGACCCTGAGACCCTGAGACACTGAGACATTGAGACTCAGAGACCCAGAGGCCCTGAGACCCTGAGACCCTGAGACACTGAGACATTGAGACTCAGAGACCCAGAGACCCAGAGGCCCTGAGACCTTGAGACACTGAGATATTGAGACTCAGAGACCCAGAGGCCCTGGGGCCCTGAGACCCAGTGGCCCTGAGACCCTGAGACACTGAGACCCAGAGCCCCAGAAGCACTGAGACTCTGAGACACTGAGACACTGAGACATTGAGACACAGAGACCCAGAGGCACTGAGACTCTGATACTCTGCGACCCAGAGGCCCTGAGACCCTATGACACAGAGACCCAGAGACCCTGAGACACTGAGACCCAGATGCCCTGAGACCCTGAGAAACTGAGACCCAGAAGCCCTGAGTCCCGAAGACCCTGAGACTCTGAGTCCCTGAGACCCAGAGGCCCTGAGACCCTGAGAAACTGAGACCCAGAGGCCCTGAGACCCTGAGACACAGAGACCCAGATGCCCTGATACACTGAGACACTGAGACTCAGAGACGTGGAGACCCAGAGGCCCTGAGTCCCTGAAACACTGAGACACTGAGACCCTGAGACATTGAGACCCTGAATCCCAGAGGCCCTGAGACCTTGAGACACTGAGACTCTGAGACACTGAGACATTGAGACTCAGAGACCCAGAGACACAGAGGACCTGAGACCCTGAGACCCAGAGACTCTGGGACCCAGAGGCCCTGAGACCCTAAGACACTGAGACCCTGTGACTCAGAGACCCAGAGGCCCTGAGACCCTGAGACACTGAGACACAGAACCCAGGGGGCCTAGACCCTGAGACACTGAGACATTGAAACTCAGACTCCCAAATACCCAGAGCCGCTGAGACCCTGAGACACAGAGACCCTGAGGCCCTGAGACCCTGAGACGCAGAGACCCTGGGACCCTGAGACCCAGAGGCCCTGAGACACTGAGAACCTGAGACCCGAAGGCCCTGAGACCCTGTGACACAGAGACCCAGGGGCCCTGAGTCCCTGAGACACTGAGACATTGATACTCAGAGACCTGGAGACCCAGAGGCCCTGAGATGCTGAGACCCAGAGACCCTGAGGCCCTGAGACCCTGAGACCCAGAGACCCTGAGACCCATAGGCCCTGAGACTCTGAGACACTGACACACAGAGACACAGAGACCCAGAGGCCCTAAGACCCTGAGACCCTGTGACCCTGAGACCCAGAGGCCCTGAGACCCGAAGACCCTGAGACCCTGAGAACCTGAGACCCGAAGACCCTGAGACTCTGAGACCCTAAGATGCACAGGCCCAGAGGCCCTGACACCCTGAGACACTGAGACCCAGAGGCACTGAGACCCTGAGACACAGAGACCAGAGGCCCTGAGACCCTGCGACACAGAGACCCAGAGATCCTGAGACCCTGAGACGCTGAGACCTAGAGGCCCTGAGACCCTAAGACCCTGAGACACTAAGACATTGAGACTCAGAGACCCAGAGACCCAGAGGCCCTGAGACCCTGTGACCCAGAGACCCTGTGGCCCTGAGACACTGAGACCCTGAGACACAGTGACCCAGTGGCCCTGAGACATTGAGACAAAGACAGTATTACGGTTGATAAAGAGGATGTGCTGGAAATTCTTGAGGGGCTGAAAATAGATAAGTCCCCTGGTCCGGATGGGATCTACCCTAGGATTCTCTGGGAGGCTAGAGAGGTGATTGCAGAGCCTCTGGCTCAGATCTTCAGGTCGTCATTGGTCTCTGGTGTAGTCCCGGAGGATTGGACGATAGCGAATGTTGTCCCATTGTTTAAGAAGGGGAACAGAGACTTTGCCGGGAATTATAGACCGGTGAGTCTTACTTCTGTTGTGGGCAAGGTTTTAGAAAAAATTATTAGGGATAGGATTTATAGTTATTTGGAGTGTAATGAATTGATTAGAAATAGTCAGCATGGTTTTGTAGCAGGTAGGTCGTGCCTTACTAACCTTATTGAGTTTTTTGAGAAGGTGACCAAAGAGGTGGATGGGGGTAAGGCAGTTGACGTGGTATACATGGATTTTAGTAAGGCGTTCGATAAGGTTCACCATGGTAGGCTTCTGCAGAAAATGCAGATGTATGGGATTGTGGGTAATCTAGGAAGTTGGATCAGGAATTGGCTATCAGATAGGAGACAGAGGGTGGTGGTGGATGGTAAATATTCATCATGGAGTGCAGTTACGAGTGGTGTGCCTCAGGGATCTGTTTTGGGGCCACTGTTGTTTGTAATTTTTATTAATGATCTGGATGAGGGTATAGTTGGGTGGATTAGTAAATTTGCTGATGACACCAAAGTTGGAGGTGTGGTAGATTGTGAGGAAGGGTGTCATAGTCTGCAGGGAGACTTAGATATGTTGCAGAGCTGGGCCGAGAGGTGGCGGATGGAATTTAATGCGGAGAAGTGTGAGGTAATTCACTTTGGTAGGAGCAACAGATGTGTCGAGTATAGGGCTAACGGGAGGACTTTGAATAGTGTGGATGAACAGAGGGATCTAGGTGTGTGTGTACATAGATCCCTGAAAGTTGGGAATCAAGTAGATAAGGTTGTCAAGAAGGCGTACGGTGTCTTGGCGTTTATTGGTAGGGGGATTGAATTTAGGAGTCGCAGTGTAATGTTGCAACTGTACACTACTCTAGTGCGGCCGCACTTGGAGTACTGTGTGCAGTTCTGGTCCCCGCATTACAAGAAGGATGTGGAGGCTTTGGAGAGGGTGCAGAGGAGGTTTACTAGGATGTTGCCTGGTATGGTGGGGAGGTCCTATGAGGAGAGACTGAGGGATCTAGGGTTGTTTTCGTTGGAAAGAAGGCGGCTAAGAGGGGATCTTATTGAAACATATAAGATGATTAGAGGTTTAGATAGGGTGGATAGTGATAGCCTTTTTCCTCGGATGGAGAAAGCTAGCACGAGGGGGCATGGCTTTAAATTAAGGGGGGGTAGCTACAGGACGGATGTCAGGGGTAGGTTCTTTACCCAGCGGGTGGTGAGGGATTGGAATGCCCTGCCTGCTGCAGTTGTAAATGCGTCTAGTTTGGGGGCGTTTAAGAGATCTCTGGATAGGTTTATGGACGAAAAGGGATTGGTATAGGCTAGTGGGTCATTGTTTTTGTAACTGGTCGGCGCAACATCGTGGGCCGAAGGGCCTGTTCTGCGCTGTAATGTTCTATGTTCTATGTTCTAAGAGACCCAGAGGCACAGAGACCCTGAGACACTGAGACACAGAGGCCCAGAGACCCTGAGACACTGGGACCCTGAGACCCAGAGGCCCTGAGACCCGAAGACCCTGAGACCCTGAGACCCTGAGACTCTGAGACACTGAGACCCTGAGACACTGAGACCCTGAGACACTGAGACACAGAAACCCTGAGACCCTGAGAAAATGTGACCCAGAGACCCTGAGACCCTGGGACACTGAGGCACTGAGACCCTGAGACACTGAGAGACTGTGACACTGAGTCACTGAGACACACAGACCCAGAGACACACAGACCCTGTAACCATGAGACCCTGAGAACCTGAGACCCAGAGACACTGATTCCCAGAGACCCTGAGACCCAGAGACCCTGAAACCCTCCAACACTGAGACACTGAGACCCAGAGTCCCTCAGATACTGCGACACTGAGATCCTGAGACACTGAGACAGTGAGACCCGCAGACACTGAGACACTGAGGCTCAGAGACCCTGAGACACTGAGACACAGAGACCCAGAGACACTGGGACACTGACTCACAGAGACCCAGAGACCCTGAGAAGCTGAGACACTGAGACCCAGAGACCGAGAGACCCAGAGACCCAGAGCCCAGAAACCCAGAGACACTGAGACCCTGAAATCCTGAGACCCAGAGACACTGAGACCAAATGACCCAGACATCCTGAGACCCAGAGACCCAAAAACCCTGATACCCTGAGACACTGAGACTCTGAGACCCTGGGACCCAGAGACCATGAGACATTGAGACACTGAGACCCTGAGACACTGAGACATTGTGGCACTGAGTCCCTGAGACACTGAGACCACGAGACACTGAGACACTGAGATCCAGAGACCCAGAGACCCTGAGACACTGAGATCCAGAGACCCAGAGATCCTGAGACATTGCGACACTGAGACCATGAGTCACTGAGACACTGAGATACTGAACCCAGAGACTCTGAGAAACTGATTCCCATAGACCCGGAGACCCAAAGACACAGAGAGACTAAGACACAGAGTCCCTGAGTCCCAGAGAACCAGAGAAACTGAGACACAGAGACCGCGAGACGCTGAGACACTGAGACACAGAGACCCAGAGACCCAGAGACCCTGAGACCCTGAGACCCAGAAACACAGCGACCCTGAGACCCTGAGACCCGGAGATACTGAGAACCAGAGACGCGGAGACACAGAAACCCTGAGACCCAGAGACCGAGAGACACTGAGACCCTGCGACAGTTAGACACTGAGACACTGAGACTAAGAGACCCTGAGACCTTGAGAAACTGAGACACTGAGGTCCTGAGCCCCTGAGGCACTGAGACATTGAGACTCTGAGACCCCGAGATAATGAGACACTGAGACACTGAGACACTGAGACCCGGAGACCCTGAGACACTGAGTCCCAGAGACCCAGAGACGCAGATAACCGATGACCATGGCACCCGGAGAACCTGAGACACTGAGACACTGAGACCCTGAGACCCAGAGACCCTGAGATCCTGAGACACTGAGACCCAGAGACCCTGAGACACTGAGACCCTGAGACCCAGAGACCCAGAGGCCCACAGTCCCAGAGACCCAAAGACACAGTGACACTGAGGCACAGAGACCCTAAGACACTGAGACACAGAAGACACTGCAACACTGAGACCCACAGACCCAGAGACACTGAGATCGAGAGAGCCAGAGACACTGAGACCCAGAGACACAGAGACCCTGAGAATCTGAGACCCTGAGACCCTGAGACACTGAGAACCAGAGACCCTGAGACCCAGAGACCCACAGTCCCAGTGACCCAAAGACACAGTGACACTGAGAAACAGAGACCCTAAGACACTGAGACACAGAGACACTGAGACACTGAGACCCTGCAACACTGAGATCGAGAGAGCCAGAGACACTGAGACCCAGAGACACAGAGACACAGAGACCCTGAGACACTGAGACCCTGAGACCCTGAGACCCAGAAACCCTGAGACCCTGAGACCCAGAAACCCTGAGACCCTGAGACCCAGAAACCTTGAGGCCCAGAGACACTGAGACCCAGTGACCCAGACACCCTGAGACCCAGAGACCAGACACCCAGAAACCCTGAGACAGTGAGACCATGAGACCCTGAGACACTGAGGCGCAGAGACCCAGAGGCTCTGAGACTCAGGGACCCAGAGACCCTGTGACACTGAAACCCTGAGACCCTGAGACCACAAGACCCTGAGACACTGAGACCCAGAGACACTGAGACCCTGAATCTCTGAGACACTGAGAACCAGAGATCCTGAGATACTAGGACACTGAGACACCGAGACCCTGAGACCCAGAGACCATGTGAGACTGTGACACTGAGACACTGACTCACAGAGACCCAGAGACCCTGAGAAACTGAGGCACTGGGGCCCAGAGAACAAGAGACCCAGAGACCGAGACACCCAGAGCCCAGAAACTCAGAGATCCAGAGACCCTGAGATCCTGAGACCCAGAGACACTGAGACTAAATGACACAGACACCCTGACACCCAGAGACGCAGACCCCCAGAAACCCTGACACCCTGAGACACTGAGAGATTGAGAGATTGAGACCCAGTGTCCCAGAGACTCTGAGAGCCAGGGACCCAGAGGCCCTGAGACATTGAGACACTGAGATCCTGAGACCCTGAGACACTGAGATACTGAACCCAGAGACCCTGAGAAACTGATTCCCAGAGACCCAGAGACCCAAAGACACAGAGAGACTAAGACCCAGAGTCCCTGAGACACTGAGACCCAGAGACACCGAGATCCAGAGAGCCAGAGACAGTGAGACACTGAGACACAGAGACTCAGAGAACCTGAGACGCAGAGAACCAGAGACCCTGAGACCCAGAGATCCAGAGACACAGAGAGCCTGAGGCCCTGAGATGCTGAGACACTGAGACCCAGAGACGCAGAGACCCTGAGACAGTGAGACCCTGAGACACTGGGACACTGAGACACAGTGACCCAGAGACCCAGAGACCATGAGAGACTGAGACACTGACTCCAGAGACCCAGACACCCTGAGAAACTGAGACACTGAGACCCAGAGACCGAGAGACCCAGAGACCAAGAGACCCAGAGCCCAGAAACCCAGAGATCCAGAGACCCTGAGATCCTGAGACCCAGAGACACTGAGACCAAATGACACAGACACCCTGAGACCAAGAGATCCAGAAACCCTGACACCCTGAGACACTGAGCGACTGAGACACTGAGACCCAGTGTCCCAGAGACCCAGAGACTCTGAGACTCAGGGACCCAGAGACCCTGAGACCCAGAGACACTGAGACCCTGAGACACAGACACCCAGAGACACAGAGACCCAGAGACACTGTGATCTGAGACCCTGAGCCACTGAGGCACAGAGATCCAGAGACCCTGAGAAACTGAGACACTGAGGCCCAGATACCCAGAGACCTTGAGACACTGAGACACTGAGACCCAGAGGCCCTGAGACCCTGAAAAACTGAGACAATGTGACCATGTGACAATGTGACATTAAGACACTGAGACACAGAGACCCAGGGACACTGAGACCCTGAGAAACTTAGATCCTGAGACACGGAGACACTGAGACCCAGAGCCCTCGAGAGCTTGAGATCCTGAGAAACTGAGACCCTGATTCCCTGAGACACACAGACACTGAGACCCAGAGACTCAGAGATCTTTAGTCCCTGAGAAACTGAGACACAGAGACCCAGGCACACATAGACGCAGAGACCCTGAGACACTGACATCCAGAGACCCAGTGACCCAGAGACCTAGTAACCCAGAGACACTGAGACACTGAGACCCAGAGACCCTGAGACACTGAGGCCCAGGAACACAGAGACCAGGGGACCTGGCGACCCTGACACAGTGACACACTGAGATAGTGAGACACGGAGACCCAGAGACACAGTGATGCAGAGGCCCAGAGACCCAGAGACCCTGAGAACCTGGGACAAGTAAAAACTGAGACCAGAGATACGGAGACCCTGATACATTGAGACACAGAGATCCTGAGACCCCAAGACTCTGAGACCCTGAGACCCAGACACCCAGAGACCCTGAGACACTGAGACCCAGAGGCCCTGAGACCCAGAAAAACTGACACAATGTGACCATGAGACCCTGAGACCCAGAGACCCTGAGACCCTGAGACACTGAGTCATTAAGACACTGAGGCACAGAGACCCAGGGACACTGAGACCCAGAGAAACTGAGACCCTGAGACACGGAGACATGGAGACACTGAGACCTCGAGACCTTGAGATCCTGAGAAACTGAGATCCTGAGTCCCTGAGACACAGAGACACTGAGACCCAGAGACTCAGAGACCCTCAGTCCCTGAGAAACTGAGGCACAGAGACCCAGGCACACACAACCCAGAGACCCTGAGACACTGACATCCAGTGACCCAGTGACACAGAGACCTAGTAACCCAGTGACCCAGAGACACTGAGACACTGATTCACAGAGGCCCAGATTCCCTGAGACACTGAGACACTGTGACACAGAGAAACTGAGACACTGAGACCCAGAGACCCTGAGACACTGTGACCCAGAGACCCAGAGTCCCAGAAACACAGAGACCAGGGGACCCGGCGACCCTGACACAGTGACACACTGAGACAGTGAGACCCAGAGACCCAGAGACCCAGTGACGCAGAGACCCAGAGACCCTGAGACACTGAGACCCTGAGACAATTAAAAACTGAGACCAGAGATACAGAGACCCTGAGACATTGAGACACAGAGACCCTGAAACCCAGAGACCCCGAGACACTGAGACCCTGAGGGACTGAGACCCTGAAGCCCTAAGACTCTGAGGCACTTAGACCCAGAGACACAGATACCCAGAGACCCAGAGACACTGAGACACTGAGACCCTGAGACACTGAGACACTGAGATACTGAGAAACTGAGACACTGAGACCAGAGACCCAAAGACCCTGAAACCCTAAGACACTGAGACACAGAGACCCTGAGAACCTGAGACACTGAGACCCTGAGACCCAGAGACATAGAGACCCGAAGACCCAGAGACCCTGAGACACTGAGACCCGGAGATACTGAGACCCAGAACCCCAGAGACCCAGAGACAATGAGACACTGAGAACCAGAGACCCAGACACCCTGAGAAGCTGAGACCCTGAGATACTGGGACCCAGTGGCCCAGAGTTCCAGAGACCCAGAGACCACGGGACCCAGAGACCCTGACACAGTGACACACTGAGACAGTGTGACCCAGAGACCCAGTGATGCAAAGGTCCAGAGACCCAGAGACCGTGAGACACTGAGACCCTGAGACAATGAAAAACTGAGACCCAGAGACCCAGACACCCTGAGACCAGAGACCCTGAGACCCAGAGACCCAGAGACACTGAGACCCAGAGAAACAGAGACCCTGAGACACGGAGACCCAGAGACCCAGAGAACCTGAGACACTGAGACCCTGAGACCCTGGGAAACTGAGACACTGAGACCCAGAAACACTGAGAACCAATGACCCAGACACCCTGAGACCCAGAGGCCAGAGATCCTGAGACCCTGAGGCCATGAGACCCTGAGGCAGAGAGACTGAGACACTGAGACAATGAGACACTGAGACCCAGAGAAACAGAGACCCTGAGACACTGAGAGACTGAGACCCTGGACACTGAGACAATGAGACCTTGAGAACCAGAGACACTGACTCCCAGAGACCCTGAGAAACTGATACACTGAGACCCAGAGACCGAGAGACCCAGAGACCTTGAAACCCAGAGACCCTGAGACATTGAGACTCAGAGTCCCTGAGACCCTGTGACCCTTAGACACTATGACACTGAGGCACAGGGACCCTGAGACCCTGTGACCCAGACACCGAGTGACACTGAGACCCTGAGACACTGAGACCATGAGTCACTGATACACAGAGACCCTGAGAACCTGAGACACTCAGACACCGAGACACTGAGGCACTGAATCCCAGAGACCCTGAGACACTGAGACCCTGAGACGCTGGGACCCAGACGCCCTGAGACCCTGAGAAACTGAGACACTGAGACCCAGAGACCCTGAGACCCAGAGTCACTGAGACACAGAGACCCAGAGAAACTGAGTCCCAGATACACAGAGACACTGCGACCCAGAGACAAAGAGACACTGACAAACTGAGACAATGAGACCCAGAGACACAGAGACCCAGAGACTCTGAGAAACAGAGACCCAGAGACCCTGGGACCCAGAGACTCTGAGGCTCTGAGACACTGAGACCCAGAGACCCTGAGACCCAGAGACACTGAGACCCAATGACCCCAACAACCTGAGTCCCAGAGACCTGAGACCGAGAAACCCTGAGGCACTGAGACCATGAGACCTTGAGACACTGAGTGACTGAGACGCAGAAACCCAGAGATCCAGAGACCCAGAGACTCTGAGACCCAGGCACCCTGAGACCCTGTGACACTGAGACACTGAGGCCATGAGACTCTGAGACACTGAGACCGAGGGACCCAGAGACCCTGAGACACTGAGACCCTGAGACCCTGAGACACTGAGACCCAGAGACGCTGAGACCCTGAGACACAGAGACGCTGAGACACTGACTCACAGAGACCCAGAGACTGTGAGAAACTGGGACACTGAGACACTGAGAACCAGAGACCCAGAAACCCAGAGATTCAGAGAAACTGAGATCCTGAGACCCTGAGGCATTGAGACCCAGAGACCTTGTGATCCAGAGACATTGAGACCCAGACACCCTGAGACCCAGAGAAGCAGAGAGACCCTGAGAAACTGAGACATTGAGACCCAGAGACCTTCAGTCACTGAGACGCTGAGACCCCGTGACACTGAGACACAGACACCCAGAGAACCTGAGAATTTGAGAAACTGAGACACGGAGACCCAGAGACTCTGTGACACTGAGACCCAGAGACCCTGAGATACTGAGTCACTGAGACCCTGAGACCCTGAGACCCAGACACCCAGACACCCAGTGACCTTGAGACCTTGAGACACTGAGGCACTGAGACACTGATACACAGAGAACCTGAGACACTGAGACACCGAGACACTGAGACACTGAGACCCTGAGACACGGAGACCCAGAGACCAAGAGACACTGAGTCACTGAGACATAGAGACCCTGAGAAACTGAGACCCAGAGGCCCTGAGAGACTGAGAAACTGAGACACTGAGACCCAGAGATCCAGAGACCAAGAGACCAGAGTCACTGAGACACTGAGACACAGAGACCCAGGGACACTGAGACCCTGAGAAACTGAGACCCAGATACCCAGAGACCCTGAAACACTGAGACCCAGAGGCAAAGAGACACTGATAAACTGAAACGCTGAGACCCAGGGACACTGCGACCCAGAGACCCTGGGATCCAGAAACCCAGTGACCCTGAGACCCAGAAACCCTGAGACCCAGGGACACCGAGACCCTGAGACCCAGAGACACTGAGACACATAGACCCAGAGACCCAGAGACTCTGAGACCCAGAGACCCTGAGACCCTGAGACATTGAGACCCAGAGACTCAGAAACCCTGAGACCCAGAGACACTGAGACACTGAGAAACTGAGACACTGAGACCCAAAGACACAGAGACCCAGAGACCTGGAGACCCTGACAGAATGAGACACTGAGACCCAGAGACCCTGAGTCATGGAGACACTGAGACACTGAGACCCTCCGACACTGAGACACTGCAAACCTGAAACCCTGAGACACTGAGACCCAGAGACACTGAGAACCTGAGACAGAGAGCCACTGACACAGTGTGGCACTGAGACTCTGAGATCGTGAGACCTTGAGAATGTGAAACACTGAGATCCTGAGTCCCTGAGACAACGAGACACTGAGACTCTGAGACCCTGAGTAAATGAGACACTGAGACCCTGAGACACTGAGACCCGGAGACCTCGAGACACTGAGACCAGAGACGCAGAGACCCTATGACCATGGAACCCAGAGAACCTGAGACACTGAGACACTGATTCCCAGGGACCATGAGACGCAGTGACCCAGAGACCCTGAGACCCTGAGACACTGGGACACAGAGACCCTGAAACACTGAGAAACTGAGACAGTGAGACACTGAGACCCTGAGAAACTGAGAGCTGAGACTCTGAGACCCTGATTCCCTGAGACACTGAGAGGCTGAGACCCTGAGACACTGATACACAGAGACACTGAGACACTGAGACACTGAGACACTGAGAAAATGTGACCCAGAGACCCTGAGTTCCTGAGACACTGAGACCCTGAGACCCTGAGACCCAGTTACCCAGAGACAGAGAGAGTCTGAGACACAGAGACAGTGAGACCCACAGACCAAGACACCCGAGAACCAGACATCCAGAGAACCTGAGACCCTGAGACACTGAGACCCAGACACGCAGGGACCCAGAGATCCTGAGATCCTGAGTCGCTAAGACACTGAGACCCAGAGACACAGAGAAACTGAGACCCAGAGAAACAGAGACCCTGAGATACAGAGACAGTGTGACCCACAGGCCAAGAGACCCTGAGACCCAGAGACCCTGACATACACAGACACAGAGACCCCGAAACCCTCAGACCCTGAGACCCTAAGACCGTGAGACCCTGAGACACAGAGACCCAGAGACCCTCAGGCACTGAGACTCTGTGACACTGCTACCCTGAAACCCTCAGACCCTGAGACCTGGAGCCCCAAAGACACTGAGACCCTGAGACACTGAGACCCAGAGACCCTGAGACACTGAGACCCAGAGACCCTGAGACACTGAGACCCTTAAGCACTGAAACACTGAGACAGTGAGACACTGAGACCCTGAGACACAAAAACCCAGAAACCCTGAGAATGAGCGATCCAGAGACCGAGAGACCCTGACACCCTGAGACACAGAGGCACTGAGGCCCTGAGCCCCTGAGACACTGAGACTCTGAGTCCCGGAGATTCTGTGACACTAAGAAACTGAGACCCTGAGACACTGAGACCCTGAGACACTGAGTACCTGAGACCCAGAGACCCTGAGAAAATGAGACACTGAGAACCTGAGTCACTGACACACTGAGACACTGATACCCTGGGACCCAGTGAACCAGAGACACGGAGACACTGAGACCCTGAGACACTGAGAGACTGTGACCATGAGATCCTGAGACCCAGAGACACTGAGACCCTGAGAGACTGAGACCCTGAGACACTGAGAGACTGATACACTGAGACCAAGAAACCCTGAGAACGAGAGATCCAGAGACCCTGAGACACTGAGACCCAGACATGCAGTGACCCAGAGTCCCTGAGAACCTGAGGCCCTGAGAAACTGAGACCCAAAGACTTTGAGAAGCAGAGACCCTGACACCAAGAGAACCTGAGACCCTGAGACATTGAGACACTGCACCCTGAAAGCCTGAGACCGAGGGACCCAGAGACCCTGAGAAACTGAGACTCTGAGACACTGAGACACTGAGAACTAGAGATCCTGAGACCCAGAGACACTGACACTCTGAGACACTGAGACCCTGAGACCCTGAGAAACTGAGACACTGAGGCACTGAGGCACAGAGACACTGTGACCCTGAGACCCTGAGACAGACAGACATAGAGACCCAGACACGCAGTGACCCAGAGACTCTGAGAACCTGAGATCCTGAGACACAGAGACACAGATACCCTGAGACCCTGAGAAACTGAGACCCAGAGACCCAGAGCCCTGAGAAGATGAGACACTGAGACCCTGAGACACTGAGACCCTGAGTCACTGAGACACTGAGAACCAGAGATCCTGAGATACTGGGACACTGAGACACCGAGACCCTGAGACCCAAAGACCATGAGAGACTGTGACACTGAGACACTGACTCACAGAGACCCAGAGACCCTGAGAAACTGAGGCACTAGGGCCCAGAGAACGAGAGACCCAGAGCCCAGAAACTCAGAGATCCAGTGACCCTGAGATCCTGAGACCCAGAGACACTGAAACCAAATGACACAGACACCCAGAGACCCAGATACCCTGACACCCTGAGACACTGAGACCCAGTGTCCCAGAAACCCACAGACTCTGAGACCCAGGGACCCAGAGAACCTGAGACATTGAGACACTGAGATCCTGAGACCCCGAGACGCTGAGACACTGAGACCATGAGAGAATGAGACACTGACTCACAGAGACCCAGAGACGCAGAGAAACTGAGACACTAAGGCCCAGAGACCGAGAGACTGAGAGACACAGAGACTCTGAGGCCCTGAGACAAAGAGACACTGAGTGACTGAGACACTGAGACACAGAGGCCTAGAGCCCCTGAGACCCTAATACCCAGAGACACTGAGACACTGTGACCCAGAGACCCTGAGACGCTGAGACCCAGGGACCCTGAGACACTGAGAACCAGAGACACAGAGACCCTGAGAGCCAGAGACCCTGAGACACAGAAACCCAGAGACCCAGAGACACTGAGACCCTGAGACCCTGAGACCCGGAGACCCTGAGACAATCAGTCCCAGAGACCCAGAGACGCAGAGAACGTGTGACCATGGGACCCTGAGACCCTGAGGCCCAGAGACCCAGGGGCCCACAGTCACACAGACCCAAAGACACCGTGACACTGAGACCCAGAGACCCTGAGACACTGAGGCACAGAGACACTGAGATCCAGGGAGCCAGGGACACTGAGACCCAGTGACACAGAGACACACAGACCCTGAGGCACTGAGACAGTGAGAACCAGAGACACAGAGACCTTGAGACCCAGAGACCCTGAGATGCAGAAACCCTGAGACGCAGAGACACTGAGACCCTGAGACCCAAAGGCACTGAGACCCATTGACCCAGACACCATGAGACCCAGGGACCAGAGACCCAGAAACCCTTAGACACTGAGACCCTGAGACACTGAGACGCAGAGTCCCAGAGGCTCTGAGACCCAAGGACCCAGAGGCCCTGTGACACTGAGACACTGAGACGCTGAGGCCCTGAGACACTTAGACCATGAGACCCTGAGACACTGAGACCCCGAGACCCAGAGACACTGAGACCCTGAGTCACTGAGACACTGAGTTACTGAGACCCTGAGACACTGAGAACCAGACACCCTGAGATACTGGGACACTGAGAGCCAGAGACCCAGACACCCAGTGACCATGAGAGACTGAGACACTGAGACACTGACTGACAGAGACCCAGAGACCCTGACAAACTGAGGCACTGAGGCCCAGAGAAAGAGAGACCCAGAGCCCAGAAACCCAGAGAACCAGAGACACTGAGTTCCTAAGACCCAGAGGCACTGAGTTCCTGAGACCCAGAGACACAGAGACCAAATGACACAGACACCGTGAGACCCAGAGACCCAGAAACCTTGAGAGCCTGAGAAATTGAGAGACTGAGACACTGAGACCCAGTGTCCCATAGACCCAGAGACTCTGAGACCCAGGCACCCAGAGACCCTGAGACATTGAGACACTGCGATCTTAAGACCCTGAGACACTGAGACACTGATACCCTGAGACCCTGAGACACTGAGTCCATGAGACCCAGAGACCCAGAGCCCCTGAGACCCTGAGACACTGACAGTCTGAGCCTCTGAGATACTGAGTCGCAGAGGTACAGAGACACAGAGATACGGAGACTCTGAAACTCTGAGACACTGAGACTGTGAGACACTGTGACTCTGCGATTCTGGGACGATGTGTCACAGATACACTGAGGCACTGAGACTCTGATACGCTGAGACACTGATTCACAGAGACACTGAGACTCTGAGACACTGAAACACTGACAGTCTGAGACACTGAGATACAGAGACACTGACACACTGAGATTCTGACACACAGAGACACAGACAGACTGAGACACTGAGAAACAGAAAATCTGAGACGCTGAGATGCTGAGATTCTGAGACACTGAAACAGTGAGTCACTAAGACTCTGAGACACAGAGACACAGAGACAGTGAGACACTGAGACACAGAGATATTGAGACTCTGAGACTCTGAGACACTGAGACACAGAGACACTGAGACGCTGAGACACTGAGACACTGAGACACTGAGTTTGTGAGACTGAGTCACAGGGACAGAGAGACACTGTGACACTGAGAATTTGAGACGCTGAGACACAGAGACACTGAGACACTGTGACGCTGAGACTGTGAGACACAAATAAACAAATACACACAGACACTCAGACAGTGAGACTCTGAGCCACTGAGACTCTGAGAAACTGAGACACAGAGACGCGGAGACACAGACACACTGAGACACTGAGACCCTGAGAAACTGAGACTCTGAGTCTCAGAGACTCTGAGAATCTGAGACACCGAGACACCGAAACACTGAGACACTGAGACTCTGAGTTGCTGTGACTCTGAGACACTGAGACAGTAAAAATCTGAGACACTGAGACACTGAGACTCTGAGACACAGAGAAACTGAGACACAGGGAATCAGAGACACTGAGATACAGAGACACAGAGACACTGTAACTCTGAGACCCTGAGAAACAGGGGCTCTGAAACCCAGAGACACTGAGGCATTGAGACACTGAGATGCTGAGACTGAGACACGAGACACTGAAACGGTGAGACACTGAGACACTGAGCCACTGAGACACTGAGACTCTGAGACTCTGAGACACTGAGGAGCAGTGGTACAGAGACAAAGAGACACAGAGATACAGAGACACTGAAACGCAGAGACACTGAAACACTGAGACTCTGAGACACCGAGACACTGAGACACAGAGACACTGAGACTCTGAGACACTGAGACACAGAGACACTGAGACCCTGAGACACTGAGAATCTGAGACACGGAGACTCTGAGACTCTGAGACACTGAGACACAGAGACACTGAGGCACTGAGATACTGAGACAGTGAGACTCTGAGACACAGAGACACTGAGATACTGAGACTCTGAGACACAGAGGCACTGAGACTCTGAGACTCAGAGACACAGATACACAGAGACACTGAGCCACTGAGACTCTGACACTCTCTGATGCTGAGACTCTGAGACACTGAAACTCTGAGACACTGAGACACTGACATTCTGAGACTCTGAGACACAGAGACGCAGAGACACTGAGACACAGGAACACCGAGACACTGAGCCTCTGAGAATCTGAGACACTGAGGAGCAGTGGTACAGAGACAAAGAGACACAGAGATACAGAGCCACTGAAACACAGAGACACTGAAACACTGAGACTCTGAGACTCTGAGACACTGAGACACAGAGACACTGAGACACAGAGACACTGAGACTCTGAGACACTGAGACTCTGAGATACTGAGACCCTAAGACACTGAGTCTCTGAGACATTGAGACACTGAGACTCTGAGACACTGAGACACTGAGACTCTGAGACTCTGAGACACTGAGACTCTGAGACACTGAGACTCTGAGACTCAGAAACTCTGAGACACAGAGACTCTGTGACTCTGTGACACAGAGACACAGAGACATTGAGACACTGAGATGCCGAGACTCTGAGAAACAGACAATCTGAGACACTGAGATGCTGAGACTCTGAGACACTGAGACACTGAAACGGTGAGACACTGAGACACTGAGATACTGAGACTCTGAGACTCAGAGACACAGATACACAGAGACACTAAGCCACTGACACTCTGACACACTGTGATGCTGAGACTCTGAGACACTGAAACTCTGAGACACTGAGACACTGACATTCTGAGACTCTGAGACACAGAGACGCAGAGACACTGAGACACAAAAACACCGAGACACCAAGCCTCTGAGAATCTGAGACACTGTGAGCAGTGGTACAGAGACAAAGAGACACAGAGATACTGAGCCACTGAAACGCAGAGACACTGAGACACAGAGACTCTGAGATTCTGAGACACAGAGACACTGAGACTCTGAGACTCTGAGACACAGAGACACTGAAACTCTGAGACTCTGCGACTCTGAGACACAGAGACACTGAGACTATGAGACACTGAGACTCTGAGACACTGAAACCCTAAGAAACTGAGACTCTGAGACATTGAGACACTGAGACTCTGAGACACTGAGACACTGAAACACTGAGTCTCTGAGACACTGAGACACAAAGACACTGAGACTCTGAGACACTGAGACACTGAGACCCTAAGACACCGAGACTCTGAGACATTGAGACACTGAGACTCTGAGACACAGACACTGAGACTCTGAGACACTGAGGAGCAGTGGTACAGAGACAAAGAGACACAGAGATACAGAGACACTGAAACGCAGAGTCACTGAAACACTGAGACTCTGAGACTCTGAGACACCGAGACACTGAGACTCTGAGACACTGAGACACAGAGACACTGAGACTCTGAGACACTGAGACACTGAGACACAGAGACACTGAGACCCTGAGACACTGAGAATCTGAGACACTGAGACCCTAAAACACTGAGACTCTGAGACACTGAGACACTGAGACTCTGAGACTCTGAGACACAGAGACACAGAGACATTGAGAAAATGAGACAATGAGACACTGAGACACGGAGACTCTGAGACTCTGAGACTCTGAGACACTGAGACACAGAGACACTGAGGCACAGAGATACTGAGACAGTGAGACACAGAGACACTGAGACTCTGAGACACTGAGACACTGAGACCCTAAGACACTGTGACTCTGAGACATTGAGACACTGAGACTCTGAGACACTGAGACACTGTGACTCAGAGACATTGAGACTCTGAGACTCTGAGACTCTGAGACTCTGAGACACAGTGACATTGAGACACTGAGACACTGAGGCTCTGAGACTCTTAGACACAGAGACAGTGAGACACTGAGATACGGAGACAGTGAGATTCTGAGACTCTGAGACACAGAGACACTGAGACACAGAGACACTGAGACTCTGAGACACTGAGACTCTGAGATACTGAGACACTGAGACACTGAGACTCTGAGACTCTGAGACACTGAGACTCTGAGACACTGAGACACTGAGACTCTGAGACTCTGAGACTCTGAGACACTGAGACACTGAGACTCTGAGACTCAGAAACTCTGAGACACTGAGACTCGGTGACACTGAGACACAGAGGCACAGAGACATTGAGGCACTGAGACATTGAGACACTGAGACTCTGAGACACTGAGACACTGTGACTCTGTGACACAGAGACACAGAGACATTGAGACACTGAGATGCCGAGACTCTGAGAAACAGACAATCTGAGACACTGAGATGCTGAGACTCTGAGACACTGAGACACTGAAACGGTGAGACACTGAGACACTGAGACACTGAGATACTGAGACTCTGAGACTCAGAGACACAGATACACAGAGACACTAAGCCACTGACACTCTGACACACTGTGATGCTGAGACTCTGAGACACTGAAACTCTGAGACACTGAGACACTGACATTCTGAGACTCTGAGACACAGAGACGCAGAGACACTGAGACACAAAAACACCGAGACACCGAGCCTCTGAGAATCTGAGACACTGTGAGCAGTGGTACAGAGACAAAGAGACACAGAGATACTGAGCCACTGAAACGCAGAGACACTGAGACACAGAGACTCTGAGATTCTGAGACACAGAGACACTGAGACTCTGAGACTCTGAGACACAGAGACACTGAGACTATGAGACTCTGCGACTCTGAGACACTGAAACCCTAAGACACTGAGACTCTGAGACATTGAGACACTGAGTCTCTGAGACACAGAGACACTGAAACACTGAGTCTCTGAGACACTGAGACACAAAGACACTGAGACTCTGAGACACTGAGACACTGAGACCCTAAGACACTGAGACTCTGAGACATTGAGACACTGAGACTCTGAGACACAGACACTGAGACTCTGAGACACTGAGGAGCAGTGGTACAGAGACAAAGAGACACAGAGATACAGAGACACTGAAACGCAGAGTCACTGAAACACTGAGACTCTGAGACTCTGAGACACCGAGACACTGAGACTCTGAGACACTGAGACACAGAGACACTGAGACTCTGAGACACTGAGACACAGAGACACTGAGACCCTGAGACACTGAGAATCTGAGACACTGAGACCCTAAAACACTGAGACTCTGAGACACTGAGACACTGAGACTCTGAGACTCTGACACTCTGAGACACAGAGACACAGAGACATTGAGAAAATGAGACAATGAGACACTGAGACACGGAGACTCTGAGACACTGAGACACAGAGACACTGAGGCACAGAGATACTGAGACAGTGAGACACAGAGACACTGAGACTCTGAGACACTGAGACACTGAGACCCTAAGACACTGTGACTCTGAGACATTGAGACACTGAGACACTGAGACTCTGAGACACTGAGACACTGTGACTCAGAGACATTGAGACTCTGAGACTCTGAGAATCTGAGACACAGTGACATTGAGACACTGAGACACTGAGGCTCTGAGACTCTTAGACACAGAGACAGTGAGACACTGAGATACGGAGACAGTGAGATTCTGAGACTCTGAGACACAGAGACACAGAGACACTGAGACACTGAGACAGTGAGACTCTGAGACACAGAGTCACTGAGATACTGCGACTCTGAGACACAGAGGCACTGAGACACTGAGACTCTGAGACACTGAGACTCTGAGACACTGTGACACTGAGACTCTGAGACTGTGAGACTCTGAGATACTGAGATACTGCGACACAGAGACTCTGAGACACTGAGACTCTGAGACACTGAAACTCTGAGACACTGAGACACTGAGACCCTGAGACACTGAGACTCTGAGACACTGAGACACAGAGACACTGAGACTCTGAGACTCTGAGACTCTGAGACACTGAGACACTGAGACTCTGAGACACTGAGACACTGAGACACTGAGACTCTGAGACGCTGAGACGCTGAGACACTGACATTCTGAGACTCTGAGACACAGAGCCCCTGAGACTCTGAGACTCAGAGACACTGAGACACTGCGACTCTGAGACACTGAGACTCTGAGACACTGTGACACCGAGACACTGAGACTCTGAGACACTGAGACTCTGAGACGCTGAGACACTGAGACACTGACATTCTGAGACTCTGAGACACAGAGCCCCTGAGACTCTTAGACTCAGAGACACTGAGACACTGCGACTCTGAGACACTGAGACTCTGAGACACTGTGACACCGAGACACTGAGACTCTGAGACACTGAGACACTTAGACTCTGAGACTGTGACACTCTGAGACACTGAGACACAGAGACACAGAGACACTGAGACACTGACATTCCGAGACTCTGAGACACTGGGACACTGAGACTCTGGGACACTAAGACACTGACACACTGAGACATTGACATTCTGAGACTCTAAGACAAAGAGACAGAGAAACACTGAGATACTGAGTCTCTCAGACACTGAGACACTGAGGCTCTGAGACTCTGAGACACACAGGCACTGAGACACTGACACTCTGAGACTCTGGGACATTGAGACACAGAGACACTGAGACACTGAGGCCCTGAGACACTGAGACTCTGAGACACTGAGTCACTGAGACTCTGAGATCCTGAGACACTGAGACACAGAGACTCTGAGACACTGAGACTATGAGACGCTGAGACACAGAGACACAGAGATATTGAGACACTGAGACACTGAGACTCTGGGACACTGAGACTCTGAGACACTGAGACACTGAGACACTGAGACTCTGATACAAGGAGACACTGAGACTCTGAGACACTGATACACAGAGACACTGAGGCTCTGGGACACTGAGACTCTGAGCCTCTGAGAAACTGAGAGACTGAGACTGTGAGACAGTGAGACACTGAGACACTCAGAGTCTGAAACACTGAGACTCTGCGATTCTGGGATGCCTAGACACAGAGACACTGAGGCACTGAGAGTCTGAGACACTGAGACACTAAGACACAGAGACACTGAGACACAGAGACACAGAGACACTGCGACTCTGAGACACTGAAACACTGACACTCTGAGACACTGAGATACAGAGACACTGAGACACTGAGACTCAGTGACACTGAGAAACTGAGACTCTGAGACACTGAGACACTGAGGCCCTGAGGCACTGAGATTCTGAGACACTGAGACACAAAGACTCTGAGACTCTGGGACACACAGGGACTGAGACTGTGAGACTGTGAGACTCTGAGACTATGAGACTCTCAGACACAGACAAACAGAGACACTGAGACACTGAGACAGTGAGACTCTGGGACTCTGAGACTCTGAGACACTGAGACACTGCGACTCTGAGAAACTGAGACACTGAAACTCTGAGACATGGAGACACTGAGACTCTGAGACACTGAGACACTGAGACCCTGAGACACTGAGACTCTGAGCCTCTGAGACACTGAGGAGCAGAGGTGCAGAGACACTGAGACACAGAGATATGGAGACACTGAGACTCTGAGACTCTGAGGCACTGAGACACTGAGACTCTGAGACTGTGAGTCTCTGAGACACTGAGACACAGAGACACAGAAACTCTCAGACGGAGACACAGAGACACTGAAACACTGAGACATTGACATTCTGACACTCTAAGACAAAGAGACAGAGAAACACTGAGACACTCAGTCTCTGAGACACTGAGGCACTGAGACACTGAGACTCTGAGACTCACAGGCACTGAGACACTGAGACACTGAGACTCTGAGACATTGAGACACAGAGACACTGAGACACTGAGGCCCTGAGACACTGAGACTCTGAGACACTGAGTAACTGAGACTCTGAGACACTGAGACTCTGAGACACTGAGACTCTGAGACTCTGAGATTCTGAGACTCTGAGACACAGAGACACTGAGGCTCTGTGACACTGAGACACTGAGACACTGAGACTCTGAGACACTGAGACACTGAGACACAGAGACTCTGAGACTCTGAGACACTGAGACTCTGATACAAGGAGACACTGAGACTCTGAGACACTGATACACAGAGACACTGAGACACTGGAACACTGAGACTCTGGGACACAGAGACATTGACATTCTGAGACTATAAGACAAAGAGACACAGAGACTCTGAGACACTGAGTCACTGTGGCACTGAGACACTGAGACTCTGAGACACTGAGACACTGAGACTCTGAGACACACAGACACTGAGACACTGACACTCTGAGACTCTGAGACATTGAGACACAGAGACACTGAGGCCCTGAGACACTGAGACTCTGAGACTCTGAGACACAGAGGCACTGAGACTGTGAGACTGTGAGACTATGAGACTCTGACACTATGAGACACAGAGACACTCAGACACTGAGGCTCTGGGACACTGAGACACTGAGACCCTGAGACACTGACACTCTGAGACACTGAGACTCTGAGACTCTGAGACACAGAGACACAGAATTTGAGACACTGAGACACTGAGACTCTGGGACACTGAGACTCTGAGACACTGAGATACGGAGACACTGAGACACTGACACACAGGGACACTGAGACACTGAGACCCTGAGACACTGAGACACTGAGGGGCAGGGGTGCAGAGACAAAGAGACACAGAGATACGGAGACACTGAGACTCTTAGACTGTGAGACGCTGAGAAACTGCGACTGTGAGACAGTGAGACACAGAGACACTCAGAGTCTGTGATTTTGGGACGCTGAGACACAGAGACACTAAGGCACTGAGACTCTGAGACTCTGAGACACTGAGACTCTGAGGCACTGAGACTCTGAGACACTGAGAGGCTGAGATTCTGAGACACTGAGACACGGAGACTCTGAGACTCTGAGACACACAGGGACTGAGACTGTGAGACTGTGAGACTCTGAGACTATGAGACTCTCAGACACAGACAAACAGAGACACTGAGACACTGAGGCTCTGTGACACTGAGACACTGAGACTCTGATACACAGAGACACTGTGACACTGAGACCCTGAGACACTGAGACACTGAGACTCTGAGACATTGATACGCAGAGACACTGAGACACTGAGGCCCTGAGCCTCTGAGACACTGAGAATCTGAGAAACTGAGGAGCTGAGATGCAGAGACACTGAGACACAGAGATATGGAGACACTGAGACTCTGAGACACTAAGAAACTGAGACTCTGAGACCGTGACACCTTGAGACTCTGAGACACTGAGACACTGAGACTCTGAGACAGTGAGTCTCTGAGACACTGAGACACAGAGACACAGAAACTCTGAGACTGAGACACACAGACACTGACACACTGAGCCATTCACATTCTGAGACTCTAAGACAATGAGACAGAGAAACACTGAGACACTCAGTCTCTGAGACACTGAGGCACTGAGGCACTGAGACACTGAGACTCTGAGACTCACAGGCACTGAGACACTGACACTCTGAGACTCTGAGACATTGAGACACAGAGACACTGAGACACTGAGACCCTGAGACACTGAGACTCTGAGACACTGAGTAACTGAGACTCTGAGACAATGAGACGCTGAGATTCTGAGACACTGAGACACGGAGACTCTGAGACTCTGAGACACACAGGGACTGAGACTGTGAGACTGGTAGACTCTGAGACTATGAGACTCTCAGACACAGACAAACAGAGACACTGAGATACTGAGGCTCTGTGACACTGAGACTCTGAGACTCTGAGACACTGAGACTCTGAGATACAGAGACACAGAGATATTGAGACACTGAGACACTGAGACTCTGAGACTCTGAGACACTGTGACTCTGAGACTGTGAGTCTCTGAGACACTGAGACACAGAGACACAGAAACTCTGAGACTCTGAGACACAGAGACATTGACATTCTGAGACTCTAAGACAAAGAGACACAGAGACTCTGAGACACTGAGTCACTGAGGCACTGAGACACTGAGGCACTGAGACTCTGAGACACTGAGGCTCTGAGACACTGAGACACTGAGATTCTGAGACACACAGACACTGAGACACTGACACTCTGAGACTCTGAGACATTGAGACCCTGAGACACTGAGACTCTGAGACACTGAGTAACTGAGACTCTGAGACAATGAGACGCTGAGATTCTGAGACTCTGAGACACAGAGACATTGACATTCTGAGACTCTAAGACAAAGAGACACAGAGACTCTGAGACACTGAGTCACTGAGGCACTGAGACACTGAGGCACTGAGACTCTGAGACACTGAGGCTCTGAGACACTGAGACACTGAGACTCTGAGACACACAGACACTGAGACACTGACACTCTGAGACTCTGAGACATTGAGACACAGAGACACTGAGGCCCTGAGACACTGAGACTCTAAGACACTGAGTCACTGAGACACGGAGACTCTGAGACTCTGAGACACAGAGGCACTGAGACTGTGAGACTCTGAGACTACGACACTCTGACACTATGAGACACAGAGACGCTCAGACACTGAGGCTCTGTGAGACTGAGACACTGAGACCCTGAGACACTGACATTCTGAGACACTGAGACTCTGAGATACGGAGACACTGAGACACTGAGACACTGATACACAGAGACACTGAGACACTGAGACCCTGAGAAACTGAGGGGCAGGGGTGCAGAGACAAAGAGACACAGAGATACGGAGACACTGAAACTCTTAGACTGTGAGACGCTGAGAAACTGCGACTGTGAGACAGTGAGACACTGAGACACTCAGAGTCTGTGATTTTGGGACGCTGAGACACAGAGACACTAAGGCACTGAGACTCTGAGACTCTGAGACTCTGAGACACTGAGACACACAGGGACTGAGGCTGTGAGACTCTGAGACTATGAGACTCTCAGACACAGACAAACAGAGACACTGAGACACTGAGGCTCTGTGACACTGAGACTCTGAGACCCTGAGACACTGAAACTCTGAGATACAGAGACACAGAGATATTGAGACACTGAGACACTGAGACTCTGGGACACTGAGACTCTGGGACACTGAGACTCTGAGACACTGAGACTCTGGGACACTGAGACTCTGAGACACTGAGACTCTGGGACACTGAGACACTGAGATATTGAGACACTGAGACTCTGAGACTCTGAGACTCTGAGACACTGAGACACATAGACACAGAGACACTGAGATATTGAGACACTGAGACACTGAGACTCTGAGACTCTGAGACACAGAGACACAGAATATTGAGACACTGAGACACTGAGACTCTGGGACACTGAGACACTGAGATATTGAGACACTGAGACACTGAGACTCTGAGACTCTGAGACACAGAGACACAGAATATTGAGACACTGAGACACTGAGACTCTGGGACACTGAGACATTGAGATATTGAGACACTGAGACACTGAGACTCTGAGACTCTGAGACACTGAGACACTGAGACTCTGAGACTCTGAGACACAGAATATTGAGACTCTGAGACACTGAGACACTGAGATACGGAGACACTGAGACACTGAGACACTGAGGGGCAGGGGTGCAGAGACAAAGAGACACAGAGATACGGAGACACTGAGACTCTTAGACTGTGAGACGCTGAGAAACTGCGACTGTGAGACAGTGAGACAGTGAGACACTCAGAGTCTGTGATTTTGGGACGCTGAGACACAGAGACACTAAGGCACTGAGACTCTGAGACTCTGAGGCACTGAGACTCTGAGACACTGAAACACACAGGGACTGAGACTGTGAGACTCTGAGACTATGAGACTCTCAGACACAGACAAACAGGGACACTGAGACACTGAGGCTCTGTGACACTGAGACTCTGAGACCCTGAGACACTGAGACTCTGAGATACAGAGACACAGAGATATTGAGACACTGAGACACTGAGACTCTGGGACACTGAGACTCTGAGACACTGAGACTCTGAGAGACTGAGACTCTGGGACACTGAGACTCTGAGACACTGAGACATTGACATTCTGAGACTCTAAGACAAAGAGACACAGAGACTCTGAGACACTGAGTCACTGAGGCACTGAGACACTGAGGCACTGAGACTCTGAGACACTGAGGCTCTGAGACACTGAGACACTGAGACTCTGAGACACACAGACACTGAGACACTGACACTCTGAGACTCTGAGACATTGAGACACAGAGACACTGAGGCCCTGAGACACTGAGACTCTAAGACACTGAGTCACTGAGACACGGAGACTCTGAGACTCTGAGACACAGAGGCACTGAGACTGTGAGACTCTGAGACTATGACACTCTGACACTATGAGACACAGAGACGCTCAGACACTGAGGCTCTGTGACACTGAGACACTGAGACCCTGAGACACTGACATTCTGAGACACTGAGACTCTGAGATACGGAGACACTGAGACACTGATACACAGAGACACTGAGACACTGAGACCCTGAGAAACTGAGGGGCAGGGGTGCAGAGACAAAGAGACACAGAGATACGGAGACACTGAAACTCTTAGACTGTGAGACGCTGAGAAACTGCGACTGTGAGACAGTGAGACAGTGAGACACTCAGAGTCTGTGATTTTGGGACGCTGAGACACAGAGACACTAAGGCACTGAGACTCTGAGACTCTGAGACACTGAGACACACAGGGACTGAGACTGTGAGACTCTGAGACTATGAGACTCTCAGACACAGACAAACAGAGACACTGAGACACTGAGGCTCTGTGACACTGAGACTCTGAGACCCTGAGACACTGAGACTCTGAGATACAGAGACACAGAGATATTGAGACACTGAGACACTGAGACTCTGGGACACTGAGACTCTGGGACACTGAGACTCTGGGACACTGAGACTCTGAGACACTGAGACTCTGAGACACTGAGACTCTGAGACCCTGAGACACTGAGACACTGAGACTCTGAGACACTGAGACACTGAGATATTGAGACACTGAGACACTGAGACTCTGAGACTCTGAGACACTGAGACACATAGACACAGAGACACTGAGATATTGAGACACTGAGACACTGAGACTCTGAGACACAGAGACACAGAATATTGAGACACTGAGACACTGAGACTCTGGGACACTGAGACACTGAGATATTGAGACACTGAGACACTGAGACTCTGAGACTCTGAGACACAGAGACACAGAATATTGAGACACTGAGACACTGAGACTCTGGGACACTGAGACACTGAGATATTGAGACACTGAGACACTGAGACTCTGAGACACTGAGACACAGAGACACTGAGACCCTGAGACACTGAGAATCTGAGACACTGAGACCCTAAAACACTGAGACTCTGAGACACTGAGACACTGAGACTCTGAGACTCTGACACTCTGAGACACAGAGACACAGAGACATTGAGAAAATGAGACAATGAGACACTGAGACACGGAGACTCTGAGACACAGAGACACTGAGGCACAGAGATACTGAGACAGTGAGACACAGAGACACTGAGACTCTGAGACACTGAGACACTGTGACTCAGAGACATTGAGACTCTGAGACTCTGAGACTCTGAGACACAGTGACATTGAGACACTGAGACACTGAGGCTCTGAGACTCTTAGACACAGAGACAGTGAGACACTGAGATACGGAGACAGTGAGATTCTGAGACTCTGAGACACAGAGACACAGAGACACTGAGACACTGAGACAGTGAGACTCTGAGACACAGAGTCACTGAGATACTGCGACTCTGAGACACAGAGGCACTGAGACACTGAGACTCTGAGACACTGAGACTCTGAGACACTGTGACACTGAGACTCTGAGACTGTGAGACTCTGAGATACTGAGATACTGCGACACAGAGACTCTGAGACACTGAGACTCTGAGACACTGAAACTCTGAGACACTGAGACACTGAGACCCTGAGACACTGAGACTCTGAGACACTGAGACACAGAGACACTGAGACTCTGAGACTCTGAGACACTGAGACACTGAGACTCTGAGACACTGAGACACTGAGACACTGAGACTCTGAGACGCTGAGACGCTGAGACACTGACATTCTGAGACTCTGAGACACAGAGCCCCTGAGACTCTGAGACTCAGAGACACTGAGACACTGCGACTCTGAGACACTGAGACTCTGAGACACTGTGACACCGAGACACTGAGACTCTGAGACACTGAGACTCTGAGACGCTGAGACACTGAGACACTGACATTCTGAGACTCTGAGACACAGAGCCCCTGAGACTCTTAGACTCAGAGACACTGAGACACTGCGACTCTGAGACACTGAGACTCTGAGACACTGTGACACCGAGACACTGAGACTCTGAGACACTGAGACACTTAGACTCTGAGACTGTGACACTCTGAGACACTGAGACACAGAGACACAGAGACACTGAGACACTGACATTCCGAGACTCTGAGACACTGGGACACTGAGACTCTGGGACACTAAGACACTGACACACTGAGACATTGACATTCTGAGACTCTAAGACAAAGAGACAGAGAAACACTGAGATACTGAGTCTCTCAGACACTGAGACACTGAGGCTCTGAGACTCTGAGACACACAGGCACTGAGACACTGACACTCTGAGACTCTGGGACATTGAGACACAGAGACACTGAGACACTGAGGCCCTGAGACACTGAGACTCTGAGACACTGAGTCACTGAGACTCTGAGATCCTGAGACACTGAGACACAGAGACTCTGAGACACTGAGACTATGAGACGCTGAGACACAGAGACACAGAGATATTGAGACACTGAGACACTGAGACTCTGGGACACTGAGACTCTGAGACACTGAGACACTGAGACACTGAGACTCTGATACAAGGAGACACTGAGACTCTGAGACACTGATACACAGAGACACTGAGGCTCTGGGACACTGAGACTCTGAGCCTCTGAGAAACTGAGAGACTGAGACTGTGAGACAGTGAGACACTGAGACACTCAGAGTCTGAAACACTGAGACTCTGCGATTCTGGGATGCCTAGACACAGAGACACTGAGGCACTGAGGCACTGAGAGTCTGAGACACTGAGACACTAAGACACAGAGACACTGAGACACAGAGACACAGAGACACTGCGACTCTGAGACACTGAAACACTGACACTCTGAGACACTGAGATACAGAGACACTGAGACACTGAGACTCAGTGACACTGAGAAACTGAGACTCTGAGACACTGAGACACTGAGGCCCTGAGGCACTGAGATTCTGAGACACTGAGACACAAAGACTCTGAGACTCTGGGACACACAGGGACTGAGACTGTGAGACTGTGAGACTCTGAGACTATGAGACTCTCAGACACAGACAAACAGAGACACTGAGACACTGAGACAGTGAGACTCTGGGACTCTGAGACTCTGAGACACTGAGACACTGCGACTCTGAGAAACTGAGACACTGAAACTCTGAGACATGGAGACACTGAGACTCTGAGACACTGAGACACTGAGACCCTGAGACACTGAGACTCTGAGCCTCTGAGACACTGAGGAGCAGAGGTGCAGAGACACTGAGACACAGAGATATGGAGACACTGAGACTCTGAGACTCTGAGGCACTGAGACACTGAGACTCTGAGACTGTGAGTCTCTGAGACACTGAGACACAGAGACACAGAAACTCTGAGACGGAGACACAGAGACACTGAAACACTGAGACATTGACATTCTGACACTCTAAGACAAAGAGACAGAGAAACACTGAGACACTCAGTCTCTGAGACACTGAGGCACTGAGACACTGAGACTCTGAGACTCACAGGCACTGAGACACTGAGACACTGAGACTCTGAGACATTGAGACACAGAGACACTGAGACACTGAGGCCCTGAGACGCTGAGACTCTGAGACACTGAGTAACTGAGACTCTGAGACACTGAGACTCTGAGACACTGAGACTCTGAGACTCTGAGATTCTGAGACTCTGAGACACAGAGACACTGAGGCTCTGTGACACTGAGACACTGAGACACTGAGACTCTGAGACACTGAGACACTGAGACACTGAGACACAGAGACTCTGAGACTCTGAGACACTGAGACTCTGATACAAGGAGACACTGAGACTCTGAGACACTGATACACAGAGACACTGAGACACTGGAACACTGAGACTCTGGGACACAGAGACATTGACATTCTGAGACTATAAGACAAAGAGACACAGAGACTCTGAGACACTGAGTCACTGTGGCACTGAGACACTGAGACTCTGAGACACTGAGACACTGAGACTCTGAGACACACAGACACTGAGACACTGACACTCTGAGACTCTGAGACATTGAGACACAGAGACACTGAGGCCCTGAGACACTGAGACTCTGAGACTCTGAGACACAGAGGCACTGAGACTGTGAGACTCTGAGACTATGAGACTCTGACACTATGAGACACAGAGACACTCAGACACTGAGGCTCTGGGACACTGAGACACTGAGACCCTGAGACACTGACACTCTGAGACACTGAGACTCTGAGACTCTGAGACACAGAGACACAGAATTTGAGACACTGAGACACTGAGACTCTGGGACACTGAGACTCTGAGACACTGAGATACGGAGACACTGAGACACTGACACACAGAGACACTGAGACACTGAGACCCTGAGACACTGAGGGGCAGGGGTGCAGAGACAAAGAGACACAGAGATACGGAGACACTGAGACTCTTAGACTGTGAGACGCTGAGAAACTGCGACTGTGAGACAGTGAGACACAGAGACACTCAGAGTCTGTGATTTTGGGACGCTGAGACACAGAGACACTAAGGCACTGAGACTCTGAGACTCTGAGACACTGAGACTCTGAGGCACTGAGACTCTGAGACACTGAGAGGCTGAGATTCTGAGACACTGAGACACGGAGACTCTGAGACTCTGAGACACACAGGGACTGAGACTGTGAGACTGTGAGACTCTGAGACTATGAGACTCTCAGACACAGACAAACAGAGACACTGAGACACTGAGGCTCTGTGACACTGAGACACTGAGACACTGAGACTCTGATACACAGAGACACTGTGACACTGAGACCCTGAGACACTGAGACACTGAGACTCTGAGACATTGATACGCAGAGACACTGAGACACTGAGACCCTGAGCCTCTGAGACACTGAGAATCTGAGAAACTGAGGAGCTGAGATGCAGAGACACTGAGACACAGAGATATGGAGACACTGAGACTCTGAGACACTAAGAAACTGAGACTCTGAGACCGTGACACCTTGAGACTCTGAGACACTGAGACACTGAGACTCTGAGACAGTGAGTCTCTGAGACACTGAGACACAGAGACACAGAAACTCTGAGACTGAGACACAGAGACATTGACATTCTGAGACTCTAAGACAATGAGACAGAGAAACACTGAGACACTCAGTCTCTGAGACACTGAGGCACTGAGGCACTGAGACACTGAGACTCTGAGACTCACAGGCACTGAGACACTGACACTCTGAGACTCTGAGACATTGAGACACAGAGACACTGAGACACTGAGACCCTGAGACACTGAGACTCTGAGACACTGAGTAACTGAGACTCTGAGACAATGAGACGCTGAGATTCTGAGACACTGAGACACGGAGACTCTGAGACTCTGAGACACACAGGGACTGAGACTGTGAGACTGGTAGACTCTGAGACTATGAGACTCTCAGACACAGACAAACAGAGACACTGAGATACTGAGGCTCTGTGACACTGAGACTCTGAGACTCTGAGACACTGAGACTCTGAGATACAGAGACACAGAGATATTGAGACACTGAGACACTGAGACTCTGAGACTCTGAGACACTGTGACTCTGAGACTGTGAGTCTCTGAGACACTGAGACACAGAGACACAGAAACTCTGAGACTCTGAGACACAGAGACATTGACATTCTGAGACTCTAAGACAAAGAGACACAGAGACTCTGAGACACTGAGTCACTGAGGCACTGAGACACTGAGGCACTGAGACTCTGAGACACTGAGGCTCTGAGACACTGAGACACTGAGATTCTGAGACACACAGACACTGAGACACTGACACTCTGAGACTCTGAGACATTGAGACCCTGAGACACTGAGACTCTGAGACACTGAGTAACTGAGACTCTGAGACAATGAGACGCTGAGATTCTGAGACTCTGAGACACAGAGACATTGACATTCTGAGACTCTAAGACAAAGAGACACAGAGACTCTGAGACACTGAGTCACTGAGGCACTGAGACACTGAGGCACTGAGACTCTGAGACACTGAGGCTCTGAGACACTGAGACACTGAGACTCTGAGTCACACAGACACTGAGACACTGACACTCTGAGACTCTGAGACATTGAGACACAGAGACACTGAGGCCCTGAGACACTGAGACTCTAAGACACTGAGTCACTGAGACACGGAGACTCTGAGACTCTGAGACACAGAGGCACTGAGACTGTGAGACTCTGAGACTACGACACTCTGACACTATGAGACACAGAGACGCTCAGACACTGAGGCTCTGTGAGACTGAGACACTGAGACCCTGAGACACTGACATTCTGAGACACTGAGACTCTGAGATACGGAGACACTGAGACACTGAGACACTGATACACAGAGACACTGAGACACTGAGACCCTGAGAAACTGAGGGGCAGGGGTGCAGAGACAAAGAGACACAGAGATACGGAGACAATGAAACTTTTAGACTGTGAGACGCTGAGAAACTGCGACTGTGAGACAGTGAGACACTGAGACACTCAGAGTCTGTGATTTTGGGACGCTGAGACACAGAGACACTAAGGCACTGAGACTCTGAGACTCTGAGACACTGAGACACACAGGGACTGAGGCTGTGAGACTCTGAGACTATGAGACTCTCAGACACAGACAAACAGAGACACTGAGACACTGAGGCTCTGTGACACTGAGACTCTGAGACCCTGAGACACTGAAACTCTGAGATACAGAGACACAGAGATATTGAGACACTGAGACACTGAGACTCTGGGACACTGAGACTC
Organism: Carcharhinus amblyrhynchos; assembly: GCF_965287045.1. Taxonomy (NCBI): domain Eukaryota; kingdom Metazoa; phylum Chordata; class Chondrichthyes; order Carcharhiniformes; family Carcharhinidae; genus Carcharhinus; species Carcharhinus amblyrhynchos. The sequence continues at coordinate 305,950 of NW_027649831.1, read as the reverse complement.
TGGGACACTGAGACTCTGAGACACTGAGACTCTGGGACACTGAGACTCTGAGACACTGAGACTCTGAGACACTGAGACACTGAGATATTGAGACACTGAGACTCTGAGACTCTGAGACTCTGAGACATTGAGACACATAGACACAGAGACACTGAGATATTGAGACCCTGAGACTCTGAGACTCTGAGACACAGAGACACAGAATATTGAGACACTGAGACACTGAGACTCTGGGACACTGAGACACTGAGATATTGAGACACTGAGACACTGAGACTCTGAGACTCTGAGACACAGAGACACAGAATATTGAGACACTGAGACACTGAGACTCTGGGACACTGAGACATTGAGATATTGAGACACTGAGACACTGAGACTCTGAGACACTGAGACACTGAGATATTGAGACACTGAGACACTGAGACTCTGAGACTCTGAGACACAGAATATTGAGACTCTGAGACACTGAGACACTGAGATACGGAGACACTGAGACACTGAGACACTGAGGGGCAGGGGTGCAGAGACAAAGAGACACAGAGATACGGAGACACTGAGACTCTTAGACTGTGAGACGCTGAGAAACTGCGACTGTGAGACAGTGAGACAGTGAGACACTCAGAGTCTGTGATTTTGGGACGCTGAGACACAGAGACACTAAGGCACTGAGACTCTGAGACTCTGAGGCACTGAGACTCTGAGACACTGAAACACACAGGGACTGAGACTGTGAGACTCTGAGACTATGAGACTCTCAGACACAGACAAACAGGGACACTGAGACACTGAGGCTCTGTGACACTGAGACTCTGAGACCCTGAGACACTGAGACTCTGAGATACAGAGACACAGAGATATTGAGACACTGAGACACTGAGACTCTGGGACACTGAGACTCTGAGACACTGAGACTCTGAGAGACTGAGACTCTGGGACACTGAGACTCTGAGACACTGAGACATTGACATTCTGAGACTCTAAGACAAAGAGACACAGAGACTCTGAGACACTGAGTCACTGAGGCACTGAGACACTGAGGCACTGAGACTCTGAGACACTGAGGCTCTGAGACACTGAGACACTGAGACTCTGAGACACACAGACACTGAGACACTGACACTCTGAGACTCTGAGACATTGAGACACAGAGACACTGAGGCCCTGAGACACTGAGACTCTAAGACACTGAGTCACTGAGACACGGAGACTCTGAGACTCTGAGACACAGAGGCACTGAGACTGTGAGACTCTGAGACTATGACACTCTGACACTATGAGACACAGAGACGCTCAGACACTGAGGCTCTGTGACACTGAGACACTGAGACCCTGAGACACTGACATTCTGAGACACTGAGACTCTGAGATACGGAGACACTGAGACACTGATACACAGAGACACTGAGACACTGAGACCCTGAGAAACTGAGGGGCAGGGGTGCAGAGACAAAGAGACACAGAGATACGGAGACACTGAAACTCTTAGACTGTGAGACGCTGAGAAACTGCGACTGTGAGACAGTGAGACAGTGAGACACTCAGAGTCTGTGATTTTGGGACGCTGAGACACAGAGACACTAAGGCACTGAGACTCAGAGACTCTGAGACTCTGAGACACTGAGACACACAGGGACTGAGACTGTGAGACTCTGAGACTATGAGACTCTCAGACACAGACAAACAGAGACACTGAGACACTGAGGCTCTGTGACACTGAGACTCTGAGACCCTGAGACACTGAGACTCTGAGATACAGAGACACAGAGATATTGAGACACTGAGACTCTGGGACACTGAGACTCTGGGACACTGAGACTCTGAGACACTGAGACTCTGAGACACTGAGACTCTGAGACCCTGAGACACTGAGACACTGAGACTCTGAGACACTGAGACACTGAGATATTGAGACACTGAGACACTGAGACTCTGAGACTCTGAGACACTGAGACACATAGACACAGAGACACTGAGATATTGAGACACTGAGACACTGAGACTCTGAGACTCTGAGACACAGAGACACAGAATATTGAGACACTGAGACACTGAGACTCTGGGACACTGAGACACTGAGATATTGAGACACTGAGACACTGAGACTCTGAGACTCTGAGACACAGAGACACAGAATATTGAGACACTGAGACACTGAGACTCTGGGACACTGAGACACTGAGATATTGAGACACTGAGACACTGAGACTCTGGGACACTGAGACACTGAGATATTGAGACACTGAGACACTGAGACTCTGAGACTCTGAGACACAGAGACACAGAATATTGAGACACTGAGACACTGAGACTCTGGGACACAGAGACACTGAGATATTGAGACACTGAGACACTGAGACTCTGAGACTCTGAGACACAGAATATTGAGACTCTGAGACACTGAGACACTGAGATACGGAGACACTGAGACACTGAGACACTGAGGGGCAGGGGTGCAGAGACAAAGAGACACAGAGATACGGAGACACTGAGACTCTTAGACTGTGAGACGCTGAGAAACTGCGACTGTGAGACAGTGAGACAGTGAGACACTCAGAGTCTGTGATTTTGGGACGCTGAGACACAGAGACACTAAGGCACTGAGACTCTGAGACTCTGAGACTCTGAGGCACTGAGACTCTGAGACACTGAAACACACAGGGACTGAGACTGTGAGACTCTGAGACTATGAGACTCTCAGACACAGACAAACAGAGACACTGAGACACTGAGGCTCTGTGACACTGAGACACAGAGACACTGAGACTCTGGGACACTGAGACTCTGGGACACTGAGACTCTGAGACACTGAGACTCTGAGACCCTGAGACACTGAGACACTGAGACTCTGAGATACAGAGACACAGAGATATTGAGACACTGAGACACTGAGACACTGAGACTCTGAGACACTGAGACACTGAGACTCTGGGACACTGAGACTCTGAGACACTGAGACTCTGAGACCCTGAGACACTGAGACTCTGAGACACTGAGACTCTGAGCCTCTGAGACACTGAGACTCTGAGACACTGAGACTCTGAGACCCTGAGACACTGAGACTCTGAGACACTGAGGCTCTGTGACACTGAGACTCTGAGACCCTGAGACACTGAGACTCTGAGACACTGAGACTCTGAGATTCTGAGACACTGAGACACGGAGACTCTGAGACTCTGAGACTCTGAGACACACAGGGACTGAGACTGTGAGACTGGTAGACTCTGAGACTATGAGACTCTCAGACACAGACAAACAGAGACACTGAGACACTGAGGCTCTGTGACACTGTGACTCTGAGACTCTGAGACACTGAGACTCTGAGATACAGAGACACAGAGATATTGAGACACTGAGACTCTGGGACTCTGAGACTCTGAGACACCGTGACTCTGAGACTGTGAGTCTCTGAGACACTGAGACACAGAGACACAGAAACTCTGAGACTCTGAGACACAGAGACATTGACATTCTGAGACTCTAAGACAAAGAGACACAGAGACTCTGAGACACTGAGTCACTGAGGCACTGAGACACTGAGGCACTGAGACTCTGAGACACTGAGGCTCTGAGACACTGAGACACTGAGATTCTGAGACACACAGACACTGAGACACTGACACTCTGAGACTCTGAGACATTGAGACACAGAGACACTGAGGCCCTGAGACACTGAGACTCTAAGACACTGAGTCACTGAGACACGGAGACTGTGAGACTCTGAGACACAGAGGCACTGAGACTGTGAGACTCTGAGACTATGACAGTCTGACACTATGAGACACAGAGACGCTCAGACACTGAGGCTCTGTGACACTGAGACACTGAGACCCTGAGACACTGACACTGAGACACTGAGACTCTGAGATACGGAGACACTGAGACACTGAGACACTGATACACAGAGACACTGAGACACTGAGACCCTGAGAAACTGAGGGGCAGGGGTGCAGAGACAAAGAGACACAGAGATACGGAGACACTGAAACTCTTAGACTGTGAGACGCTGAGAAACTGCGACTGTGAGACAGTGAGACACTGAGACACTCAGAGTCTGTGATTTTGGGACGCTGAGACACAGAGACACTAAGGCACTGAGACTCTGAGACTCTGAGACTCTGAGACACAGACTCTGAGACACACAGGGACTGAGACTGTGAGACTCTGAGACTATGAGACTCTCAGACACAGACAAACAGAGACACTGAGACACTGAGGCTCTGTGACACTGAGACTCTGAGACCCTGAGATACTGAGACTCTGAGATACAGAGACACAGAGATATTGAGACACTGAGACACTGAGACTCTGGGACACTGAGACTCTGGGACACTGAGACTCTGAGAGACTGAGACTCTGGGACACTGAGACTCTGAGACACTGAGACTCTGGGACACTGAGACTCTGAGACACTGAGACTCTGAGACCCTGAGACACTGAGACACTGAGACTCTGAGACACTGAGACACTGAGACACAGAGATATTGAGACACTGAGACACTGTGACTCTGAGACTCTGAGACACTGAGACACAGAATATTGAGACACTGAGACACTGAGACTCTGGGACACTGAGACACTGAGATATTGAGACACTGAGACACTGAGACACTGAGACTCTGAGACACAGAGACACAGAATATTGAGACACTGAGACACTGAGACTCTGGGACACTGAGACACTGAGATATTGAGACACTGAGACACTGAGACTCTGAGACACTGAGACACTGAGATATTGAGACACTGAGACACTGAGACACTGAGACTCTGAGACTCTGAGACACAGAATATTGAGACTCTGAGACACTGAGACACTGAGATACGGAGACACTGAGACACTGAGACACTGAGGGGCAGGGGTGCAGAGACAAAGAGACACAGAGATACGGAGACACTGAGACTCTTAGACTGTGAGACGCTGAGAAACTGCGACTGTGAGACAGTGAGACAGTGAGACACTCAGAGTCTGTGATTTTGGGACGCTGAGACACAGAGACACTAAGGCACTGAGACTCTGAGACTCTGAGACTCTGAGACACTGAGACACTGAGACACTGAGACTCTGAGACACTGAGACACTGAGACACAGAGATATTGAGACACTGAGACACTGTGACTCTGAGACACTGAGACACAGAATATTGAGACACTGAGACACTGAGACTCTGGGACACTGAGACACTGAGATATTGAGACACTGAGACACTGAGACACTGAGACTCTGAGACACAGAGACACAGAATATTGAGACACTGAGACACTGAGACTCTGGGACACTGAGACACTGAGATATTGAGACACTGAGACACTGAGACTCTGAGACACTGAGACACTGAGATATTGAGACACTGAGACACTGAGACACTGAGACTCTGAGACTCTGAGACACAGAATATTGAGACTCTGAGACACTGAGACACTGAGATACGGAGACACTGAGACACTGAGACACTGAGGGGCAGGGGTGCAGAGACAAAGAGACACAGAGATACGGAGACACTGAGACTCTTAGACTGTGAGACGCTGAGAAACTGCGACTGTGAGACAGTGAGACAGTGAGACACTCAGAGTCTGTGATTTTGGGACGCTGAGACACAGAGACACTAAGGCACTGAGACTCTGAGACTCTGAGACTCTGAGACACTGAGACACTGAGACACTGAGACACACAGGGACTGAGACTGTGAGACTCTGAGACTATGAGACTCTCAGACACAGACAAACAGAGACACTGAGACACTGAGGCTCTGTGACACTGAGACTCTGAGACCCTGATACACTGAGACTCTGAGATACAGAGACACAGAGATATTGAGACACTGAGACTCTGGGACACTGAGACTCTGAGACACTGAGACTCTGGGACACTGAGACTCTGAGACACTAAGACTCTGGGACACTGAGACTCTGAGACACTGAGACTCTGAGACCCTGAGACACTGAGACTCTGAGATACAGAGACACAGAGATATTGAGACACTGAGACACTGAGACTCTGAGACACTGAGACTCTGGGACACTGAGACTCTGAGACACTGAGACTCTGAGACCCTGAGACACTGAGACACTGACACTCTGAGACACTGAGACTCTGAGACCCTGAGACACTGAGACACTGAGACTCTGAGATACAGAGACACAGAGATATTGAGACACTGAGACACTGAGACACTGAGACTCTGTGACACTGAGACTCTGGGACTCTGAGACTCTGAGACACTGAGACTCTGAGCCTCTGAGACTCTGAGACACTGAGACTCTGAGACCCTGAGACACTGAGACTCTGAGACACTGAGGCTCTGTGACACTGAGACTCTGAGACCCTGAGACACTGAGACTCTGAGACACTGAGACTCTGAGATTCTGAGACACTGAGACACGGAGACTCTGAGACTCTGAGACACACAGGGACTGAGACTGTGAGACTGGTAGACTCTGAGACTATGAGACTCTCAGACACAGACAAACAGAGACACTGAGACACTGAGGCTCTGTGACACTGTGACTCTGAGACTCTGAGACACTGAGACTCTGAGATACAGAGACACAGAGATATTGAGACACTGAGACACTGAGACTCTGGGACTCTGAGACTCTGAGACACTGTGACTCTGAGACTGTGAGTCTCTGAGACACTGAGACACAGAGACACAGAAACTCTGAGACTCTGAGACACAGAGACATTGACATTCTGAGACTCTAAGACAAAGAGACACAGAGACTCTGAGACACTGAGTCACTGAGGCACTGAGACACTGAGGCACTGAGACTCTGAGACACTGAGGCTCTGAGACACTGAGACACTGAGATTCTGAGACACACAGACACTGAGACACTGACACTCTGAGACTCTGAGACATTGAGACACAGAGACACTGAGGCCCTGAGACACTGAGACTCTAAGACACTGAGTCACTGAGACACGGAGACTGTGAGACTCTGAGACACAGAGGCACTGAGACTGTGAGACTCTGAGACTATGACACTCTGACACTATGAGACACAGAGACGCTCAGACACTGAGGCTCTGTGACACTGAGACACTGAGACCCTGAGACACTGACACTCTGAGACACTGAGACTCTGAGATACGGAGACACTGAGACATTGAGACACTGATACACAGAGACACTGAGACACTGAGACCCTGAGAAACTGAGGGGCAGGGGTGCAGAGACAAAGAGACACAGAGATACGGAGACACTGAAACTCTTAGACTGTGAGACGCTGAGAAACTGCGACTGTGAGACAGTGAGACACTGAGACACTCAGAGTCTGTGATTTTGGGACGCTGAGACACAGAGACACTAAGGCACTGAGACTCTGAGACTCTGAGACTCTGAGACACAGACTCTGAGACACACAGGGACTGAGACTGTGAGACTCTGAGACTATGAGACTCTCAGACACAGACAAACAGAGACACTGAGACACTGAGGCTCTGTGACACTGAGACTCTGAGACCCTGAGACACTGAGACTCTGAGATACAGAGACACAGAGATATTGAGACACTGAGACACTGAGACTCTGGGACACTGAGACTCTGGGACACTGAGACTCTGAGAGACTGAGACTCTGGGACACTGAGACTCTGAGACACTGAGACTCTGGGACACTGAGACTCTGAGACACTGAGACTCTGAGACCCTGAGACACTGAGACTCTGAGACACTGAGGCTCTGTGACACTGAGACTCTGAGACCCTGAGACACTGAGACGCTGAGACACTGAGACTCTGAGATACAGAGACACAGAGATATTGAGACACTGAGACACTGAGACTCTGGGAATCTGAGACTCTGAGACACTGAGACACAGAGACACTGAGACACTGATACGCAGAGACACTGAGACACTGAGACCCTGAGACTCTGAGACTCTGAGACTCTGAGACTCTGAGACACAGAGACACAGAATATTGAGACACTGAGACACTGAGACTCTGGGACACTGAGACACTGAGATATTGAGACACTGAGACACTGAGACTCTGAGACACTGAGACACTGAGATATTGAGACACTGAGACACTGAGACTCTGAGACTCTGAGACACAGAGACACAGAATATTAAGACTCTGAGACACTGAGACACTGAGATACGGAGACACTGAGACACTGAGACACTGAGGGGCAGGGGTGCAGAGACAAAGAGACACAGAGATACGGAGACACTGAGACTCTTAGACTGTGAGACGCTGAGAAACTGCGACTGTGAGACAGTGAGACAGTGAGACACTCAGAGTCTGTGATTTTGGGACGCTGAGACACAGAGACACTAAGGCACTGAGACTCTGAGACTCTGAGACTCTGAGACACACAGGGACTGAGACTGTGAGACTCTGAGACTCTGAGACTCTGAGACACTGAGACACTGAGACACACAGGGACTGAGACTGTGAGACTCTGAGACTATGAGACTCTCAGACACAGACAAACAGAGACACTGAGACACTGAGGCTCTGTGACACTGAGACTCTGAGACCCTGATACGCTGAGACTCTGAGATACAGAGACACAGAGATATTGAGACACTGAGACTCTGGGACACTGAGACTCTGAGACACTGAGACTCTGGGACACTGAGACTCTGAGACACTAAGACTCTGGGACACTGAGACTCTGAGACACTGAGACTCTGAGACCCTGAGACACTGAGACTCTGAGATACAGAGACACAGAGATATTGAGACACTGAGACACTGAGACTCTGAGACACTGAGACTCTGGGACACTGAGACTCTGAGACACTGAGACTCTGAGACCCTGAGACACTGAGACACTGACACTCTGAGACACTGAGACTCTGAGACCCTGAGACACTGAGACACTGAGACTCTGAGATACAGAGACACAGAGATATTGAGACACTGAGACACTGAGACACTGAGACTCTGAGACACTGAGACTCTGGGACTCTGAGACTCTGAGACACTGAGACTCTGAGCCTCTGAGACTCTGAGACACTGAGACTCTGAGACCCTGAGACACTGAGACTCTGAGACACTGAGGCTCTGTGACACTGAGACTCTGAGACCCTGAGACACTGAGACTCTGAGACACTGAGACTCTGAGATTCTGAGACACTGAGACACGGAGACTCTGAGACTCTGAGACTCTGAGACACACAGGGACTGAGACTGTGAGACTGGTAGACTCTGAGACTATGAGACTCTCAGACACAGACAAACAGAGACACTGAGACACTGAGGCTCTGTGACACTGTGACTCTGAGACTCTGAGACACTGAGACTCTGAGATACAGAGACACAGAGATATTGAGACACTGAGACACTGAGACTCTGGGACTCTGAGACTCTGAGACACTGTGACTCTGAGACTGTGAGTCTCTGAGACACTGAGACACAGAGACACAGAAACTCTGAGACTCTGAGACACAGAGACATTGACATTCTGAGACTCTAAGACAAAGAGACACAGAGACTCTGAGACACTGAGTCACTGAGGCACTGAGACACTGAGGCACTGAGACTCTGAGACACTGAGGCTCTGAGACACTGAGACACTGAGATTCTGAGACACACAGACACTGAGACACTGACACTCTGAGACTCTGAGACATTGAGACACAGAGACACTGAGGCCCTGAGACACTGAGACTCTAAGACACTGAGTCACTGAGACACGGAGACTGTGAGACTCTGAGACACAGAGGCACTGAGACTGTGAGACTCTGAGACTATGACACTCTGACACTATGAGACACAGAGACGCTCAGACACTGAGGCTCTGTGACACTGAGACACTGAGACCCTGAGACACTGACACTCTGAGACACTGAGACTCTGAGATACGGAGACACTGAGACATTGAGACACTGATACACAGAGACACTGAGACACTGAGACCCTGAGAAACTGAGGGGCAGGGGTGCAGAGACAAAGAGACACAGAGATACGGAGACACTGAAACTCTTAGACTGTGAGACGCTGAGAAACTGCGACTGTGAGACAGTGAGACACTGAGACACTCAGAGTCTGTGATTTTGGGACGCTGAGACACAGAGACACTAAGGCACTGAGACTCTGAGACTCTGAGACTCTGAGACACAGACTCTGAGACACACAGGGACTGAGACTGTGAGACTCTGAGACTATGAGACTCTCAGACACAGACAAACAGAGACACTGAGACACTGAGGCTCTGTGACACTGAGACTCTGAGACCCTGAGACACTGAGACTCTGAGATACAGAGACACAGAGATATTGAGACACTGAGACACTGAGACTCTGGGACACTGAGACTCTGGGACACTGAGACTCTGAGAGACTGAGACTCTGGGACACTGAGACTCTGAGACACTGAGACTCTGGGACACTGAGACTCTGAGACACTGAGACTCTGAGACCCTGAGACACTGAGACTCTGAGACACTGAGGCTCTGTGACACTGAGACTCTGAGACCCTGAGACACTGAGACGCTGAGACACTGAGACTCTGAGATACAGAGACACAGAGATATTGAGACACTGAGACACTGAGACTCTGGGAATCTGAGACTCTGAGACACTGAGACACAGAGACACTGAGACACTGATACGCAGAGACACTGAGACACTGAGACCCTGAGACACTGAGACTCTGAGACTCTGAGACTCTGAGACTCTGAGACACAGAGACACAGAATATTGAGACACTGAGACACTGAGACTCTGGGACACTGAGACACTGAGATATTGAGACACTGAGACACTGAGACTCTGAGACACTGAGACACTGAGATATTGAGACACTGAGACACTGAGACTCTGAGACTCTGAGACACAGAGACACAGAATATTGAGACTCTGAGACACTGAGACACTGAGATACGGAGACACTGAGACACTGAGACACTGAGACACTGAGGGGCAGGGGTGCAGAGACAAAGAGACACAGAGATACGGAGACACTGAGACTCTTAGACTGTGAGACGCTGAGAAACTGCGACTGTGAGACAGTGAGACACTGAGACACTCAGAGTCTGTGATTTTGGGACGCTGAGACACAGAGACACTAAGGCACTGAGACTCTGAGACTCTGAGGCACTGCGACTCTGAGACTCTGAGACACTGAGTCACACAGGGACTGAGACTGTGAGACTCTGAGACACTGAGACACACAGGGACTGAGACTGTGAGACTCTGAGACTATGAGACTCTCAGACACAGACAAACAGAGACACTGAGACACTGAGGCAATGTGACACTGAGACTCTGAGACCCTGAGACACTGAGACTCTGAGATACAGAGACACAGAGATATTGAGACACTGAGACACTGGGACACTGAGACTCTGAGACACTGAGACTCTGGGACACTGAGACTCTGAGACACTGAGACTCTGGGACACTGAGACTCTGAGACACTGAGACTCTGGGACACTGAGACTCTGAGACACTGAGACTCTGAGACCCTGAGACACTGAGACACTGAGACTCTGAGATACAGAGACACAGAGATATTGAGACACTGAGACACTGAGACTCTGAGACACTGAGACACTGAGACTCTGGGACTCTGAGACTGTGAGACACTGAGACACTGAGACTCTGAGACACTGAGACTCTGAGACACTGAGACTCTGAGACCCTGAGACACTGAGACTCTGAGACACTGAGGCTCTGTGACACTGAGACTCTGAGACCCTGAGACACTGAGACTCTGAGATACAGAGACACAAAGATATTGAGACACTGAGACACTGAGACTCTGGGAATCTGAGACTCTGAGACACTGAGACACAGAGACACTGAGACACTGATACGCAGAGACACTGAGACACTGAGACCCTGAGACACTGAGACTCTGAGCCTCTGAGACACTGAGACTCTGAGACACTGATGCGCAGAGACACTGAGACACTGAGACCCTGAGACACTGAGACTCTGATCCTCTGAGACACTGAGACTCTGAGACACAGGAGCAGAGGTGCAGAGACACTGAGACACAGAAATATGGAGACACTGAGACTGAGACTCTGAGACACTAAGAAACTGAGACTCTGAGACTGTGAGACCGTGAGACTCTGAGACACTGAGAGTTTGAGACTGTGAGTCTCTGAGTCTCTGAGACACTGAGACACAGAGACACAGAAACTCTGAGACTGAGACACAGAGACACTGACACACTGAACCATTGACATTCTGAGACTCTAAGACAAAGAGACAGAGAAACACTGAGACCCTCAGTCTCTGAGACACTGAGACTCTGAGACTCTGAGACATTGAGACACACAGGGACTGAGACTGTGAGACTGTGAGACTCTGAGACTATGAGACTCTCAGACACATACAAACAGAGACACTGAGACACTGAGACTCTGAGATACAGAGACACAGAGATATTGAGACACTGAGACTCTGGGACTCTGAGACTCTGAGACACTGAGACTCTGAGCCTCTGAGACACTGAGACTCTGAGACACTGATACGCAAGACACTGAGACACTGAGACCCTGAGACACTGAGACTCTGAGACACTGAGACTCTGAGACCCTGAGACACTTAGACTCTGAGACACTGAGACTCTGAGATACAGAGACACAGAGATATTGAGACACTGAGACTCTGGGAATCTGAGACTCTGAGACACTGAGACACAGAGACACTGAGACACTGATACGCAGAGACACTGAGACACTGAGACCCTGAGACACTGAGACTCTGAGCCTCTGAGACACTGAGACTCTGAGACACTGAGAAGCAGAAGTGCAGAGACACTGAGACACAGAGATATGGAGACACTGAGACTCTGAGACACTGAGACTCTGAGACTGTGAGTCTCTGAGACACTGAGACACAGAGACACAGCAACTCTGAGACTGAGACACAGAGACACTGACACACTGAGCCATTGACATTCTGAGACTCTAAGACAAAGAGACAGAGAAACACTGAGGCACTCAGTCTCTGAGACAATGAGACACTGAGGCACTGAGACACTGAGACACTGAGACACTGAGACTCTGGGACACTGAGACACTGAGACTCTGAGAAACTGAGACACTGAGACTCTGATGCAAGGAGACACTGAGATTCTGAGACACTGATACACAGAGACACTGAGACACTGGGACACTGAGACTCTGGGACACTAAGACACTGAGACTCTGAGACACTGAGACTCTGAGACTGTGAGTCTCTGAGACACTGAGACACAGAGACACAGAAACTCTGAGACTCTGAGACACTGAGACATTGACATTCTGAGACTCTAAGAAAAAGAGACAGAGAAACACTGAGATACTGAGTCTCTCAGACACTGAGACACTGAGGCTCTGAGACTCTGAGACACACAGGCACTGAGACACTGACACTCTGAGACTCTGGGACTTTGAGACACAGAGACACTGAGACACTGAGGCCCTGAGACACTGAGACTCTGAGACACTGAGTCACTGAGACTCTGAGATCCTGAGACACTGAGACACAGAGACTCTGAGACACTGAGACTATGAGACGCTGAGACACAGAGACACAGAGATATTGAGACACTGAGACACTGAGAGCTGGGACACTGAGACTCTGAGACACTGAGACACTGAGACTCTGATACAAGGAGACACTGAGACTCTGAGACACTGATACACAGAGACACTGAGACACTGAGGCCCTGAGGCACTGAGATTCTGAGACACTGAGACACAAAGACTCTGAGACTCTGGGACACACAGGGACTGAGACTGTGAGACTGTGAGACTCTGAGACTATGAGACTCTCAGACACAGACAAACAGAGACACTGAGACTCTAAGACACTGAGACTCTGAGATACAGAGGCACAGAGATATTGAGACACTGAGACAGTGAGACTCTGGGACTCTGAGACTCTGAGACACTGAGACACTGCGACTCTGAGAAACTGAGACACTGAAACTCTGAGACATGGAGACACTGAGACTCTGAGACACAGAGACACTGAGACACTGAGACACTGAGCCTCTGAGACACTGAGGAGCAGAGGTGCAGAGACACTGAGACACAGAGATATGGAGACACTGAGACTCTGAGACTCTGAGACACTGAGACACTGAGACACTGAGACTCTGAGACTGTGAGTCTCTGAGACACAGAGACACAGAAACTCAAAGACTGAGACACAGAGACACTGAAACACTGAGCCATTGACATTCTGACACTCTAAGACAAAGAGACAGAGAAACACTGAGACACTCAGTCTCTGAGACTCTGAGACACTGAGGCACTGAGACACTGAGACTCTGAGACATTGAGACACAGAGACACTGAGACACTGAGGCCCTGAGACACTGAGACTCTGAGACACTGAGTAACTGAGACTCTGAGACACTGAGACTCTGAGACACTGAGACTCTGAGACTCTGAGATTCTGAGATACTGAGACACAGAGACACTGAGGCTCTGTGACACTGAGACACTGAGACACTGAGACACTGAGACACTGAGACTCTGAGACACTGAGACTCTGATAAAGGAGACACTGAGACTCTGAGACACTGATACACAGAGACACTGAGACACTGGAACACTGAGACTCTGGGACACTAAGACACTGAGACTCTGAGACACTGAGACTCTGAGACACTGAGACACTGAGACTCTGAGACTGTGAGTCTCTGAGACACTGAGACACAGAGACGTTGACATTCTGAGACTCTAAGACAAAGAGACACAGAGACTCTGAGACACTGAGTCACTGAGGCACTGAGACACTGAGACACTGAGACTCTGAGACACTGAGACACTGAGACTCTGAGACACACAGACACTGAGACACTGACACTCTGAGACTCTGAGACATTGAGACACAGAGACACTGAGGCCCTGAGACACTGAGACTCTGAGACACTGAGACACTGAGACACAGAGACTCTGAGACACTGAGACACAGAGGCACTGAGACTGTGAGACTCTGAGACTATGAGAATCTGACACTATGAGACACAGAGACACTCAGACACTGAGGCTCTGTGACACTGAGACACTGAGACCCTGAGACACTGACACTCTGAGACACTGAGACCCTGAGACTCTGAGACACAGAGACACAGAATTTGAGACACTGAGACTCTGGGACACTGAGACTCTGAGACACTGAGACACTGAGATACGGAGACACTGAGACACAGAGATATGGAGACACTGAGACTCTGAGACACTAAGAAACTGAGACTCTGAGACTGTGACACCTTGAGACTCTGAGACACTGAGACACTGAGACTCTGAGACAGTGAGTCTCTGAGACACTGAGACACAGAGACACAGAAACTCTGAGACTGAGACACACAGACGCTGACACACTGAGCCATTGACATTCTGAGACTCTAAGACAATGAGACAGAGAAACACTGAGACACTCAGTCTCTGAGACACTGAGGCACTGAGGCACTGAGACACTGAGACTCTGAGACTCAGAGGCACTGAGACACTGACACTCTGAGACTCTGAGACATTGAGACACAGGGACACTGAGACACTGAGGCCCTGAGACACTGAGACTCTGAGACTCTGAGACACTGAGACTCTGAGACAATGAGACGCTGAGATTCTGAGACACGGAGACTCTGAGACTCTGAGACTCTGAGACACACAGGGACTGAGACTGTGAGACTGGTAGACTCTGAGACTATGAGACTCTCAGACACAGACAAACAGTGACACTGAGACACTGAGGCTCTGTGACACTGAGACTCTGAGACCCTGAGACACTGAGACACTGAGATACAGAGACACAGAGATATTGAGACACTGAGACACTGAGACTCTGGGACTCTGAGACTCTGAGACACTGTGACTCTGAGACTGTGAGTCTCTGAGACACTGAGACACAGAGACACAGAAACTCTGAGACTCTAAGACACTGAGACTCTGGGACACTGAGACTCTGAGACACTGAGACTCTGAGACCCTGAGACACTGAGACACTGAGACTCTGAGACACTGAGACACTGAGATATTGAGACACTGAGACACTGAGACACTGAGACTCTGAGACACTGAGACACATAGACACAGAGACACTGAGATATTGAGACTCTGAGAAACTGAGACTCTGAGACTCTGAGACACAGAGACACAGAATATTGAGACACTGAGACACTGAGACTCTGGGACACTGAGACACTGAGATATTGAGACACTGAGACACTGAGACTCTGAGACACAGAGACACAGAATATTGAGACACTGAGACACTGAGACTCTGGGACACTGAGACACTGAGATATTGAGACACTGAGACCCTGAGACTCTGAGACACTGAGACACTGAGACACTGAGATATTGAGACACTGAGACACTGAGACTCTGAGACTCTGAGACACAGAGACACAGAATATTGAGACTCTGAGACTCTGAGATACGGAGACACTCAGACACTGAGACACTGAGACACTGAGAGGCAGGGGTGCAGAGACAAAGAGACGCAGAGATACGGAGACACTGAGACTCTTAGACTGTGAGACGCTGAGAAACTGCGACTGTGAGACAGTGAGACACTGAGACACTCAGAGTCTGTGATTTTGGGACGCTGAGACACAGAGACACTAAGGCACCGAGACTCTGAGACTCTGAGGCACTGAGACTCTGAGACACTGAGACACACAGGGACTGAGACTGTGAGACTCTGAGACAATGCGACTCTCAGACACAGACAAACTGAGACACTGAGACACTGAGGCTCTGTGACACTGAGACTCTGAGACCCTGAGACACTGAGACTCTGAGATACAGAGACACAGAGATATTGAGACACTGAGACACTGAGACTCTGGGACACTGAGACTCTGAGACACTGAGACTCTGGGACACGGAGACTCTGAGACACTGAGACTCTGGGACACTGAGACTCTGAGGCACTGAGACTCTGAGACCCTGAGACACTGAGACACTGAGACTCTGAGATAGAGAGACACAGAGATATTGAGACACTGAGACACTGAGACTCTGAGACACTGAGACACTGAGACTCTGGGACTCTGAGACTCTGAGACACTGAGACTCTGAGCCTCTGAGACACTGAGACTCTGAGACACTGAGACTCTGAGACCCTGAGACACTGAGACTCTGAGACACTGAGACACTGAGACTCTGAGACACTGAGACTCTGACACCCTGAGACACTGAGACTCTGAGACACTGAGGCTCTGTGACACTGAGACGCTGAGACCCTGAGACACTGAGACTCTGAGACACTGAGACTCTGAGATACAGAGACACAGAATATTGAGACACTGAGACACTGAGACTCTGGGAATCTGAGACTCTGAGACACTGAGACACAGAGACACTGAGACACTGATACGCAGAGACACTGAGACACTGAGACCCTGAGACACTGAGACTCTGAGCCTCTGAGACACTGAGACTCTGAGACACTGATGCGCAGAGACACTGAGACACTGAGACCCTGAGACACTGAGACTCTGAGCCTCTGAGACACTGAGACTCTGAGACACTGAGGAGCAAAGGTGCAGAGACACTGAGATACAGAAATATGGAGACACTGAGACTCTGAGACTCTGAGACACTAAGAAACTGAGACTCTGAGACTGTGAGACTGTGAGACTCTGAGACACTGAGACTTTGAGACTGTGAGTCTCTGAGTCTCTGAGACACTGAGACACAGAAACTCTGAGACTGAGACACAGAGACACTGACACACTGAGCCATTGACATTCTGAGACTCTAAGACAAAGAGACAGAGAAACACTGAGACCCTCAGTCTCTGAGACACTGAGACTCTGAGACTCTGAGACACTGAGACACTGAGACACTGAGACTCTGAGATACAGAGACACAGAATATTGAGACACTGAGACACTGAGACTCTGGGAATCTGAGACTCTGAGACACTGAGACACAGAGACACTGAGACACTGATACGCAGAGACACTGAGACACTGAGACCCTGAGACACTGAGACTCTGAGCCTCTGAGACACTGAGACTCTGAGACACTGAGACTCTGAGACACTGATGCGCAGAGACACTGAGACACTGAGACCCTGAGACACTGAGACTCTGAGCCTCTGAGACACTGAGACTCTGAGACACTGAGACTCTGAGACACTGATGCGCAGAGACACTGAGACACTGAGACCCTGAGACACTGAGACTCTGAGCCTCTGAGACACTGAGACTCTGAGACACTGAGGAGCAGAGGTACAGAGACACTGAGACACAGAAATATGGAGACACTGAGACTCTGAGACACTAAGAAACTGAGACTCTGAGACTGTGAGACCGTGAGACTCTGAGACACTGAGACTTTGAGACTGTGAGTCTCTGAGTCTCTGAGACACTGAGACACAGAAACTCTGAGACTGAGACACAGAGACACTGACACACTGAGCCATTGACATTCTGAGACTCTAAGACAAAGAGACAGAGAAACACTGAGACCCTCAGTCTCTGAGACACTGAGACTCTGAGACTCTGAGACACTGAGACTCTGAGACTCACAGGCACTGAGACACTGACACTCTGAGACTATGAGACATTGAGACACAGAGACACTGAGGCCCTGAGACACTGAGGCTCTGAGACACTGGGTAACTGAGACTCTGAGACACTGAGATGCTGAGACACTGAGACTCTGAGATTCTGAGACACTGAGACACAGAGACACTGAGGCTCTGTGACACTGAGACACTGAGACACTGACACACTGAGACTCTGAGACACTGAGACTCTGAGACTCTGAGATACAGAGACACAGAGATATTGTGACACTGAGACACTGAGACTCTGGGACACTGAGGCACTGAGACTCTGATACAAGGAGACACTGAGACTCAGAGACACTGATACACAGAGACACTGAGACACTGGGACACTGGGACACTGAGACTCTGAGATACGGAGACACTGAGACACTGAGACTCTGATACACAGAGGCACTGAGACACAGAGACACTGAGACTCTGAGAAACTGAGAAACTGAGCCTCTGAGACACTGAGGAGCAGAGGTGCAGAGACAAAGAGACACAGAGATACGGAGACATTGAGACTCTGAGACTCTGAGAAACTGCGACTGTGAGACAGTGAGACACTGAGACACTCAGAGTCTGAGACACTGAGAGTCTGTGATTCTGGGACGCTGAGACACAGAGACACTGAGGCACTGAGACTCTGAGACTCAGACACTGAGACATTGAGTCTCTGAGACACTGAGACACTGAGACAGAGAAAGACTGAGACACAGAGACAGAGAGACACTTCGAAACTGAGGCTCTGAGACACTGAGACACTGAAACTCAGACACTGAGACACTGAGACACGAGACACTGACATTCTAAGACTCTGAGACACTGAGACACAGTGACACTGAGACACAGAGACATTGAGACACTGAGACACTGAGACTCTGGGACACTGAGACTCTGAGACACTGAGACACTGCGACTCTGAGAAACTGAGACACTGAGACTCTGAGATACGGAGACACTGAGACACTGAGACACTGATACAAAGAGGCACTGAGACACTGAGACCCTGAGACACTGAGACTCTGAGAAACTGAGACACTGAGCCTCTGAGACACTGAGGAGCAGAGGTGCAGAGACAAAGAGACACAGAGATACGGAGACATTGAGACTCTGAGACTCTGAGACACTGAGAAACTGCGACTGTGAGACAGTGAGACACTGAGACACTCAGAGTCTGAGACACTGAGAGTCTGTGATTCTGGGACGCTGAGACACAGAGACACTGAGGCACTGAGGCACTGAGACTCTGAGACTCTGAGACTCTGAGCCACAGAGACACTGAGACACTGAGACTCTGAGACACTGAGACATTGAGTCTCTGAGACACTGAGACACTGAGACAGAGAAAGACTGAGACACAGAGACAGAGAGACACTTCAAAACTGAGGCTCTGAGACACTGAGACACTGAAACTCAGACACTGAGACACTGAGGCACTGAGACACTGCCATTCTAAGACTCTGAGACACTGAGACACAGTGACACTGAGACACAAAAACATTGAGACTCTGAGACACTGAGCCTCTGAGATTCTTAGACTCAGAGACAATGAGACACTGCGACGCTGAGACACTGAGACTCTGAGACACTGTGACACCGAGACACTGAGAGTCTGAGGCACTGAGACACTTAGACTCTGAGACTGTGAGACTCTGAGACACTGAGACACAGAGACTCTGAGACACAGAGACACTGAGACACTGACATTCCGAGTCTCTGAGACACAGAGAAGCAGAGACACTGAGACACAAGGACACTGAGACACTGAGACTCTGAGACACTGAGACTCTGAGACACTGGGACACAGAGACTCTGGGACACTAAGACACTGAGACTCTGAGACACTGAGACACTGACACACTGAGACATTGACATTCTGAGACTCTAAGACAAAGAGACAGAGAAACACTGAGACACTCAGTCTCTGAGACACTGAGACTCTGAGACTCTGAGACTCTGAGACACACAGGCACTGAGACACTGACACTCTGAGACATTGAGACACAGAGACACAGAGACACTGAGACACTGAGGCCCTGAGTCACTGTGACTCTGAGACACTGAGTCACTGAGACTCTGAGACACTGAGACTCTGAGACTCTGAGATTCTGAGACACTGAGACACAGAGACACTGAGGCGCTGTGACACTGAGACACTGAGAATCTGAGACACTGAGACTCTGAGACACTGACTCTGAGACGCTGAGACACAGAGACACAGAGATATTGAGACACTGAGACACTGAGACCCTGGGACACTGAGACTCTGAGACACTGAGACTCTGAGACACTGAGACACTGAGACTCTGAGAAACTGAGACACTGAGACTCTGAGACAGTGAGCATCTGAGCCTCTGAGACACTGAGGGACTGAGACTGTGAGACAGTGAGACACTGAGTCACTCTGAGTCTGAGACACTGAGACTCTGCGATTCTGGGACGCTGAGACACAGAGACACTGAGACACTGAGACTCTGAGACCCTGAGACACTGAGACTCTGAGCCTCTGAGACACTGAGACTCTGAGAAACTGAGAAGCAGAGGGGCAGAGACACTGAGACACAGAGATATGGAGACACTGAGACTCTGAGACACTACGAAACTGAGACTCTGAGACTGTGAGACCTTGAGACTCGGAGACACTGAGACACTGAGACTCTGAGACTGTGAGTCTCTGAGACACTGAGACACAGAGACACAGCAACTCTGAGACTGAGACACAGAGACACTGACACACTGAGCCATTGTCATTCTGAGACTCTAAGACAAAGAGACAGAGAAACACTGAGGCACTCAGTCTCTGAGACAATGAGACACTGAGGCACTGAGACACTGAGACACTGAGACTCTGGGACACTGAGACACAGAGACTCTGAGAAACTGAGACACTGAGACTCTGATACAAGGAGACAATGAGACTCTGAGACACTGATACACAGAGACTCTGAGACACTGAGACTGTGAGTCTCTGAGACACTGAGACACAGAGACACAGAAAATCTGAGACTCTGAGACACAGAGACATTGACATTCTGAGACTCTAAGACAAAGAGACAGAGAAACACTGAGGCACTCAGTCTCTGAGACACTGAGACACTGAGGCACTGAGACACTGAGACACTGAGACTCTGGGACACTGAGACACACAGACACTGAGACCTGACACTCTGAGACTCTGAGACATTGAGGCACAGAGACACTCAGACACTGAGGCCCTAAGACACTGAGACTCTGAGACACTGAGTCACTGAGACACTGTGACACTGAGACTCTGAGATTCTGAGACACGGAGACACGGAGACTCTGAGACTGAGACCTAGAGACACTGAGACACTGAGACACAGAGACACAGAGACACTGAGGCACTGAGGCTCTGTGACACCGAGACACTGAGACCTTGAGACACTGACACTCTGAGACACAGAGACATTGAGACACTGAGACACTGAGACTCTGGGACACTGAGACACTGCAACTCTGAGAAACTGAGACAGTGAGACTCTGAGATACGGAGACACTGAGACACTGAGACACTGATACACAGAGGCACTGAGACACTGAGACCCTGAGACACTGAGACTCTGAGAAACTGAGACACTGAGCCTCTGAGACACTGAGACCCTGAGACACTGAGACTCTGAGAAACTGAGACACTGAGCCTCTGAGACACTGAGGAGCAGAGGTGCAGAGACAAAGAGACACAGAGATACGGAGACATTGAGACTCTGAGACTCTGAGACACTGAGAAACTGCGACTGTGAGACAGTGAGACACTGAGACACTCAGAGTCTGAGACACTCAGAGTCTGTGATTCTGGGACGCTGAGACACAGAGACACTGAGGCACTGAGACTCTGAGACTCTGAGCCACAGAGACACTGAGACACTGAGACTCTGAGACACTGAGACATTGAGTCTCTGAGACACTGAGACACTGAGACAGAGAAAGACTGAGACACAGAGACAGAGAGACACTTCGAAACTGAGGCTCTGAGACACTGAGACACTGAAACTCAGACACTGAGACACTGAGGCACTGAGACACTGACATTCTAAGACTCTGAGACACTGAGGCACAGTGACACTGAGACACAGAAACATTGAGACTCTGAGACACTGAGCCTCTGAGACTCTTAGACTCAGAGACAATGAGACACTGCGACGCTGAGACACTGAGACTCTGAGACACTGTGACACCGAGACACTGAGTGTCTGAGGCACTGAGACACTTAGACTCTGAGACTGTGAGACTCTGAGACACTGAGACACAGAGACACAGAGACTCTGAGACACAGAGACACTGAGACACTGACATTCCGAGTCTCTGAGACACAGAGAAGCAGAGACACTGAGACACAAGGACACTGAGACACTGAGACTCTGAGACACTGAGACTCTGAGACACTGGGACACAGAGACTCTGGGACACTAAGACACTGAGACTCTGAGACACTGTGACACTGACACACTGAGACATTGACATTCTGAGACTCTAAGACAAAGAGACAGAGAAACACTGAGACACTCAGTCTCTGAGACACTGAGACTCTGAGACTCTGAGACACACAGGCACTGAGACACTGACACTCTGAGACATTGAGACACAGAGACACTGAGACACTGAGGCCCTGAGACACTGTGACTCTGAGACACTGAGTCACTGAGAATCTGAGACACTGAGAGTCTGAGACTCTGAGATTCTGAGACACTGAGTCTCAGAGACACTGAGGCTCTGTGACACTGAGACACTGAGACTCTGAGACACAGAGACACAGCGACATTGAGACACTGAGACACTGCGACTCTGAGAAACTGAGACACTGCAACTCTGAGAAACAGAGACACTGAGACTCTGAGATACGGAGACACTGAGACACTGAGACTCTGATACACAGAGGCACTGAGACACTGAGACACAGAGACACTGAGACTCTGAGAAGCTGAGACACTGAGCCTCTGAGACACTGGGGAGCAGAGGTGCAGAGACAAAGAGACACAGAGATACGGAGACATTGAGACTCTGAGACTCTGAGACTCTGAGACACTGAGAAACTGCGACTGTGAGACAGTGAGACACTGAGAGTTTGTGATTCTGGGACGCTGAGACACAGAGGCACTGAGACTCTGAGACTCAGAGACACTGAGACTCTGAGATACTGAGCCACAGAGACACTGAGACACTGAGACTCTGAGACACTGAGACATTGAGTCTCTGAGACACTGAGACACTGAGACAGTGAAAGACTGAGACACAGAGACAGAGAGACACTTCGAAACTGAGGCTCTGAGACACTGAGACACTGAAACTCAGACACTGAGACACTGAGGCACCGAGACACTGCCATTCTAAGACTCTGAGACACTGAGACACAGTGACACTGAGACACAGAAACATTGAGACTCTGAGAGTCTGACCCTCTGAGACTCTTAGACTCAGAGACAATGAGACACTGCGACGCTGAGACACTGAGACTCTGAGACACTGTGACACCGAGACACTGAGTGTCTGAGGCACTGAGACACTTAGACTCTGAGACTGTGAGACTCTGAGACACTGAGACACAGAGACACAGAGACTCTGAGACACAGAGACACTGACATTCCGAGTCTCTGAGACACAGAGAAGCAGAGACACTGAGACACAAGGACACTGAGACACTGAGACTCTGAGACACTGAGACTCTGAAACACTGGGACACAGAGACTCTGGGACACTGAGACTCTGAGACACTGAGACACTGACACACTGAGACATTGACATTCTGAGACTCTAAGACAAAGAGACAGAGAAACACTGAGACACTCAGTCTCTGAGACACTGAGACTCTGAGACTCTGAGACTCTGAGACACACAGGCACTGAGACACTGACACTCTGAGACATTGAGACACAGAGACACTGAGGCCCTGAGACACTGTGACTCTGAGACACTGAGTCACTGAGACTCTGAGACACTGAGACTCTGAGACACTGAGACTCTGAGACTCTGAGATTCTGAGACACTGAGACACAGAGACACTGAGGCTCTGTGACACTGAGACACTGAGAATCTGAGACAGTGAGACTCTGAGACGCTGAGACACAGAGACACTGAGACTCTGAGACACTGAGCATCTGAGCCTCTGAGCCTCTGAGACAATGAGAGACTGAGACTGTGAGACAGTGTGACACTGAGTCACTCAGAGTCTGAGACACTGAAACTCTGCGATTCTGGGACGCTGAGACACTAAGACACTGAGACACTGAGCCTCTGCGATTCTGTGACACTGAGACACTGAGACTCTGCGATTCTGTGACACTGAGACACTGAGACTCTGAGACACTGAGACCCTGAGACACTGAGACTCTGAGACACTAAGACTCTGAGGTACAGAGACACAGAGATATTGAGACACTGAGACACTGAGACTCTGGGACTCTCAGACTCTGAGACACTGAGACACTGAGACTCTGAGACACTGATACACAGAGTCACTGAGACACTGAGACCCTGAGACACTGAGACTCTGAGCCTCTGAGACACTGAGACTCTGAGACACTGATACGCAGAGACACTGAGACACTGAGACTCTGAGCCTCTGAGACACTGAGACTCTGAGACCCTGAGACACTGAGACTCTGAGCCTCTGAGACACTGAGACTCTGAGACACTGAGAAGCAGAGGTGCAGAGACACTGAGACACAGAGATATGGAGACACTGAGACACTGAGACACTGAGACTCTGAGACTGTGAGTCTCTGAGACACTGAGACACAGAGACACAGCAACTCTGAGACTGAGACACAGAGACACTGACACACTGAGCCATTGACATTCTGAGACTCTAAGACAAAGAGACAGAGAAACACTGAGGCACTCAGTCTCTGAGACAATGAGACACTGAGGCACTGAGACACTGAGACTCTGGGACACTGAGACACTGAGACTCTGAGAAACTGAGACACTGAGACTCTGATGCAAGGAGACACTGAGATTCTGAGACACTGATACACAGAGACACTGAGACACTGGGACACTGAGACTCTGGGACACTAAGACACTGAGACTCTGAGACACTGAGACTCTGAGACTGTGAGTCTCTGAGACACTGAGACACAGAGACACAGAAACTCTGAGACTCTGAGACACAGAGACATTGACATTCTGAGACTCTAAGACAAAGAGACACAGAGACTCTGAGACACTGAGGCACTGAGACACTGAGGCTCTGAGACTCTGAGACACACAGACACTGACACTCTGAGACTCTGAGACATTGAGGCACAGAGACACTCAGACACTGAGGCCCTGAGACACTGAGACTCTGAGACACTGAGTCACTGAGACACTGTGACACTGAGACTCTGATATTCTGAGACACTGAGACACAGAGACACAGAGACACTGAGGCTCTGTGACACCCAGACACTGAGACCCTGAGACACTGAGACACAGATACACAGAGACATTGAGACACTGAGACACTGAGACTCTGGGACACTGAGACTCTGAGACACTGAGACACTGCGACTCTGAGAAACTGAGACACTGAGACTCTGAGACACTGAGCCTCTGAGACTCTTAGACTCAGAGACAATGAGACACTGCGACGCTGAGACACTGAGACTCTGAGACACTGTGACACCGAGACACTGAGTGTCTGAGGCACTGAGACACTTAGACTCTGAGACTGTGAGACTCTGAGACACTGAGACACAGAGACACAGAGACTCTGAGACACAGAGACACTGAGATACTGACATTCCGAGTCTCTGAGACACAGAGAAGCAGAGACACTGAGACACAAGGACACTGAGACACTGAGACGCTGAGACAGAGGGACACAGAATCTCTGGGACACTAAGACACTGAGACTCTGAGACACTGAGACACTGACACACTGAGGCATTGATATTCTGAGACTCTAAGACAAAGAGACAGAGAAACACTGAGACACTAAGTCTCTGAGGCACTGAGACTCTAAGACTCTGAGACTCTGAGACACACAGGCACTGACACACTGACATTCTGAGACATTGAGACACAGAGACACAGAGACACTGAGGCCCTGAGACACTGTGACTCTGAGACACTGAGTCACTGAGACTCTGAGACACTGAGACTCTGAGACACTGAGACACTGCGACTCTGAGAAACTGAGACACTGAGACTCTGAGATACGGAGACACTGAGACACTGATACACAGAGGCACTGAGACACTGAGACCCTGAGACACTGAGACTCTGAGAAACTGAGACACTGAGACACTGAGACTCTGAGACTCTTAGACTCAGAGACCATGAGACACTGCGACACTGAGACACTGAGACTCTGAGACACTGACTCTGAGACGCTGAGACACAGAGACACAGAGATATTGAGACACTGAGACACTGAGACCCTGGGACACTGAGACTCTGAGACACTGAGACTCTGAGACACTGAGACTCGGAGAAACTGAAACACTGAGACTCTGAGACACTGAGACACTGAGACTCTGAGACACTGAGCATCTGAGCCTCTGAGCCCCTGAGACACTGAGAGACTGAGACTGTGAGACAGTGAGACACTGTGTCACTCAGAGTCTGAGACACTGAGACTCTGTGATTCTGTGACACTGAGACACTGAGACACTGAGACTCTGAGACACTGAGACCCTGAGACACTGAGACTCTGAGACACTAAGACTCTGAGGTACAGTGACACAGAGATATTGAGACACTGAGACACTGAGACTCTGGGACTCTCAGACTCTGAGACACTGAGACACTGCGACTCTGAGAAACTGAGACTCTGAGACTCTGAGACATGGAGACACTGAGACTCGGAGACACTGATACACAGAGACACTGAGACACTGAGACCCTGAGGCACTGAGACTGTGAGCCTCTGAGACACTGAGACTCTGAGACACTGATACGCAGAGACACTGAGACACTGAGACCCTGAGACACTGAGACTCTGAGCGTATGAGACACTGAGACTCTGAGACCCTGAGACACTGACACTCTGAGCCTCTGAGACACTGAGACTCTGAGACACTGAGAAGCAGAGGTGCAGAGACACTGAGACACAGAGATATGGAGACACTGAGATTCTGAGACACTGAGACACAGAGACACAGCAACTCTGAGACTGAGACACAGAGACACTGACACACTGAGCCATTGACATTCTGAGACTCTAAGACAAAGAGACAGAGAAACACTGAGGCACTCAGTCGCTGAGACACTGAGACACTGAGGCACTGAGACACTGAGACTCTGGGACACTGAGACACTGAGACTCTGAGAAACTGAGACACTGAGACTCTGACACAAGGAGACACTGAGATTCTGAGACACTGATAGTCAGAGACACTGAGGCACTGGGACACTGAGACTCTGGGACACTAAGACACTGAGACTCTGAGACACTGAGACTCTGAGACTGTGAGTCTCTGAGACACTGAGACACAGAGACACAGAAACTCTGAGACTCTGAGACACAGAGACATTGACATTCTGAGACTCTGAGACAAAGAGACACAGAGACTCTGAGACACTGAGGCACTGAGACACTGAGACAGTGAGACACTGAGACTCTGAGACACACAGACACTGAGACACTTACACTCTGAGACTCTGAGACATTGAGGCACAGAGACACTCAGACACTGAGGCCCTGAGACACTGAGACTCTGAGGCACTGAGTCACTGAGACACTGTGACACTGAGACTCTGAGATTCTGAGACACTGAGACACAGAGACACAGAGACACTGAGACACTGAGGCTCTGTGACACCGAGACACTGAGACCCTGAGACACTGACACTCTGAGACATTGAGACACTGAGACACTGAGACACAGAGACATTGAGACTCTGAGACTCTGAGACTCTGGGGCACTGAGACTCTGAGACACTGAGACACTGCGACTCTGAGAAACTGAGACACTGAGACTCTGAGATACGGAGACACTGAGACACTGAGATACGGAGACACTGAGACACTGAGACACTGATACAAAGAGGCACTGAGACACTGAGACCCTGAGACACTGAGACTCTGAGAAACTGAGACACTGAGCCTCTGAGACACTGAGGAGCAGAGGTGCAGAGACACAGAGATACGGAGACATTGAGACTCTGAGACTCTGAGACACTGAGAAACTGCGACTGTGAGACAGTGAGACACTGAGACACTCAGAGTCTGAGACACTGAGAGTCTGTGATTCTGGGACGCTGAGACACAGAGACACTGAGACTCTGAGACTCTGAGACACTGAGACATTGAGTCTCTGAGACACTGAGACAGAGAAAGACTGAGACACAGAGACAGAGAGACACTTCGAAACTGAGGCTCTGAGACACTGAGACACTGAAACTCAGACACTGAGACACTGAGACACTGACATTCTAAGACTCTGAGACACTGAGACACAGTGACACTGAGACACAGAAACACTGAGACTCCGAGACACAGAGACACAGAGACATTGAGACACTGAGACTCTGGGACACTGAGACTCTGAGACACTGAGACACTGCGACTCTGAGAAACTGAGACACTGTAACTCTGAGAAACTGAGACACTGAGACTCTGAGATACGGAGACACTGAGATACTGACATTCCGAGTCTCTGAGACACAGAGAAGCAGAGACACTGAGACACAAGGACACTGAGACACTGAGACGCTGAGACACAGGGACACAGAATCTCTGGGACACTAAGACACTGAGACTCTGAGACACTGAGACACTGACACACTGAGGCATTGATATTCTGAGACTCTAAGACAAAGAGACAGAGAAACACTGAGACACTCAGTCTCTGAGGCACTGAGACTCTAAGACTCTGAGACTCTGAGACACACAGGCACTGAGACACTGACACTCTGAGACATTGAGACACAGAGACACAGAGACACTGAGACACTGAGGCCCTGAGACACTGTGACTCTGAGACACTGAGTCACTGAGACTCTGAGACACTGAGAGTCTGAGACTCTGAGATTCTGAGACACTGAGACACAGAGACACTGAGGCTCTGTGACACTGAGACACTGAGAATCAGAGACACTGAGACTCTGAGACACTGACTCTGAGACGCTGAGACACAGAGACACAGAGATATTGAGACACTGAGACACTGAGACCCTGAGACACTGAGACTCTGAGACACTGAGACTCTGAGAAACTGAGACACTGAGACTCTGAGACACTGAGACACTGAGACTCTGAGACACTGAGAGACTGAGAGACTGAGAGTGTGAGACAGTGAGACACTGAGTCACTCAGAGTCTGAGACACTGAGACTCTGCGATTCTGGGACGCTGAGACACAGAGACACTGAGACACTCAGGCTCTGTGACACTGAGACACTGAGACTCTGAGACACTGAGACCCTGAGACACTGAGACTCTGAGACACTGAGACTCTGACGTACAGAGACACAGAGATATTGAGACACTGAGACACTGAGACTCTGAGACACTGAGACACTGCAACTCTGAGAAACTGAGACTCTGAGACTCTGAGACTCTGAGCCTCTGAGACACTGAGACCCTGAGACACTGAGACACTGAGACTCTGAGACTGTGAGTCACTGAGACACTGAGACACAGAGACACAGAAACTCTGAGACTGAGACACAGAGACACTGACACACTGAGCCATTGTCATTCTGAGACTCTAAGACAAAGAGACAGAGAAACACTGAGGCACTCAGTCTCTGAGACAATGAGACACTGAGGCACTGAGACACTGAGACACTGAGACACTGAGACTCTGGGACACTGAGACACTGAGAAACTGAGACACTGAGACTCTGATACAAGGAGACACTGAGACTCTGAGACACTGATACTCAGAGACACTGAGACACTGGGACACTGAGTCTCTGGGACACTAAGACACTGAGACTCTGAGACACTGAGACACTGAGACTCTGAGACTGTGAGTCTCTGAGACACTGAGACACAGAGACACAGAAACTCTGAGACTCTGAGACACAGAGACATTGACATTCTGAGACTCAAAGACAAAGAGACACAGAGACTCTGAGACACTGAGTCACTGAGGCACTGAGACACTGAGACACTGAGTCTCTGAGACACACAGACACTGAGACACAAGGACACTGAGACACTGAGACTCTGAGACACTGAGACTCTGAGGCACTGAGACTCTGAGACACTGGGACACTAAGACACTGAGACTCTGAGACTCTGAGACACTGAGACACTGAGACATTGACATTCTGAGACTCTAAGACAAAGAGACAGAGAAACACTGAGACACTCAGTCTCTGAGACACTGAGACTCTGAGACTCTGAGACACACAGGCACTGAGACACTGACACTCTGAGACATTGAGACACAGAGACACAGAGACACTGAGGCCCTGAGGCACTGTGACTCTGAGACACTGAGTCACTGAGACTCTGAGATTCTGAGACACTGAGACACAGAGACATTGAGGCTCTGTGACACTGAGACACTGAGAATCTGAGACTCTGAGACACTGAGACTCTGAGACACTGAGACTCTGAGACACTGAGACACTGAGACACTGAGACACTGAGACTCTGAGAAACTGAGACACTGAGACTCTGAGACACTGAGCATCTGAGCCTCTGATACACAGAGACTGAGACTGTGAGACAGTGAGACACTGAGTCACTCAGAGTCTGAGACACTGAGACTCTGCGATTCTGGGACGCTGAGACACAGAGACACTGAGACACTGAGACTCTGCGATTCTGGGACACTGAGACACAGAGACACTGAGACACTGAGACTCTGAGACACTGAGTTACAGAGTCACTGTGACACGGAGACTCTGAGACGCCTAGAAACTGAGACTCTGAGACTGTGAGACTCTGCGACACTGAGACTCCGAGACACTGAGACACAGAGACTCTGAGACTCTGAGACACTGAGACACTGAGACACAGAGAATCTGAGACACAGAGAATCAGAGACCCTGAGATACAGAGACACAGAGACACTGTGACTCTGAGACACTGAGAAACTGAAGCTCTGAGGCCCAGAGACACTGAGACTCTGAGACACCGAGACACAGAGACATTGAGACACCGAGATGCTGAGACTCTGAGAAACAGACAATCTGAGACACTGAGATGCTGAGACTCACTCTGAGACACTGAGACTCTGAGACTGTGCGACACTGACACACTGAGAGACTGAGAATCTGAGACTCTGAGACTCTGAGACACACAGGCCCAGATACACTGAGACTCTGAGACTCTGAGATTCTGAGACACTGGGACACTGAGACACTGAGACACTGAGCCACTGAGACACAGATATACTGAAACTCTGAGACTCAGAGACACAGTTACACAGAGACACTGAGCCACTGAGACTCTGACACTCTGTGATGCTGAGACTCTGAGACACTGAAACTCTGAGACACTGAGACACTGACATTCTGAGACTCTGAGACACAGAGACGCAGAACACTGAGACACAAAAACACCGAGACACTGAGCCTCTGAGAATCTGAGACACTGAGGAGCAGTGGTACAGAGACAAAGAGACACAGAGATACAGAGCCACTGAAACACAGAGACACTGAGACACTGAGACTCTGAGACACTGAGACACTGAGACTCTGCGAGTCTGAGACTCCGAGACACTGAGACTCTGAGACACTGAGACCCTAAGACACTGAGACTCTGAGACATTGAGACTCTGAGACACTGAGACACTTAGACTCTCAGACACTGAGACTCTGAGACTCTGAGACACAGAGACACTGAGACTCTGAGACACTGAGACTCCGAGACACTGAGACACTGAGACCCTAAGACACTGAGACACTGATACACAGAGACACCGAGACTCTGAGACACTGAGCCTCTGAGACTCTGAGACACTGAGGAGCAGAGGTACAGAGACAAAGGGACACAGAGATACGGAGACACTGAGTCACAGAGACTCTGAGGCACTGAGACTCTGAGACATTGAGACACTGAGACTGTGAGTCTCTGAGACACTGAGACACAGAGACATTGAGGCACTGAGACACTGAGACTCTGAGACACTGAGACACTGCGACTCTGAGGTACGGACACACTGAGACACTGATACACAGAGACACTGAGACACTGAGACCCTGAGACTCTGAGACTCTGAGCCTCTGAGACACTGAGCCTCTGAGACACTGAGGAGCAGAGGTGCAGAGACACTGAGACACAGAGATACATAGAACATAGAACATAGAACATTACAGCGCAGAACAGGCCCTTCGGCCCACGATGTTGCGCCGACCAGTTACAAAAACAATGACCCACTAGCCTATACCATAGAACATAGAACATAGAACATAGAACATTACAGCGCAGAACAGGCCCTTCGGCCCACGATGTTGCGCCGACCAGTTACAAAAACAATGACCCACTAGCCTATACCAATCCCTTTTCGTCCATAAACCTATCCAGAGATCTCTTAAACGCCCCCAAACTAGACGCATCTACAACTGCAGCAGGCAGGGCATTCCAATCCCTCACCACCCGCTGGGTAAAGAACCTACCCCTGACATCCGTCCTGTAGCTACCCCCCCTTAATTTAAAGTCATGCCCCCTCGTGCTAGCTTTCTCCATCCGAGGAAAAAGGCTATCACTATCCACCCTATCTAAACCTCTAATCATCTTATATGTTTCAATAAGATCCCCTCTTAGCCGCCTTCTTCCCAACGAAAACAACCCTAGATCCCTCAGTCTCTCCTCATAGGACCTCCCCACCATACCAGGCAACATCCTAGTAAACCTCCTCTGCACCCTCTCCAACGCCTCCACATCCTTCTTGTAATGCGGGGACCAGAACTGCACACAGTACTCCAAGTGCGGCCGCACTAGAGTAGTGTACAGTTGCAACATTACACTGCGACTCCTAAATTCAATCCCCCTACCAATAAACGCCAAGACACCGTACGCCTTCTTGACAACCTTATCTACTTGATTCCCAACTTTCAGGGATCTATGTACACACACACCTAGATCCCTCTGTTCATCCACACTATTCAAAGTCCTCCCGTTAGCCCTATACTCGACACATCTGTTGCTCCTACCAAAGTGAATTACCTCACACTTCTCCGCATTAAATTCCATCCGCCACCTCTCGGCCCAGCTCTGCAACCTATCTAAGTCTCCCTGCAGACTATGACACCCTTCCTCACAATCTACCACACCTCCAACTTTGGTGTCATCAGCAAATTTACTAATCCACCCAACTATACCCTCATCCAGATCATTAATAAAAATTACAAACAACAGTGGCCCCAAAACAGATCCCTGAGGCACACCACTCGTAACTGCACTCCATGATGAATATTTACCATCCACCACCACCCTCTGTCTCCTATCTGATAGCCAATTCCTGATCCAACTTCCTAGATTACCCACAATCCCATACATCTGCATTTTCTGCAGAAGCCTACCATGGTGAACCTTATCGAACGCCTTACTAAAATCCATGTATACCACGTCAACTGCCTTACCCCCATCCACCTCTTTGGTCACCTTCTCAAAAAACTCAATAAGGTTAGTAAGGCACGACCTACCTGCTACAAAACCATGCTGACTATTTCTAATCAATTCATTACACTCCAAATAACTATAAATCCTATCCCTAATAATTTTTTCTAAAACCTTGCCCACAACAGAAGTAAGACTCACCGGTCTATAATTCCCGGCAAAGTCTCTGTTCCCCTTCTTAAACAATGGGACAACATTCGCTATCCTCCAATCCTCCGGGACTACACCAGAGACCAATGACGACCTGAAGATCTGAGCCAGAGGCTCTGCAATCACCTCTCTAGCCTCCCAGAGAATCCTAGGGTAGATCCCATCCGGACCAGGGGACTTGAGACATTGAGACTCTGAGACACTGAGACTCTGAGACACTGAGAAACTGCGACTGTGAGACAGCGAGACACTGAGACACTCAGAGTCTGAGACACAGAGAGTCTGTGATTGTGGGACGCTGAGACGCAGAGACACTGAGGCACAGAGACACTGACACACTGAGACTCTGAGGCACTGAGACTCTCAGACATTGAGACACTGAGACTCTGAGACTCTGAGACACTGAGACACTGCCATTCTGAGTCTCTGAGATACAGAGACGCAGAGACACTGAGGCACAGAGACACTGGCACACTGAGACTCTGAGACACTGAGACTCTGAGACTGTGAGTCTCTGAGACACTGAGACACAGAGACAAAGAAACTCTGAGACTCTGAGACACAGAGACATTGACATTCTGAGACTCTAAGACAAAGAGACACAGAAACTCTGAGACACTGAGGCACTGAGACACTGAGATACTGTGACACTGAGACACTGAGACTCTGAGACTCTGAGACACACAGACACTGAGACACTGACACTCTGAGACTCTGAGACATTGAGGCACAGAGACACTCAGACACTGAGGCCCTGAGACACTGAGACTCTGAGACACTGAGTCACTGTGATACTGAGGCTCTGAGATTCTGAGACACTGAGACACGGAGACTCTGAGACTCAGAGACAGAGAGGCACTGAGACTGTGAGACTCTGAGACTTCGAGACTCTGAGACACAGAGACACTGAGACACTGATACCCTGAGACACTGACACTCTGAGACACTGAGACTCTGGGACTCTGAGACACAGAGACACAGAGACATTGAGACACTGAGACTCTGGGACACTGAGACTCTGAGACACTGAGACACTGCGACTCAGAGAAACTGAGACACTGAGACTCTGAGATACGGAGACATAGAGACACTGAGACACTGATACACAGAGACACTGAGACACTGAGACCCTGAGACACTGAGACTCTGAGCCTCTGAGACACTGAGCCTCTGAGGCACTGTGGAGCAGAGGTGCAGAGACAAAGAGACACAGAGATACGGAGACATTGAGACTCTGAGACTCTGAGAGACTGAGAAACTGCGACTGTGAGACAGTGAGACACTGAGACACTCAGAGTCTGAGACACTGAGAGTCTGTGATTGTGGGACGCTGAGACACAGAGACACTGAGGCACTGAGACTCTGAGATACTGAGTCACTGAGATTCTGAGTCAATGAGACTCTGAGGCACTGAGACTCTGAGACACTGAGACGCTGAGATTCTGAGACACTGAGACACTGAGACACTGAGACTCTGAGACACTTAGTCACTGAGACTCTGAGGCACTGAGACTCTGAGACACTGAGACTCTGAGATTCTGAGACACTGAGACACTGCGACACGGCGACTCTGAGACTCTGAGACACAGAGGACTGAGACTGTGAGACTCTGAGACTATGAGACTCTCAGACACAGAGACACTGAGGCTCTGTGACACTGAGACACTGAGACTATCCGACACTGAGACGCTGAGACACTGCGACTCTGAGAAACTGAGACACTGAGACTCTGAGACACGGAGACACTTAGGCTCTGAGACACTGATACACAGAGACACTGAGACACTAAGACCCTGAGACACTGAGGCTGTGAGCCTCTGAGACACTGAGACTCTGAGACACTGAGATTCTGAGACTCTGAGACACTGAGACACCGAGACACTGAGACTCTGAGACACTGAGACTCTGAGACACAGAGAAACTGAGACACAGAGATACAGAGACACAGAGACACTGTGACTCTGAGACCCTGAGAAACTGAAGCTCTGAGGCCCAGAGACACTGAGACTCTGAGACACCGAGACACAGAGACATTGAGACACCGAGATGCTGAGACTCTGAGATACAGACAATCTGAGACACTGAGATGCTAAGACTCTGAGACACTGAGACACTGAAATGGTGAGACACTGAGATACTGAGCCACTGAGACACAGAGATACTGAGACTCTGAGACTCAGAGACACAGATACACACAGACACTGAGCCACTGAGAGTCTGACACTCTGTGATGCTGAGACTCTGAGACTCTGAGACACTGAAACTCTGAGACACTGAGACACTGACATTCTGAGATACTGAGACACAGAGACGCAGAGACACTGAGACACAGAAACAACGAGACTCTGAGACACTGATCCTCTGAGACTCTGAGACACTGAGGAGCAGAGGTACAGAGACAAAGGGACACAGAGATACGGAGACACTGAGTCACTGAGACTCTGAGTTACTGAGACTCTGAGACATTGAGACACTGAGACTCTGAGATCTGAGACACTGAGACACTGCCATTCTGAGTCTCTGAGATACAGAGACACAGAGACACTGACACACTGAGACTCTGAGACACTGAGACTCTGAGACTGTGCGACACTGACACACTGAGACACTGGGAACCTGAGACTCTGAGACTCTGAGACACACAGGCCCGGATACACTGAGACTCTGAGACTCTGAGACACAGAAACACTGAGACACTGAGACACTCGGACACTGAGACTCTGAGACTGTGAGTCTCTGAGACACTGATACACAGAGACACAGAAACTCTGAGACTCTGAGACACAGAGACACTGAGACATTGACATTCTGAGACTCTAAGACAAAGAAACACTGAGACACTGAGACACTGAGACTCTGAGACTCTGAGACACACAGACACTGAGACACTGACACTCTGAGACTCTGAGGCATTGAGACACAGAGACACTTAGACACTGAGGCCCTGAGACACTGAGACTCTGAGACACTGAGTCACTGAGACTCTGAGGCACTGAGAAACTGAGACTCTGAGACACAGAGACAAAGAGATATTGAGACACTGAGACACTGAGACTTTGGGACACTGAGACTCTGAGACACTGAGACACTGAGACACGGAGACTCTGAGACTCTGAGACTCTGAGCCACAGAGGCACTGAGACACTGAGACTCTGAGACACTGAGACAGAGAAAGACTGAGACACAGAGACAGAGAGACACTTAGAAACTGAGTCGCTGAGACACTGAGACACTGAAACTCTGAGACACTGAGACAAAGAGACACTGAGACACTGACATTCTGAGACTCTGAGACACAGAGACACAGTGACACTGAGACACAGAAACACTGAGACACTGAGCCTCTGAGACTCTGAGGCACTGAGAGTCTGAGACACTGAGACACGGAGACTCTGAGTCTCTGAGACACAGAGGCACTGAGACTGAGAGACTCTGAGACTATGAGACTCTGAGACAAAGAGACACAGAGACACTGAGACACTGAGGACCTGTGACACTGAGACACTGAGACCCTGTGACATTGAGACTCTGAGACACAGAGATATTGAGACATTGAGACTCTGGGACACTGAGACTCTGAGACACTGAGACACTGCGACTCTGAGAAACTGAGACACTGAGACTCTGAGACACAGAGACACAGAGACTCTGAGACACTGATATACAGAGACACTGAGACACTGAGACTCTGAGCCTCTGAGACACTGAGACTCTGAGACACTGATACAAAGAGACACTGAGACACTGAGACACTGAGACTCTGAGACACTGAGGAGCAGAGGTGCAGAGACAAAGAGACGCAGAGATACGGAGACAGTGAGACTCTGAGACACTGAGAAACTGCAACTGTGAGACAGTGAGGCACTGAGACACTCAGAGTCTGAGACACTCAGACTCTGTGATTCTGGGACGCTGAGACAAAGAGACACAGTGACACTGAGACACAGAGACTCTGAGACTCTGAGACACTGTGACACTGAGTCTCTGAGATTCAGAGACACTGAGACACTGAGACACTGAGACTCTGAGAAACTGAGACACTGAGACACTGATACACAGAGACACTGAGACACAGAGACCCTGAGACACTGAGACTCTGAGCCTTTGAGACACTGAGCCTCTGAGACACTGAGGAGCAGAGGTGCAGAGACAAGGAGACACAGAGATACGGAGACACTGAGACTCTGAGACACTGAGAAACTGCGACTGTGAGACAGTGAGACACTCAGAGTCTGAGACACTGAGAGTCTGTGATTGTCGGACGCTGAGACACAGAGACACTGAGACTCTGAGACACTGCGACTCTGAGACACTGAGACACTGAGACTCTGAGACACTGAGACACTGAGACACTGAGACTCTGAGACACTGAGACACTGAGGCCCTGAGACACTGAGACTCTGAGACACTGAGTCACTGAGACTCTGAGGCACTGCGACTCTGAGACACTGAGACACTGAGACTCTGAGACACTGAGGAGCAGAGGTGCAGAGACACTGAGACACAGAGATATGGAGATACAGAGACTCTGAGACTGTGAGTCTCTGAGACACTGAGACACAGAGACACAGAAACTCTGAGACTGAGACACAGAGACACTGACACACTGAGCCATTGACATTCTGAGACTTTAAGACAAAGAGACAGAGAAACACTGAGACACTCAGTCTCTGAGACACAGAGACACTGAGGCACTGAGACACTGAGACACTGTGACTCTGAGACTCAGAGGCACTGAGACACTGACACTCTGAGACTCTGAAACATTGAGACACAGAGACACTGAGACACTGAGGCCCTGAGACACTGAGACTCTGAGACACCTAGTAACTGAGACTCTGAGACACTGAGACTCTGAGACACTGAGACTCTGAGACACACAGGCACTGAGACACTGACACTCTGTGACTCTGAGACATTGGGACACAGAGACACTGAGACACTGAGGCCCTGAGACACTGAGACTCTGAGACACTGAGTAACTGAGACTCTGAGACACTAAGAAACTGAGACTCTGAGACAGTGAGACCTTGAGACTCTGAGACACTGAGACTCTGAGTCTGTGAGACACTGAGACCCTGAGACTTTGAGATTCTTTGACACTGAGACACAGAGACACTGAGGCTCTGAGACTCTGAGACTATGAGATACAGAGACACAGAGATATTGTGACACTGAGACACTGAGACTCTGGGACACTGAGACTCTGAGAAACTGAGACACTGACACTCTGGGACACTGAGACACTGAGACTCTGAGAAACTGAGACACTGAGACCCTGATACAAGGAGACACTGAGACTCTGAGACACTGATACACAGAGACACTGAGACACTGTGACACTGAGACTCTGGGACACTAAGACATTGAGGCTCTGAGACACTGAGACTCTGAGACTCTGAGGCACTGAGAGTCTGAGACACTGAGACACGGAGACTCTGAGTCTATGAGACACAGAGGCACTGAGACTGAGGGACTCTGAGACTATGAGACTCTGAGACACAGAGACTCTGAGACACTGATATACAGAGACACTGAGACACTGAGACTCTGAGCCTCTGAGACACTGAGACTCTGAGACACTGATATAAAGAGACACTGAGACACTGAGACACTGAGACTCTGAGACACTGAGGAGCAGAGGTGCAGAGACAAAGAGACGCAGAGATACGGAGACACTGAGACTCTGAGAAACTGAGAAACTGCAACTGTGAGACAGTGAGGCACTGAGACACTCAGAGTCTGAGACACTCAGACTCTGTGATTCTGGGACGCTGAGACAAAGAGACACAGTGACACTGAGACACAGAGACTCTGAGACACTGAGACTCTGAGACACTGAGTCACTGAGACACTGTGACACTGAGTCTCTGAGACTCAGAGACACTGAGACACTGAGACACTGAGACTCTGAGACACAGAGACCCTGAGACACTGAGACTCTGAGCCTTTGAGACACTGAGGAGCAGAGGTGCAGAGACAAAGAGACACAGAGATACGGAGACACTGAGACTCTGAGACACTGAGAAACTGCGACTGTGAGACAGTGAGACACTCAGACACTCAGAGTCTGAGACACTGAGAGTCTGTGATTGTTGGACGCTGAGACACAGAGACACTGAGGCTCTGTGACACTGAGACACTGAGACACTGAGACTCTGAGACACTGAGACACTGAGGCCCTGAGACACTGAGACTCTGAGACACTGAGTCACTGAGACTCTGAGGCACTGCGACTCTGAGACACTGAGACACTGAGACTCTGAGACACTGAGGAGCAGAGGTGCAGAGACACTGAGACACAGAGATATGGAGACACTGAGACTCTGAGACTGTGAGTCTCTGAGACACTGAGACACAGAGACACAGAAACTCTGAGACTGAGACACAGAGACACTGACACACTGAGCCATTGACATTCTGAGACTTTA
Source organism: Carcharhinus amblyrhynchos (assembly GCF_965287045.1). NCBI lineage: Eukaryota > Metazoa > Chordata > Chondrichthyes > Carcharhiniformes > Carcharhinidae > Carcharhinus > Carcharhinus amblyrhynchos. Next base: position 265,374 of record NW_027649831.1, on the reverse strand, counting down.
AGACAAAGAGACAGAGAAACACTGAGACACTCAGTCTCTGAGACACAGAGACACTGAGGCACTGAGACACTGAGACACTAAGACATTGAGGCTCTGAGACACTGAGACTCTGAGACTGTGGGTCTCTGAGACACTGAGACACAGAGACACAGAAACTCTGAGACTCTGAGACACAGAGACATTGACATTCTGAGACTCTAAGACAAAGAGACACAGAGACTCTGAGACACTGAGTCACTGAGGCACTGAGACACTGAGATACTCTGACACTGAGACACTGAGACTCTGAGACACACAGACACTGAGACACTGACATCTGAGACTCTGAGACATTGAGGCACAGAGACACTCAGACACTGAGGCCCTGAGACACTGAGACTCTGAGACACTGAGTCACTGAGACACTGTGACACTGAGACTCTGAGATTCTGAGACACTGAGACACTGAGACACGGAGACTCTGAGACTCTGAGACACAGAGACACTAAGACACAGAGAAACAGAGACACCGAGACACTGAGACCCTGGGACCCTGACACTCTGAGACACTGAGACTCTGAGACTCTGAGACACAGAGATATTGAGACACTGAGACACTGAGACTCTGGGACACCGAGACACTGAGACCCTGAGACACTGACACTCTGAAACACTGAGACTCTGAGACTCTGAGACACAGAGACACAGAGACATTGAGACACTGAGACACTGAGACTCTGGGACACTGAGACTCTGAGACACTGAGACTCTGAGACACTGAGACTCTGAGACACTGAGACACTGCGACTCTGAGAAACTGAGACACTGATACTCTGAGATACGGAGACACTGAGACACTGATACACAGAGACACTGTGACACTGAGACCCTGAGACACTGAGACTCTGCGAAACTGAGACACTGAGCCTCTGAGACACTGAGGAGCAGAGGTGCAGAGACAAAGCGACACAGAGATACGGAGACACTGAGACTCTGAGAGTCTGAGACTCTGAGAGACTGAGAAACTGCGACTGTGAGACAGTGAGACACTGAGACACTCAGAGTCTGAGACACTCAGAGTCTGTGATTCTGGGACGCTGAGACACTGAGACACTGAGGCACTGAGACTCTGAGACTCTGAGACACTGAGACACTGAGTCTCTGAGACACTGAGACACTGAGACACTGACATTCTAAGACTCTGAGACACTGAGACACAGTGACACTGAGACACAGAAACACTGAGACTCTGAGACACTGAGCCTCTGAGACTCTTAGACTCAGAGACAATGAGACACTGTGACTCTGAGACACTGAGACTCTGAGACACTGTGACACCGAGACACTGAGTCTCTGAGACACTGAGACACTTAGACTCTGAGACTGTGAGACTCTGAGACACTGAGACACAGAGACACAGAGACTCTGAGACACAGAGACACTGAGACACTGACATTCTGAGACCCTGAGACACAGAGAAGCAGAGACATTGAGACACAAGGACACTGAGACACTGAGACTCTGAGACACTGAGACTCTGAGGCACTGGGACACTGAGACTCTGAGCCACTAAGACACTGAGACTCTGAGACACTGTGACACTGACACACTGAGACATTGACATTCTGAGACTCTAAGACAAAGAGACAGAAAAACACTGAGACACTCAGTCTCTGAGACACTGAGACTCTGAGACTCTGAGACACACAGGCACTGAGACACTGATACTCTGAGACATTGAGACACAGAGGCACAGAGACACAGGGACACTGAGGCCCTGAGACACTGTGACTCTGAGACACTGAGATTCTGAGACACTGAGACACAGAGACACTGACACACTGAGACTCTGAGACACCTAGAAACTGAGACTCTGAGACTGTGAGATTCTGCGACACTGAGACTCTGAGACACTGTGACACCGAGACACTGAGACTTTGAGACACGGAGACATTGAGACACTGAGACACCGAGACACTGAGACACTGAGACTCTGAGACTCTGAGTTGCTGAGACTCTGAGACACTGAGACACTGAGACACAGAGAAACTGAGACACAGAGAATCAGAGACACTGAGATACAGAGACACGGAGACACTGTGACTCTGAGACACTGAGAATCTGAATCTCTGAGGCCCAGAGACACTGAGACTCTGAGACACAGAGACACAGAGACACAGAGACACAGAGACATTGAGACACTGAGATGCTGAGACTCTGAGACACCGAGACACTGAAACGGTGAGACACTGAGATACTGAGCCACTGAGACACAGAGATACTGAGACTCTGAGACTCAGAGACACAGATACACAGAGACACTGAGCCACTGAGACTCTGACACTCTGTGATGCTGAGACTCTGAGACACTGAGACACTGAAACTCTGAGACACTGAGACACTGACATTCTGAGATACTGAGACACAGAGACGCAGAGACACTGAGACACAGAAACAACGAGACTCTGAGACAGTGATCCTCTGAGACTCTGAGACACTGAGGAGCAGAGGTACAGAGACAAAGGGACACAGAGATGCGGAGACACTGAGTCACTGAGACTCTGAGGCACTGAGACCCTGAGACATTGAGACACTGAGACTCTGAGACACTGAGACACTGTCATTCTGAGTCTCTGAGATACAGAGACGCAGAGACACTGAGGCACAGAGACACTGACACACTGAGACTCTGAGACACTGAGACTCTGAGACTGTGCGACACTGACACACTGAGACACTGGGACACTGAGACACTGAGACTGTGAGTCTCTGAGACACTGAGACACAGAGACACAGAAACTCTGAGACTCTGAGACACAGAGACACAGAGATATTGACATTCTGAGACTCTAAGACAAAGAGACACTGAGACTGAGACTCTGAGACTCTGAGACACACAGACACTGAGACACTGACACTCTGAGACCCTGAGGCATTGAGACAAAGAGACACTGAGACACTGAGACACTGAGACACGGAGCCACAGAGGCACTGAGACACTGAGACTCTGAGACACTGAGACACTGAGACAGACAAAGACTGAGACACAGAGATAGAGAGACACTTAGAAAATGAGTCGCTGAGACACTGAGACACTGAAACTCTGAGACACAGAGACACTGAGACACTGAGACACTGAGACACTGACATTCTGAGACTCTGAGACACAGTGACACTGAGACACAGAAACACTGAGACACTGAGCCTCTGAGAATCTCAGGGACTGAGAGTCTGAGACACTGAGACACTGAGACACGGAGACTCTGAGTCTCTGAGACACAGAGGCACTGAGACTGAGAGACACTGAGGCTCTGTGACACTGAGACACTGAGACACTGAGACTCTGAGACACAGAGACACAGAGATATTGAGACATTGAGACTCTGGGACTCTGAGACTCTGAGACACTGAGACACTGCGGCTCTGAGAAACTGAGACACTGAGACTCTGAGACACGGAGACACTGAGACTCTGAGACACTGATATACAGAGACACTGAGACACTGAGACTCTGAGACACTGAGACACTGATATACAGAGACACTGAGACACTGAGACTCTGAGACACTGAGGAGCAGAGGTGCAGAGACAAAGAGACACAGAGATACGGAGACACTGAGACTCTGAGACACTGTGAAACTGCAACTGTGAGACAGTGAGGCACTGAGACACTCAGACTCTGAGACACTCAGACTCTGTGATTCTGGGACGCTGAGACACAGAGACACAGTGACACTGAGACACAGAGACTCTGAGACTCTGAGACTCTGAGACACTGCGACACTGAGTCTCTGAGACTCAGAGACACTGAGACACTGAGACTCTGAGACACTGAGACTCTGAGAAACTGTGACACTGAGACACTGAGACACTGAGACACTGTGACTCTGAGATTGTGAGACTCTGAGACACTGAGACAGAGAGACTCTGAGACACTGACATTGCGAGGCTCTGAGACACAGAGAAGCAGAGACACTGAGACACAAGGACACTGAGACACAGAGACTCTGAGGCTCTGAGACACTGGGACACGGAGACTCTGGGACACTGAGACTCTGGGATACTAAGACACTGAGACTCTGAGACACTGAGACACTGAGGCTCTGAGACTGTGAGTCTCTGAGACACTGAGACACAGAGACACAGAAACTCTGAGACTCTAAGACACTGAGACATTGATATTCTGAGACTCGGAGACAAAGAGACACAGAGACAATGAGACAATGAGTCACTGATACACTGAGACACTGCGACACTGAGACTCTGAGACACACAGACACTGAGACACTGACACTCTGAGACTCTGAGGCATTGAGACACAGAGACACTGAGGCACTGAGACTCTGAGGCACTGAGACTCTGAGACACTGAGACACACAGGGAGTGAGACTGTGAGACTGTGAGACTCTGAGACTCTCAGACACAGACAAACAGAGACACTGAGGCTCTGTGACACTGAGACTCTGAGATACAGAGGCACAGAGATATTGAGACACTGAGACACTGAGACCCTGGGACTCTGAGACTCTGAGACACTGAGACTCTGAGACACTGATACACAGAGACACTGCGACTCTGAGAAACTGAGACACTGAGACTGACACATGGAGACACTGAGACTCTGAGACTCTGAGATACTGAGACACTGAGACACTGAGACTCTGAGACTCTGGACACTGAGAAACTGAGACTGTGAGACTGTGAGACTGTGAGACACAGAGACACTGAGACTCTGGACACTGAGAAACTGAGACTGTGAGACTGTGAGACACAGAGACACTGAGACTCTGGAGACTGAGAAACTGAGACTGTGAGACTGTGAGACACAGAGACACCGAGACACTGCCATTCTGAGTCTCTGAGACACAGAGACGCAGAGACACTGAGGCACAGAGACAGTGACACACTGAGACTCTGAGACTGTGCGACACTGACACATTGAGACACTGAGAATCTGACACTCTGAGACTCTGAGACACACAGGCCCTGATACACTGAGACTCTGAGACACAGAAACACTGAGACACTGAGACATTGACATTCTGAGACTCTAAGACATAGAGACACTGAGATACTGAGCCACTGAGACACTGAGACTCTGAGACTCTGAGACACACAGACACTGAGACACTTACACTCTGAGACTCTGAGGCATTGAGACACAGAAACACTGAGACACTGAGGCCCTGAGACACTGAGTCACTGAGACTCTGAGGCACTGAGACTCTGAGACACAGAGACACAGAGATATTGAGACTCTGAGGCACTGAGACTCTGAGACACAGAGATATTGAGACACTGAGACACTGAGACTCTGGGACACTGAGGCTCTGAGACATTGAGACACGGAGACTATGAGACTCTGAGACACAGAGGCACTGAGACACTGAGACTCTGAGACACTGAGACACTGAGACAGAGAAAGACTGAGAGACAGAGACAGAGAGACACTTAGAAACTGAGGCGCTGAGACACTGAGACACTGAAACTCTGAGACACTGAGACACAGAGACACTGAGACACTGAGACACTGACATTCTGAGACTCTGAGTCACAGTGACACTGAGACACTCAGACTCAGAGACACTGAGACACTGAGACTCTGAGACACTGTGACACTGAGACACTGAGACACTGACATTCCGAAACTATGAGACACAGAGATTCTGAGACACTGAGACACTGAGACTCTGAGACACTGGGACACTGAGACACTGAGTCACTGAGACACTGAGACACTGAGAAACTGAGACTCTGAGACACTGAGACACTGAGACACTGATACACAGAGACACTGAGAAACTGAGACTCTGAGACACTGAGAAACTGAGACTCTGAGACACTGAGAGACTGAGAGTGTGAGACAGTGAGACACTGAGACACTCAGAGTCTGAGACACTGAGACTCTGCGATTCTGGGACGCTGAGACACAGAGACACTGAGGCACTGAGACTCTGAGACTCTGAGACTCTGAGAAACTGAGACTCTGAGACACTGAGAAACTGAGACTCTGAGACACTGAGACTGTGAGACACAGAGACACTGAGACACTGCCATTCTGAGTCTCTGAGACACAGGGACGCAGAGACACTGAGGCACAGAGACAGTGACACACTGAGACTCTGAGACACTGAGACTCTGACACTCTGAGACTCTGAGACACACAGGCCCTGATGCACTGAGACTCTGAGACTCTGAGACAAAGAAACACTGAGACACTGAGACATTGACATTTTGAGACTCTAAGACAAAGAGACACTGAGATACTGAGTCACTGAGCCACTGAGACACTGAGACTCTGAGACTCTGAGACTCTGAGACACACAGACACTGAGACACTGGCACTCTGAGACTCTGAGGCCTCGAGACACAGAAACACTGAGACACGGAGGCCCTGAGACACTGAGACACTGAGACACTGAGTCACTGAGACTCTGAGGCACTGAGACTCTGAGACACTGAGACTCTGACATTCTGAGACACTGAGCCACGGAGACTGTGAGAATATGAGACTCTCATACACAGAGACACTGAGACACTGAGGCTCGGTGACACTGAGACACTGAGACCCTGAGACATTGCGACTCTGAGACACTGAGACACAGAGACTCTGAGACACAGGGACACTGAGACTCTGAGACACAGAGACACTGAGACACAGAGACACTGAGGCACAGAGACACTGAGACTCTGAGAATCTGAGACACTGAGACACTGGGACATTGAGGCACAGAGACACTGAGACACAGAGACTCTGAAATACTGAGACTCTGAGACACTGAGACACTGAGGCACAGAGACACAGAGACTCTGAGACACTGAGACTCTGAGGCACAGAGACATAGAGACACTGAGACACTGAGACTCTGAGACACAGAGACATAGAGGCACTGAGACTCTGAGATACTGAGACTCTGGGACACTGAGACACTGTGGCACAGAGAAACTGAGATTTTGAGGCACAGAAACACTGAGACACTGAGACTCACACACAGAGACAGTGAGACACTGAGACACTGAGGCCCAGAGACACAGCGACACTGAGACACAGAGACACTGAGACTCTGAGACACTGAGACTCTGAGACACTGAGGCAAAGAGACACTGTGGCACAGAGACAGAGACACAGAGACACTGAGACTCTGAGACACTGAGACTCTGAGACACTGAGGCACAGAGACACTGTGGCACAGAGACACTGAGACACAGAGACAAGAAACCCTGAGACATTGAGGCACAGGGACACAGAGACACTGAGACTCTGAGACACTGAGACACTGAAACACTGAGGCATAGAGATTCTGAGACACTGAGACTCTGGGACACTGAGACACAGAGAAACTGAGATTTTGAGGCACAGAAACGCTGAGACACTGAGACTCTGAGACACTGAGGCACAAAGACACTGAGGCGCAGAGACACTGAGACACAAAGACACTGAGACTCTGAGGCACTGAGACACTGAGACGCAGAGTCACTGAGATACAGAGACAGCGAGACACAGATACACTGAGACACTGAGGCACAGAGACACTGAGACACTGTGAAACTGAGAGACTGAGACGCAGAGACATAGAGACACTGAGACTCTGAAACACTGAGACACTGAGGCGCCGAGACACAGAGACACTGAAACACTGAGTCTCTGAGACGCTCAGACACTGAGACACAGAACACAGAGACGCTGAGATACTGAGACTCTGAGACTCTGGGACACTGAGGCACAGAGGCACCGAGATTCTGAGGCACAGAGACTCTGAGACACTGAGGCACAGAGGCACTGAGACACTGAGACACAGAGACACTGAGAGACAGAGACACTGAGATCCTGAGACACTGAGACACGGTGGCACAGAGGCACTGAGACACTGAGGCACAGAGACACTGAGACACAGAGACACTGAGACACTGAGACTCTGAGACACTGCGACACGGAGACACAGCGACACTGAGACTCTGAGACACTGAGACACTGAGGCACAGAGACACTGAAATACTGAGGCACTGAAACACTGAGACACTGAGGCACAGAGAGACTGAGACACAGAGACAATGTGGCACTGAGACACAGAAACGCAGAGACTCTGAGACACTGAGAAACAGAGACACTGAGACAGTGAGGCACAGAGACACTGAGACACAGATACACAGAGACACTGAGACACAGAGACACTGAGGCACCGAGACACTGAGACACTGAGACACTGAACACAGAGACGCTGAGATACTGAGATTCTGAGACTCTGAGACACTGAGGCACAGAGGCACCGAGATTCTGAGGCACAGAGACTCTGAGACACTGAGGCACAGAGACACTGAGACACTGAGGCACGGAGACACTGAGACACAGAGACACTGAGACACTGAGACTCTGAGACACTGCGACACGGAGACACTGCGACACGGAGACACAGAGACACTGAGACTCTGATACACTGAGACACTGCGGCACAGAGACACTGAAATACTGAGGCACTGAAACACTGAGACACTGAGGCGCAGAGAGACTGAGACACAGAGACAATGTGGCACTGAGGCACAGAAACACAGAGACTCTGAGACACTGAAAAACAGAGACACTGAGACAGAGAGACACAGAGACACTGAGAGACAGAGACACTGAGATCCTGAGACACTGAGACACTGTGGCACTGAGGCACAGAGACACAGTCGCACAGAGACACAGAGACACTGAGACTCTGAGACACTGAGACTCTGAGACACGGAGGCACAGAGAGACAGAGGCACAGAGACACTGTGTCACTGAGACACAGAGACACTGAGGCAAAGAGACACAGAGACACTGAGACACTGAGACTCTGAGACACTGCAACACGGTGACACAGAGACTCTGAGACTCTGATACACTGAGACACTGAGGCACAGAGACACTGAAACACTGAGGCACTGAAACACTGAGACACTGAGGGGCAGAGAGACTGAGACACAGAGACAATGTGGCACTGAGACACAGAGACACAGAGACTCTGAGACACTGAGGCATAGAGACACTGAGACTCTGAGACACTGAGAAACAGAAACAATGAGACAGTGAGACACAGAGACACTGAGACACGGAGACACTGAGACTCTGTGGCACTGTGGCACAGAGACACTGTGGCACAGAGACACTGAGACACAGAGACACAGAGACCCTGAAACACTGAGAAACTGAGACACTGAGGCACACGACACAGAGGCACCGAGACACTGAGACTCTGAGACAATGAGACACTGAAACACTGAGGCACTGAGGCACTGAGACACAGAGGCACTGAGACTCTGAGTAACTGAGACACTGAGACACTGAGACACTGAGACTCTGGGACACTGAGACACTGAGACACAGAGAAACTGAGATTTTGAGGCACAGAAACACTGAGACACTAAGACTCTCACACACTGAGACACTGAGGCACAGCGACACAGAGACACGGAGACTCTGAGACACTGAGACACTGAGACACTGAGACACTGAGACACTGAGACACAGAGACACAGAGACACTGAGACACAGAGACACTGAGACACAGAGACACCGAGACACTGAGACACTGAGACGCTGAACACAGAGACACTGAGATACTGAGACTCTGAGACTCTGAGACACTGAGGCACAGAGGCACCGAGATTCTGAGGCACAGAGACTCTGAGACACTAAGGCACAGAGACACTGAGACACTGAGACACTGAGGCACAGAGACACTGAGACACAGAGACACTGAGACACTGAGACTCTGAGACACTGAGACACTGAGGCACAGAGACACTGAAATACTGAGGCACTGAAACGCTGAGACACTGAGGCGCAGAGAGACTGAGACGCAGAGACAATGTGGCACTGAGACACTGAAACACAGAGACTCTGAGACACTGAGAAACAGAGACACTGAGACAGTGAGACACAGAGACACTGAGACTCTGAGACACTGAGATCCTGAGACACTGAGACAGTGAAACACTGAGGCACTGAGACTCTGGGACACTGAGACACTGAGGCACAGAGACGCTGTGGCACAGAGACCCTGAGACACTGAGGCACAGAGACACAGAGACACTGAGACTCTGAGACACTGAGACACTGAAACACTGAGGCACTGAGACTCTGAGACACTGCGACACGGAGACTCTGGGTCACTGAGACACTGAGGCACAGAGAAACTGAGATTTTGAGGCACAGAAACACTGAGACACTGAGGTACAGAGACACAGAGACACAGAGACAATGAGGGACTGAGACTCAGAGACACAGAGACACAGTGACTTGAGACACTGAGAGACTGAGGAATAGAGACACTGAGACACTGAGGCACAGAGACACTGAGACCCTGATACACTGAGAAACAGAGACATTGAGACTCTGAGACACTGAGACACTGTGACACTGAGGCACAGAGACACTGTGGCACAGAGACACTGAGGCACAGAGACACAGAGACCCTGACACTCTGAGACACTGAGGCACAGAGATACTGAGACACAGAGAGACAGAGACCCTGAGTCACTGAGACACTGAGGCACAGAGATACTGAGACACTGAGACACTGAGACACTGAAACACTGAGGCACTGAGACACAGAGGCACTGAGACTCTGGGGCACTGAGAAACTGAGGCACAGAGAAACTGAGATTTTGAGGCACAGAAACACTGAGACACTGAGACTCACACACTGAGACACGGAGACACTGAGACAATGAGGCACAGAGACACAGAGACTCTGAGACACAGAGACACAGAGACACTGAGACTCTGAGACACTGAGACTCTGAGAACTGAGTCACAGAGACACTGAGAGAGTGAGACACAGAGGCACTGAGACAGAGAGACACTGAGACTCTGAGACACTGAGACACTGTGACACTGAGGCACAGAGACACGGTGGCACAGAGACTCTGAGGCACTGAGACACAGAGGCACTGAGACTCTGAGACACAGAGACACTGAGACACAGATACAAAGAGACACTGAGCCACTGATAGTCTGAGGCACTGAGACTCTGAGACACTGCGACACTGAGACTCTGGGACACTGAGACACTGAGGCACAGAGAAACTGAGAATTTGAGGCACAGAAACACTGAGACACTGAGACACTGAGGCACAGAGACACTGAGACACAGAGCAAATGAGGCACTGAGACTCAGAGACACAGAGACACAGAGACACAGAGACTTGAGACACTGAGAGACTGAGGCATAGAGACACTGAGACACTGAGGCACAGAGACACTGATACCCTGAGACACTGAGAAACAGAGACATTGAGACTCTGAGACACTGAGACACTGTGACATTGAGGCACAGAGACACTGTGGCACAGAGACACTGAGACACAGAGACCCTGACACTCTGAGACACTGAGGCACAGAGATACTGAGACACAGAGACACAGAGACACTGAAACACTGAGACACTGAGGCACTGAGACTCTGAGACACTGAGACACTGAGGCACAAAGAAACTGAGATTTTGAGGCACAGAAACATTGAGACAATGAGACTCTCACACACTGAGACACTGAGGCACAGAGACACAGTGACACTGAGACTCTGGGACACTGAGACACTGAGGCACAGAGAAACTGAGATTTTGAGGCACAGAAACACTGAGACACTGTGACTCTCACACACTGAGACACTGAGACACTGAGACACAGAGACACTGAGACTCTGAGACACTGATACTTTGAGACACTGAGACACAAAGACACTGAGACACTGTGACACTGAGACACAGAGACACAGAGACACTGAGACTCTGAGACACTGACACTCTGAGACACTGTGGCACAGAGACACTGAGACACATAGACAATGAGGCACTGAGACACTGAGACTCTGTTACAATAAGACACTGAGGCACAGAGACACTGAAATACTGAGGCACTGAAACACTGAGACACTGAGACACAGAGGCACTGAGACACTGAGACACAGAGAGACAGAGACCCTGAGACACTGAGACACTGAGGCACAGAGATACTGAGACACTGAGACACAGAGACACTGAGGCACTGAGACACAGAGGCACTGAGACTCTGGGGCACTGAGAAACTGAGGCACAGAGAAACTGAGACACATAGACAATGAGGCACTGAGACACTGAGGCACTGTTGCAAGAAGACACTGAGGCACAGCGACACTGAAATACTGAGGCACTGAAACACTGAGACACTGAGGCACAGAGACACTGAGACGCAGAAACAATGAGACACTGAGAGACTGAGGCATAGAGACACTGAGAAACTGAGGCACAGAGACACTGAGACTCTGAGACACTGAGAAACAGAAACATTGAGACTCTGAGACACTGAGACACTGAGACACTGAAACACTGAGGCACTGAGGCACTGAGACACAGAGGCACTGAGACACTGAGACACAGAGAGACAGAGACCCTGAGACACTGAGACACTGAGGCACAGAGATACTGAGACACTGAGATACAGAGGCACTGAGACACTGAAACACTGAGGCACTGAGGCATTGAGACACAGAGGCACTGAGACTCTGGGGCACTGAGAAACTGAGGCACAGAGAAACTGAGATTTTGAGGCACAGAAACACTGAGACACTGAGACTCTCAAACACTGAGACACTGAGGCACAGAGACACAGAGACACTGAGACACAGAGACACAGAGACTCTGAGACTCTGAGACACTGAGACACTGAGACTCTGAGACACAGAGACACAGAGACACTGAGATACTGAGACACTGAGACTCTGAGACACTGAGGCACAGAGACACAGTGGCACAGAGACACTGAGACACCCAGACACAGAGACCCAGAGACACTGAGGCACAGAGACACATAGACACTGAGACTCTGAGACACTGAGGCACTGAAACACTGAGGCACTGAGACTCTGCGACACTGCGACACTGAGACTCTGGGACGCTGAGACACTGAGGCACAGAGAAACTGAGATTTTGAGGCACAGAAACACTGAGACACTGAGACACTGAGGCACAGAGACACTGAGACACAGATACAATGAGGCACTGAGACTCAGAGACACAGAGACACAGAGACTCTGAGACACTGAGAGACTGAGGCACAGAGACACTGAGACTCTGAGACACTGAGAAACAGAGACATTGAGACTCTAAGACACTGAGACACTGTGACACTGAGGCACAGAGACACTGTGGCACAGAGACACTGAGACACAGAGACACAGAGACCCTGACACTCTGAGACACTGAGGCACAGAGAAACAGAGACATTGAGACTCTGAGACACTGAGACACTGTGACACTGAGGCACAGAGACACTGAGACAAAGAGACACAGAGACCCTGACACTCGGAGACCCTGAGGCACAGAGATACTGAGACACAGAGACACAGAGACACTGAAACACTGAGACACTGAGGCACTGAGACACAGAGGCACTGAACTCTGAGACACTGGGACACTGAGACTCTGGGACACTGAGACACTGAGGCACAGAGAAACTGAGATTTTGAGGCACAGAAACACTGAGACACTAAGACTCTCACACACTGAGACACTGAGACACTGAGGCACAGAGACACTGAGGCTCTGAGACTCTGAGACACTGAGTCACTGTGACACTGAGACTCTGAGACACAGAGACACAGAGACACTGAGATACTGAGACTCTGAGACTCTGAGACACTGAGGCACAGAGACACCGAGAGTCTGAGGCACAGAGACTCTGAGACACTGAGGCACAGAGACACTGAGACACTGAGGCACAGAGACACAGAGACACTGAGACACTGAGACTCTGAGACACTGCGACACGGAGACAAAGAGACACTGAGACTCTGATACACTGAGACACAGAGGCACAGAGACACTGAAACACTGAGGCACTGGAACACGGAGACACTGAGGCGCAGAGAGACTGAGACACAGAGACAATGTGGCACTGAGACACAGAAACACAGAGACTCTGAGACACTGAGAAACAGAGACACTGAGACAGTGAGACACAGAGACACTGAGACTCTGAGACACTGAGATCCTGAGACACTGAGACACTGAGACACTGAAACACTGAGGCACAGAGACACAGTGGCACAGAGACCCTGAGACACTGCGACACTGAGACTCTGGGACACTGAGACACTGAGGCACAGAGAAACTGAGAATTTGAGGCACAGAAACACTGAGACACTGAGACACTGAGGCACAGAAACACTGAGACACAGAGCAAATGAGGCACTGAGACTCAGAGACACAGAGACACAGAGACTTGAGACACTGAGAGACTGAGGCATAGAGACACTGAGACCCTGAGACACTGAGAAACAGAGACATTGAGACTCTGAGACACTGAGACACTGTGACACTGAGGCACAGAGACACTGTGGCACAGAGACACTGAGACACAGAGACACAGAGACCCTGACACTCTGAGACACTGAGGCACAGAGATACTGAGACACAGAGACACAGAGACACTGAAACACTGAGACACTGAGGCACTGAGACTCTGAGACACTGAGACACTGAGGCACAGAGAAACTGAGATTTTGAGGCACAGAAACATTGAGACACTGAGACTCTCACACACTGAGACACTGAGGCACAGAGACACAGTGACACAGGGACTCTGGGACACTGAGACACTGAGGCACAGAGAAACTGAGATTTTGAGGCACAGAAACACTGAGAGACTGTGACTCTCACACACTGAGACACTGAGACACTGAGACACTGTGACACTGAGACACAGAGACACTGAGACTCTGAGACACTGACACTCTGAGACACTGAGACACACAGACACTGAGACACTGTGACACTGAGACACAGAGACACTGAGACTCTGAGACACTGACACTCTGAGACACTGAGACACACAGACACTGAGACACTGTGACACTGAGACACAGAGACACTGAGACTCTGAGACACTGACACTCTGAGACACTGAGCAACAGAGACACAGAGACACTGAGACACAGAGACACAGAGACTCTGAGATTCTGAGACTCTGAGACACTGAGGCACAGAGACACAGTGGCACAGAGACACTGAGACACCCAGACACAGAGACCCAGAGACACTGAGGCACAGAGACACATAGACACTGAGACACTGAGACACTGAAACACTGAGGCACTGAGACTCTGCGACACTGCGACACTGAGACTCTGGGACACTGAGACACTGAGGCACAGAGAAACTGAGATTTTGAGGCACAGAAACACTGAGACACAGAGACAATGAGGCACTGAGACTCAGAGACACAGAGACACAGAGACTCTGAGACACTGAGAGACTGAGGCACAGAGACACTGAGACTCTGAGACACTGAGAAACAGAGACATTGAGACTCTGAGACACTGAGACACTGTGACACTGAGGCACAGAGACACTGTGGCACAGAGACACTGAGACACAGAGACACTGAGACACAGAGACACTGAGATCCTGAGACACTTAGACACTGAAACACTGAGGCACTGAGACTCTGAGACACTGCGACACTGAGACTCTGGGACACTGAGGCACAGAGACACAGTGGCACAGAGACACTGAGACACCCAGACACAGAGACCCAGAGACACTGAGGCACAGAGACACATAGACACTGAGACTCTGAGACACTGAGATCCTGAGACACTGAGACACTGAAACACTGAGGGACTGAGACTCTGGGACACTGAGACACTGAGACACTGCGGCACATTGACACAGTGGCACAGAGACCCTGAGACACTGAGGCACAGAGACACAGAGACACTGAGACTCTGAGACACTGAGACACTGAAACACTGAGGCACTGAGACTCTGAGACACTGCGACACTGAGGCACAGAGAAACTGAGATTTTGAGGCACAGAAACACTGAGTCAGTGACACTCTCACACACTGAGATACGGAGACACTGAGACACTGAGGCACAGAGTCACAGAGACTCTGAGACACAGAGACACAGAGACACTGAGACTCTGAGACACTGAGACTCTGAGAACTGTGTCACAGAGACACTGAGACAGTGAGACACAGAGGCACTGAGACAGAGAGACACTGAGACTCTGAGACACTGAGACACTGTGACACTGAGGCACAGAGACACGGTGGCACAGAGACTCTGAGGCACTGAGACACAGAGGCACTGAGACTCTGAGACACAGAGACACTGAGACACAGATACAAAGAGACACTGAGCCACTGATAGTCTGAGGCACTGAGACTCTGAGACACTGCGACACTGAGACTCTGGGACACTGAGACACTGAGGCACAGAGAAACTGAGATTTTGAGGCACAGAAACACTGAGACACTGAGACACTGAGGCACAGAGACACTGAGACGCAGAGCAAATGAGGCACTGAGACTCAGAGACACAGAGACACAGAGACTTGAGACACTGAGAGACTGAGGCATAGAGACACTGAGACACTGAGGCACAGAGACACTGAGACCCTGAGACACTGAGAAACAGAGACATTGAGACTCTGAGACACTGAGACACTGTGACACTGAGGCACAGAGACACTGTGGCACAGAGACACTGAGACACAGAGACACAGAGACCCTGACACTCTGAGACACTGAGGCACAGAGATACTGAGACACAGAGACACAGAGACACTGAAACACTGAGACACTGAGACTCTGAGACACTGAGACACTGAAACACTGAGGCACTGAGACACATAGGCACTGAGACTCTGAGACACTGAGACACTGAGGCACAGAGACACAGAGACACTGAGGCACTGAGACACAGAGGCACTGAGACTCTGAGACACTGAGACACTGAGGCACAGAGAAACTGACATTTTGAGGCACAGAAACACTGAGACACTGAGACACTCACACATTGAGACACTGAGACACTGAGGCACAGAGACACAGAGACACTGAGGCACTGAGACACAGAGGCACTGAGACTCTGAGACACTGAGACACTGAGGCACAGAGAAACTGAGATTTTGAGGCACAGAAACACTGAGACACTGAGACACTCACACATTGAGACACTGAGACACTGAGGCACAGAGACACAGAGACACTGAGACTCTGGGACACTGAGACACTGAGGCACAGAGAAACTGAGATTTTGAGGCACAGAAACACTGAGACACTGTGACTCTCACACACTGAGACACTGAGACACTGAGGCACAGAGACACAGAGACACTGAGACTCTGGGACACTGAGACACTGAGGCACAGAGAAACTGACATTTTGAGGCACAGAAACACTGAGATACTGAGACTCTCACACACTGAGACACTGAGACACTGAGGCACAGAGACACTGAGACTCTGGGACACTGAGACACTGAGGCACAAAGGAACTGAGATTTTGAGGCACAGAAACACTGAGACACTGTGACTCTCACACACTGAGACACTGAGACACAGAGACACAGAGACACTGAGACTCTGAGACACTGACAATCTGAGACACAGAGACACTGAGACACTGAGACACACAGACACTGAGACACTGTGACACTGAGACACAGAGACACAGAGACACTGAGACTCTGAGACACTGACACTCTGAGACACTGAGACTCTGAGACACAGAGACACAGAGACACTGAGATACTGAGACTCTGAGACTCTGAGACACTGAGGCACAGAGACACAGTGGCACAGAGACACTGAGACACCCAGACACAGAGACCCAGAGACACTGAGGCACAGAGACACATAGACACTGAGACTCTGAGACACTGAGACACTGAAACACTGAGGCACTGAGACTCTGCGACACTGCGACACTGAGACTCTGGGACACTGAGACACTGAGGCACAGAGAAACTGAGATTTTGAGGCACAGAAACACTGAGACACTGAGACACTGAGGCACAGAGACACTGAGACACAGAGACAATGAGGCACTGAGACTCAGAGACACAGAGACACAGAGACTTGAGACACTGAGAGACTGAGGCACAGAGACACTGAGACTCTGAGACACTGAGAGACTGAGGCACAGAGACACTGAGACTCTGAGACACTGAGAAACAGAGACATTGAGACTCTGAGACACTGAGACACTGTGACACTGAGGCACAGAGACACTGTGGCACAGACACTGAGACACAGAGACACAGAGACCCTGACACTCTGAGACACTGAGGCACAGAGATACTGAGACTCTGAGACACTGAGAAACAGAGACATTGAGACTCTGAGACACTGAGACACTGTGACACTGAGGCACTGAGACTCTGAGACACTGGGACACTGAGAGACTGAGGCATAGAGACACTGAGAAACTGAGGCACAGAGACACTGAGACTCTGAGACACTGAGAAACAGAGACATTGAGACTCTGAGACACTGAGACACTGTGACACTGAGGCACAGAGACACTGTGGCACAGAGTCACTGAGACAAAGAGACACAGAGACCCTGACACTCTGAGACCCTGAGGCACAGAGATACTGAGACACAGAGACACAGAGACACTGAAACACTGAGACACTGAGGCACTGAGACACAGAGGCACTGAGACTCTGAGACACTGGGACACTGAGACTCTGGGACACTGAGACACTGAGGCACAGAGAAACTGAGATTTTGAGGCACAGAAACACTGAGACACTAAGACTCTCACACACTGAGACACTGAGGCACAGAGACACTGAGGCTCTGAGACTCTGAGACACTGAGACACTGAGACTCTGAGACACAGAGACACACAGACACTGAGATACTGAGACTCTGAGACTCTGAGACACTGAGGCACAGAGACACCGAGAGTCTGAGGCACAGAGACTCTGAGACACTGAGGCACAGAGACACTGAGACACTGAGGCACAGAGACACAGAGACACTGAGACACTGAGACTCTGAGACACTGCGACACGGAGACAAAGAGACACTGAGACTCTGATACACTGAGACACAGAGGCACAGAGACACTGAGGCTCTGAGACTCAGAAACACAGAGACTCTGAGACACTGAGAAACAGAGACACTGAGACAGTGAGACACAGAGACACTGAGACTCTGAGACACTGAGATCCTGAGACACTGAGACACTGAGACACTGAAACACTGAGACAATGAGGCACTGAGACACAGAAGCACTGAGACTGTGAGACACTGAGACACTGAAACACTGAGGCACTGAGACACATAGGCACTGAGACTCTGAGACACTGAGACACTGAGGCACAGAGAAACTGAGATTTTGAGGCACAGAAACATTGAGACACTGAGACTCTCACACACTGAGACACTGAGACACTGAGGCACAGAGACACAGTGACACTGAGACTCTGGGACACTGAGACACTGAGGCACAGAGAAACTGAGATTTTGAGGCACAGAAACACTGAGACACTGTGACTCTCACACACTGAGACACTGAGACACTGAGACACAGAGACACTGAGACTCTGAGACACTGAGACTCTGAGACACTGAAACACACAGACACTGAGACACTGTGACACTGAGACACAGAGACACAGAGACACTGAGACTCTGAGACACTGACACTCTGAGACACTGTGACACAGAGACACTGAGACACAGAGACAATGAGGCACTGAGACACTGAGGCTCTGTTACAAGAAGACACTGAGGCACAGAGACACTGAAATACTGAGGCACTGAAAGACTGAGACACTGAGGCACAGAGACACTGAGACGCAGAAACAATGAGACACTGAGACTCAGAGACACTGACACTCTGAGACACTGTGGCACAGAGACACTGAGACACAGAGACAATGAGGCACTGAGACACTGAGGCTCTGTTACAAGAAGACACTGAGGCACAGAGACACTGAAATACTGAGGCACTGAAACACTGAGACACTGAGGCACAGAGACACTGAGACGCAGAAACAAATAAAACACTGAGACTCAGAGGCACAGAGACTCTGAGACACTGAGAGACTGAGGCATAGAGACACTGAGAAACTGAGGCACAGAGACACTGAGACTCTGAGACACTGAGAAAGAGAGACATTGAGACTCTGAGACACTGAGACACTGAAACACTGAGGCACTGAGGCACTGAGACACAGAGGCACTGAGACACTGAGACACAGAGAGACAGAGACCCTGAGACACTGAGACACTGAGGCACAGAGATACTGAGACACTGAGACACAGAGACACTGAGACACTGAAACACTGAGGCACTGAGGCACTGAGACACAGAGGTACTGAGACTCTGGGGCACTGAGACACTGAGGCACAGAGAAACTGAGATTTTGAGGCACAGAAACACTGAGACACTGTGACTCTAACACACTGAGACACTGAGACACTGAGACACAGAGACACTGAGACTCTGAAACACTGACACTCTGAAACACTGTGGCACAGAGACACTGAGACACATAGACAATGAGGCACTGAGACACTGAGGCTCTGTTACAAGAAGACACTGAGGCACAGAGACACTGAAATACTGAGGCACTGAAACACTGAGACACTGAGGCACAGAGACACTGAGACGCAGAAACAATGAGACACTGAGAGACTGAGGCATAGAGACACTGAGAAACTGAGGCACAGAGACACTGAGACTCTGAGACACTGAGACACTGAAACACTGAGGCACTGAGGCACTGAGACACAGAGGCACTGAGACACTGAGACACAGAGAGACAGAGACCCTGAGACACTGAGACACTGAGGCACAGAGATACTGAGACACTGAGATACAGAGACACTGAGACACTGAAACACTGAGGCACTGAGGCATTGAGACACAGAGGCACTGAGACTCTGGGGCACTGAGAAACTGAGGCACAGAGAAACTGAGATTTTGAGGCACAGAAACACTGAGACACTGAGACTCTCAAACACTGAGACACTGAGGCACAGAGACACAGAGACACTGAGACACAGAGACACAGAGACTCTGAGACTCTGAGACACTGAGACACTGAGAATCTGAGACACAGAGACACAGAGACACTGAGATACTGAGACACTGAGACTCTGAGACACTGAGGCACAGAGACACAGTGGCACATAGACACTGAGACACCCAGACACAGAGACCCAGAGACACTGAGGCACAGAGACACATAGACACTGAGACTCTGAGACACTGAGGCACTGAAACACTGAGGCACTGAGACGCTGCGACACTGCGACACTGAGACTCTGGGACGCTGAGACACTGAGGCACAGAGAAACTGAGATTTTGAGGCACAGAAACACTGAGACACTGAGACACTGAGGCACAGAGACACTGAGACACAGATACAATGAGGCACTGAGACTCAGAGACACAGAGACACAGAGACTCTGAGTCACTGAGAGACTGAGGCACAGAGACACTGAGACTCTGAGACACTGAGAAACAGAGACATTGAGACTCTGAGACACTGAGACACTGTGACACTGAGGCACAGAGACACTGTGGCACAGAGACACTGAGACAAAGAGACACAGAGACCCTGACACTCTGAGACCCTGAGGCACAGAGATACTGAGACACAGAGACACAGAGACACTGAAACACTGAGACACTGAGGCACTGAGACACAGAGGCACTGAGACTCTGAGACACTGGGACACTGAGACTCTGGGACACTGAGACACTGAGGCACAGAGAATCTGAGATTTTGAGGCACAGAAACACTGAGACACTAAGACTCTCACACACTGAGACACTGAGGCACAGAGACACTGAGGCTCTGAGACTCTGAGACACTGAGACACTGTGACACTGAGACTCTGAGACACAGAGACACAGAGACACTGAGATACTGAGGCTCTGAGACTCTGAGACACTGAGGCACAGAGACACCGAGAGTCTGAGGCACAGAGACTCTGAGACACTGAGGCACAGAGACACTGAGACACTGAGGCACAGAGACACAGAGACACTGAGACACTGAGACTCTGAGACACTGCGACACGGAGACAAAGAGACACTGAGACTCTGATACACTGAGACACAGAGGCACAGAGACACTGAAACAGTGAGGCACTGAAACACTGAGACACTGAGGCGCAGAGAGACTGAGACACAGAGACAATGTGGCACTGAGACACAGAAACACAGAGACTCTGAGACACTGAGAAACAGAGACACTGAGACAGTGAGACTCTGAGACACTGAGATCCTGAGACACTGAGACACTGAGACACTGAAACACTGAGGCACAGAGACACAGTGGCACAGAGACCCTGAGACACTGAGGCACAGAGACACAGAGACACTGAGACTCTGAGACACTGAGACACTGAAACACTGAGGCACTGAGACTCTGAGACACTGCGACACTGAGGCACAGAGAAACTGAGATTTTGAGGCACAGAAACACTGAGTCACTGACACTCTCACACACTGAGACACGGAGACACTGAGACACTGAGGCACAGAGACACAGAGACTCTGAGACAATGAGACACAGAGACACTGAGACTCTGAGACACTGAGACTCTGAGAACTGAGTCACAGAGACACTGAGACAGTGAGACACAGATGCACTGAGACAGAGAGACACTGAGACTCTGAGACACTGTGACACTGAGGCACAGAGACACGGTGGCACAGAGACTCTGAGGCACTGAGACACAGAGGCACTGAGACTCTGAGACACAGAGACACTGAGACACAGATACAAAGAGACACTGAGCCACTGATAGTCTGAGGCACTGAGACTCTGAGACACTGCGACACTGAGACTCTGGGACACTGAGACACTGAGGCATAGGGAAACTGAGATTTTGAGGCACAGAAACACTGAGACACTGAGACACTGAGGCACAGAGACACTGAGACACAGAGCAAATGAGGCACTGAGACTCAGAGACACAGAGACACAGAGACTTGAGACACTGAGAGACTGAGGCATAGAGACAATGAGACACTGAGGCACAGAGACACTGTGGCACAGAGACACTGAGACACAGAGACACAGAGACCCTGACACTCTGAGACACTGAGGCACAGAGATACTGAGACACAGAGACACAGAGACACTGAAACACTGAGACACTGAGGCACTGAGACACAGAGGCACTGAGACTCTGAGACACTGAAACACTGAGGCACTGAGACACATAGGCACTGAGACTCTGAGACACTGAGACACTGAGGCACAGAGAAACTGAGATTTTGAGGCACAGAAACATTGAGACACTGAGACTCTCACACACTGAGACACTGAGACACTGAGACACAGTGACACAGAGACTCTGGGACACTGAGACACTGAGGCACAGAGAAACTGAGATTTTGAGGCACAGAAACACTGAGACACTGTGACTCTCACACACTGTGACACTGAGACACAGAGACACTGAGACTCTGAGACTCTGAGACACTGACACTCTGACACACTGTGGCACAGAGACACTGAGACACATAGACCATGAGGCACTGAGACACTGAGGCTCTGTTACAAGAAGACACTGAGGCACAGAGACACTGAAATACTGAGGCACTGAAACACTGAGACACTGAGGCACAGAGACACTGAGACGCAGAAACAATGAGACACTGAGACTCAGAGACACAGAGACACAGAGACTCTGAGACACTGAGAGACTGAGGCATAGAGACACTGAGAAACTGAGGCACAGAGACACTGAGACTCTGAGACACTGAGAAACAGAGACATTGAGACTCTGAGACACTGAGACACTGAAACACTGAGGCACTGAGGCACTGAGACACAGAGACACTGAGACACTGAGACACAGAGAGACAGAGACCCTGAGACACTGAGGCACAGAGATAGTGAGACACTGAGACACAGAGACACTGAGACACTGAAACACTGAGGCACTGAGGCACTGAGACACAGAGGCACTGAGACTCTGGGGCACTGAGACACTGAGGCACAGAGAAACTGAGATTTTGAGGCACAGAAACACTGAGACACTGACTCTCACACACTGAGACACTGAGACACTGAGACACAGAGACACTGAGACTCTGAGACACTGACACTCTGAGACACTGAGACACACAGACACTGAGACACTGTGACACAGAGAAACAGAGAGACGGAGACACTGAGACTCTGAGACACTGACACTCTGAGACACTGTGGCACAGAGACACTGAGACACATAGACAATGAGGCACTGAGACACTGAGGCTCTGTTACAAGAAGACACTGAGGCACAGAGACACTGAAATACTGAGGCACTGAAACACTGAGACACTGAGGCAATGAGGCACTGAGACGCAGAAACAAATAAAACACTGAGACTCAGAGGCACAGAGACACAGAGACTCTGAGACACTGAGAGACTGAGGCATAGAGACACTGAGAAACTGAGGCACAGAGACACTGAGACTCTGAGACACTGAGAAACAGAGACATTGAGACTCTGAGACACTGAGACACTGAAACACTGAGGCACTGAGGCACTGAGACACAGAGGCACTGAGACACTGAGACACAGAGAGACAGAGACCCTGAGACACTGAGACACTGAGGCACAGAGATACTGAGACACTGAGACACAGAGACACTGAGACACTGAAACACTGAGGCACTGAGGCATTGAGACACAGAGGCACTGAGACTCTGGGGCACTGCGAAACTGAGGCACAGAGAAACTGAGATTTTGAGGCACAGAAACACTGAGACACTGAGACTCTCAAACACTGAGACACTGAGGCACAGAGAAACTGAGAATTTGAGGCACAGAAACACTGAGACACTGAGACTCTCAAACACTGAGACACTGAGGCACAGAGAAACTGAGATTTTGAGGCACAGAAACACTGAGACACTGAGACTCTCAAACACTGAGACACTGAGGCACAGAGAAACTGAGATTTTGAGGCACAGAAACACTGAGGCACTGAGACTCTCAAACACTGAGACACTGAGGCACAGAGACACAGAAACACTGAGACACAGAGACACAGAGACTCTGAGACTCTGAGACACTGAGACACTGAGACTCTGAGGCACAGAGACACAGAGACACTGAGATACTGAGACTCTGAGACACTGAGGCACAGAGACACAGTGGCACAGAGACACTGATACACCCAGACACAGAGGCCCAGAGACACTGAGGCACAGAGACACATAGACACTGAGACTCTGAGACACTGAGACACTGAAACACTGAGGCACTGAGACTCTGCGACACTGCGACACTGGGACTCTGGGACACTGAGACACTGAGGCACAGAGAAACTGAGACATTGAGACTCTAAGACACTGAGACACTGTGACACTGAGGCACAGAGACACTGTGGCACAGAGACACTGAGACAAAGAGACACAGAGACCCTGACACTCTGAGACACTGAGGCACAGAGATACTGAGACTCTGAGACACAGAGAAACAGAGACATTGAGACTCTGAGACACTGAGACACTATGACACTGAGGCACAGAGACACTGTGGCACAGAGACACTGAGACAAAGAGACACAGAGACCCTGACACTCTGAGACCCTGAGGCACAGAGATACTGAGACACAGAGACACAGAGACACTGAAACACTGAGACACTGAGGCACTGAGACACAGAGGCACTGAGACTCTGAGACACTGGGACACTGAGACTCTGGGACACTGAGACACTGAGGCACAGAGAAACTGAGATTTTGAGGCACAGAAACACTGAGACACTAAGACTCTCACACACTGAGACACTGAGACACTGAGGCACAGAGACACTGAGGCTCTGAGACTCTGAGACACTGAGACACTGTGACACTGAGACTCTGAGACACAGAGACACAGAGACACTGAGATACTGAGACTCTGACACTCTGAGACACTGAGGCACAGAGACACCTAGAGTCTGAGGCACAGAGACTCTGAGACACTGAGGCACAGAGACACTGAGACACTGAGGCACAGAGACACAGAGACACTGAGACACTGAGACTCTGAGACACTGCGACACGGAGACAAAGAGACACTGAGACTCTGATACACTGAGACACAGAGGCACAGAGACACTGAAACACTGAGGCACTGAAACACTGAGACACTGAGGCGCAGAGAGACTGAGACACAGAGACAATGTGGCACTGAGACACAGAAACACAGAGACTCTGAGACACTGAGAAACAGAGACACTGAGACAGTGAGACACAGAGACACTGAGACTCTGAGACACTGAGATCCTGAGACACTGAGACACTGAGACACTGAAACACTGAGGCACAGAGACACAGTGGCACAGAGACCCTGAGACACTGAGGCACTGAGACTCTGGGACACTGAGACTCTGAGACACTGAGGCACAGAGACACAGTGGCACAGAGACCCTGAGACACTGAGGCACAGAGACACAGAGACACTGAGACACTGAGAATCTGAGACACTGAGAAACTGAAACACTGAGGCACTGAGACTCTGAGACACTGCGACACTGAGACTCTGGGACACTGAGACACTGAGGCACAGAGAAACTGAGATTTTGAGGCACAGAAACACTGAGACACTGAGACTCTCACACACTGAGACACGGAGACACTGAGACACTGAGAACTGAGTCACAGAGACAGTGAGACAGTGAGACACAGAGGCTCTGAGACAGAGAGACACTGAGACTCTGAGACACAGGCACAGAGACACTGAGACACAGAGACACTGAGACACTGAGACACTGAGACTCTGAGACACTGAGATCCTGAGACACTGAGACACTGAAACACTGAGGCACAGAGACACAGTGGCACAGAGACCCTGAGACACTGAGGCACTGAGACTCTGGGACACTGAGACTCTGAGACACTGAGGCACAGAGACACAGTGGCACAGAGACCCTGAGACACTGAGGCACAGAGACACAGAGACACTGAGACACTGAGAATCTGAGACACTGAGAAACTGAAACACTGAGGCACTGAGACTCTGAGACACTGCGACACTGAGACTCTGGGACACTGAGACACTGAGGCACAGAGAAACTGAGATTTTGAGGCACAGAAACACTGAGACACTGAGACTCTCACACACTGAGACACGGAGGCACTGAGACACTGTGAACTGAGTCACAGAGACACTGAGACAGTGAGACACAGAGGCTCTGAGACAGAGAGACACTGAGACTCTGAGACACAGGCACAGAGACACTGAGACACAGAGACACTGAGACACTGAGACACTGAGACTCTGAGACACTGCGACACGGAGACAAAGAGACACTGAGACTCTGATACACTGAGACACTGAGGCACAGAGACACTGAAATGCTGAGGCACTGAAACACTGAGACACTGAGGCACAGAGAGACTGAGACACAGAGACAATGTGGCACTGAGACACAGAACACAGAGACTCTGAGACACTGAGAAACAGAGACACTGACACAGTGTCACACAGAGACACTGAGACACAGAGACACTGAGATCCTGAGACACTGAAACAGTGAGGCACTGAGACTCTGAGACACTGCGACACTGAGACTCTGGGACACTGAGACACAGAGACACAGTAGCACAGAGACACTGAGACACCCAGACACAGAGACCCAGAGACACTGAGGCACAGAGACACATAGACACTGAGACTCTGAGACACTGAGATCCTGAGACACTGAGACACTGAGACACTGAAACACTGAGGCACTGAGACTCTGGGACACTGAGACACTGAGACACTGCGGCACAGAGACACAGTGGCACAGAGACCCTGAGACACTGAGGCACAGAGACACTGAGACTCTGAGACACTGAGACACTGAAACACTGAGGCACTGAGACTCTGAGACACTGCGACACTGAGGCACAGAGAAACTGAGATTTTGAGGCACAGAAACACTGAGTCACTGACACTCTCACACACTGAGACACGGAGACACTGAGACACTGAGGCACAGAGACACAGAGACTCTGAGACACAGAGACACAGAGACACTGAGACTCTGAGACACTGAGACTCTGAGAACTGAGTCACAGAGACACTGAGACAGTGAGACACAGATGCACTGAGACAGAGAGACACTGAGACTCTGAGACACTGAGACACTGTGACACTGAGGCACAGAGACACGGTGGCACAGAGACTCTGAGGCACTGAGACACAGAGACACAGAGACTCTGAGACTCTGAGACACTGAGACACTGTGACACTGAGACTCTGAGACACAGAGACACAGAGACACTGAGATACTGAGACTCTGAGCCTCTGAGACACTGAGGCACAGAGACACCGAGAGTCTGAGGCACAGAGACTCTGAGACACTGACGCACAGAGACACTGAGACACTGAGGCACAGAGACACAGAGACACTGAGACACAGAGACTCTGATACACTGAGACACTGAGGCACAGAGACACTGAAACACTGAGTCACAGAAACACAGAGACTCTGAGACACTGAGAAACAGAGACACTGAGACACTGAAACACTGATGCACTGAGACTCTGGGACACTGAGACTCTGAGACACTGAGGCACAGAGACACAGTGGCACAAGACCCTGAGACACTGAGGCACAGAGACACAGAGACACTGAGACTCTGAGACACTGAGACACTGAAACACTGAGGCACTGAGACTCTGAGACACTGCGACACTGAGACTCTGGGACACTGAGACACTGAGGCACAGAGAAACTGAGATTTTGAGGCACAGAAACACTGAGACACTGAGACTCTCACACACTGAGACACGGAGACACTGAGACACTGAGGCACAGAGACACAGAGACTCTGAGACACTGAGACACAGAGACACTGAGACTCTGAGACACTGAGACTCTGAGAACTGAGTCACAGAGACACTGAGACAGTGAGACACAGAGGCACTGAGACAGAGAGACACTGAGACTCTGAGACACTGAGACACTGGGACACTGAGGCACAGAGACACGGTGGCACAGAGACTCTGAGACACTGAGAAACTGAGACACTGAGACACAGATACAAAGAGACAATGAGACACAGAGACACTGAGGCACCGAGACACTGAGACACTGAACACAGAGACACAGAGGCACTGAGACACTGAGACTCTGATACACTGAGACACTGAGGCACAGAGACACTGAAATACTGAGGCACTGAAACACTGAGACACTGAGGCGCAGAGAGACTGAGGCACAGAGACAATGTGGCACTGAGACACAGAAACACAGAGACTCTGAGACACTGAGAAACAGAGACACTGAGACAGTGAGACACAGAGACACTGAGATCCTGAAACAGTGAGGCACTGAGACTCTGAGACACTTCGACACTGAGACTCTGGGACACTGAGGCACAGAGACACTGTGGCACAGAGACACTGAGACACAGAGACACAGAGACCCAGAGACACTGAGGCACAGAGACACATAGACACTGAGACTCTGAGACACTGAGACACTGAAACACTGAGGCACTGAGACTCTGAGACACTGCGACACGGAGACTCTGGGACACTGAGACACTGAGGCACAGAGAAACTGAGATTTTGAGGCACAGAAACACTGAGGCACTGAGACACTGAGGCACAGAGACACTGAGACACAGAGACAATGAGGCACTGAGACTCAGAGACACAGAGACACAGAGACTTGAGACACTGAGAGACTGAGGCATAGAGACACTGAGACACTGAGGCACAGAGACACTGAGACTCTGAGACACTGAGAAGCAGAGACATTGAGAGTCTGAGACACTGAGACACTGAGGCACAGAGACACTGTGGCACAGAGACACTGAGACACAGAGACACAGAGACCCTGACACTCTGAGACCCTGAGGCACAGAGACACAGAGGCACTGAGACACAGAGGCACTGAGACTCTGAGACACTGGGACACTGAGACTGTGGGACACTGAGACACTGAGGCACAGAGAAACTGAGATTTTGAGGCACAGAAACACTGAGACACTAAGACTCTCACACACTGAGACACTGAAACACTGAGGCACAGAGACACAGTGGCACAGAGACCCTGAGACACTGAGGCACTGAGACTCTGGGACACTGAGACTCTGAGACACTGAGGCACAGAGACACAGTGGCACAGAGACCCTGAGACACTGAGGCACACAGACACAGAGACACTGAGAATCTGAGACACTGAGACACTGAAACACTGAGGCACAGAGACAAAGAGACACTGAGACTCTGAGACACTGCGACACTGAGACTCTGGGACACTGAGGCACAGAGAAACTGAGATTTTGAGGCACAGAAACACTGAGACACTGAGACTCACACACTGAGACACGGAGACACTGAGGCACAGAGACACAGAGACACTGAGACACTGAGACACTGAGAACTGAGTCACAGAGACACTGAGACAGTGAGACACAGAGGCTCTGAGACAGAGACTCTGAGACACAGGCACAGGGATACTGAGACACAGAGACACTGAGACACTGAGACTCTGAGACACTGCGACACGGAGACAAAGAGACACTGAGACTCTGATACACTGAGACACTGAGGCACAGAGACACTGAAATACTGAGGCACTGAAACACTGAGACACTGAGGCGCAGAGAGACTGAGACACAGAGACAATGTGGCACTGTGACACAGAACACCGAGACTCTGAGACACTGAGAAACAGAGACACTGACACAGTGACACACAGAGACACTGAGACACAGAGACACTGAGATCCTGAGACACTGAGACACTGAAACACTGAGGCACTGAGACTCTGAGACACTGCGACACTGAGACTCTGGGACACTGAGGCACAGAGACACAGTGGCACAGAGACACTGAGACACCCAGACACAGAGACCCAGAGACACTGAGGCACAGAGACACAGAGACACTGAGACTCTGAGACACTGAGACACTGAGACACTGAAACACTGAGGCACTGAGACTCTGAGACACTGCGACACGGAGACTCTGGGACACTGAGGCGCAGAGAAACTGAGATTTTGAGGCACAGAAACACTGAGACACTGAGACTCTCACACACTGAGACACGGAGACACGGAGACACTGAGGCACAGAGACACAGAGACTCTGAGACACAGAGACACAGAGACACTGAGACTCTGAGACACTGAGACTCTGAGAACTGAGTCACAGAGACACTGAGACAGTGAGACACAGAGGCACTGAGACAGAGAGACACTGAGACTCTGAGACACTGAGACACTGTGACACTGAGGCACAGAGACACGGTGGCACAGAGACTCTGAGGCACTGAGACACAGAGGCACTGAGACTCTGAGACACAGAGACACAGAGACACTGAGACACAGATACAAAGAGACACTGAGCCACTGATACACTGAACATAGAACATAGAACATTACAGCGCAGAACAGGCCCTTCGGCCCACGATGTTGCGCCGACCAGTTACAAAAACAATGACCCACTAGCCTATTCCAATCCCTTTTCGTCCATAAACCTATCCAGAGATCTCTTAAACGCCCCCAAACTAGACGCATTTACAACTGCAGCAGGCAGGGCATTCCAATCCTTCACCACCCTCTGGGTAAAGAACCTACCCCTGACATCCGTCCTGTAGCTACCCCCCCTTAATTTAAAGCCATGCCCCCTCGTGCTAGCTTTCTCCATCCGAGGAAAAAGGCCATCACTATCCACCCTATCTAAACCTCTAATCATCTTATATGTTTCAATAAGATCCCCTCTTAGCCGCCTTCTTTCCAACGAAAACAACCCTAAATCCCTCAGTCTCTCCTCATAGGATCTCCCCACCATACCAGGCACCATCCTAGTAAACCTCCTCTGCACCCTCTCCAACGCCTCCACATCCTTCTTGTAATGCGGGGACCAGAACTGCACACAGTACTCCAAGTGCGGCCGCACTAGAGTAGTGTACAGTTGCAACATTACACTGCGACTCCTAAATTCAATCCCCCTACCAATAAACGCCAAGACACCGTACGCCTTCTTAACAACCTTATCTACTTGATTCCCAACTTTCAGGGATCTATGTACACATACACCTAGATCCCTCTGTTCATCCACACTATTCAAAGTCCTCCCGTTAGCCCTATACTCGACACATCTGTTGCTCCTACCAAAGTGAATTACCTCACACTTCTCCGCATTAAATTCCATCCGCCACCTCTCGGCCCAGCTCTGCAACCTATCTAAGTCTCCCTGCAGACTATGACACCCTTCCTCACAATCTACCACACCTCCAACTTTGGTGTCATCAGCAAATTTACTAATCCACCCAACTATACCCTCATCCAGATCATTAATAAAAATTACAAACAACAGTGGCCCCAAAACAGATCCCTGAGGCACACCACTCGTAACTGCACTCCATGATGAATATTTACCATCCACCACCACCCTCTGTCTCCTATCTGATAGCCAATTCCTGATCCAACTTCCTAGATTACCCACAATCCCATACATCTGCATTTTCTGCAGAAGCCTACCATGGTGAACCTTATCGAACGCCTTACTAAAATCCATGTATACCACGTCAACTGCCTTACCCCCATCCACCTCTTTGGTCACCTTCTCAAAAAACTCAATAAGGTTAGTAAGGCACGACCTACCCGCTACAAAACCATGTTGACTATTTCTAATCAATTCATTACACTCCAAATAACTATAAATCCTATCCCTAATAATTTTTTCTAAAACCTTGCCCACAACAGAAGTAAGACTCACCGGTCTATAATTCCCGGCAAAGTCTCTGTTCCCCTTCTTAAACAATGGGACAACATTCGCTATCCTCCAATCCTCCGGGACTACACCAGAGACCAATGACGACCTGAAGATCTGAGCCAGAGGCTCTGCAATCACCTCTCTAGCCTCCCAGAGAATCCTAGGGTAGATCCCATCCGGACCAGGGGACTTATCTATTTTCAGCCCCTCAAGAATTTCCAGCACATCCTCTTTATCAACCGTAATACTGTCTATTTTACACCCCTGCAACCCAATGTCCTCCTCAGCTATATTCATGTCCCCCTGCGTGAACACCGAAGAGAAATATTGGTTCAATACTTCTCCAATCTCCTCCGGTTCCACACACAACTTCCCCCTGCTGTCTGTAACTGAGGCACTGAGACTCTGAGACAGTGCGACACTGAGACTCTGGGACACTGAGACACTGAGGCACAGAGACCCTGAGACACTGAGGCACAGAGACACAGAGACACTGAGACTCTGAGACACTGAGACACTGAAACACTGAGGCACTGAGACTCTGAGACACTGCGACACTGAGGCACAGAGAAACTGAGATTTTGAGGCACAGAAATACTGAGACACTGACACTCTCACACACTGAGACACGGAGACACTGAGACACTGAGGCACAGAGACACAGAGACTCTGAGACACAGAGACACAGAGA
The DNA here is from genome assembly GCF_965287045.1 of Carcharhinus amblyrhynchos. Classification (NCBI taxonomy): domain Eukaryota; kingdom Metazoa; phylum Chordata; class Chondrichthyes; order Carcharhiniformes; family Carcharhinidae; genus Carcharhinus; species Carcharhinus amblyrhynchos. The sequence goes on along the minus strand of NW_027649831.1, from coordinate 232,233 downwards.
CACTGAGACTCTGAGACACTGAGACTCTGAGAACTGAGTCACAGAGACACCGAGACAGTGAAACACAGAGGCACTGAGACAGAGAGACACTGAGACTCTGAGACACTGAGACACTGTGACACTGAGGCACAGAGACACGGTGGCACAGAGACTCTGAGGCACTGAGACACAGAGGCACTGAGACTCTGAGACACAGAGACACTGAGACACAGATACAAAGAGACACTGAGCCACTGATAGTCTGAGGCACTGAGACTCTGAGACACTGCGACACTGAGACTCCTGGACACTGAGACACTGAGGCACAGAGAAACTGAGATTTTGAGGCACAGAAACACTGAGACACTGAGACACTGAGGCACAGAGACACTGAGACACAGAGACAATGAGGCACTGAGACTCAGAGACACAGAGACACAGAGACACAGAGACTTGAGACACTGAGAGACTGAGGCATAGAGACACTGAGACACTGAGGCACAGAGACACTGAGACCCTGAGACACTGAGAAACAGAGACATTGAGACTCTGAGACACTGAGACACTGTGACACTGAGGCACAGAGACACTGTGGCACAGAGACACTGAGAAACAGAGAGACACAGAGACCCTGACACTCTGAGACACTGAGGCACAGAGATACTGAGACACAGAGACACTGAAACACTGAGACACTGAGGCACTGAGACACAGAGGCACTGAGACTCTGAGACACTGAGACACTGAGACACTGAAACACTGAGGCACTGAGACACATAGGCACTGAGACTCTGAGACACTGAGACACTGAGGCACAGAGAAACTGAGATTTTGAGGCACAGAAACATTGAGACACTGAGACTCTCACACACTGAGACACTGAGACACTGAGGCACAGAGACACAGTGACACTGAGACTCTGGGACACTGAGACACTGAGGCACAGAGAAACTGAGATTTTGAGGCACAGAAACACTGAGACACTGTGACTCTCACACACTGAGACACTGAGACACTGAGACACAGAGACACTGAGACTCTGAGACACTGACACTCTGAGACACTGAGACACACAGACACTGAGACACTGTGACACTGAGACACTGAGACTCTGAGACACTGACACTCTGAGACACTGTGGCACAGAGACACTGAGACACATAGACAATGAGGCACTGACACACTGAGGCTCTGTTACAAGAAGGCACTGAGGCACAGAGACACTGAAATACTGAGACACTGAGGCACAGAGACACTGAGACGCAGAAACAATGAGACACTGAGACTCAGAGACACAGAGACACAGAGACTCTGAGACACTGAGAGACTGAGGCATAGAGACACTGAGAAACTGAGGCACAGAGACACTGAGACTCTGAGACACTGAGACACTGAAACACTGAGGCACTGAGGCACTGAGACACAGAGGCAGTGAGACACTGAGACACAGAGATACTGAGACACTGAGACACAGAGACACTGTGACACTGAAACACTGAGGCACTGCGGCACTGAGACACAGAGGCACTGAGACTCTGGGGCACTGAGAAACTGAGGCACAGAGAAACTGAGATTTTGAGGCACAGAAACACTGAGACACTGAGACTCTCAAACACTGAGACACTGAGGCACAGAGACACAGAGACACTGAGACACAGAGACTCAGAGACTCTGAGACTCTGAGACACTGAGACTCTGAGACACAGAGACACTGAGATACTGAGACTCTGAGACTCTGAGACACTGAGGCACAGAGACACAGTGGCACAGAGACACTGAGACACCCAGACACAGAGACCCAGAGACACTGAGGCACAGAGACACATAGACACTGAGACTCTGAGACACTGAGACACTGAAACACTGAGGCACTGAGACTCTGCGACACTGCGACACTGAGACTCTGGGACACTGAGACACTGAGGCACAGAGAAACTGAGATTTTGAGGCACAGAAACACTGAGACACTGAGACACTGAGGCACAGAGACACTGAGACACAGAGACAATGAGGCACTGAGACTCAGAGACACAGAGACACAGAGACTCTGAGACACTGAGAGACTGAGGCACAGAGACACTGAGACTCTGAGACACTGAGAAACAGAGACATTGAGACTCTGAGACACTGAGACACTGTGACACTGAGGCACAGAGACACTGTGGCACAGACACTGAGACACAGAGACACAGAGACCCTGACACTCTGAGACACTGAGGCACAGAGATACTGAGACTCTGAGACACTGAGAAACAGAGACATTGAGACTCTGAGACACTGAGACACTGTGACACTGAGGCACAGAGACACTGTGGCACAGAGACACTGAGACAAAGAGACACAGAGACCCTGACACTCTGAGACCCTGAGGCACAGAGATACTGAGACACAGAGACACAGAGACACTGAAACACTGAGACACTGAGGCACTGAGACACAGAGGCACTGAGACTCTGAGACACTGGGACACTGAGACTCTGGGACACTGAGACACTGAGGCACAGAGAAACTGAGATTTTGAGGCACAGAAACACTGAGACACTAAGACTCTCACACACTGAGACACTGAGGCACAGAGACACTGAGGCTCTGAGACTCTGAGACACTGAGACACTGAGACTCTGAGACACAGAGACACAGAGACACTGAGATACTGAGACTCTGAGACTCTGAGACACTGAGGCACAGAGACACCGAGAGTCTGAGGCACAGAGACTCTGAGACACTGAGGCACAGAGACACTGAGACACTGAGGCACAGAGACACAGAGACACTGAGACACTGAGACTCTGAGACACTGCGACACGGAGACAAAGAGACACTGAGACTCTGATACACTGAGACACAGAGGCACAGAGACACTGAGGCTCTGAGACTCAGAAACACAGAGACTCTGAGACACTGAGAAACAGAGACACTGAGACAGTGAGACACAGAGACACTGAGACTCTGAGACACTGAGATCCTGAGACACTGAGACACTGAGACACTGAAACACTGAGACAATGAGGCACTGAGAAACAGAAGCACTGAGACTCTGAGACACTGAGACACTGAAACACTGAGGCACTGAGACACATAGGCACTGAGACTCTGAGACACTGAGACACTGAGGCACAGAGAAACTGAGATTTTGAGGCACAGAAACAATGAGACACTGAGACTCTCACACACTGAGACACTGAGACACTGAGGCACAGAGACACAGTGACACTGAGACTCTGGGACACTGAGACACTGAGGCACAGAGAAACTGAGATTTTGAGGCACAGAAACACTGAGACACTGTGACTCTCACACACTGAGACACTGAGACACTGAGACACAGAGACACTGAGACTCTGAGACACTGACACTCTGAGACACTGAGACACACAGACACTGAGACACTGTGACACTGAGACACAGAGACACAGAGACACAGAGACACTGAGACTCTGAGACACTGACACTCTGAGACACTGTGGCACAGAGACACTGAGACACAGAGACAATGAGGCACTGAGACACTGAGGCTCTGTTACAAGAAGACACTGAGGCACAGAGACACTGAAATACTGAGGCACTGAAAGACTGAGACACTGAGGCACAGAGACACTGAGACGCAGAAACAATGAGACACTGAGACTCAGAGACACTGACACTCTGAGACACTGTGGCACAGAGACACTGAGACACAGAGACAATGAGGCACTGAGACACTGAGGCTCTGTTACAAGAAGACACTGAGGCACAGAGACACTGAAATACTGAGGCACTGAAACACTGAGACACTGAGGCACAGAGACACTGAGACGCAGAAACAAATAAAACACTGAGACTCAGAGGCACAGAGACTCTGAGACACTGAGAGACTGAGGCATAGAGACACTGAGAAACTGAGGCACAGAGACACTGAGACTCTGAGACACTGAGAAAGAGAGACATTGAGACTCTGAGACACTGAGACACTGAAACACTGAGGCACTGAGGCACTGAGACACTGAGACACAGAGGCACTGAGACACTGAGACACAGAGAGACAGAGACCCTGAGACACTGAGACACTGAGGCACAGAGATACTGAGACACTGAGACACAGAGACACTGAGACACTGAAACACTGAGGCACTGAGGCACTGAGACACAGAGGTACTGAGACTCTGGGGCACTGAGACACTGAGGCACAGAGAAACTGAGATTTTGAGGCACAGAAACACTGAGACACTGTGACTCTAACACACTGAGACACTGAGACACTGAGACACTGAGACTCTGAGACACTGACACTCTGAGACACTGAGACACACAGACACTGAGACACTGTGACACTGAGACACAGAGACACAGAGACACTGAGACTCTGAGACACTGACACTCTGAAACACTGTGGCACAGAGACACTGAGACACATAGACAATGAGGCACTGAGACACTGAGGCTCTGTTACAAGAAGACACTGAGGCACAGAGACACTGAAATACTGAGGCACTGAAACACTGAGACACTGAGGCACAGAGACACTGAGACGCAGAAACAATGAGACACTGAGAGACTGAGGCATAGAGACACTGAGAAACTGAGGCACAGAGACACTGAGACTCTGAGACACTGAGAAACAGAGACATTGAGACTCTGAGACACTGAGACACTGAAACACTGAGGCACTGAGGCACTGAGACACAGAGGCACTGAGACACTGAGACACAGAGAGACAGAGACCCTGAGACACTGAGACACTGAGGCACAGAGATACTGAGACACTGAGATACAGAGACACTGAGACACTGAAACACTGAGGCACTGAGGCATTGAGACACAGAGGCACTGAGACTCTGGGGCACTGAGAAACTGAGGCAGAGAGAAACTGAGATTTTGAGGCACAGAAACACTGAGACACTGAGACTCTCAAACACTGAGACACTGAGGCACAGAGAAACTGAGATTTTGAGGCACAGAAACACTGAGACACTGAGACTCTGAAACACTGAGACACTGAGACTCTCAAACACTGAGACACTGAGGCACAGAGAAACTGAGATTTTGAGGCACAGAAACACTGAGGCACTGAGACTCTCAAACACTGAGACACTGAGGCACAGAGACACAGAAACACTGAGACACAGAGACACAGAGACTCTGAGACTCTGAGACACTGAGACACTGAGACTCTGAGGCACAGAGACACAGAGACACTGAGATACTGAGACTCTGAGACACTGAGGCACAGAGACACAGTGGCACAGAGACACTGATACACCCAGACACAGAGGCCCAGAGACACTGAGGCACAGAGACACAAAGACACTGAGACTCTGAGACACTGAGACACTGAAACACTGAGGCACTGAGACTCTGCGACACTGCGACACTGGGACTCTGGGACACTGAGACACTGAGGCACAGAGAAACTGAGACATTGAGACTCTAAGACACTGAGACACTGTGACACTGAGGCACAGAGACACTGTGGCACAGAGACACTGAGACAAAGAGACACAGAGACCCTGACACTCTGAGACACTGAGGCACAGAGATACTGAGACTCTGAGACACAGAGAAACAGAGACATTGAGACTCTGAGACACTGAGACACTATGACACTGAGGCACAGAGACACTGTGGCACAGAGACACTGAGACAAAGAGACACAGAGACCCTGACACTCTGAGACCCTGAGGCACAGAGATACTGAGACACAGAGACACAGAGACACTGAAACACTGAGACACTGAGGCACTGAGACACAGAGGCACTGAGACTCTGAGACACTGGGACACTGAGACTCTGGGACACTGAGACACTGAGGCACAGAGAAACTGAGATTTTGAGGCACAGAAACACTGACACACTAAGACTCTCACACACTGAGACACTGAGACACTGAGGCACAGAGACACTGAGGCTCTGAGACTCTGAGACACTGAGACACTGTGACACTGAGACTCTGAGACACAGAGACACAGAGACACTGAGATACTGAGACTCTGACACTCTGAGACACTGAGGCACAGAGACACCTAGAGTCTGAGGCACAGAGACTCTGAGACACTGAGGCACAGAGACACTGAGACACTGAGGCACAGAGACACAGAGACACTGAGACACTGAGACTCTGAGACACTGCGACACGGAGACAAAGAGACACTGAGACTCTGATACACTGAGACACAGAGGCACAGAGACACTGAAACACTGAGGCACTGAAACACTGAGACACTGAGGCGCAGAGAGACTGAGACACAGAGACAATGTGGCACTGAGACACAGAAACACAGAGACTCTGAGACACTGAGAAACAGAGACACTGAGACAGTGAGACACAGAGACACTGAGACTCTGAGACACTGAGATCCTGAGACACTGAGACACTGAGACACTGAAACACTGAGGCACAGAGACACAGTGGCACAGAGACCCTGAGACACTGAGGCACTGAGACTCTGGGACACTGAGACTCTGAGACACTGAGGCACAGAGACACAGTGGCACAGAGACCCTGAGACACTGAGGCACAGAGACACAGAGACACTGAGACACTGAGAATCTGAGACACTGAGAAACTGAAACACTGAGGCACTGAGACTCTGAGACACTGCGACACTGAGACTCTGGGACACTGAGACACTGAGGCACAGAGAAACTGAGATTTTGAGGCACAGAAACACTGAGACACTGAGACTCTCACACACTGAGACACGGAGACACTGAGACACTGAGAACTGAGTCACAGAGACACTGAGACAGTGAGACACAGAGGCTCTGAGACAGAGAGACACTGAGACTCTGAGACACAGGCACAGAGACACTGAGACACAGAGACACTGAGACACTGAGACACTGAGACTCTGAGACACTGCGACACGGAGACAAAGAGACACTGAGACTCTGATACACTGAGACACTGAGGCACAGAGACACTGAAATGCTGAGGCACTGAAACACTGAGACACTGAGGCACAGAGAGACTGAGACACAGAGACAATGTGGCACTGAGACACAGAACACAGAGACTCTGAGACACTGAGAAACAGAGACACTGACACAGTGTCACACAGAGACACTGAGACACAGAGACACTGAGATCCTGAGACACTGAAACAGTGAGGCACTGAGACTCTGAGACACTGCGACACTGAGACTCTGGGACACTGAGACACAGAGACACAGTAGCACAGAGACACTGAGACACCCAGACACAGAGACCCAGAGACACTGAGGCACAGAGACACATAGACACTGAGACTCTGAGACACTGAGATCCTGAGACACTGAGACACTGAGACACTGAAACACTGAGGCACTGAGACTCTGGGACACTGAGACACTGAGACACTGCGGCACAGAGACACAGTGGCACAGAGACCCTGAGACACTGAGGCACAGAGACACTGAGACTCTGAGACACTGAGACACTGAAACACTGAGGCACTGAGACTCTGAGACACTGCGACACTGAGGCACAGAGAAACTGAGATTTTGAGGCACAGAAACACTGAGTCACTGACACTCTCACACACTGAGACACGGAGACACTGAGACACTGAGGCACAGAGACACAGAGACTCTGAGACACAGAGACACAGAGACACTGAGACTCTGAGACACTGAGACTCTGAGAACTGAGTCACAGAGACACTGAGACAGTGAGACACAGATGCACTGAGACAGAGAGAGACACTGAGACTCTGAGACACTGAGACACTGTGACACTGAGGCACAGAGACACGGTGGCACAGAGACTCTGAGGCACTGAGACACAGAGGCACTGAGACACAGAGACACAGAGACACTGAGACAAAGATACAAAGAGACCCTGAGCCACTGATAGTCTGAGGCACTGAGACTCTGAGACACTGCGACACTGAGACTCGGGGACACTGAGACACTGAGGCACAGAGAAACTGAGATTTTGAGGCACAGAAACACTGAGACACTGAGACACTGAGGCACAGAGACACTGAGACACAGAGCAAATGAGGCACTGAGACTCAGAGACACAGAGACACAGAGACTTGAGACACTGAGAGACTGAGGCATAGAGACACTGAGACACTGAGGCACAGAGAAACTGAGATTTTGAGGCACAGAAACACTGAGACACTGTGACTCTCACACACTGAGACACTGAGACACTGAGACACAGAGACACTGAGACTCTGAGACACTGACACTCTGAGACACTGAGACACACAGACACTGAGACACTGTGACACTGAGACACAGAGACACAGAGACACAGAGACACTGAGACTCTGAGACACTGACACTCTGAGACACTGTGGCACAGAGACACTGAGACACAGAGACAATGAGGCACTGAGACACTGAGGCTCTGTTACAAGAAGACACTGAGGCACAGAGACACTGAAATACTGAGGCACTGAAAGACTGAGACACTGAGGCACAGAGACACTGAGACGCAGAAACAATGAGACACTGAGACTCAGAGACACTGACACTCTGAGACACTGTGGCACAGAGACACTGAGACACAGAGACAATGAGGCACTGAGACACTGAGGCTCTGTTACAAGAAGACACTGAGGCACAGAGACACTGAAATACTGAGGCACTGAAACACTGAGACACTGAGGCACAGAGACACTGAGACGCAGAAACAAATAAAACACTGAGACTCAGAGGCACAGAGACTCTGAGACACTGAGAGACTGAGGCATAGAGACACTGAGAAACTGAGGCACAGAGACACTGAGACTCTGAGACACTGAGAAAGAGAGACATTGAGACTCTGAGACACTGAGACACTGAAACACTGAGGCACTGAGGCACTGAGACACAGAGGCACTGAGACACTGAGACACAGAGAGACAGTGACCCTGAGACACTGAGACACTGAGGCACAGAGATACTGAGACACTGAGACACAGAGACACTGAGACACTGAAACACTGAGGCACTGAGGCACTGAGACACAGAGGTACTGAGACTCTGGGGCACTGAGACACTGAGGCACAGAGAAACTGAGATTTTGAGGCACAGAAACACTGAGACACTGTGACTCTAACACACTGAGACACTGAGACACTGAGACACTGAGACTCTGAGACACTGACACTCTGAGACACTGAGACACACAGACACTGAGACACTGTGACACTGAGACACAGAGACACAGAGACACTGAGACTCTGAGACACTGACACTCTGAAACACTGTGGCACAGAGACACTGAGACACATAGACAATGAGGCACTGAGACACTGAGGCTCTGTTACAAGAAGACACTGAGGCACAGAGACACTGAAATACTGAGGCACTGAAACACTGAGACACTGAGGCACAGAGACACTGAGACGCAGAAACAATGAGACACTGAGAGACTGAGGCATAGAGACACTGAGAAACTGAGGCACAGAGACACTGAGACTCTGAGACACTGAGAAACAGAGACATTGAGACTCTGAGACACTGAGACACTGAAACACTGAGGCACTGAGGCACTGAGACACAGAGGCACTGAGACACTGAGACACAGAGAGACAGAGACCCTGAGACACTGAGACACTGAGGCACAGAGATACTGAGACACTGAGATACAGAGACACTGAGACACTGAAACACTGAGGCACTGAGGCATTGAGACACAGAGGCACTGAGACTCTGGGGCACTGAGAAACTGAGGCACAGAGAAACTGAGATTTTGAGGCACAGAAACACTGAGACACTGAGACTCTCAAACACTGAGACACTGAGGCACCGAGACACAGAGACTCTGAGACTCTGAGACACTGAGACACTGAGAATCTGAGACACAGAGACACAGAGACACTGAGATACTGAGACACTGAGACTCTGAGACACTGAGGCACAGAGACACAGTGGCACAGAGACACTGAGACACCCAGACACAGAGACCCAGAGACACTGAGGCACAGAGACACATAGACACTGAGACTCTGAGACACTGAGGCACTGAAACACTGAGGCACTGAGACTCTGCGACACTGCGACACTGAGACTCTGGGACGCTGAGACACTGAGGCACAGAGAAACTGAGATTTTGAGGCACAGAAACACTGAGACACTGAGACACTGAGGCACAGAGACACTGAGACACAGATACAATGAGGCACTGAGACTCAGAGACACAGAGACACAGAGACTCTGAGACACTGAGAGACTGAGGCACAGAGACACTGAGACTCTGAGACACTGAGAAACAGAGACATTGAGACTCTGAGACACTGAGACACTGTGACACTGAGGCACAGAGACACTGTGGCACAGAGACACTGAGACAAAGAGACACAGAGACCCTGACACTCTGAGACCCTGAGGCACAGAGATACTGAGACACAGAGACACAGAGACACTGAAACACTGAGACACTGAGGCACTGAGACACAGAGGCACTGAGACTCTGAGACACTGGGACACTGAGACTCTGGGACACTGAGACACTGAGGCACAGAGAATCTGAGATTTTGAGGCACAGAAACACTGAGACACTAAGACTCTCACACACTGAGACACTGAGGCACAGAGACACTGAGGCTCTGAGACTCTGAGACACTGAGACACTGTGACACTGAGACTCTGAGACACAGAGACACAGAGACACTGAGATACTGAGACTCTGAGACTCTGAGACACTGAGGCACAGAGACACCGAGAGTCTGAGGCACAGAGACTCTGAGACACTGAGGCACAGAGACACTGAGACACTGAGGCACAGAGACACAGAGACACTGAGACACTGAGACTCTGAGACACTGCGACACGGAGACAAAGAGACACTGAGACTCTGATACACTGAGACACAGAGGCACAGAGACACTGAAACAGTGAGGCACTGAAACACTGAGACACTGAGGCGCAGAGAGACTGAGACACAGAGACAATGTGGCACTGAGACACAGAAACACAGAGACTCTGAGACACTGAGAAACAGAGACACTGAGACAGTGAGACTCTGAGACACTGAGATCCTGAGACACTGAGACACTGAGACACTGAAACACTGAGGCACAGAGACACAGTGGCACAGAGACCCTGAGACACTGAGGCACAGAGACACAGAGACACTGAGACTCTGAGACACTGAGACACTGAAACACTGAGGCACTGAGACTCTGAGACACTGCGACACTGAGGCACAGAGAAACTGAGATTTTGAGGCACAGAAACACTGAGTCACTGACACTCTCACACACTGAGACACGGAGACACTGAGACACTGAGGCACAGAGACACAGAGACTCTGAGACAATGAGACACAGAGACACTGAGACTCTGAGACACTGAGACTCTGAGAACTGAGTCACAGAGACACTGAGACAGTGAGACACAGATGCACTGAGACAGAGAGACACTGAGACTCTGAGACACTGTGACACTGAGGCACAGAGACACGGTGGCACAGAGACTCTGAGGCACTGAGACACAGAGGCACTGAGACTCTGAGACACAGAGACACTGAGACACAGATACAAAGAGACACTGAGCCACTGATAGTCTGAGGCACTGAGACTCTGAGACACTGCGACACTGAGACTCTGGGACACTGAGACACTGAGGCATAGGGAAACTGAGATTTTGAGGCACAGAAACACTGAGACACTGAGACACTGAGGCACAGAGACACTGAGACACAGAGCAAATGAGGCACTGAGACTCAGAGACACAGAGACACAGAGACTTGAGACACTGAGAGACTGAGGCATAGAGACACTGAGACACTGAGGCACAGAGACACTGTGGCACAGAGACACTGAGACACAGAGACACAGAGACCCTGACACTCTGAGACACTGAGGCACAGAGATACTGAGACACAGAGACACAGAGACACTGAAACACTGAGACACTGAGGCACTAGGACACAGAGGCACTGAGACTCTGAGACACTGAAACACTGAGGCACTGAGACACATAGGCACTGAGACTCTGAGACACTGAGACACTGAGGCACAGAGAAACTGAGATTTTGAGGCACAGAAACATTGAGACACTGAGACTCTCACACACTGAGACACTGAGACACAGTGACACAGAGACTCTGGGACACTGAGACACTGAGGCACAGAGAAACTGAGATTTTGAGGCACAGAAACACTGAGACACTGTGACTCTCACACACTGTGACACTGAGACACAGAGACACTGAGACTCTGAGACACTGACACTCTGAGACACTGAGACACAAAGACACTGAGACACTGTGACACTGAGACACGGAGACACAGAGACACTGAGACTCTGAGACACTGACACTCTGAGACACTGTGGCACAGAGACACTGAGACACATAGACCATGAGGCACTGAGACACTGAGGCTCTGTTACAAGAAGACACTGAGGCACAGAGACACTGAAATACTGAGGCACTGAAACACTGAGACACTGAGGCACAGAGACACTGAGACGCAGAAACAATGAGACACTGAGACTCAGAGACACAGAGACACAGCGACTCTGAGACACTGAGAGACTGAGGCATAGAGACACTGAGAAACTGAGGCACAGAGACACTGAGACTCTGAGACACTGAGAAACAGAGACATTGAGACTCTGAGACACTGAGACACTGAAACACTGAGGCACTGAGGCACTGAGACACAGAGGCACTGAGACACTGAGACACAGAGAGACAGAGACCCTGAGACACTGAGGCACAGAGATAGTGAGACACTGAGACACAGAGACACTGAGACACTGAAACACTGAGGCTCTGAGGCACTGAGACACAGAGGCACTGAGACTCTGGGGCACTGAGACACTGAGGCACAGAGAAACTGAGATTTTGAGGCACAGAAACACTGAGACACTGACTCTCACACACTGAGACACTGAGACACTGAGACACAGAGACACTGAGACTCTGAGACACTGACACTCTGAGACACTGAGACACACAGACACTGAGACACTGTGACACAGAGAAACAGAGAGACGGAGACACTGAGACTCTGAGACACTGACACTCTGAGACACTGTGGCACAGAGACACTGAGACACATAGACAATGAGGCACTGAGACACTGAGGCTCTGTTACAAGAAGACACTGAGGCACAGAGACACTGAAATACTGAGGCACTGAAACACTGAGACACTGAGGCACAGAGACACTGAGACGCAGAAACAAATAAAACACTGAGACTCAGAGGCACAGAGACACAGAGACTCTGAGACACTGAGAGACTGAGGCATAGAGACACTGAGAAACTGAGGCACAGAGACACTGAGACTCTGAGACACTGAGAAACAGAGACATTGAGACTCTGAGACACTGAGACACTGAAACACTGAGGCACTGAGGCACTGAGACACAGAGGCACTGAGACACTGAGACACAGAGAGACAGAGACCCTGAGACACTGAGACACTGAGGCACAGAGATACTGAGACACTGAGACACAGAGACACTGAGACACTGAAACACTGAGGCACTGAGGCATTGAGACACAGAGGCACTGAGACTCTGGGGCACTGCGAAACTGAGGCACAGAGAAACTGAGATTTTGAGGCACAGAAACACTGAGACACTGAGACTCTCAAACACTGAGACACTGAGGCACAGAGAAACTGAGATTTTGAGGCACAGAAACACTGAGACACTGAGACTCTCAAACACTGAGACACTGAGGCACAGAGAAACTGAGATTTTGAGGCACAGAAACACTGAGACACTGAGACTCTCAAACACTGAGACACTGAGGCACAGAGAAACTGAGATTTTGAGGCACAGAAACACTGAGGCACTGAGACTCTCAAACACTGAGACACTGAGGCACAGAGACACAGAAACACTGAGACACAGAGACACAGAGACTCTGAGACTCTGAGACACTGAGACACTGAGACTCTGAGGCACAGAGACACAGAGACACTGAGATACTGAGACTCTGAGACACTGAGGCACAGAGACACAGTGGCACAGAGACACTGATACACCCAGACACAGAGGCCCAGAGACACTGAGGCACAGAGACACATAGACACTGAGACTCTGAGACACTGAGACACTGGGACTCTGGGACACTGAGACACTGAGGCACAGAGAAACTGAGACATTGAGACTCTAAGACACTGAGACACTGTGACACTGAGGCACAGAGACACTGTGGCACAGAGACACTGAGACAAAGAGACACAGAGACCCTGACACTCTGAGACACTGAGGCACAGAGATACTGAGACTCTGAGACACAGAGAAACAGAGACATTGAGACTCTGAGACACTGAGACACTATGACACTGAGGCACAGAGACACTGTGGCACAGAGACACTGAGACAAAGAGACACAGAGACCCTGACACTCTGAGACCCTGAGGCACAGAGATACTGAGACACAGAGACACAGAGACACTGAAACACTGAGACACTGAGGCACTGAGACACAGAGGCACTGAGACTCTGAGACACTGGGACACTGAGACTCTGGGACACTGAGACACTGAGGCACAGAGAAACTGAGATTTTGAGGCACAGAAACACTGAGACACTAAGACTCTCACACACTGAGACACTGAGACACTGAGGCACAGAGACACTGAGGCTCTGAGACTCTGAGACACTGAGACACTGTGACACTGAGACTCTGAGACACAGAGACACAGAGACACTGAGATACTGAGACTCTGACACTCTGAGACACTGAGGCACAGAGACACCTAGAGTCTGAGGCACAGAGACTCTGAGACACTGAGGCACAGAGACACTGAGACACTGAGGCACAGAGACACAGAGACACTGAGACACTGAGACTCTGAGACACTGCGACACGGAGACAAAGAGACACTGAGACTCTGATACACTGAGACACAGAGGCACAGAGACACTGAAACACTGAGGCACTGAAACACTGAGACACTGAGGCGCAGAGAGACTGAGACACAGAGACAATGTGGCACTGAGACACAGAAACACAGAGACTCTGAGACACTGAGAAACAGAGACACTGAGACAGTGAGACACAGAGACACTGAGACTCTGAGACACTGAGATCCTGAGACACTGAGACACTGAAACACTGAGGCACAGAGACACAGTGGCACAGAGACCCTGAGACACTGAGGCACTGAGACTCTGGGACACTGAGACTCTGAGACACTGAGGCACAGAGACACAGTGGCACAGAGACCCTGAGACACTGAGGCACAGAGACACAGAGACACTGAGACACTGAGAATCTGAGACACTGAGAAACTGAAACACTGAGGCACTGAGACTCTGAGACACTGCGACACTGAGACTCTGGGACACTGAGACACTGAGGCACAGAGAAACTGAGATTTTGAGGCACAGAAACACTGAGACACTGAGACTCTCACACACTGAGACACGGAGACACTGAGACACTGAGAACTGAGTCACAGAGACACTGAGACAGTGAGACACAGAGGCTCTGAGACAGAGAGACACTGAGACTCTGAGACACAGGCACAGAGACACTGAGACACAGAGACACTGAGACACTGAGACACTGAGACTCTGAGACACTGCGACACGGAGACAAAGAGACACTGAGACTCTGATACACTGAGACACTGAGGCACAGAGACACTGAAATGCTGAGGCACTGAAACACTGAGACACTGAGGCACAGAGAGACTGAGACACAGAGACAATGTGGCACTGAGACACAGAACACAGAGACTCTGAGACACTGAGAAACAGAGACACTGACACAGTGTCACACAGAGACACTGAGACACAGAGACACTGAGATCCTGAGACACTGAAACAGTGAGGCACTGAGACTCTGAGACACTGCGACACTGAGACTCTGGGACACTGAGACACAGAGACACAGTAGCACAGAGACACTGAGACACCCAGACACAGAGACCCAGAGACACTGAGGCACAGAGACACATAGACACTGAGACTCTGAGACACTGAGATCCTGAGACACTGAGACACTGAGACACTGAAACACTGAGGCACTGAGACTCTGGGACACTGAGACACTGAGACACTGCGGCACAGAGACACAGTGGCACAGAGACCCTGAGACACTGAGGCACAGAGACACTGAGACTCTGAGACACTGAGACACTGAAACACTGAGGCACTGAGACTCTGAGACACTGCGACACTGAGGCACAGAGAAACTGAGATTTTGAGGCACAGAAACACTGAGTCACTGACACTCTCACACACTGAGACACGGAGACACTGAGACACTGAGGCACAGAGACACAGAGACTCTGAGACACAGAGACACAGAGACACTGAGACTCTGAGACACTGAGACTCTGAGAACTGAGTCACAGAGACACTGAGACAGTGAGACACAGATGCACTGAGACAGAGAGACACTGAGACTCTGAGACACTGAGACACTGTGACACTGAGGCACAGAGACACGGTGGCACAGAGACTCTGAGGCACTGAGACACAGAGGCACTGAGACACAGAGACACAGAGACACTGAGACAAAGATACAAAGAGACCCTGAGCCACTGATAGTCTGAGGCACTGAGACTCTGAGACACTGCGACACTGAGACTCGGGGACACTGAGACACTGAGGCACAGAGAAACTGAGATTTTGAGGCACAGAAACACTGAGACACTGAGACACTGAGGCACAGAGACACTGAGACACAGAGCAAATGAGGCACTGAGACTCAGAGACACAGAGACACAGAGACTTGAGACACTGAGAGACTGAGGCATAGAGACACTGAGACACTGAGGCACAGAGAAACTGAGATTTTGAGGCACAGAAACACTGAGACACTGTGACTCTCACACACTGAGACACTGAGACACTGAGACACAGAGACACTGAGACTCTGAGACACTGACACTCTGAGACACTGAGACACACAGACACTGAGACACTGTGACACTGAGACACAGAGACACAGAGACACAGAGACACTGAGACTCTGAGACACTGACACTCTGAGACACTGTGGCACAGAGACACTGAGACACAGAGACAATGAGGCACTGAGACACTGAGGCTCTGTTACAAGAAGACACTGAGGCACAGAGACACTGAAATACTGAGGCACTGAAAGACTGAGACACTGAGGCACAGAGACACTGAGACGCAGAAACAATGAGACACTGAGACTCAGAGACACTGACACTCTGAGACACTGTGGCACAGAGACACTGAGACACAGAGACAATGAGGCACTGAGACACTGAGGCTCTGTTACAAGAAGACACTGAGGCACAGAGACACTGAAATACTGAGGCACTGAAACACTGAGACACTGAGGCACAGAGACACTGAGACGCAGAAACAAATAAAACACTGAGACTCAGAGGCACAGAGACTCTGAGACACTGAGAGACTGAGGCATAGAGACACTGAGAAACTGAGGCACAGAGACACTGAGACTCTGAGACACTGAGAAAGAGAGACATTGAGACTCTGAGACACTGAGACACTGAAACACTGAGGCACTGAGGCACTGAGACACAGAGGCACTGAGACACTGAGACACAGAGAGACAGTGACCCTGAGACACTGAGACACTGAGGCACAGAGATACTGAGACACTGAGACACAGAGACACTGAGACACTGAAACACTGAGGCACTGAGGCACTGAGACACAGAGGTACTGAGACTCTGGGGCACTGAGACACTGAGGCACAGAGAAACTGAGATTTTGAGGCACAGAAACACTGAGACACTGTGACTCTAACACACTGAGACACTGAGACACTGAGACACTGAGACTCTGAGACACTGACACTCTGAGACACTGAGACACACAGACACTGAGACACTGTGACACTGAGACACAGAGACACAGAGACACTGAGACTCTGAGACACTGACACTCTGAAACACTGTGGCACAGAGACACTGAGACACATAGACAATGAGGCACTGAGACACTGAGGCTCTGTTACAAGAAGACACTGAGGCACAGAGACACTGAAATACTGAGGCACTGAAACACTGAGACACTGAGGCACAGAGACACTGAGACGCAGAAACAATGAGACACTGAGAGACTGAGGCATAGAGACACTGAGAAACTGAGGCACAGAGACACTGAGACTCTGAGACACTGAGAAACAGAGACATTGAGACTCTGAGACACTGAGACACTGAAACACTGAGGCACTGAGGCACTGAGACACAGAGGCACTGAGACACTGAGACACAGAGAGACAGAGACCCTGAGACACTGAGACACTGAGGCACAGAGATACTGAGACACTGAGATACAGAGACACTGAGACACTGAAACACTGAGGCACTGAGGCATTGAGACACAGAGGCACTGAGACTCTGGGGCACTGAGAAACTGAGGCACAGAGAAACTGAGATTTTGAGGCACAGAAACACTGAGACACTGAGACTCTCAAACACTGAGACACTGAGGCACAGAGACACAGAGACACTGAGACACAGAGACACAGAGACTCTGAGACTCTGAGACACTGAGACACTGAGAATCTGAGACACAGAGACACAGAGACACTGAGATACTGAGACACTGAGACTCTGAGACACTGAGGCACAGAGACACAGTGGCACAGAGACACTGAGACACCCAGACACAGAGACCCAGAGACACTGAGGCACAGAGACACATAGACACTGAGACTCTGAGACACTGAGGCACTGAAACACTGAGGCACTGAGACTCTGCGACACTGCGACACTGAGACTCTGGGACGCTGAGACACTGAGGCACAGAGAAACTGAGATTTTGAGGCACAGAAACACTGAGACACTGAGACACTGAGGCACAGAGACACTGAGACACAGATACAATGAGGCACTGAGACTCAGAGACACAGAGACACAGAGACTCTGAGACACTGAGAGACTGAGGCACAGAGACACTGAAACTCTGAGACACTGAGAAACAGAGACATTGAGACTCTGAGACACTGAGACACTGTGACACTGAGGCACAGAGACACTGTGGCACAGAGACACTGAGACAAAGAGACACAGAGACCCTGACACTCTGAGACCCTGAGGCACAGAGATACTGAGACACAGAGACACAGAGACACTGAAACACTGAGACACTGAGGCACTGAGACACAGAGGCACTGAGACTCTGAGACACTGGGACACTGAGACTCTGGGACACTGAGACACTGAGGCACAGAGAATCTGAGATTTTGAGGCACAGAAACACTGAGACACTAAGACTCTCACACACTGAGACACTGAGGCACAGAGACACTGAGGCTCTGAGACTCTGAGACACTGAGACACTGTGACACTGAGACTCTGAGACACAGAGACACAGAGACACTGAGATACTGAGACTCTGAGACTCTGAGACACTGAGGCACAGAGGCACCGAGAGTCTGAGGCACAGAGACTCTGAGACACTGAGGCACAGAGACACTGAGACACTGAGGCACAGAGACACAGAGACACTGAGACACTGAGACTCTGAGACACTGCGACACGGAGACAAAGAGACACTGAGACTCTGATACACTGAGACACAGAGGCACAGAGACACTGAAACAGTGAGGCACTGAAACACTGAGACACTGAGGCGCAGAGAGACTGAGACACAGAGACAATGTGGCACTGAGACACAGAAACACAGAGACTCTGAGACACTGAGAAACAGAGACACTGAGACAGTGAGACTCTGAGACACTGAGATCCTGAGACACTGAGACACTGAGACACTGAAACACTGAGGCACAGAGACACAGTGGCACAGAGACCCTGAGACACTGAGGCACAGAGACACAGAGACACTGAGACTCTGAGACACTGAGACACTGAAACACTGAGGCACTGAGACTCTGAGACACTGCGACACTGAGGCACAGAGAAACTGAGATTTTGAGGCACAGAAACACTGAGTCACTGATACTCTCACACACTGAGACACGGAGACACTGAGACACTGAGGCACAGAGACACAGAGACTCTGAGACAATGAGACACAGAGACACTGAGACTCTGAGACACTGAGACTCTGAGAACTGAGTCACAGAGACACTGAGACAGTGAGACACAGATGCACTGAGACAGAGAGACACTGAGACTCTGAGACACTGTGACACTGAGGCACAGAGACACGGTGGCACAGAGACTCTGAGGCACTGAGACACAGAGGCACTGAGACTCTGAGACACAGAGACACTGAGACACAGATACAAAGAGACACTGAGCCACTGATAGTCTGAGGCACTGAGACTCTGAGACACTGCGACACTGAGACTCTGGGACACTGAGACACTGAGGCATAGGGAAACTGAGATTTTGAGGCACAGAAACACTGAGACACTGAGACACTGAGGCACAGAGACACTGAGACACAGAGCAAATGAGGCACTGAGACTCAGAGACACAGAGACACAGAGACTTGAGACACTGAGAGACTGAGGCATAGAGACACTGAGACACTGAGGCACAGAGACACTGTGGCACAGAGACACTGAGACACAGAGACACAGAGACCCTGACACTCTGAGACACTGAGGCACAGAGATACTGAGACACAGAGACACAGAGACACTGAAACACTGAGACACTGAGGCACTAGGACACAGAGGCACTGAGACTCTGAGACACTGAAACACTGAGGCACTGAGACACATAGGCACTGAGACTCTGAGACACTGAGACACTGAGGCACAGAGAAACTGAGATTTTGAGGCACAGAAACATTGAGACACTGAGACTCTCACACACTGAGACACTGAGACACTGAGACACAGTGACATTGAGACTCTGGGACACTGAGACACTGAGGCACAGAGAAACTGAGATTTTGAGGCACAGAAACACTGAGACACTGTGACTCTCACACACTGTGACACTGAGACACAGAGACACTGAGACTCTGAGACACTGACACTCTGAGACACTGAGACACAAAGACACTGAGACTCTGTGACACTGAGACACTGAGACTCTGAGACACTGACACTCTGAGACACTGTGGCACAGAGACACTGAGACACATAGACCATGAGGCACTGAGACACTGAGGCTCTGTTACAAGAAGACACTGAGGCACAGAGACACTGAAATACTGAGGCACTGAAACACTGAGACACTGAGGCACAGAGACACTGAGACGCAGAAACAATGAGACACTGAGACTCAGAGGCACAGAGACACAGAGACTCTGAGACACTGAGAGACTGAGGCATAGAGACACTGAGAAACTGAGGCACAGAGACACTGAGACTCTGAGACACTGAGAAACAGAGACATTGAGACTCTGAGACACTGAGACACTGAAACACTGAGGCACTGAGGCACTGAGACACAGAGGCACTGAGACACTGAGACACAGAGAGACAGAGACCCTGAGACACTGAGGCACAGAGATAGTGAGACACTGAGACACAGAGACACTGAGACACTGAAACACTGAGGCTCTGAGGCACTGAGACACAGAGGCACTGAGACTCTGGGGCACTGAGACACTGAGGCACAGAGAAACTGAGATTTTGAGGCACAGAAACACTGAGACACTGACTCTCACACACTGAGACACTGAGACACTGAGACACAGAGACACTGAGACTCTGAGACACTGACACTCTGAGACACTGAGACACACAGACACTGAGACACTGTGACACAGAGAAACAGAGAGACGGAGACACTGAGACTCTGAGACACTGACACTCTGAGACACTGTGGCACAGAGACACTGAGACACATAGACAATGAGGCACTGAGACACTGAGGCTCTGTTACAAGAAGGCACTGAGGCACAGAGACACTGAAATACTGAGGCACTGAAACACTGAGACACTGAGGCACAGAGACACTGAGACGCAGAAACAAATAAAACACTGAGACTCAGAGGCACAGAGACACAGAGACTCTGAGACACTGAGAGACTGAGGCATAGAGACACTGAGAAACTGAGGCACAGAGACACTGAGACTCTGAGACACTGAGAAACAGAGACATTGAGACTCTGAGACACTGAGACACTGAAACACTGAGGCACTGAGGCACTGAGACACAGAGGCACTGAGACACTGAGACACAGAGAGACAGAGACCCTGAGACACTGAGACACTGAGGCACAGAGATACTGAGACACTGAGACACAGAGACACTGAGACACTGAAACACTGAGGCACTGAGGCATTGAGACACAGAGGCACTGAGACTCTGGGGCACTGCGAAACTGAGGCACAGAGAAACTGAGATTTTGAGGCACAGAAACACTGAGACACTGAGACTCTCAAACACTGAGACACTGAGGCACAGAGAAACTGAGATTTTGAGGCACAGAAACACTGAGACACTGAGACTCTCAAACACTGAGACACTGAGGCACAGAGAAACTGAGATTTTGAGGCACAGAAACACTGAGACACTGAGACTCTCAAACACTGAGACACTGAGGCACAGAGAAACTGAGATTTTGAGGCACAGAAACACTGAGGCACTGAGACTCTCAAACACTGAGACACTGAGGCACAGAGACACAGAAACACTGAGACACAGAGACACAGAGACTCTGAGACTCTGAGACACTGAGACACTGAGACTCTGAGGCACAGAGACACAGAGACACTGAGATACTGAGACTCTGAGACACTGAGGCACAGAGACACAGTGGCACAGAGACACTGATACACCCAGACACAGAGGCCCAGAGACACTGAGGCACAGAGACACATAGACACTGAGACTCTGAGACACTGAGACACTGAAACACTGAGGCACTGAGACTCTGCGACACTGCGACACTGGGACTCTGGGACACTGAGACACTGAGGCACAGAGAAACTGAGACATTGAGACTCTAAGACACTGAGACACTGTGACACTGAGGCACAGAGACACTGTGGCACAGAGACACTGAGACAAAGAGACACAGAGACCCTGACACTCTGAGACACTGAGGCACAGAGGTACTGAGACTCTGAGACACAGAGAAACAGAGACATTGAGACTCTGAGACACTGAGACACTATGACACTGAGGCACAGAGACACTGTGGCACAGAGACACTGAGACAAAGAGACACAGAGACCCTGACACTCTGAGACCCTGAGGCACAGAGATACTGAGACACAGAGACACAGAGACACTGAAACACTGAGACACTGAGGCACTGAGACACAGAGGCACTGAGACTCTGAGACACTGGGACACTGAGACTCTGGGACACTGAGACACTGAGGCACAGAGAAACTGAGATTTTGAGGCACAGAAACACTGAGACACTAAGACTCTCACACACTGAGACACTGAGACACTGAGGCACAGAGACACTGAGGCTCTGAGACTCTGAGACACTGAGACACTGTGACACTGAGACTCTGAGACACAGAGACACAGAGACACTGAGATACTGAGACTCTGACACTCTGAGACACTGAGGCACAGAGACACCTAGAGTCTGAGGCACAGAGACTCTGAGACACTGAGGCACAGAGACACTGAGACACTGAGGCACAGAGACACAGAGACACTGAGACACTGAGACTCTGAGACACTGCGACACGGAGACAAAGAGACACTGAGACTCTGATACACTGAGACACAGAGGCACAGAGACACTGAAACACTGAGGCACTGAAACACTGAGACACTGAAGCGCAGAGAGACTGAGACACAGAGACAATGTGGCACTGAGACACAGAAACACAGAGACTCTGAGACACTGAGAAACAGAGACACTGAGACAGTGAGACACAGAGACACTGAGACTCTGAGACACTGAGATCCTGAGACACTGAGACACTGAGACACTGAAACACTGAGGCACAGAGACACAGTGGCACAGAGACCCTGAGACACTGAGGCACTGAGACTCTGGGACACTGAGACTCTGAGACACTGAGGCACAGAGACACAGTGGCACAGAGACCCTGAGACACTGAGGCACAGAGACACAGAGACACTGAGACACTGAGAATCTGAGACACTGAGAAACTGAAACACTGAGGCACTGAGACTCTGAGACACTGCGACACTGAGACTCTGGGACACTGAGACACTGAGGCACAGAGAAACTGAGATTTTGAGGCACAGAAACACTGAGACACTGAGACTCTCACACACTGAGACACGGAGACACTGAGACACTGAGAACTGAGTCACAGAGACACTGAGACAGTGAGACACAGAGGCTCTGAGACAGAGAGACACTGAGACTCTGAGACACAGGCACAGAGACACTGAGACACTGAGACACAGAGACACTGAGACACTGAGACACTGAGACTCTGAGACACTGCGACACGGAGACAAAGAGACACTGAGACTCTGATACACTGAGACACTGAGGCACAGAGACACTGAAATGCTGAGGCACTGAAACACTGAGACACTGAGGCGCAGAGAGACTGAGACACAGAGACAATGTGGCACTGAGACACAGAACACAGAGACTCTGAGACACTGAGAAACAGAGACACTGACACAGTGTCACACAGAGACACTGAGACACAGAGACACTGAGATCCTGAGACACTGAAACAGTGAGGCACTGAGACTCTGAGACACTGCGACACTGAGACTCTGGGACACTGAGACACAGAGACACAGTAGCACAGAGACACTGAGACACCCAGACACAGAGACCCAGAGACACTGAGGCACAGAGACACATAGACACTGAGACTCTGAGACACTGAGATCCTGAGACACTGAGACACTGAGACACTGAAACACTGAGGCACTGAGACTCTGGGACACTGAGACACTGAGACACTGCGGCACAGAGACACAGTGGCACAGAGACCCTGAGACACTGAGGCACAGAGACACTGAGACTCTGAGACACTGAGACACTGAAACACTGAGGCACTGAGACTCTGAGACACTGCGACACTGAGGCACAGAGAAACTGAGATTTTGAGGCACAGAAACACTGAGTCACTGACACTCTCACACACTGAGACACGGAGACACTGAGACACTGAGGCACAGAGACACAGAGACTCTGAGACACAGAGACACAGAGACACTGAGACTCTGAGACACTGAGACTCTGAGAACTGAGTCACAGAGACACTGAGACAGTGAGACACAGATGCACTGAGACAGAGAGACACTGAGACTCTGAGACACTGAGACACTGTGACACTGAGGCACAGAGACACGGTGGCACAGAGACTCTGAGGCACTGAGACACAGAGGCACTGAGACACAGAGACACAGAGACACTGAGACAAAGATACAAAGAGACCCTGAGCCACTGATAGTCTGAGGCACTGAGACTCTGAGACACTGCGACACTGAGACTCGGGGACACTGAGACACTGAGGCACAGAGAAACTGAGATTTTGAGGCACAGAAACACTGAGACACTGAGACACTGAGGCACAGAGACACTGAGACACAGAGCAAATGAGGCACTGAGACTCAGAGACACAGAGACACAGAGACTTGAGACACTGAGAGACTGAGGCATAGAGACACTGAGACACTGAGGCACAGAGACACTGAGACCCTGAGACACTGAGAAACAGAGACATTGAGACTCTGAGACACTGAGACACTGAGACACTGTGACACTGAGGCACAGAGACACTGTGGCACAGAGACACTGAGACACAGAGACACAGAGACCCTGACACTCTGAGACACTGAGGCACAGAGATACTGAGACACAGAGACACAGAGACACTGAAACACTGAGACATTGAGACACAGAGGCACTGAGACTCTGAGACACTGAGACACTGAAACACTGAGGCACTGAGACACAGAGGCACTGAGACTCTGAGACACAGGGACACTGAGACTCTGCGACACTGAGACACTGAGGCACAGAGAAACTGAGATTTTGAGGCACAGAAACACTGAGACGCTGAGACTCTCACACACTGAGACTCTGAGACACTGAGACACAGAGGCACAGAGACACTGAAACTCTGAGACACTGACACTCTGAGACACTGAGACACACAGACACTGCGACACTGAGACACTGAAATACTGAGGCACTGAAACACTGAGACACTGAGGCACAGAGACACTGAGACACAGAAACAATGAGCACTGAGACTCAGAGACACAGAGACTCTGAGACACTGAGAGACTGAGGCATAGAGGCACTGAGACACTGAGGCACAGAGAAACTGAGACGCAGAAACAAATAAAACACTGAGACTCAGAGGCACAGAGACACAGAGACTCTGAGGCACTGAGAGACTGAGGCATAGAGACACTGAGAAACTGAGGCACAGAGACACTGAGACTCTGAGACACTGAGAAACAGAGACATTGAGACTCTGAGACACTGAGACACTGAAACACTGAGGCACTGAGGCACTGAGACACAGAGGCACTGAGACACTGAGACACAGAGAGACAGAGACCCTGAGACACTGAGACACTGAGGCACAGAGATACTGAGACACTGAGACACTGAGACACTGAAACACTGAGGCACTGAGGCATTGAGACACAGAGGCACTGAGATTCTGGGGCACTGAGAAACTGAGGCACAGAGAAACTGAGATTTTGAGGCACAGAAACACTGAGACACTGAGACTCTCAAACACTGAGACACTGAGGCACAGAGACACAGAGACACTGAGACACAGAGACACAGAGACTCTGAGACTCTGAGACACTGAGACACTGAGACTCTGAGACACAGAGACACCGAAACACTGAGACACTGAGGCACTGAGACACAGAGGCACTGAGACTCTGAGACACTGAGACACTGAAACACTGAGGCACTGAGACACATAGGCACTGAGACTCTGAGACACTGAGGCACAGAGAAACTGAGATTTTGAGGCACAGAAACATTGAGACACTGAGACTCTCACACGCTGAGACACTGAGACACTGAGGCACAGAGACACAGTGACACAGAGACTGTGGGACACTGAGACACTGAGGCACAGAGAAACTGAGATTTTGAGGCACAGAAACACTGAGACACTGTGACTCTCACACACTGAGACACTGAGACACTGAGACACAGAGACACTGAGACTCTGAGACACTGACACTCTGAGACACTGAGACACAAAGACACTGAGACACTGTGACACTGAGACACAGAGACACAGAGACACTGAGACTCTGAGACACTGACACTCTGAGACACTGTGGCACAGAGACACTGAGACACATAGACAATGAGGCACTGAGACACTGAGGCTCTGTTACAAGAAGACACTGAGGCACAGAGACACTGAAATACTGAGGCACTGAAACACTGAGACACTGAGGCACAGAGACACTGAGACGCAGAAACAAATAAAACACTGAGACTCAGAGGCACAGAGACACAGAGACTGAGGCATAGAGACACTGTGAAACTGAGGCACAGAGACACTGAGACTCTGAGATACTGAGAAACAGAGACATTGAGACTCTGAGACACTGAGACACTGAAACACTGAGGCACTGAGGCACTGAGACACAGAGGCACTGAGACACTGAGACACAGAGAGACAGAGACCCTGAGACACTGAGACACTGAGGCACAGAGATACTGAGACACTGAGACACAGAGACACTGAGACACTGAAACACTGAGGCACTGAGGCACTGAGACACAGAGGCACTGAGACTCTGGGGCACTGAGAAACTGAGGCACAGAGAAACTGAGATTTTGAGGCACAGAAACACTGAGACACTGAGACTCTCAAACACTGAGACACTGAGGCACAGAGACACAGAGACACTGAGACACAGAGACACAGAGACTCTGAGACTCTGAGACACTGAGACACTGAGACTCTGAGACACAGAGACACTGAGATACTGAGACTCTGAGACTCTGAGACACTGAGGCACAGAGACACAGTGGCACAGAGACACTGAGACACCCAGACACAGAGACCCAGAGACACTGAGGCACTGAGGCACAGAGACAAAGAGACACTGAGACTCTGAGATACTGAAACACTGAAACACTGAGGCACTGAGACTCTGCGACACTGCGACACTGAGACTCTGGGACACTGAGACACTGAGGCACAGAGAAACTGAGATTTTGAGGCACAGAAACACTGAGACACTGAGACACTGAGGTACAGAGACACTGAGACACAGAGACAATGAGGCACTGAGACTCAGAGACACAGAGACACAGAGACTCTGAGACACTGAGAGACTGAGGCACAGAGGCACTGAGACTCTGAGACACTGAGAAACAGAGACATTGAGACTCTGAGACACTGAGACACTGTGACACTGAGGCACAGAGACACTGTGGCACAGAGACACTGAGACACAGAGACCCTGACACTCTGAGACACTGAGGCACAGAGATACTGAGACTCTGTGACACTGAGAAACAGAGACATTGAGACTCTGAGACACTGAGACACTGTGACACTGAGGCACAGAGACACTGTGGCACAGAGACACTGAGACACAGAGACACAGAGACCCTGACACTCTGAGACACTGAGGCACAGAGATACTGAGACTCTGAGACACTGAGAAACAGAGACATTGAGACTCTGAGACACTGAGACACTGTGACACTGAGGCACAGAGACACTGTGGCACAGAGACACTGAGACACAGAGACACAGAGACCCTGACACTCTGAGACCCTGAGGCACAGAGATACTGAGACACAGAGACACAGAGACACTGAAACACTGAGACACTGAGGCACTGAGACACAGAGGCACTGAGACTCTGAGACACTGGGACACTGAGACTCTGGGACACTGAGACACTGAGACACAGAGAAACTGAGATTTTGAGGCACAGAAACACTGAGACACTAAGACTCTCACACACTGAGACACTGAGACACTGAGGCACAGAGACACTGAGGCTCTGGGACACTGAGACACTGAGGCACAGAGAAACTGAGATTTTGAGGCACAGAAACACTGAGACACTGAGACTCTCACACACTGAGACACTGAGACACAGAGGCACAGAGACACTGAGACTCTGAGACACTGACACTCTGAGACACTGAGACACACAGACACTGAGACACTGAGACACAGAGACACTGAGACTCTGAGACACTGACACTCTGAGACACTGTGGCACAGAGACACTGAGACACAGAGATAATGAGGCACTGAGACACTGAGACTCTGTTACAAGAAGACACTGTGGCACAGAGACACTGAAATACTGAGGCACTGAAACACTGAGACACTGAGGCACAGAGACACTGAGACACAGAAACAATGAGAGACTGAGATTCAGAGACACAGAGACTCTGAGACACTGAGACACTGAGGCATAGAGACACTGAGACACTGAGGCACAGAGACACTGAGACTCTGAGACAGTGAGAAACAGAGACACTGAGACACTGAAACACTGAGGCACTGAGGCACTGAGACACAGAGGCACTGAGACACTGAGACACAGAGACACAGAGACCCCGAGACACTGAGACACTGAGGCACAGAGATACTGAGACACTGAGACACAGAGACACAGAGACCCCGAGACACTGAGACACTGAGGCACAGAGATACTGAGACACTGAGACACAGAGACACAGAGACACTGAGACACTGAAACACTGAGGCACTGAGGCACTGAGGCACTGAGACACAGAGGCACTGAGACTCTGGGACACTGAGAAACTGAGGCACAGAGAAACTGAGATTTTGAGGCACAGAAACACTGAGACTCTCAAATCTGAGACAATGAGGCACAGAGACACAGAGACACTGAGACACAGAGACACAGAGACTCTGAGACTCTGAGACGCTGAGACACTGTGACTCTGAGACTCTGAGACACTGAGACACTGAGACACCGAGAGTCTGAGGCACAGAGACTCTGAGACACTGAGGCACAGAGACACAGAGACACTGAGGCACAGAGACACAGAGACACTGAGACACTGAGACTCTGAGGCACTGCGACACGGAGACAAAGAGACACTGAGACTCTGATACACTGAGACACAGAGGCACAGAGACACTGAGACTCTGAGACACTGAGATCCTGAGACACTGAAACACTGAGGCACTGAGACTCTGGGACACTGAGACACTGAGGCACAGAGAAACTGAGATTTTGAGGCACAGAAACACTGAGACACTGAGACTCTCACACACTGAGACAAGGAGACACTGAGAACTGAGTCACAGAGACACTGAGACAGTGAGACACAGAGGCTCTGAGACAGAGAGACACTGAGACTCTCACACACTGAGACACTGTGACACTGAGGCACAGAGACACGGTGGCACAGAGACTCTGATACACTGAGACACAGAGGCACAGAGACACTGAGACTCTGAGACACTGAGATCCTGAGACACTGAAACACTGAGGCACTGAGACTCTGGGACACTGAGACACTGAGGCACAGAGAAACTGAGATTTTGAGGCACAGAAACACTGAGACACTGAGACTCTCACACACTGAGACAAGGAGACACTGAGACACTGAGAACTGAGTCACAGAGACACTGAGACAGTGAGACACAGAGGCTCTGAGACAGAGAGACACTGAGACTCTCACACACTGAGACACTGTGACACTGAGGCACAGAGACACGGTGGCACAGAGACTCTGAGACACTGAGACACAGAGACACTGAGACACAGATACAAAGAGACACTGAGACACAGAGACACTGAGGCACCGAGACACTGATACATTGAAACACTGAACACAGAGAAACAGAGACACTGAGACACTGAGACTCTGAGACTCTGAGACACTGAGGCACAGAGGCACTGAGATTCTGAGGCACAGAGACTCTGAGACACTGAGGCACAGAGACACTGAGACACTGCGACTCTGAGACACTGCGACACGGAGACAAAGAGACACTGAGACTCTGATACACTGAGACACTGAGGAACAGAGACACTGAAATACTGAGGCACTGAAACACTGAGACACTGAGGCGCAGAGAGACTGAGACACAGAGACAATGTGGCACTGAGACACAGAACACAGAGACTCTGAGACACTGAGAAACAGAGACACTGACACAGTGACACACAGAGACACTGAGACACAGAGACACTGAGATCCTGAGACACTGAGACACTGAAGCACTGAGGCACTGAGACTCTGAGACACTGCGACACTGAGACTCTGGGACACTGAGACACTGAGGCACAGAGAAACTGAGATTTTGAGGCACAGAAACACTGAGACACTGAGACTCTCACACACTGAGACACGGAGACACTGAGACACTGAGAACTGAGTCACAGAGACACTGAGACAGTGAGACACAGAGGCTCTGAGACAGAGAGACACTGAGACTCTGAGACACAGGCACAGAGACACTGAGACACAGAGACACTGAGACACTGAGACTCTGAGACACTGCGACACGGAGACAAAGAGACACTGAGACTCTGATACACTGAGACACTGAGGCACAGAGACACTGAAATACTGAGGCACTGAAACACTGAGACACTGAGGCGCAGAGAGACTGAGACACAGAGACAATGTGGCACTGAGACACAGAACACAGAGACTCTGAGACACTGAGAAACAGAGACACTGACACAGTGTCACACAGGGACACTGAGACACAGAGACACTGAGATCCTGAGACACTGAAACAGTGAGGCACTGAGACTCTGAGACACTGCGACACTGAGACTCTGGGACACTGAGACACAGAGACACAGTAGCACAGAGACACTGAGACACCCAGACACAGAGACCCAGAGACACTGAGGCACAGAGACACATAGACACTGAGACTCTGAGACACTGAGATCCTGAGACACTGAGACACTGAGACACTGAAACACTGAGGCACTGAGACTCTGGGACACTGAGACACTGAGACACTGCGGCACAGAGACACAGTGGCACAGAGACTCTGAGACACAGAGACACAGAGACACTGAGACTCTGAGACACTGAGACTCTGAGAACTGAGTCACAGAGACACTGAGACAGTGAGACACAGATGCACTGAGACAGAGAAACACTGAGACTCTGAGACACTGAGACACTGTGACACTGAGGCACAGAGACACGGTGGCACAGAGACTCTGAGGCACTGAGACACAGAGGCACTGAGACTCTGAGACACAGAGACACAGAGACACTGAGACACAGATACAAAGAGACACTGAGCCACTGATAGTCTGAGGCACTGAGACTCTGAGACACTGCGACACTGAGACTCTGGGACACTGAGACACTGAGGCACAGAGAAACTGAGATTTTGAGGCACAGAAACACTGAGACACTGAGACACTGAGGTACAGAGACACTGAGACACAGAGACAATGAGGCACTGAGACTCAGAGACACAGAGACACAGAGACTCTGAGACACTGAGAGACTGAGGCACAGAGGCACTGAGACTCTGAGACACTGAGAAACAGAGACATTGAGACTCTGAGACACTGAGACACTGTGACACTGAGGCACAGAGACACTGTGGCACAGAGACACTGAGACACAGAGACCCTGACACTCTGAGACACTGAGGCATAGAGATACTGAGACTCTGTGACACTGAGAAACAGAGACATTGAGACTCTGAGACACTGAGACACTGTGACACTGAGGCACAGAGACACTGTGGCACAGAGACACTGAGACACAGAGACACAGAGACCCTGACACTCTGAGACACTGAGGCACAGAGATACTGAGACTCTGAGACACTGAGAAACAGAGACATTGAGACTCTGAGACACTGAGACACTGTGACACTGAGGCACAGAGACACTGTGGCACAGAGACACTGAGACACAGAGACACAGAGACCCTGACACTCTGAGACACTGAGGCACAGAGATACTGAGACTCTGAGACACTGAGAAACAGAGACATTGAGACTCTGAGACACTGAGACACTGTGACACTGAGGCACAGAGACACTGTGGCACAGAGACACTGAGACACAGAGACACAGAGACCCTGACACTCTGAGACCCTGAGGCACAGAGATACTGAGACACAGAGACACAGAGACACTGAAACACTGAGACACTGAGAAACTGAGGCACAGAGGCACTGAGACTCTGAGACACTGGGACACTGAGACTCTGGGACACTAAGACACTGAGACACAGAGAAACTGAGATTTTGAGGCACAGAAACACTGAGACACTAAGACTCTCACACACTGAGACACTGAGACACTGAGGCACAGAGACACTGAGGCTCTGGGACACTGAGACACTGAGGCACAGAGAAACTGAGATTTTGAGGCACAGAAACACTGAGACACTGAGACTCTCACACACTGAGACACTGAGACACAGAGGCACAGAGACACTGACACTCTGAGACACTGACACTCTGAGACACTGAGACACACAGACACTGAGACACTGAGACACTGAGACACAGAGACACTGAGACTCTGAGACACTGACACTCTGAGACACTGTGGCACAGAGACACTGAGACACAGAGACAATGAGGCACTGAGACACTGAGACTCTGTTACAAGAAGACACTGAGGCACAGAGACACTGAAATACTGAGGCACTGAAACACTGAGACACTGAGGCACAGAGACACTGAGACACAGAAACAATGAGAGACTGAGATTCAGAGACACAGAGACTCTGAGACACTGAGACACTGAGGCATAGAGACACTGAGACACTGAGGCACAGAGACACTGAGACTCTGAGACAGTGAGAAACAGAGACACTGAGACACTGAAACACTGAGGCACTGAGGCACTGAGACACAGAGGCACTGAGACACTGAGACACAGAGACACAGAGACCCCGAGACACTGAGACACTGAGGCACAGAGATACTGAGACACTGAGACACAGAGACTCTGAGACGCTGAGACACTGTGACTCTGAGACTCTGAGACACTGAGACACTGAGACACCGAGAGTCTGAGGCACAGAGACTCTGAGACACTGAGGCACAGAGACACAGAGACACTGAGGCACAGAGACACAGAGACACTGAGACACTGAGACTCTGAGACACTGCGACACGGAGACAAAAGACACTGAGACTCTGATACACTGAGACACAGAGGCACAGAGACACTGAGACTCTGAGACACTGAGATCCTGAGACACTGAAACACTGAGGCACTGAGACTCTGGGACACTGAGACACTGAGGCACAGAGAAACTGAGATTTTGAGGCACAGAAACACTGAGACACTGAGACTCTCACACACTGAGACAAGGAGACACTGAGACACTGAGAACTGAGTCACAGAGACACTGAGACAGTGAGACACAGAGGCTCTGAGACAGAGAGACACTGAGACTCTCACACACTGAGACACTGTGACACTGAGGCACAGAGACACGGTGGCACAGAGACTCTGAGACACTGAGACACAGAGACACTGAGACACAGAGACACAGAGACACTGAGACACAGATACAAAGAGACCCTGAGACACAGAGACACTGAGGCACCGAGACACTGAGACATTGAGACACTGAACACAGAGAAACAGAGACACTGAGACACTGAGACTCTGAGACTCTGAGACACTGAGGCACAGAGGCACCGAGATTCTGAGGCACAGAGACTCTGAGACACTGAGGCACAGAGACACTGCGACTCTGAGACACTGCGACACGGAGACAAAGAGACACTGAGACTCTGATACACTGAGACACTGAGGCACAGAGACACTGAAATACTGAGGCACTGAAACACTGAGACACTGAGGCGCAGAGAGACTGAGACACAGAGACAATGTGGCACTGAGACACAGAACACAGAGACTCTGAGACACTGAGAAACAGAGACACTGACACAGTGACACACAGAGACACTGAGATACAGAGACACTGAGATCCTGAGACACTGAGACACTGAAGCACTGAGGCACTGAGATTCTGAGACACTGCGACACTGAGACTCTGGGACACTGAGGCACAGAGACACAGTGGCACAGAGACACTGAGACACCCAGACACAGAGACCCAGAGACACTGAGGCACAGAGACACATCGACACTGAGACTCTGAGACACTGAGACACTGAAACACTGAGGCACTGAGACTCTGAGACACTGCGACACGGAGACTCTGGGACACTGAGACACTGAGGCACAGAGAAACTGAGATTTTGAGGCACAGAAACACTGAGACACTGAGACACTGAGGCACAGAGACACTGAGACACAGATACAATGAGGCACTGAGACTCAGAGACACAGAGACACAGAGACTCTGAGACACTGACAGGCTGAGGCATAGAGACACTGAGACACTGAGACAGTGAGAAACAGAGACATTGAGACTCTGAGACACTGAGACACTGTGACACTGAGGCACAGAGACACTGTGGCACAGAGACACTGAGACACAAGAACACAGAGACCCTGACACTCTGAGACACTGAGGCACAGAGATACTGAGACACAGAGACACAGAGACACTGAAACACTGAGACACTGAGGCACTGAGACACAGAGGCACTGAGACTCTGAGACACTGAGACACTGAAACACTGAGGCACTGAGACACAGAGGCACTGAGACTCTGAGACACAGGGACACTGAGACTCTGAGACACTGAGACTCTGAGACACTGAGACACTGAGGCACAGAGAAACTGAGATTTTGAGGCACAGAAACACTGAGACGCTGAGACTCTCACACACTGAGACACTGAGACACAGAGGCACAGAGACACTGAAACTCTGAGACACTGACACTCTGAGACACTGAGACACACAGACACTGCGACACTGAGACACACAGACACAGTGACACTGAGACTCTGAGACACTGAGGCACAGAGACACTGAGACACAGAGACAATGAGGCACTGAGACACTGAGACTCTGTTACAATAAGACACTGAGGCACAGAGACACTGAAATACTGAGGCACTGAAACACTGAGACACTGAGGCACAGAGACACTGAGACACAGAAACAATGAGCACTGAGACTCAGAGACACAGAGACTCTGAGACACTGAGAGACTGAGGCATAGAGGCACTGAGACACTGAGGCACAGAGGAACTGAGATTTTGAGGCACAGAAACATTGAGACACTGAGACTCTCACACACTGAGACACTGAAACACTGAGGCACAGAGACACAGTGACACTGAGACTCTGGGACACTGAGACACTGAGGCACAGAGAAACTGAGATTTTGAGGCACAGAAACACTGAGACACTGTGACTCTCACACACTGAGACACTGAGACACTGAGACACAGAGACACTGAGACTCTGAGACACTGACACTCTGAGACACTGAGACACAAAGACACTGAGACACTGTGACACTGAGACACAGAGACACTGAGACTCTGAGACACTCACACTCTGAGACACTGTGGCACAGAGACACTGAGACACAGAGACAATGAGGCACTGAGACACTGAGGGTCTGTTACAAGAAGACACTGAGGCACAGAGACACTGAAATACTGAGGCACTGAAACACTGAGACACTGAGGCACAGAGACACTGAGACGCAGAAACAAATAAAACACAGACTCAGAGGCACAGAGACACAGAGACTCTGAGACACTGAGAGACTGAGGCATAGAGACACTGAGAAACTGTGGCACAGAGACACTGAGACTCTGAGACACTGAGAAACAGAGACATTGAGACTCTGAGACACTGAGACACTGAAACACTGAGGCACTGAGGCACTGAGACACAGAGGCACTGAGACACTGAGACACAGAGAGACAGAGACCCTGAGACACTGAGACACTAAGGCA
Source organism: Carcharhinus amblyrhynchos (assembly GCF_965287045.1). Taxonomy (NCBI): domain Eukaryota; kingdom Metazoa; phylum Chordata; class Chondrichthyes; order Carcharhiniformes; family Carcharhinidae; genus Carcharhinus; species Carcharhinus amblyrhynchos. The sequence continues at coordinate 195,773 of NW_027649831.1, read as the reverse complement.
CATAGATACTGAGACACTGAGACACAGAGACACAGAGACACTGAGACACTGAAACTCTGAGGCACTGAGGCACTGAGACACAGAGGCACTGAGACTCTGAGACACTGAGACTCTGGGACACTGAGAAACTGAGGCACAGAGAAACTGAGATTTTGAGGCACAGAAACACTGAGACACTGAGACTCTCAAACACTGAGACACTGAGACACTGAGGCACAGAGACACAGAGACACTGAGACACTGACACTCTGAGACACTGAGACACACAGACACTGCGACACTGAGACTCTGAGACACTGTTGCACAGAGACACTGAGACACAGAGACAATGAGGCACTGAGACACTGAGACTCCGTTACAATAAGACACTGAGGCACAGAGACACTGAAATACTGAGGCACTGAAACACTGAGACACTGAGGCACAGAGACACTGAGACACAGAAACAATGAGCACTGAGACTCAGAGACACAGAGACTCTGAGACACTGAGAGACTGAGGCATAGAGGCACTGAGACACTGAGGCACAGAGACAATGAGACTCTGAGACACTGAGAAACAGAGACACTGGGACAGTGAGACACAGAGGCACTGAGACACAGTGGCACAGAGACACTGAGACACAGAGACACCGAGACACAGAGACACAGAGACACTGAGGCACAGAGATACTGAGACACTGAGACACAGAGACACAGAGACACTGACACACTGAGACACTGAAACTCTGAGGCACTGAGGCACTGAGACACAGTGGCACTGAGACTCTGAGACACTGAGACTCTGGGACACTGAGAAACTGAGGCACAGAGAAACTGAGATTTTGAGGCACAGAAACACTGAGACACTGAGACTCTCAAACACTGAGACACTGAGGCACAGAGACACAGAGACACTGAGACACAGAGACACAGAGACTCTTAGACTCAGGGACACTGAGACACTGTGTCACTGAGACTCTGAGACACGGAGACACAGAGACACTGAGATACTGAGACTCTGAGACTCTGAGACACTGAGGCACAGAGACACCGAGAGTCTGAGGCACAGAGACTCTGAGACACTGAGGTACTGAGACACTGAGGCACAGAGACGCAGAGGCCCTGAGACACTGAGACTCTGAGACACTGCAACACGGAGACACAGAGACTCTGAGACTCTGATACACTGAGACACTGAGGCACAGAGACACTGAAACACTGAGGCACTGAAACACTGAGACACTGAGGCGCAGAGAGACTGAGACACAGAGACAATGTGGCACTGAGACACAGAGACACAGAGACTCTGTGACACTGAGACACTGAGGCATAGAGACACTGAGACTCTTAGACACTGAGAAACAGAAACACTGAGACAGTGAGACACTGAGACACGGAGACACTGAGACTCTGTGGCACTGTGGCACAGAGACACTGTGGCGCAGAGACACTGAGACACAGAGACACAGAGACCCTGAGACACTGAGAAACTGAGACACTGAGGCACACGACACAGAGGCACAGAGACACTGAGACTCTGAGACACTGAGACACTGAAACACTGAGGCACTGAGGCACTGAGACACAGAGGCACTGAGACTCTGAGTAACTGAGACACTGAGACTCTGGGACACTGAGACCCTGAGACACAGAGAAACTGAGACTCTGAGTAACTGAGACACTGAGACACTGAGACACTGAGACTCTGGGACACTGAGACCCTGAGACACAGAGAAATTGAGACTTTGAGGCACAGAAACACTGAGACACTGAGACTCTCACACACTGAGACACTGAGACACTGAGGCACAGAGACACAGAGACGCAGAGACTCTGAGACACTGAGACACTGAGACAAAGAGACACTGAGACACAGAGACACAGAGACACTGAGACACAGATACACAGAGACACTGAGACACAGAGACACTGAGGCTCTGAGACACTGAGACACTGAGACGCTGAACACAGAGACACTGAGATACTGAGACTCTGAGACCCTGAGACACTGAGGCACAGAGGCACCGAGATTCTGAGGCACAGAGACTCTGAGACACTGAGGCACAGAGACACTGAGACACTGATACACAGAGACACTGAGACTCTGAGACACTGAGACACTGAGGCACAGAGACACTGAAATACTGAGGCACTGAAACACTGAGACACTGAGGCGCAGGGAGACTGAGACACAGAGACAATGTGGCACTGAGATACAGAAACACAGAGACTCTGAGACACTGAGAAACAGAGACACTGAGACAGTGAGACACAGAGACACTGAGACACTGAGACACTGAGACACTGAGACACTGAGGCACTGAGACTCTGGGACACTGAGACACTGAGGCACAGAGACACAGTGGCACAGAGATCTGAGACACTGAGGCACAGAGACACAGAGACACTGAGACTCTGAGACACTGAGACACTGAAACACTGAGACTCTGGGACACTGAGACACTGAGGCACAGAGAAACTGAGATTTTGAGGCACAGAAACACTGAGACACTGAGACTCTCACGCACTGAGACACGGAGACACTGAGGCACAGAGACACAGAGACACTGAGACTCTGAGACACTGAGACACTGAAACACTGAGACTCTGGGACACTGAGACACTGAGGCACAGAGAAACTGAGATTTTGAGGCACAGAAACACTGAGACACTGAGACTCTCACGCACTGAGACACGGAGACACTGAGACACTGAGGCACAGAGACCTTGAGATGCAGAAACACTGAGACCCAGAGACGCAGAGACTCTGAGATGCAGAGACACAGAGACTCTGAGACGCAGAGACGCTGAGACCCTGAGACCCAGAGACACAGAGATGCAGTGAGGCAGAGACCATGAGACCCAAAGACTCTGAGACGCATAGACAATGAGACCCAGAGATGCAGAGTAACTGATACTCTGAGACACTGAGACGCAGAGACACTGAGTCCCAGAGAAGCAGAGAACCTGAGACGCAAAGACCCTGAGACACCCAGAGGCAGAGACTATGAGGTGCAGAGACTCTGAGATGCATAGACACAGAGACACAGAGACGCAGAGATGCAGAGACCCTGAGACACAGAGACCCTGGGACCCAGAGACGCAGAGACCCAGAGACGCTGAGACGCAGATACACTGAGACCCAGAGACGCTGAGACGCAGATACACTGAGACGCAGAGACGCTGAGACCCAGAGATGCAGAGGCGCAGAGACATTGAGTCCCGGAGACGCAGAGACACAGAGACGCAGCGACCCAGAGACTCAAAGACGCAGAGACCCTGAGACCCAGAAAAGCAGAGGCATAGAGATGCAGAGACACTGAATCGCAGAGACACTGAGAAAGAGACACTGAGTCGCAGAGACGCTGAGACGCAGAAACCCTGGGGCCCAGAGACAAAGAGACACAGAGACGTAGAGACACTAAGACGCAGAGACGCAGAGACCCTGAGACGCAGAGACGCAGAGACCCTGAGACGCAGTCACCCTGAGACGCAGAGACGCAGAGACGATGAGACGCAGATACCCTGAGACGCTGAGACACTGAGACCCAGACTCGCAGAGACGCAGAAACTTAGAGACTCTGAGACGCAGAGACACAGAGACCCTGAGACGCAGAGACAATGAGACCTAGTGACGCAGAGACACTGAGACGCACACACTGAGACCCAGGGACGCTGAGACCCAGAGACGCAGAGACCCTGACACGCAGAGACCTTGAGACGCTGAGACGCAGAGACACTGAGACGCAGAGACTCTGAGACCCAGACACTCAGAGACGCAGAAACTCAGAGAGTCTGAGACGTAGAGGCGTAGAGACCCTGAGACCTTGAGACGCAGAGACTCTGAGACGCAGAGACTCAGAGACACTGAGACTCTGAGACGCAGGGACACAGAGACACTGAGACGCAGAGAGGCAGAGAACCCGAGACGCCGAGACCCTGACACGCAGAGACACTGAGACGCAGAGACGCTGAGACGCAGAGACACTGAGACGCAGGGACGCTGAGACGCAGAGACACTGAGACGCAGGGACGCTGAGACGCAGACACCCTGGGACACAGAGGCGAAGAGACGCAGAGGCACTGAGACACAGAGACGCAGAGATCCTGAGAGGCAGAGACACTGAGACCCAGAGACACAGAGACTCTGAGATGCAGAGACTCTGAGACTCTGAGGCCCTGAGATGCAGAGACACTGAGACAGAGAGACTCAGAGACCCTGAGACGCTGAGATGCAGAGACCTTGAGATGCTGAGACGCAGAGACGCAGATACGCAGAGACCCAGAGACCCAGAGACGCAGAGAAACTGAGACATAGCGACGCAGAGACGCAGACACTCTGAGACGAGGAGACTCTGAGACGCAGAGGCCCTGAGACACAGAGACACTGAGTCCAGGGACGCAAAGACGCAGAGACACTGAGACGCAGAGACACTGAGACGCAGAGACACTGAGACCAGGAGACGCAGTGACGCAGAGACTCTGAGACGCAGAGACACTCAGACCCAGAGACGTAGAGACACTGAGACCCAGTGATGCAGAGTCCCAGAGACACAGAGAACCTGAGACACAGAGACCCTGAGACTCCGAGAGGCAGAGACTATGAGGCGCAGAGACTCTGAGATGCATAGATGCTGAGACCCAGAGACGCAGAGACGCAGAGACCCTGAGACGCAGAGACCCTGAGACCCATAGACGCAGAGACCCTGAGACGCAGATACACTGAGATGCAGAGACGCTGAGACCCAGAGAAGCAGAGACGCTGAGACGCAGAGACCCTGGGGCCCAGAGACGAAGAGACACAGAGACGTAGAGACACTGAGACGCAGAGACACTGAGACCCTGAGACGCTGAGATGCAGAGACCTTGAGATGCTGAGATGCTGAGACGCAGAGACGCAGATACGCAGAGACGCAGAGACCCAGAGACCCAGAGACCCAGAGACGCAGAGAAAATGAGACATAGCAACGCAGAGACGCAGACACTCTGAGACGAGGAGACTCTGAGACGCAGAGGCCCTGAGACACAGAGACACTGAGTCCAGGGACGCAAAGACGCAGAGACACTGAGACGCAGAGACACTGAGACGCAGAGACACTGAGACCAGGAGACGCAGTGACGCAGAGACTCTGAGACGCAGAGACACTCAGACCCAGAGACGTAGAGACACTGAGACCCAGTGATGCAGAGTCCCAGAGACACAGAGAACCTGAGACGCAGAGACCCTGAGACTCAGAGAGGCAGAGACTATGAGGCGCAGAGACTCTGAGATGCATAGATGCTGAGACCCAGAGACGCAGAGACGCAGAGACCCTGAGACGCAGAGACCCTGAGACCCATAGACGCAGAGACCCTGAGACGCAGATACACTGAGATGCAGAGACGCTGAGACCCAGAGAAGCAGAGAACGCTGAGACGCAGAGACCCTGGGGCCCAGAGACGAAGAGACACAGAGACGTAGAGACACTGAGACGCAGAGACACTGAGACGCAGAGACCCTGAGACGCAGAGACGCAGAAACCCGAGACGCAGAGACACTGTGACCCAGAGACGCAGAGACGCAGTCACCCTGAGACGCAGAGATGCAGATACTCTGAGACGCAGAGATCCTGAGACGCAGAGACACAGAGTCCCAGAGACGCAGAGACGCTGAGACGCAGAGGAGCACAGACACTGAGACGCAGAGACGCAGAGACTCTGAGACACTGAGACACTGAGACACTCAGTCACAGAGACACTGTGACACTCAGAATCTAAAGCACTGAGACACTGAGACACAGAGACACTGCGAAACTGAGACACAGAGACACTGAGACACTGAGACACTGAGACTCTGAGACACTGAGACTCTGGGACACTGCAACACTGAGACACTGAGAACCTGAGACACTGAGACTCTGAGACACTGAGACTCTGAGACACTGCAACACTGAGACCCTGAGACACTGAGAACCTGAGACACTGAGACTCTGAGACACTGAGACTCTGAGACTGTAAGACACAGAGACACTGAGAATCAGAGACACAGAGACTCTGAGACACTGAGACACTCAGTCACAGAGACACTGAGACACTTAGGCACTGAGACTCTGAGACACTGAGACACTAAGATTCTGAGACTGTGAGACACAGAGACACTGAGACACAAAGACACAGACACACTATGATTCTGAGACACTGAGAGACAGAGACACAGAGACACTGAGACACAGAGACACTGAGACACTGAGACACTGAGACACAGTGACACTGAGACTCAGACACTGAGACAGAGACCCAGAGACACAGAGACACTGAGTCACAGAGACACTGAGACTCTGAGGCACAGAGACACAGAGACACAAAGTCACTGAGACACAGAGACTCTGAGACACTGAGACACAGAGACACAGAGACACTGAGACTCTGAGACTCTGAGACACTGAGGGACAGAGACACAGAGACACTGAGACACAGAGACACTGAGAGTCTGAGACACTGGCACACAGAGACACAGAGACACAGAGACACTGAGACTCTGAGACACTGAGACACAGAGACACAGTGACACAGAGACACTGAGACTCTGAGACTCTGAGACTCTGAGACACTGAGAGACAGAGACACTGAGACACAGAGACACTGAGACACAGAGAGACTGAGAATCTGAGACACTGGCACACAGAGACACTGAGACACAGAGACACTGAGACACTGAGACTCTGCGACACTGAGGCACAGTGACACAGAGACACAGAGACACAGAGGCTCTGAGACACTGAGACACTGAGACTCTGAGACACAGAGACACAGAGACACTGAGACACTCAGTCACAGAGACACTGAGACACTTAGACACCGAGACTCTGAGACACTGAGACACTGAGATTCTGAGACTCTGAGTCACAGAGATCCTGACACTCTGAGACACTGAGGCACAGAGATACTGAGACAGAGAGACAGAGACACTGAAACACTGAGACACTGAGGCACTGAGACACAGAGGCACTGAGACACAGAGGCACTGAGACACTGAGGCACAGAGAAATTGAGATTTTGAGGCACAGAAACACTGAGACACTGAGGCACAGAGACACTGAGACACAGAGACAATGAGGCACTGAGACTCAGAGACACAGAGACACTGAGACACTGAGAGACTGAGGCTTAGAGACACTGAGGCACTGAGGCACAGAGACACTGAGACTCTGAGACACTGAGACACTGTGACAAGGAGGCACTGAGACACTGAGACACAGAGATCCTGACACTCTGAGACACTGAGGCACAGAGATACTGAGACAGAGAGACAGAGACACTGAAACACTGAGACACTGAGGCACTGAGACACAGAGGCACTGAGACACTGAGACACTGAGACACTGAAACACTGAGGCACTGAGACACAGAGGCACTGAGACTCTGAGACACTGGGACACTGAGACTCTGGTACACTGAGACACTGAGGCACAGAGAAACTGAGATTTTGAGGCACAGAAACACTGAGACACTAAGACTCTCACACACTGAGACACTGAGACACAGAGACAGTGAGACTCTGAGACACTGACACTCTGAGACACTGAGACACCGAGACACTGAGACACACAGACACTGAGACACTGAGACACAGAGAATCTGAGACACTGAGACTCTGAGACACTGAGGCACAGAGACACTGAGACACAGAGACACTGAAACACTGAGACACTGAGACACTGAGACACACAGACACTGAGACACTGAGACTCTGAGACTCTGAGACGCTGAGGCACAGAGACACTGAGACACAGTGACACTGAGGCACAGAGACACTGAAATACTGAGGCACTGAAACACTGAGACACTGAGGCACAGAGACACTGAGACACAGAAACAATGAGGCACTGAGACTCAGAAACACAGAGACACAGAGACTCTGAGACACTGAGAGACTGAGATGCTGAGACTCTGAGACACTGAGAAACAGAGACACTGGGACAGTGAGACACAGAGGCACTGAGACACAGTGGCTCAGAGACACTGAGACACAGAGACACAGAGACCCTGAGACACTGAGACACTGAGGCACAGAGACACTGAGGCACAGAGACACTGAGACACAGAGACACTGAGACTCTGAGACACTGAGAAACAGAGACACTGGGACAGTGAGACACAGAAGCACTGAGACACAGTGGCACAGAGACACTGAGACACAGAGACACAGAGACCCTGAGACACTGAGACACTGAGGCACAGAGATACTGAGACACTGAGACACAGAGACACTGAGACACTGAAACACTGAGGCACTGAGGCACTGAGACACAGAGGCACTGAGACTCTGAGACACTGAGACTCTGGGACACTGAGAAACTGAGGCACAGAGAAACTGAGATTTTGAGGCACAGAAACACTGAGACTCTCAAACACTGAGACACTGAGACACTGAGGCACAGAGACACAGAGACACAGAGACACAGCGACACAGAGACTCTTAGACTCAGAGACACTGAGACACTGTGACACTGAGACTCTGAGACACAGAGACACAGAGACACTGAGATACTGAGACTCTGAGACTCTGAGACACTGAGGCACAGAGACACCGAGAGTCTGAGGCACAGAGACTCTGAGACACTGAGGTACTGAGACACTGAGACACTGAGGCACAGAGACGCAGAGGCACTGAGACACTGAGACTCTGAGACTCTGCAACACGGAGACACAGAGACTCTGAGGCTCTGATACACTGAGACACTGAGGCACAGAGACACTGAAACACTGAGGCACTGAAACACTGAGACACTGAGGGGCAGAGAGACTGAGACACAGAGACAATGTGGCACTGAGACACAGAGACACAGAGACAATGTGGCACTGAGACACAGAGACACAGAGACTCTGTGACACTGAGACACTGAGGCATAGAGACACTGAGACTCTGAGACACTGAGAAACAGTAACACTGAGACAGTGAGACACAGAGACACTGAGGCACGGAGACACTGAGACTCTGTGGCACTGTGGCACAGAGACACTGTGGCGCAGAGACACTGAGACACAGAGACACAGAGACCCTGAGACACTGAGAAACTGAGACACTGAGGCACTCGACACAGAGGCACAGAGACACTGAGACTCTGAGACTCTGAGACACTGAGACACTGAAACACTGAGGCACTGAGGCACTGAGACACAGAGGCACTGAGACTGTGAGTAACTGAGACACTGAGACACTGAGACTCTGGGACACTGAGACACTGAGACACAGAGAAACTGAGACTTTGAGGCACAGACACACTGAGACACTGAGACTCTCACACACTGAGACACTGAGACACTGAGGCACAGAGACACAGAGACGCGGAGACTCTGAGACACTGAGACACTGAGACACTGAGACACAGAGACACAGAGACACTGAGGCTCCGAGACACTGAGACACTGAGACGCTGAACACTGAGACACTGAGATACTGAGACTCTGAGACCCTGAGACACTGAGGCACAGAGGCACCGAGATTCTGAGGCACAGAGACTCTGAGACACTCTGGCACAGAGACACTGAGGCACAGAGACACTGAGACACTGAGACTCTGAGACACTGCGACACGGAGACAAAGAGACACTGAGACTCTGATACACTGAGACACTGAGGCACAGAGACACTGAAATACTGAGGCACTGAAACACTGAGACACTGAGGCGCAGGGAGACTGAGACACAGAGACAATGTGGCACTGAGACACAGAAACACAGAGACTCTGAGACACTGAGAAACAGAGACACTGAGACAGTGAGACACAGAGACTCTGAGGCTCTGAGACACTGAGATCCTGAGACACTGAGACACTGAAACACTGAGGGACAGAGACACAGAGACACTGAGACTCTGAGACACTGAGACACTGAAACACTGAGACTCTGGGACACTGAGACACTGAGACACTGAGGCACAGAGAAACTGAGATTTTGAGGCACAGAAACACTGAGACACTGAGACTCTCACACACTGAGACACGGAGACACTGAGACACTGAGGCACAGAGACCTTGAGATGCAGAAACACTGAGACCCAGAGATGCAGAGACTCTGAGATGCAGAGACACAGAGACTCTGAGACGCAGAGACGCTGAGACCCTGAGACCCAGAGACACAGAGATGCAGTGAGGCAGAGACCATGAGACCCAAAGACTCTGAGACGCATAGACGCTGAGACCCAGAGATGCAGAGTAACTGAGACTCTGAGACACTGAGTCCCAGAGAAGCAGAGAACCTGAGACGCAAAGACCCTGAGACACCGAGAGGCAGAGACTATGAGGTGCAGAGACTCTGAGATGCATAGACGCTGAGACCCAGAGATGCAGAGATGCAGAGACCCTGAGACACAGAGACCCTGGGACCCAGAGACGCAGAGACCCAGAGACGCTGAGACGCAGATACACTGAGATGCAGAGACGCTGAGACCCAGAGATGCAGAGGCGCAGAGACATTGAGTCCTGGAGACGCAGAGACACAGAGACGCAGCGACCCAGAGACTCAAAGACGCAGAGACCCTGAGACCCAGAAACGCAGAGGCATAGAGATGCAGAGACACTGAATCGCAGAGACACTGAGAAAGAGACGCTGAGTCGCAGAGACGCTGAGACGCAGAAACCCTGGGGCCCAGAGACAAAGAGACACAGAGACGTAGAGACACTAAGACGCAGAGACGCAGAGACCCTGAGACGCAGAGACGCAGAAAACTGAGACGCAGAGACACTGAGACCCAGAGACGCAGTCACCCTGAGACGCAGAGATGCAGAGACTATGAGACGCAGATACCCTGAGACGCTGAGACACTGAGACCCAGACTCGCAGAGACGCAGAAACTTAGAGACTCTGAGACGCAGAGACACAGAGACCCTGAGACGCAGAGACAATGAGACCTAGTGACGCAGAGACACTGAGACGCACACACTGAGACCCAGGGACGCTGAGACCCAGAGACGCAGAGACCCTGACACGCAGAGACCTTGAGACGCTGAGACGCAGAAACACTGAGACGCAGAGACTCTGAGACCCAGACACGCAGAGACGCAGAAACTCAGAGATTCTGAGACGTAGAGGCGTAGAGACCCTGAGACCTTGAGACGCAGAGACTCTGAGACGCAGAGACTCAGAGACACTGAGACTCTGAGACGCAGGGACACAGAGACACTGAGACGCAGAGAGGCAGAGAACCTGAGACGCCGAGACCCTGACACGCAGAGACACTGAGACTCAGAGACGCTGAGACGTAGAGACACTGAGACGCAGGGACGCTGAGACGCAGACACCCTGGGACACAGAGGCGAAGAGACGCAGAGGCACTGAGACGCAGAGACGCAGAGATCCTGAGAGGCAGAGACACTGAGACCCAGAGACGCTGAGACGCAGAGACACTGAGACGCAGACATGCTGAGACGCAGAGGCCCTGAGACGCAGAGGCACTGAGAGCCAGAGACACAGAGACTCTGAGATGCAGAGACTCTGAGACTCTGAGGCCCTGAGATGCAGAGACACTGAGACACAGAGACTCAGAGACCCTGAGACGCTGAGATGCAGAGACCTTGAGATGCTGAGATGCTGAGGCGCAGAGACGCAGATACGCAGAGACGCAGAGACCCAGAGACGCAGAGAAAATGAGACATAGCAACGCAGAGACGCAGACACTCTGATACGAGGAGACTCTGAGACGCAGAGGCCCTGAGACACAGAGACACTGAGTCCAGGGACGCAAAGACGCAGAGACACTGAGACGCAGAGACACTGAGACGCAGACACGCTGAGACGCAGAGGCCCTGAGACGCAGAGACACTGAGAGCCAGAGACACAGAGACTCTGAGATGCAGAGACTCTGAGACTCTGAGGCCCTGAGATGCAGAGACACTGAGACAGAGAGACTCAGAGACCCTGAGACGCTGAGATGCAGAGACCTTGAGATGCTGAGACGCTGAGACGCAGAGACGCAGATACGCAGAGACGCAGAGACCCAGAGACCCAGAGACGCAGAGAAACTGAGACATAGCGACGCAGAGACGCAGACACTCTGAGACGAGGAGACTCTGAGATGCAGAGGCCCTGAGACACAGAGACACTGAGTCCAGGGACGCAAAGACGCAGAGACACTGAGACGCAGAGACACTGAGACGCAGAGACACTGAGACCAGGAGACGCAGTGACGCAGAGACTCTGAGACGCAGAGACACTCAGACCCAGAGACGTAGAGACACTGAGACCCAGTGATGCAGAGTCCCAGAGACACAGAGAACCTGAGACGCAGAGACCCTGAGACTCCGAGAGGCAGAGACTATGAGGCGCAGAGACTCTGAGATGCATAGATGCTGAGACCCAGAGACGCAGAGACGCAGAGACCCTGAGACGCAGAGACCCTGAGACCCATAGACGCAGAGACCCTGAGACGCAGATACACTGAGATGCAGAGACGCTGAGACCCAGAGAAGCAGAGACGCTGAGACGCAGAGACCCTGGGGCCCAGAGACGAAGAGACACAGAGACGTAGAGACACTGAGACGCAGAGACACTGAGACCCTGAGACGCTGAGATGCAGAGACCTTGAGATGCTGAGATGCTGAGACGCAGATACGCAGAGACGCAGAGACCCAGAGACCCAGAGACGCAGAGAAAATGAGACATAGCAACGCAGAGACGCAGACACTCTGAGACGAGGAGACTCTGAGACGCAGAGGCCCTGAGACACAGAGACACTGAGTCCAGGGACGCAAAGACGCAGAGACACTGAGACGCAGAGACACTGAGACCAGGAGACGCAGTGACGCAGAGACTCTGAGACGCAGAGACACTCAGACCCAGAGACGTAGAGACACTGAGACCCAGTGATGCAGAGTCCCAGAGACACAGAGAACCTGAGACACAGAGACCCTGAGACTCCGAGAGGCAGAGACTATGAGGCGCAGAGACTCTGAGATGCATAGATGCTGAGACCCAGAGACGCAGAGATGCAGAGACCCTGAGACGCAGAGACCCTGAGACCCATAGACGCAGAGACCCTGAGACGCAGATACACTGAGATGCAGAGACGCTGAGACCCAGAGAAGCAGAGAACGCTGAGACGCAGAGACCCTGGGGCCCAGAGACGAAGAGACACAGAGACGTAGAGACACTGAGACGCAGAGACACTGAGACGCAGAGACCCTGAGACGCAGAGACGCAGAAACCCGAGACGCAGAGACACTGAGACCCAGAGACGCAGAGACGCAGTCACCCTGAGACGCAGAGATGCAGATACTCTGAGACGCAGAGATCCTGAGACGCAGAGACACAGAGTCCCAGAGACGCAGAGACGCTGAGACGCAGAGGAGCACAGACACTGAGACGCAGAGACGCAGAGACTCTGAGACACTGAGACACTCAGTCACAGAGACACTGAGACACTTAGACACTGAGACACTGAGACACTGAGATTCTGAGACTCTGAGTCACAGAGACACTGAGGCACAGAGACACAGAGACTCTGAGACACAGAGACACTGTGACACTCAGAATCTAAAGCACTGAGACACTGAGACACAGAGACACTGCGAAACTGAGACACAGAGACACTGAGACACTGAGACACTGCGACACTGAGACTCTGAGACACTGAGACTCTGGGACACTGCAACACTGAGACCCTGAGACACTGAGAACCTGAGACACTGAGACTCTGAGACACTGAGACTCTGAGACTGTAAGACACAGAGACACTGAGAATCAGAGACACAGAGACTCTGAGACACTGAGACACTCAGTCACAGAGACACTGAGACACTTAGGCACTGAGACTCTGAGACACTGAGACACTGAGATTCTGAGACTGTGAGACACAGAGACACTGAGACACAAAGACACAGACACACTATGATTCTGAGACACTGAGAGACAGAGACACAGAGACACTGAGACACAGAGACACTGAGACACTGAGACACTGAGACATTGAGACACTGAGACACAGAGACACAGACACACAGTGACACAGAGACACTGAGACTCAGACACTGAGACAGAGACCCAGAGACACAGAGACACTGAGTCACAGAGACACTGAGACTCTGAGGCACAGAGACACAGAGACACAAAGACACTGAGACTCTGAGACTCTGAGACACTGAGGGACAGAGACACAGAGACACTGAGACACAGAGACACTGAGAGTCTGAGACACTGGCACACAGAGACACAGAGACACAGAGACACTGAGACTCTGAGACACTGAGACACAGAAACACAGTGACACAGAGACACTGAGACTCTGAGACTCTGAGACTCTGAGAGACAGAGACACTGAGACACAGAGACACTGAGACACAGAGAGACTGAGAATCTGAGACACTGGCACACAGAGACACTGAGACACAGAGACACTGAGACACTGAGACTCTGCGACACTGAGGCACAGTGACACAGAGACACAGAGACACTGAGACACAGAGACACAAAGACACAGAGACACTGAGACACTTAGACACTGAGACTCTGAGACACTGAGACACTGAGATTCTGAGACTCTGAGTCACAGAGATCCTGACACTCTGAGACACTGAGGCACGGAGATACTGAGACAGAGAGACAGAGACACTGAAACACTGAGACACTGAGGCACTGAGACACAGAGGCACTGAGACACAGAGGCACTGAGACACTGAGGCACAGAGAAATTGAGATTTTGAGGCACAGAAACACTGAGACACTGAGGCACAGAGACACTGAGACACTGAGACAATGAGGCACTGAGACTCAGAGACACAGAGACACTGAGACACTGAGAGACTGAGGCTTAGAGACACTGAGGCACTGAGGCACAGAGACACTGAGACACTGAGACACTGTGACAAGGAGGCACTGAGACACTGAGACACAGAGATCCTGACACTCTGAGACACTGAGGCACAGAGATACTGAGACAGAGAGACAGAGACACTGAACACTGAGACACTGAGGCACTGAGACACAGAGGCACTGAGACACTGAGACACTGAGACACTGAAACGCTGAGGCACTGAGACACAGAGGCACTGAGACTCTGAGACACTGGGACACTGAGACTCTGGGACACTGAGACACTGAGGCACAGAGAAACTGAGATTTTGAGGCACAGAAACACTGAGACACTAAGACTCTCACACACTGAGACACTGAGACACAGAGTCACAGAGACACTGAGACTCTGAGACACTGACACTCTGAGACACTGAGACACCGAGACACTGAGACACACAGACACTGAGACACTGAGACACTGAGACACAGAGAATCTGAGACACTGAGACTCTGAGACACTGAGGCACAGAGACACTGAGACACAGAGACACTGAAACACTGAGACACTGAGACAAACAGACACTGAGACACTGAGATTCTGAGACTCTGAGACTCTGAGACGCTGAGGCACAGAGACACTGAGACACAGTGACACTGAGGCACAGAGACACTGAAATACTGAGGCACTGAAACACTGAGACACTGAGGCACAGAGACACTGAGACACAGAAACAATGAGGCACTGAGACTCAGAAACACAGAGACACAGAGACTCTGAGACACTGAGAGACTGAGATACTGAGACTCTGAGACACTGAGAAACAGAGACACTGGGACAGTGAGACACAGAGGCACTGAGACACAGTGGCTCAGAGACACTGAGACACAGAGACACAGAGACACAGAGACCCTGAGACACTGAGACACTGAGGCACAGAGACACTGAGACACTGAGACACAGAGACACTGAGACTCTGAGACACTGAGAAACAGAGACACTGGGACAGTGAGACACAGAAGCACTGAGACACCAGTGGCACAGAGACACTGAGACACAGAGACACAGAGACCCTGAGACACTGAGACACTGAGGCACAGAGATACTGAGACACTGAGACACAGGGACACAGAGACACTGAGACACTGAAACACTGAGGCACTGAGGCACTGAGACACAGAGGCACTGAGACTCTGAGACACTGAGACTCTGGGACACTGAGAAACTGAGGCACAGAGAAACTGAGATTTTGAGGCACAGAAACACTGAGACTCTCAAACACTGAGACACTGAGACACTGAGGCACAGAGACACAGAGACACTGAGACACAGAGACACAGAGACACAGAGACTCTTAGACTCAGAGACACTGAGACACTGTGACACTGAGACTCTGAGACACAGAGACACAGAGACACTGAGATACTGAGACTCTGAGACACTGAGGCACAGAGACACCGAGAGTCTGAGGCACAGAGACTCTGAGACACTGAGGTACTGAGACACTGAGGCACAGAGACGCAGAGGCACTGAGACACTGAGACTCTGAGACTCTGCAACACGGAGACACAGAGACTCGTAGACTCTGATACACTGAGACACTGAGGCACAGAGACACTGAAACACTGAGGCACTGAAACACTGAGACACTGAGACACAGAGGCACTGAGACACAGAGACAATGTGGCACTGAGACACAGAGACAATGTGGCACTGAGACACAGAGACACAGAGACTCTGTGACACTGAGACACTGAGGCATAGAGACACTGAGACTCTGAGACACTGAGAAACAGTAAACACTGAGACAGTGAGACACAGAGACACTGAGGCACGGAGACACTGAGACTCTGTGGCACTGTGGCACAGAGACACTGTGGCGCAGAGACACTGAGACACAGAGACACAGAGACCCTGAGACACTGAGAAACTGAGACACTGGCACACGACACAGAGGCACAGAGACACTGAGACTCTGAGACACTGAGAACACTGAAACACTGAGGCACTGAGGCACTGAGGACACAGAGGCACTGAGACTGTGAGTAACTGAGACACTGAGACACTGAGACTCTGGGACACTGAGACACTGAGACACAGAGAAACTGAGACTTTGAGGCACAGAAACACTGAGACACTGAGACTCTCACACACTGAGACACTGAGACACTGAGGCACAGAGACACAGAGACGCGGAGACTCTGAGACACTGAGACACTGAGACACAGAGACACAGAGACACTGAGACACAGATACACAGAGACACTGAGACACAGAGACACTGAGGCTCCGAGACACTGAGACACTGAGACGCTGAACACTGAGACACTGAGATACTGAGACTCTGAGACCCTGAGACACTGAGGCACAGAGGCACCGAGATTCTGAGGCACAGAGACTCTGAGACACTCTGGCACAGAGACACTGAGGCACAGAGACACTGAGACACTGAGACTCTGAGACACTGCGACACGGAGACAAAGAGACACTGAGACTCTGATACACTGAGACACTGAGGCACAGAGACACTGAAATACTGAGGCACTGAAACACTGAGACACTGAGGCGCAGGGAGACTGAGACACAGAGACAATGTGGCACTGAGACACAGAAACACAGAGACTCTGAGACACTGAGAAACAGAGACACTGAGACAGTGAGACACAGAGACTCTGAGGCTCTGAGACACTGAGATCCTGAGACACTGAGACACTGAAACACTGAGGGACAGAGACACAGAGACACTGAGACTCTGAGACACTGAGACACTGAAACACTGAGACTCTGGGACACTGAGACACTGAGGCACTGAGGCACAGAGAAACTGAGATTTTGAGGCACAGAAACACTGAGACACTGAGACTCTCACACACTGAGACACGGAGACACTGAGACACTGAGGCACAGAGACCTTGAGATGCAGAAACACTGAGACCCAGAGATGCAGAGACTCTGAGATGCAGAGACACAGAGACTCTGAGACGCAGAGACGCTGAGACCCTGAGACCCAGAGACACAGAGATGCAGTGAGGCAGAGACCATGAGACCCAAAGACTCTGAGACGCATAGACGCTGAGACCCAGAGATGCAGAGTAACTGAGACTCTGAGACACTGAGTCCCAGAGAAGCAGAGAACCTGAGACGCAAAGACCCTGAGACACCGAGAGGCAGAGACTATGAGGTGCAGAGACTCTGAGATGCATAGACGCTGAGACCCAGAGATGCAGAGATGCAGAGACCCTGAGACACAGGGACCCTGGGACCCAGAGACGCAGAGACCCAGAGACGCTGAGACGCAGATACACTGAGACGCAGAGACGCTGAGA
The DNA here is from genome assembly GCF_965287045.1 of Carcharhinus amblyrhynchos. Lineage (NCBI taxonomy): Eukaryota > Metazoa > Chordata > Chondrichthyes > Carcharhiniformes > Carcharhinidae > Carcharhinus > Carcharhinus amblyrhynchos. The sequence continues at coordinate 177,700 of NW_027649831.1, read as the reverse complement.
CCCAGAGATGCAGAGGCGCAGAGACATTGAGTCCTGGAGACGCAGAGACACAGAGACGCAGCGACCCAGAGACTCAAAGACGCAGAGACCCTGAGACCCAGAAACGCAGAGGCATAGAGATGCAGAGACACTGAATCGCAGAGACACTGAGAAAGAGACGCTGAGTCGCAGAGACGCTGAGACGCAGAAACCCTGGGGCCCAGAGACAAAGAGACACAGAGACGTAGAGACACTAAGACGCAGAGACGCAGAGACCCTGAGACGCAGAGACGCAGAAAACTGAGACGCAGAGACACTGAGACCCAGAGACGCAGTCACCCTGAGACGCAGAGATGCAGAGACTATGAGACGCAGATACCCTGAGACGCTGAGACACTGAGACCCAGACTCGCAGAGACGCAGAAACTTAGAGACTCTGAGACGCAGAGACACAGAGACCCTGAGACGCAGAGACAATGAGACCTAGTGACGCAGAGACACTGAGACGCACACACTGAGACCCAGGGACGCTGAGACCCAGAGACGCAGAGACCCTGACACGCAGAGACCTTGAGACGCTGAGACGCAGAGACACTGAGACGCAGAGACTCTGAGACCCAGACACGCAGAGACGCAGAAACTCAGAGATTCTGAGACGTAGAGGCGTAGAGACCCTGAGACCTTGAGACGCAGAGACTCTGAGACGCAGAGACTCAGAGACACTGAGACTCTGAGACGCAGGGACACAGAGACACTGAGACGCAGAGAGGCAGAGAACCTGAGACGCCGAGACCCTGACACGCAGAGACACTGAGACGCAGAGACGCTGAGACGTAGAGACACTGAGACGCAGGGACGCTGAGACGCAGACACCCTGGGACACAGAGGCGAAGAGACGCAGAGGCACTGAGACACAGAGACGCAGAGACGCAGAGATCCTGAGAGGCAGAGACACTGAGACCCAGAGACGCTGAGACGCAGAGACACTGAGACGCAGACATGCTGAGACGCAGAGGCCCTGAGACGCAGAGGCACTGAGAGCCAGAGACACAGAGACTCTGAGATGCAGAGACTCTGAGACTCTGAGGCCCTGAGATGCAGAGACACTGAGACACAGAGACTCAGAGACCCTGAGACGCTGAGATGCAGAGACCTTGAGATGCTGAGATGCTGAGGCGCAGAGACGCAGATACGCAGAGACGCAGAGACCCAGAGACGCAGAGAAAATGAGACATAGCAACGCAGAGACGCAGACACTCTGATACGAGGAGACTCTGAGACGCAGAGGCCCTGAGACACAGAGACACTGAGTCCAGGGACGCAAAGACGCAGAGACACTGAGACGCAGAGACACTGAGACGCAGACACGCTGAGACGCAGAGGCCCTGAGACGCAGAGACACTGAGAGCCAGAGACACAGAGACTCTGAGATGCAGAGACTCTGAGACTCTGAGGCCCTGAGATGCAGAGACACTGAGACACAGAGACTCAGAGACCCTGAGACGCTGAGATGCAGAGACCTTGAGATGCTGAGATGCTGAGGCGCAGAGACGCAGATACGCAGAGACGCAGAGACCCAGAGACCCAGAGACGCAGAGAAAATGAGACATAGCAACGCAGAGACGCAGACACTCTGATACGAGGAGACTCTGAGACGCAGAGGCCCTGAGACACAGAGACACTGAGTCCAGGGACGCAAAGACGCAGAGACACTGAGACGCAGAGACACTGAGACGCAGACACGCTGAGACGCAGAGGCCCTGAGACGCAGAGACACTGAGAGCCAGAGACACAGAGACTCTGAGATGCAGAGACTCTGAGACTCTGAGGCCCTGAGATGCAGAGACACTGAGACAGAGAGACTCAGAGACCCTGAGACGCTGAGATGCAGAGACCTTGAGATGCTGAGACGCTGAGATGCAGAGACCTTGAGATGCTGAGACGCAGATACGCAGAGACGCAGAGACCCAGAGACCCAGAGACGCAGAGAAACTGAGACATAGCGACGCAGAGACGCAGACACTCTGAGACGAGGAGACTCTGAGATGCAGAGGCCCTGAGACACAGAGACACTGAGTCCAGGGACGCAAAGACGCAGAGACACTGAGACGCAGAGACACTGAGACCAGGAGACGCAGTGACGCAGAGACTCTGAGACGCAGAGACACTCAGACCCAGAGACGTAGAGACACTGAGACCCAGTGATGCAGAGTCCCAGAGACACAGAGAACCTGAGACGCAGAGACCCTGAGACTCCGAGAGGCAGAGACTATGAGGCGCAGAGACTCTGAGATGCATAGATGCTGAGACCCAGAGACGCAGAGACGCAGAGACCCTGAGACGCAGAGACCCTGAGACCCATAGACGCAGAGACCCTGAGACGCAGATACACTGAGATGCAGAGACGCTGAGACCCAGAGAAGCAGAGACGCTGAGACGCAGAGACCCTGGGGCCCAGAGACGAAGAGACACAGAGACGTAGAGACACTGAGACGCAGAGACACTGAGACCCTGAGACGCTGAGATGCAGAGACCTTGAGATGCTGAGATGCTGAGACGCAGATACGCAGAGACGCAGAGACCCAGAGACCCAGAGACGCAGAGAAAATGAGACATAGCAACGCAGAGACGCAGACACTCTGAGACGAGGAGACTCTGAGACGCAGAGGCCCTGAGACACAGAGACACTGAGTCCAGGGACGCAAAGACGCAGAGACACTGAGACGCAGAGACACTGAGACGCAGAGACACTGAGACCAGGAGACGCAGTGACGCAGAGACTCTGAGACGCAGAGACACTCAGACCCAGAGACGTAGAGACACTGAGACCCAGTGATGCAGAGTCCCAGAGACACAGAGAACCTGAGACACAGAGACCCTGAGACTCCGAGAGGCAGAGACTATGAGGCGCAGAGACTCTGAGATGCATAGATGCTGAGACCCAGAGACGCAGAGACGCAGAGACCCTGAGACGCAGAGACCCTGAGACCCATAGACGCAGAGACCCTGAGACGCAGATACACTGAGATGCAGAGACGCTGAGACCCAGAGAAGCAGAGAACGCTGAGACGCAGAGACCCTGGGGCCCAGAGACGAAGAGACACAGAGACGTAGAGACACTGAGACGCAGAGACACTGAGACGCAGAGACCCTGAGACGCAGAGACGCAGAAACCCGAGACGCAGAGACACTGAGACCCAGAGACGCAGAGACGCAGTCACCCTGAGACGCAGAGATGCAGATACTCTGAGACGCAGAGATCCTGAGACGCAGAGACACAGAGTCCCAGAGACGCAGAGACGCTGAGACGCAGAGGAGCACAGACACTGAGACGCAGAGACGCAGAGACTCTGAGACACTGAGACACTCAGTCACAGAGACACTGAGACACTTAGACACTGAGACACTGAGACACTGAGATTCTGAGACTCTGAGTCACAGAGACACTGAGGCACAGAGACACAGAGACTCTGAGACACAGAGACACTGTGACACTCAGAATCTAAAGCACTGAGACACTGAGACACAGAGACACTGCGAAACTGAGACACAGAGACACTGAGACACTGAGACACTGCGACACTGAGACTCTGAGACACTGAGACTCTGGGACACTGCAACACTGAGACCCTGAGACACTGAGAACCTGAGACACTGAGACTCTGAGACACTGAGACTCTGAGACTGTAAGACACAGAGACACTGAGAATCAGAGACACAGAGACTCTGAGACACTGAGACACTCAGTCACAGAGACACTGAGACACTTAGGCACTGAGACTCTGAGACACTGAGACACTGAGATTCTGAGACTGTGAGACACAGAGACACTGAGACACAAAGACACAGACACACTATGATTCTGAGACACTGAGAGACAGAGACACAGAGACACTGAGACACAGAGACACTGAGACACTGAGACATTGAGACACTGAGACACAGAGACACAGAGACACAGTGACACAGAGACACTGAGACTCAGACACTGAGACAGAGACCCAGAGACACAGAGACACTGAGTCACAGAGACACTGAGACTCTGAGGCACAGAGACACAGAGACACAAAGACACTGAGACTCTGAGACTCTGAGACACTGAGGGACAGAGACACAGAGACACTGAGACACAGAGACACTGAGAGTCTGAGACACTGGCACACAGAGACACAGAGACACTGTGACACTCAGAATCTAAAGCACTGAGACACTGAGACACAGAGACACTGCGAAACTGAGACACAGGAACACTGAGACACTGAGACACTGCGACACTGAGACTCTGAGACACTGAGACTCTGGGACACTGCAACACTGAGACCCTGAGACACTGAGAACCTGAGACACTGAGACTCTGAGACACTGAGACTCTGAGACTGTAAGACACAGAGACACTGAGAATCAGAGACACAGAGACTCTGAGACACTGAGACACTCAGTCACAGAGACACTGAGACACTTAGGCACTGAGACTCTGAGACACTGAGACACTGAGATTCTGAGACTGTGAGACACAGAGACACTGAGACACAAAGACACAGACACACTATGATTCTGAGACACTGAGAGACAGAGACACAGAGACACTGAGACACAGAGACACTGAGACACTGAGACATTGAGACACTGAGACACAGAGACACAGAGACACAGTGACACAGAGACACTGAGACTCAGACACTGAGACAGAGACCCAGAGACACAGAGACACTGAGTCACAGAGACACTGAGACTCTGAGGCACAGAGACACAGAGACACAAAGACACTGAGACACAGAGACTCTGAGACACTGAGACACAGAGACACAGAGACTCTGAGACTCTGAGACACTGAGGGACAGAGACACAGAGACACTGAGACACAGAGACACTGAGAGTCTGAGACACTGGCACACAGAGACACAGAGACACAGAGACACTGAGACTCTGAGACACTGAGACACAGAGACACAGTGACACAGAGACACTGAGACTCTGAGACTCTGAGAGACAGAGACACTGAGACACAGAGACACTGAGACACAGAGAGACTGAGAATCTGAGACACTGGCACACAGAGACACTGAGACACAGAGACACTGAGACACTGAGACTCTGCGACACTGAGGCACAGTGACACAGAGACACAGAGACACTGAGACACAGAGACACAGAGACACAGAGGCTCTGAGACACTGAGACTCTGAGACACAGAGACACAGAGACACAGAGACACTGAGACACTGAGACACAGAGACACTGAGAGTCTGAGACACTGGCACACAGAGACACTGAGACACTGAGACACAGAGACACTGAGACACTGCGACTCTGAGACTCTGAGCTACTGAGACACAGAGACACTGAGACACCGAGACACAGAGACACCGAGACACTGAGACACAGAAACAATGAGAGACAGAGACAGTGAGACACTGAGACTCTGTGACACTGCGACTCTGAGACACTGAGATACTGTGACACTGAGACACAGAGACACTGAGACTCTGAGACACTGAGACTCTGATACACTGAGACACAGAGACACCGAGACACTGAGACTCTGAGACAATAAGACACTGAGACACAGAGACACTGAGACACTGAGAATCTGAGCTACTGAGACACAGAGACACTGAGACACCGAGACACAGAGACACCAATACACTGAGACACAGAAACAATGAGAGACAGAGACAGTGAGACACTGAGACTCTGTGATACTGCGACTCTGAGACACTGAGACACTGTGACACTGAGACACAGAGACACAGTGACACTGATACACAGAGACTCTGAGACACTGAGACTCTGATACACTGAGACACAGAGACACAGAGACTCTGAGACACTGATACACAGAGACACAGAGACACTGAGACACAGAGACACTGAGACATAGAGACACAGAGACTCTGAGACACTGAGACACAGAGACACTGAGACACAGAGACACTGAGACTCTGATACACTGAGACACAGAGACACAGAGACACTGATACACAGAGACTCTGAGACACTGATACACAGAGACACAGAGACACTGAGACACAGAGACACTGAGACATAGAGACACAGAGACTCTGAGACACTGAGACACAGAGACACTGAGACACAGAGACACTGAGACTCTGATACACTGAGACACAGAGACACAGAGACACTGATACACAGAGACTCTGAGACACTGATACACAGAGACACTGAGACACAGAGACACTGAGACATAGAGACACAGAGACTCTGAGACACTGAGACACAGAGACACAGAGACACTGAGACACAGAGACACTGAGACTCTGAGACTCTGAGACACTGAGATACGAAGACACTGAGACTCTGAGATACTGACACACTGAGACTCTGAGACACTGAGACACTGAGACCCTGAGACACTGACACACTGAGACTCTGAGACACTGAGACACAGAGACACTGAGACACAGAGACACTGAGACTCTGAGCCACAGAGACACAGAGACACAGTGACACTGAGACACAGAGACTCTGAGACTCTGAGACACAGAGGCACTGAGACACAGAGACACTGAGACTCTGCAACACTGAGAATCAGAGACACTGAGACACAGAGACACTGAGACACAGAGACACTGAGACACAGAGACGCCTGAGACTCAGAAACTCTGAGAGGCAGAGACACTGCGACACAGAGACACAGAGACTCTGAGATGCAGAGACACTGAGAAACAGAGACGCCGAGACTATGAGACTCTTAGTCACAGCGGCGTAGTGACCCTGAGACGCTGAGACGCAGAGACTCAGAGACTCTGTCACGCAGAGGCCCTGAGATGTAGAGACACTGAGGCCCAGAGATGCAGAGACCCTGAGACGCAGAGACACTGAGACTCAGAGACGCACAGGCACAGAGGCACAGTGACACTGAGATGCAGAGCCACTGAGACACAGAGACTCTGAGACACAGAGACGCAGAGAGTCTGAGACGCAGAGACCCTGAGATGCAGAGACACAGGGACCCAGAGACGCAGAGACACTGAGGCGCAGATACACTGAGACCCAGAGACGCAGAGACCCAGAGAGTCTGAGACGCAGAGACACAGAGACGCTGAGACGCAGAGACCCTGAGATGCAGTGACACTGAGACACAGAGACACTGAGACCCAGAGACGCAGAGACTCAGAGGCTCTGAGATGGAGAGGCGTAGAGACCCTGAGACGCAGAGACCCTGCGTCGCACCGACACTGAGACCCAGAGACGCAGAGACACTGAGATGCAGAGACACTGAGATGCGGAGACGCAGAGACGCAGAGAAGCAGACACCCTGAGACGCAGATACAATGAGACGCAGAGACCCTGAGACCCAGAGACGCAGAGACACAGCGACCCAGAGACTCTGAGATGTGGGGACTCTGAGACGCAGAGATGCAGAGACACTGAGACCCAACGACCCAGAGACTCTGAGACACAGAAGCAGATACCCTGCGACGCAGGGACACAGAGAACCTGAGACGCAGAGACTCTGAGGCGCAGAGGTGCTGAGACGCACTGACCCTGGGACCCAGGGACGCAGAGACACTGAGACGCAGAGAACTTGAGATGCAGAGACGCTGAGACTCAGAGACGCGGTGACACAGAGTCTCTGAGACACAGAGACTCTGAGACGCAGAGTCTCTGAGACACAGAGACTCTGAGACGCTGAGACGCAGAGACGCACAGACGCAGAGACTCTGAGACGCTGAGTCGCTGAGACGCAGAACACTCTGAGATGCAGAGACGCTGTAACACAGAGACTCAGAGACGCAGGGACACTGAGAAGCAGAGAAGCTGAGACTCAGAGACTTTGAGACGCAGAGACGCAGAGACCCTGAGACCCTGAAACCCTGAGACACAGACACTGAGAACGAGAGACACAGAGACACTAAGACGCAGAGACACTGTGACCCTGAGACACAGAGACGCAGAGACGCAGAGACACTAAGACGCAGAGACACTGAGAACCAGAGACAAAGAGACACTGAGACCCAGAGACGCAGAGACACTGAGACGCAGAGACTGTGATACGCTGAGACGCAGTGACCCAGAGACACTGAGACACAGAGACATGAGATGCAGAAATACTGAGACGCTGAGAAGCAGAGACCCTGAGACGCAGGGACACAGAGACGCAGAGACGCAGAGACCCAGAGACGCTGAGACACAGAGACATGAGATGCAGAGACCCTGAGACGCAGGGACACAGAGACGCAGAGAAACTGAGTCCCAGAGACGCAGAGACACTGAGACGCGAAGACACTGAGACCCAGAGACGCTGAGACTCAGAGACTCTGAGACCAGAGACCCTGAGACGCAGAGACACAGAGACCCTGAGACGCAGAGACTCTGAGACCAGAGACCCTGAGACGCAGAGACACAGAGACCCTGAGACGCAGAGACACTGAGACCCAGAGACTCTGAAACACAGAGGCGTAGAGACCCTGAGACACAGAGACGGAGAGACGCAGAGATGCAGAGACCCTGAGACGCAGAGACACTGAGACCCAAAGATGCAGAGACCCTGAGACGCAGAGACACTGAGACCCAGAGACGCTGAGATGCAGAGTCCCTGGGCTGCAGAGACGCAGAGGCACTGGGATGCAGAGACACTGAGACACAGGGACGCTGAGATGGAGAGACCCTGCGACCCAGAGACACAGAGATGCAGAGACTCTGAGACGCTGACAACCTGAGACACAATGACCCTGAGACCCAGAGACGCAGAGACACTGAGACCCAGAGACTCTGAGATGCTGAGACTCTGAGACACAGAGACACTGAAGCCCAGAGACGCTGAGATGCAGAGACCCTGGGCTGCAGAGACGCAGAGACACTGGGACACAGAGACACTGAGACACAGAGACGCAGAGATGCAGAGACTCTGAGACGCAGAGACACTGAGACACAGAGACACTGAGACCCAGAGACGCAGAGACACAGAGACGCAGAGACACTGAGACTCAGAGACTCTGAGACACAGAGGCGTAGAGACCCTGAGACACTGAGACGGAGAGACGCAGAGACCCTGAGACGCAGAGACACTGAGAGCCAGAGACGCAGAGACGCAGAGACACTGAGACCCAGAGACGCAGAGACGCAGAGACACTGAGACACAGAGACGCAGAGACACTGAGACTCAGAGACTCTGAGACACAGAGGCGTAGAGACCCTGAGACGCAGAGACGGAGAGACGCAGAGACGCAGAGACCCAGAGATGCAGAGACCCTGAGATGCAGAGACACTGAGACCCAGAGACGCTGAGATGCAGAGACCCTGGGCTGCAGAGACGCAGAGATACTGGGACGCAGAGACACTGAGACACAGGGACACTGAGATGGAGAGACTCTGCGACCCAGAGTCGCAGCGATGCAGAGACTCTGGGGCGCAGAGACGCGGAGACACTGAGACCCAGTGACTCTGAGACGCAGAGGCTCTGAGACGCAGACCACAGAGACGCAGAGACACTGAGACCCAGAGACTCTGAGACGCAGAGACGCAGAGGCACTGAGACCCAGAGACTCTGAGATGCAGAGACTCTGAGACGCAGAGACACAGAGACGCAGAGACTCTGAGACGCAGAGACTTTGAGACGCAGAGACGCAGAGACACTGAGACCCAGAGATGCAGAGACGCTGAGACGCAGAGACATTGAGGCGCAGAGACGCTGAGACCCAGAGACGCAGAGACACAGAGACGCAGAGACGCAGAGATGCAGAGACGCAGAGATGCAGAGACTCTGAGACGCTGCGACACTGAGACGCAGAGACTCTGAGATGCAGAGACACTGAGACCCAGAGACGCAGAGACGCAGCGACACTGAGATGCAGGGACGCTGAGGTGCAGAGACCCTGGGCTGCAGAGACAGTGGGACGCAGAGACACTGAGACAGAGAGACGCTGAGATGGAGAGACCCTGCGAGCCAGAGACGCAGACACGCAGAGGCACTGAGACGCAGAGACGCAGAGACCCTGAGACACTGAGACGCAGCGACACTCAGACGCAGAGACTCTGAGGCGCAGAGACACTGAGACACTGAGATGCAGCGACACTCAGACACTGAGACCCAGAGACGCAGAGACTGTGAGACACAGAGACGCAGAGACGCAGAGACTCTGAGATGCAGAGACACTGAGGCGCAGAGACTCTGAGACACAGAGACGCAGTGACACTGAGACGCAGAGAAACTGAGATGCAGAGGCACTGAAACCCAGAGACGCAGAGACCCTGGGACCCAGAGACGCAGAGACACTGAGACGCAGAGACACTGAGACGCAGAGACTCTGAGAACCAGAGACACAGAGACCCTGAGACGCAGGGACACTGAGAACCAGAGACGCAGAGACACAGAGGTGCAGAGACACTGAGTCGCAGAGACACTGAGAACCAGAGACGCAGAGACACTGAGACGCAGAGACTCTGAGATGCAGAGACACTGTGACCCTGAGACGCAGAGACACAGAGATGCAGAGACACTGAGTCGCAGAGACACTGAGTCGCAGAGACACTGAGAACCAGAGACGCAGATACACTGAGACCCAGTGACGCAGAGACGCAGCGACACTGAGATGCAGTGACGCTGAGGTGCAGAGACCCTGGGCTGCAGAGACGCAGAGACAGTGGGACACAGAGACACTGAGACACAGAGACGCTGAGATGGAGAGACCCTGCGAGCCAGAGACGCAGACACGCAGAGACACTGAGACGCAGAGACGCTGAGACACTGAGACGCAGTGACACTCAGACGCAGAGACTCTGAGGCGCAGAGACACTGAGACCCAGAGACGCAGAGACTCTGAGATGCAGAGACACTGAGGCGCAGAGACTCTGAGACACAGAGACGCAGAGACGCAGTGACACTGAGACGCAGAGAAACTGAGACGCAGAGACACTGGCACCCAGAGACGCAGAGACGCAGAGACACTGAGACGCAGAGACATTGAGATGCAGAGACTCTGAGAACCAGAGACACAGAGACCCTGATACGCAGAGTGTCTGAGATGCAGAGACACTGTGACCCTGAGACGCAGAGACGCAGAGACACAGAGATGCAGAGACACTGAGTCGCAGAGACACTGAGAATCAGAGACGCAGATACACTGAGACCCAGTGACGCAGAGAGACTGAGACGCAGAGACTCTGATACGCTGAGATGCAGTGACCCAGAAACGCAGAGACGTAGAGACACTGAGAAGCAGAGACACTGAGTCGCAGAAACTCTGAGACGCAGAGACTCTGAGACACCGAGACTCTGAGACGCAGAGACACTGAGTCCCAGAGACGAAGAGACACTGAGACGCGAAGACACTGAGACCCAGAGATGCAGAGACTCAGAGACGCAGAGGCCCTGAGACGCAGAGACACAGAGACGCAGAGACACTGAGACGCGAAGACACTGAGACCCAGAGATGCAGAGACTCAGAGACGCAGAGACCCTGAGACGCAGAGACGGAGAGACGCAGAGACCCTGAGACGCAGAGACGCAGAGACACTGAGACACAGAGACGCAGAGACACTGAGACGCTGAGACTCTGAGACGCAGAGACACAGAGTTGCAGAGAAACTGAGACCCAGAGACACAGTGACGCAGAGACACTGAGACGCAGAGACTCTGAGACGCTGCAACCCAGAGACGCAGAGACACTGAGATGCAGAGATACTGAGACGCAGAGACGCTGAGACACAGAGAATTTGAGACACTGAGACGCAGAGACACTGAGACGCAGAGAGACTGAGACACAGAGACTCTGAGGTGCAGAGACACTGAGACCCAGAGACGCAGAGACTCTGAGACGCAGAGGCGTCGAGACCCTGAGACGCAGAGACGCAGAGACACAGAGGCTCAGAGATGCAGAGACACAGTGACACAGAGACTCAGAGACACAGAGACCCAGAGACACAAAGACTCAGAGACTCAGAGACACAGAGACCCAGAGACACACACTCAGAGATTTAGAGACGCAGAGACACAGAGGCTCAGTGACTCAGAGATTTAGCGACACGGAGAATCAGGGACACAGAGACCCAGAGACACAGAGACTGAGAGACTCAGAGATGCAGAGACTCAGAAACACAGAGACGCGGAGACACAGAGGCTCAGAGACGCAGGCACACAGAGGCTCATGGACGCAGAGGCTCAGAGACGCAAAGGCTCAGAGACGCAGAAAGACAGATACGCAGATGCTCAGAGACGCAGACACACAGAGGCTCAGAGACGCAGAGACACAGAGACGCAGAGACTCAGAGACACAGAGACCCAGAGACACAGAGACTCTGAGACACAGAGACTCAGAGACACAGAGACCCAGAGACACAGAGACTCTGAGACACAGAGACGCAGAGACACAGAGACTCATAGACTCAGAGCCTCAGAGACACAGAGGCTCAGAGACTCAGAGAGTCAGAGACCCAGAGACACAGAGACACAGAGACCCAGAGACACAGAGACTCAGAAACACAGAGACGCAGAGGCACAGAGACTAAGAGACTCAGAGACACAGAGACTCAGAGGCTCAGAGACCCAGAGACTCAGAGACGCAGAGACACAGAGGCTCAGAGACTCAGCGACACGGAGACTCAGAGGCACAGAGACACAGAGACACAGAGACACAGTGACGCAGAGGCTCAGAGACTCAGAGACACAGAGTCCCAGAGACACAGAGACACAGAGACGCAGAGACTCAGAGACTCAGAGACTCAGAGGCATCGAGGCTCAGAGGTTCAGAGACCCAGAGGCTCAGAGACCCAGACACTCAGAGACGCAGAGACACAGAGACCATGAGACACAGAGACTCAGAAAAACAGAGACGTAGAGACACAGAGACTCAGAGACTCAGAGACACAGAGAATCAGAGACTCAGGGACATAGAGGCTCACAGGCTCAGAGACACAGAGACTCAGAGACGCAGAGACACAGAGGCTCAGTGACTCAGAGACTCAGCGACATGGAGACTCAGAGACACAGATGCTCAGATACTCAGATACAGAGACGCAGAGACGCAGAGACACAGAGGCTCAGAGATGCAGAGACACAGACGCTCAGAGACTCAGAGACACAGAGACCCATAGACACAGAGACTCAGAGCACAGTGGCTCAGAGACTCCGAAATGCAGACACACAGATGCTCAGAGACACAGAGACTCAGAGACACAGAGACACAGAGGCTCGGAGATGCAGAGACACAGAGGCTCAGAGACTCAGAGATGCAGAGACACAGAGGCTCAGTGACATAGAGACACAGAGGCTCAGAGACAGAGAGGCTCATAGACTCAGAGTCACTGAGACTCAGAGACACATGGACTCAGAGACCAGAGAGACAGAGACACAGAGACGGAGAGATGCAGAGACACAGAGACCCATAGACATAGAGACTCAGTGACAAAAAGACGCAGAGACACAGAGGCTCAGAGACTCAGGGACTCAGAGACCCAGAGACACAGAGGCTCAGAGACACAGAGACACAGAGACCCAGAGACACAGAGATTCAGAAACACAGAGACACAGAGACTCAGAGACTCAGAGACATAGAGGCTCAGAGGCTCAGAGACCCAGAGACTCAGAGACGCAGAGACACAGAGGCTCAGAGACACAGAGATTCATAGACTCAGAGACACAGAGGCTCAGAGACCCAGAGACTCAGAGACACAGAGACACAGAGACACAGAGACACAGAGACTCATAGACTCAGAGGCTCAGAGACTCAGAGACACAGAGGCTCAGAGACTCAGAGACATAGAGGCTCAGAGACTCAGAGACATAGAAGCTCAGAGGCTCAGCGACCCAGAGACACAGAGACTCAGAAACACAGAGACGCTGAGACACAGAGGCTCAGAGACTCAGAGACATCGAGGCTCAGAGGCTCAGCGACCCAGAGACACAGAGACGCAGAGACACAGAGGCTCAGAGATGCAGAGGCACAGAGACATAGAGACCCAGAGACACAGAGACACAGACACTCAGGAACACAGAGGCGCAGAGACACAGAGGCTCAGAGACTCAGAGACACAGAGACGCAGAGACATAGAGGCTCAGAGGCTCAGAGACCCTGAGACTCAGAGACGCCGAGACACAGAGGCTAAGTGTCTGAGAGACTCAGCGACACGGAGACTCAGAGACACAGAGACAGAGAAACCCAGAGACACAGAGACAGAGAAACCCAGAGACACAGAGACTCAGAAACACAGAGACGCAGAGACACAGAGGCTCAGAGACCCAGAGACTCAGAGACACAGAGACACAGAGACACAGAGACCCAGAGACACAGAGATTCATAGACTCAGAGACACAGAGGCTCAGAGATGCAGAGACACAGTGGCGCAGAGACTCAGAGACACGGAGACACAGAGACATAGAGAGACAGAGACTCAGAAACACAGAGACGCAGAGACACAGAGGCTCAGAGACTCAGAGACAAAGAGGCTATGAGGCTCAGAGACCCCAAGACTCAGAGACGCAGAGACACAGAGGCTCAGAGACACAGATGCTCAGAGATGCAGAGACACAGTGGCGCAGAGACTCAGAGACACAGAGACCCAGCGACACAGAGTCTCAGAGACACAGAGACACAGAGACTCAGAGATTTAGAGACGTAGATACACAGAGGCTCAGTGACTCAGAGACTGAGCGACACAAAGAATCAGTGACACAGAGACCCAGAGACACAGAGACTCAGAGAAGCAGAGACACAGAGGCTCAGATACTCAGAGATGCAGAGACGCGGCGACACAGAGGCTCAGAGACGCAGACACACAGAGGCTCAGAGACGCAGACACACAGAGACGCAGGGAGTCAGAGACACAGAGACCCTGAGACACAGAGACTCAGAGACACAGAGACCCAGAGACACAGAGATTCATAGACTCAGAGACACAGAGACTCCGAGACTCACCGACACGGAGACTCAGAGAAAGAGAGACACAGAGACCCAGAGACCCAGAGACACAGAGACACAGAAACACAGAGACGCAGAGACACAGAGGCTCAGAGACCCAGAGACTCAGAGACACAGAGACATCGAGGCTCAGAGGCTCAGAGACCCAGAGACTGAGAGACGCAGAGACACAGAGGCTCAGACACTCAGGGACACAGAGACGCAGAGACTCAGAGACACAGAGATACAGAGACTCAGAAACACAGAGACGCAGAGACAAAGAGACTCAGAGACTCAGTGACACGGAGACTCAGAGACACAGATGCTCAGAGACTCAGAGACGCAGAGACACGGAGGCTCAGAGACTCAGAGACACAGAGACTCAGAGTCTCGGAGACACAGAGGCTCAGATACTCAGGGACACAGAGACACAGAGGCTCAGAGACACAGAGACCCAGAGACGCAGAGACTCACAGACACATCGAGCCATTGACACAGAGACTCAGAGAATCAGAGACGCAGAGACACAGAGGCTCAGAGACACAGAGATCCAGAGACATAGAGACTCAGAGACACAGAGTCTCAGAGACTTACAGACACCGAGACACAGATGCTCAGAGACTCAGGGTCTCAGAGACGCAGAGACACAGAGACCCAGAGACACAGAGACACAGAGACACAGAGGCACAGAGACTCAGAGACACAGAGTCTCAGAGGCTCAGAGACATAGAGGCTCATTGGCTCAGAGACCCAGCGACTCAGAGACGCAGAGACACAGTGGCTCCGAGACTCAGAGACACAGAGACACAGAGACCCAGAGACACAGAGACTCAGAAAGACAGAGACACGGAGACTCAGAGACACAGATGCTCAGAGACTCAGAGACACAGAGACACAGAGCTCATAGACACAGAGACCCAGACACAGAGACCCAGAGACACAGAGACTCAGAAACACAGAGACGCAGAGACTCAGAGACACAGAGACTCAGAGACTCCGAGACATCGAGGCTCAGAGGCTCAGAGATCCAGAGACACAGAGACGCAGAGACACAGAGGCTCAGAGACACAGAGACTCAGAGACAAAGAGGCTATGGGGCTCAGAGACCCCGAGACTCAGAGACGCAGAGAGACAGAGACACAGAGGCACAGAGACTCAGAGACACAGAGACCCAGAGACACAGAGACAGGGAAACCCAGAGACACAGAGACTCAGAAAAACAGAGACGCAGAGACACAGAGGCTCAGAGACCCAGAGACTCAGAGACACAGAGACACAGAGGCTCAGAGACTCAGAGACACAGAGACCCAGAGACACAGAGACTCAGAAACACAGAGACGCAGAGACATAGAGGCTCAGAGACTCAGAGACTCAGAGACTCAGAGACAAAGAGGCTATGAGGCTCAGAGACCCCGAGACTCAGAGACGCAGAGACACAGAGACACAGAGGCACAGAGACTCAGAAACTCAGAGACACAGAGACTCAGAGACTCAGAGACGTAGAGGCTCAGTGGCTCAGAGACCCAGAGACTCAGAGACGCAGAGACACAGTGGCTCCGAGACACAGAGACACAGAGACCCCGAGACGCAGAGACACAGAGACTCATAGACTCAGAGACTCATAGGCTCAGAGACTCAGAGACTCAGAGACATAGAGGCTCAGAGGCTCAGAGACCGAGAGACTCAGAGACGCAGAGACAAAGAGACTCAGAGACTCAGAGACTCAGCGCCACAGAGACTAAGAGACTCAGAGACATAGAGGCTCAGAGGCACAGAGACCCAGAGACTCAGAGACACAGAGACACAGAGACACAGAGGCTCAGAGACTCAGAGACTCAGAGACATAGAGGCTCAGAGGCTCAGAGACCGAGAGAATCAGAGACGCAGAGACACAGAGATACAGAGACTCAGAGACTCAGTGACTCAGCGACACAGAGACTAAGAGACTCAGAGACATAGAGGCTCAGAGGCTCAGAGACCCAGAGACTCAGAGATGCAGAGACACAGAGGCTCAGAGGCTCAGAGACTCAGCGACACGGAGACTCAGAGGCACAGATGCTCAGAGAATCAGAAACACAGAGACTGAGAGACACAAAGACACAGAGACACAGAGACACAGAGACACAGAGACACCGAGTCTCAGACACTTACAGACACCGGGACACAGATGCTCAGAGACTCAGAGACACAGAGACTCAGAGACACAGAGACCCAGAGACACAGAGGCTCAGAGGCTCAGAGAATCAGAGACGCAGAGACACAAATGCTCAGTGGCTCAGAGACTCAGAAATGCAGACACACAGATGCTCAGAGACTCAGAGACTCAGCGATGCAGAGACGCAGAGGCTTAGAGACGTAGAGACACAAAGGCTCAGAGACACAGAGGCTCAGAGACTCAGAGACACAGAGGCTCAGAAACTCAGAGACGCAGAGACACAGAGGCTCAGAGACTCAGAGTCACAGAGACCCAGAGACCCAGAGACTCAGAGACACAGAGACACAGAGACCCAGAGACACAGAGACTCAGAAACACAGAGACACGGAGACTCAGAGACACAGATGCTCAGAGACTCAGAGACGCAGAGACACAGAGCTCAGAGACACAGAGACACAGAGACACAGACACAGAGACACAGAGACCCAGAGACACAAAGACTCAGAAACACAGAGACGCAGAGACACAGAGGCTCAGAGACTCAGAGACATTGAGGCTCAGAGGCTCAGAGACCCAGAGACTCAGAGGCTCAGATACTCAGACACACAGAGACACACAGGCTCAGAGACTCAGAGACTAAGATTCAAAGAGATGCAGAGACACAGAGACTCAGAGACACAGAGACTCAGAGTCACAGAGACCCAGAGACACAGTGGATCAGAGGGTCAGAGTCTCAGAGACACAGATGCTCAGAGGCTCAGAGACTCAGAGATGCAGAGATGCAGAGGCTCAGAGACGTAGAGATACAGAGGCTCAGAGACAGAGAGGCACAGAGATCCAGAGACACAGAGACACGGAGACACAGAGAGACAGAGACTCAGAAACACAGGGGCACAGAGACTCAGAGACTCAGAGACACAGAGACTCAGAGACTCAGAGACCTAGAGTCTCCGTGGTTCAGAGACCAAGAGATGCAGAGACACAGTGGCTCCGACACTCAGAGACACAGAGACCCAGAGACACAGAGACACAGTGACCCAGAGACACAGAGACTTAGAGATTCATAGACTCAGAGACACAGAGGCTCAGAGACTCAGAGACTCAGAGACGCAGAGACACAGAGGCTCAGAGACTCTGAGGCACAGACACTCAGAGACTCAGAGACACAGAGTCTCAGAGACTTACAGACACCGAGACACAGATGCTCAGAGACTCAGAGACACAGAGACTCAGAGACACAGAGACCCAGAGACACAGAGGCTCAGAGGCTCAGAGAATCAGAGACGCAGAGACACAGATGCTCAGAGACTCAGAGACACAGAGACTCAGAGACTCAGAGACACAGAGACACAGATACTCAGACACACAGAGACACACAGGCTCAGAGACTCAGAGACTAAGATTCAAAGAGACGCAGAGACACAGAGACTCAGAGACTCAGAGACCCAGAGACGCAGAGACTCACAGACACATCGACCCATTGACACAGAGACTCAGAGACTCAGAGACTCAGAGACTCAGAGACCCAGAGACGCAGAGACTCACAGACACATCGACCCATTGACACAGAGACTCAGAAAGACAGAGACACGGAGACACAGAGGCTCAGAGTCACAGAGACATAGAGACCCAGAGACACAGAGACAGAGACACTCAGGAACACAGAGGCGCAGAGACACAGAGGCTCAGAGACTCAGAGACACAGAGACGCAGAGACATAGAGGCTCAGAGGCTCAGAGACCCAGAGACTCAGAGACGCCGAGACACAGAGGCTAAGTGTCTCAGAGACTCAGCGACACGGAGACTCAGAGACACAGAGACAGAGAAACCCAGAGACACAGAGACTCAGAAACACAGAGACGCAGAGACACAGAGGCTCAGAGACCCAGAGACTCAGAGACACAGAGACACAGAGGCCCAGAGACTCAGAGACACAGAGACATAGAGACACAGAGACTCAGAAACACAGAGACGCAGAGACACAGAGGCTCAGAGACTCAGAGACTCGGAGACAAAGAGGCTATGAGGCTCAGAGACCCCGAGACTCAGAGACGCAGAGACACAGAGACACAGAGACACGGATGCTCAGAGGCTCAGAGACGCAGACACACAGAGGCTCAGAGACGCAGAGACACAGAGACCCAGAGACACAGAGTCTCAGTGACTCAGAGACCCAGAGACATAGAGACTCAGAAACACAGAGACGCAGAGACACAGAGACTCAGAGACACAGACACACAGAGGCTCAGCGACGCAGAGACACAGAGAGCCGGAGACTCAGAGACATAGAGGCTCAGAGACCCAAAGACTCAGAGAAGCAGAGACACAGAGGCTCAGTGAGGCGGAGACTCAGAGAGCCGGAGACTCAGAGACACAGATGCTCAGAGACTCAGAGACGCAGAGACACAGAGGCTCAGAGGCTCAGAGACTCAGAGACACAGAGCTTCAGAGGCTCATGAGACCCAGGGACCCAGAGACCCAGAGACCCAGAGAATCAGAGACTCAGAAACACAGAGACGCAGAGACACAGAGACTCAGAGACACAGAGACTCAGAGTCACAGAGACTCAGAGTCACAGAGACGCAGAGACACAGAGGCTCAGAGACTCAGAGGCATAGAGGTTCAGTGACTCAGAGGCTCAGCGACACGGAGAGTCAGAGACACAGATGCTCAGAGACTCAGAGACGCAGAGACACAGAGGCTCAGAGAGACAGAGACCCAGAGACACTGAGACCCAGTGACGCAGAGACGCAGCGACACTGAGATGCAGTGACGCTGAGGTGCAGAGACCCTGGGCTGCAGAGACGCAGAGACAGTGGGACACAGAGACACTGAGACACAGAGACGCTGAGATGGAGAGACCCTGCGAGCCAGAGACGCAGACACGCAGAGACACTGAGACGCAGAGACGCTGAGACACTGAGACGCAGTGACACTCAGACGCAGAGACTCTGAGGCGCAGAGACACTGTGACCCAGAGACGCAGAGACTCTGAGATGCAGAGACACTGAGGCGCAGAGACTCTGAGACACAAAGACGCAGAGACGCAGTGACACTGAGACGCAGAGAAACTGAGACGCAGAGACACTGGCACCCAGAGACGCAGAGACACTGAGACGCAGAGAAACTGAGACGCAGAGACTCTGAGAACCAGAGACACAGAGACCCTGAGACGCAGAGACTCTGAGATGCAGAGACACTGTGACCCTGAGACGCAGAGACACAGAGATGCAGAGACACTGAGTCGCAGAGACACTGAGAATCAGAGACGCAGATACACTGAGACCCAGTGACGCAGAGACACTGAGACGCAGAGACTCTGATACGCTGAGATGCAGTGACCCAGAAACGCAGAGACGTAGAGACACTGAGATGCAGAGACACTGAGACGCTGTGAAGCAGAGGCCCTGAGACGCAGGGACAGAGAGGCGCAGAGACGCAGTGACACTGAGAAGCAGAGACACTGAGTCGCAGAAACTCTGAGACGCAGAGACTCTGAGACACCGAGACTCTGAGACGCAGAGACACTGAGTCCCAGAGACGCAGAGACACTGAGACGCGAAGACACTGAGACCCAGAGATGCAGAGACTCAGAGACGCAAAGGCCCTGAGACGCAGAGACACAGAGACGCAGAGACCCTGAGACGCAGAGACGGAGAGACGCAGAGACCCTGAGACGCAGAGACGCAGAGACACTGAGACACAGAGACTCTGAGACACAGAGACGCAGAGACACTGAGACGCTGAGACTCTGAGACGCAGAGACACAGAGTTGCAGAGAAACTGAGACCCAGAGACACAGTGACGCAGAGACACTGAGACGCAGAGACTCTGAGACGCTGCAACCCAGAGACGCAGAGACACTGAGATGCAGAGATACTGAGACGCAGAGACGCTGAGACACAGAGAATTTGAGACACTGAGACGCAGAGACACTGAGATGCAGAGAGACTGAGACACAGAGACTCTGAGGTGCAGAGACACTGAGACCCAGAGACGCAGAGACTCTGAGACGCAGAGGCGTCGAGACCCTGAGACGCAGAGACGCAGAGACACAGAGGCTCAGAGATGCAGAGACACAGTGACACAGAGACTCAGAGCCACAGAGACCCAGAGACACAAAGACTCAGAGACTCAGAGACACAGAGACCCAGAGACACACACTCAGAGATTTAGAGACGCAGAGACACAGAGGCTCAGTGACTCAGAGATTTAGCGACACGGAGAATCAGGGACACAGAGACCCAGAGACACAGAGACTGAGAGACTCAGAGATGCAGAGACTCAGAAACACAGAGACGCGGAGACACAGAGGCTCAGAGACGCAGACACACAGAGGCTCAGGGACGCAGAGAGACAGAGACGCAGAGGCTCAGAGACGCAGACACACAGAGGCTCAGAGACGCAGAAAGACAGAGACGCAGACGCTCAGAGACGCAGACACACAGAGGCTCAGAGACGCAGAGACACAGAGACGCAGAGACTCAGAGACACAGAGACCCAGAGACACAGAGACTCTGAGACACAGAGACGCAGAGACTCATAGACTCAGAGCTTCAGAGACACTGAGGCTCAGAGACTCAGAGAGTCAGAGACCCAGAGACACAGAGACCCAGAGACACAGAGACTCAGAAACACAGAGACGCAGAGGCACAGAGGCTCAGAGACTAAGAGACTCAGAGACACAGAGACTCAGAGGCTCAGAGACCCAGAGACTCAGAGACGCAGAGACACAGAGGCTCAGAGACTCAGCGAAACGGAGACTCAGAGGCACAGAGACACAGAGACACAGAGACACAGTGACGCAGAGGCTCAGAGACTCAGAGACACAGAGTCCCAGAGACACAGAGACACAGAGACGCAGAGACTCAGAGACTCAGAGACTCAGAGGCATCGAGGCTCAGAGGTTCAGAGACCCAGAGGCTCAGAGACCCAGACACTCAGAGACGCAGAGACACAGAGACCATGAGACACAGAGACTCAGAGACTCAGAGACACAGAGAATCAGAGACTCAGGGACATAGAGGCTCACAGGCTCAGAGACACAGAGACTCAGAGACGCAGAGACACAGAGGCTCAGTGACTCAGAGACTCAGCGACATGGAGACTCAGAGAAACAGATGCTCAGATACTCAGATACAGAGACGCAGAGACGCAGAGACACAGAGGCTCAGAGATGCAGAGACACAGACGCTCAGAGACTCAGAGACACAGAGACCCATAGACACAGAGACTCAGAGCACAATGGCTCAGAGACTCCGAAATGCAGACACACAGATGCTCAGAGACACAGAGACTCAGAGACACAGAGACACAGAGGCTCAGAGACTCAGAGATGCAGAGACACAGAGGCTCAGTGACGTAGAGACACAGAGGCTCAGAGACAGAGAGGCTCATAGACTGAGAGTCACTGAGACTCAGAGACACGTGGACTCAGAGACCAGAGACACAGAGACACAGAGACGGAGAGATGCAGAGACACAGAGACCTATAGACATAGAGACTCAGTGACAAAAAGACGCAGAGACACAGATGCTCAGAGACTCAGGGACTCAGAGACCCAGAGACACAGAGATTCAGAAACACAGAGACACAGAGACTCAGAGACTCAGAGACATAGAGGCTCAGAGGCTCAGAGACCCAGAGACTCAGAGACGCAGAGACACAGAGGCTCAGAGACACAGAGATTCATAGACTCAGAGACACAGAGGCTCAGAGACCCAGAGACTCAGAGACACAGAGACACAGAGACCCAGAGACACAGAGACTCATAGACTCAGAGGCTCAGAGACTCAGCGACCCAGAGACACAGAGACGCAGAGACACAGAGGCTCATTGATGCAGAGGCACAGAGACATAGAGACCCAGAGATACAGACACTCAGGAACACAGAGGCGCAGAGACACAGAGGCTCAGAGACTCAGAGACGCAGAGACACAGAGGCTCGTAGATGAAGAGACACAGAGGCTCAGAGACTCAGAGACACAGAGACCCAGAGACACAGAGGCTCAGAGACGCAGACACACAGTGGCTCAGAGACTCAGAGACACAGAGACGCAGAGACTCAGAGCACAGAGACCCAGAGACACAGAGACTCAGAGACACAGAGACCCAGAGACACAGAGATTCATAGACTCAGAGACACAGAGGCTCAGAGACTCAGAGACTCAGAGACACAGAGGCTCAGAGATACAGAGACACAGTGGCGCAGAGACTCAGAGACACGGAGACACAGAGACATAGAGACACAGAGACTCAGAAACACAGAGACGCAGAGACACAGAGGCTCAGAGACTCAGAGACTCAGAGACTCAGAGACTCAGAGACAAAGAGGCTATGAGGCTCAGAGACCCCGAGACTCAGAGACGCAGAGACACAGAGGCTCAGAGACACAGAGGCTCAGAGATGCAGAGACACAGTGGTGCAGAGACTCAGAGACACAGAGACCCAGCGACACAGAGTCTCAGAGACACAGAGACACAGAGACACAGAGACTCAGAGATTTAGAGACGTAGATACACAGAGGCTCAGTGACTCAGAGACTGAGCGACACGAAGAATCAGGGACACTTACAGACAAAGAGACTCATAGGCTCAGAGACGCAGAGACTCAGAGACATATAGGCTCAGAGGCTCAGAGACCCAGAGACTCAGAGACACAGAGACACAGAGGCTCAGAGACTCAGAGACTCAGAGACATAGAGGCTCAGAGGCTCAGAAACCGAGAGACTCAGAGACGCAGAGACACAGAAATACAGAGACTCAGAGACTCAGAGACTCAGCGACACGGAGACTCAGAGGCACAGATGCTCAGAGAATCAGAGACACAGAGACTGAGAGGCACAAAGACACAGAGACACATGGACTCAGAGACCAGAGACACAGAGACGGAGAGATGCAGAGACACAGAGACTCAGAGACACAGAGACCCACAGACATAGAGACTCAGTGACAAAAAGACGCAGAGACACAGAGGCTCAGGGACTCAGAGACCCAGAGACACAGAGACTCAGAGACTACGAGACACAGAGACACAGAGACCAAGAGACTCAGAGACATAGAGGCTCGGAGGCTCAGAGACCCAGAGACTCAGAGACGCAGAGACACAGAGGCTCAGAGACTCAGAGACTCAGAGACATAGAGGCTCAGAGGCTCAGAGACCCAGAGACTCAGAGACGCAGAGGCTCAGAGGCTCAGAGACTCAGAGACGCAGAGACACAGAGATACAGAGACTCAGAGACTCAGCGACACAGAGGCTAAGAGACTCAGAGACATAGAGGCTCAGAGGCTCAGAGACCCAGAGACTCAGAGACGCAGAGACACAGAGGCTCAGAGTCTCAGAGACTCAGCGACACGGAGACTCAGAGGCACAGATGCTCAGAGAATCAGAGACACAGAGACTGAGAGACACAAAGACACAGAGACACAGAGACTCAGAGACACAGAGACACAGAGTCTCAGACACTTACAGACACCGAGACACAGATGCTCAGAGACTCAGAGACACAGAGACTCAGAGACACAGATGCTCAGAGACTCAGAGACACAGAGACCCAGAGACACAGATGCTCAGTGGCTCAGAGACTCAGAAATGCAGACACACAGATGCTCAGAGACTCAGAGACTCAGCGATGCAGAGACGCAGAGACACAGTGACGCAGAGGCTCAGAGACTCAGAGACACAGAGTCCCAGAAACACAGAGACACAGAGACACAGAGACGCAGAGACTCAGAGACTCAGAGGCATCGAGGCTCAGAGGTTCAGAGACCCAGAGGCTCAGAGACCCAGACACTCAGAGACGCAGAGACACAGAGACCATGAGACACAGAGACTCAGAGACTCAGAGACACAGAGAATCAGAGACTCAGGGACATAGAGGCTCACAGGCTCAGAGACACAGAGACTCAGAGACGCAGAGACACAGAGGCTCAGTGACTCAGAGACTCAGCGACATGGAGACTCAGAGAAACAGATGCTCAGATACTCAGATACAGAGACGCAGAGACGCAGAGACACAGAGGCTCAGAGATGCAGAGACACAGACGCTCAGAGACTCAGAGACACAGAGACCCATAGACACAGAGACTCAGAGCACATTGGCTCAGAGACTCCGAAATGCAGACACACAGATGCTCAGAGACACAGAGACTCAGAGACACAGAGACACAGAGGCTCAGAGACTCAGAGATGCAGAGACACAGAGGCTCAGTGACGTAGAGACACAGAGGCTCAGAGACAGAGAGGCTCATAGACTGAGAGTCACTGAGACTCAGAGACACGTGGACTCAGAGACCAGAGAGACAGAGACACAGAGACGGAGAGATGCAGAGACACAGAGACCTATAGACATAGAGACTCAGTGACAAAAAGACGCAGAGACACAGATGCTCAGAGACTCAGGGACTCAGAGACCCAGAGACACAGAGATTCAGAAACACAGAGACACAGAGACTCAGAGACTCAGAGACATAGAGGCTCAGAGGCTCAGAGACCCAGAGACTCAGAGACGCAGAGACACAGAGGCTCAGAGACACAGAGATTCATAGACTCAGAGACACAGAGGCTCAGAGACCCAGAGACTCAGAGACACAGAGACACAGAGACACAGAGACACAGAGACTCATAGACTCAGAGGCTCAGAGACTCAGCGACCCAGAGACACAGAGACGCAGAGACACAGAGGCTCATTGATGCAGAGGCACAGAGACATAGAGACCCAGAGATACAGACACTCAGGAACACAGAGGCGCAGAGACACAGAGGCTCAGAGACTCAGAGACGCAGAGACACAGAGGCTCGTAGATGAAGAGACACAGAGGCTCAGAGACTCAGAGACACAGAGACCCAGAGACACAGAGGCTCAGAGACGCAGACACACAGAGGCTCAGAGACGCAGACACACAGTGGCTCAGAGACTCAGAGACACAGAGACGCAGAGACTCAGAGCACAGAGACCCAGAGACACAGAGACTCAGAGACACAGAGACACAGAGGCTCAGAGACTCAGAGACTCAGAGACACAGAGGATCAGAGATACAGAGACACAGTGGCGCAGAGACTCAGAGACACGGAGACACAGAGACATAGAGACACAGAGACTCAGAAACACAGAGACGCAGAGACACAGAGGCTCAGAGACTCAGAGACTCAGAGACTCAGAGACAAAGAGGCTATGAGGCTCAGAGACCCCGAGACTCAGAGACGCAGAGACACAGAGGCTCAGAGACACAGAGGCTCAGAGATGCAGAGACACAGTGGCGCAGAGACTCAGAGACACAGAGACCCAGCGACACAGAGTCTCAGAGACACAGAGACACAGAGACACAGAGACTCAGAGATTTAGAGACGTAGATACACAGAGGCTCAGTGACTCAGAGACTGAGCGACACGAAGAATCAGGGACACTTACAGACACCGAGACTCATAGGCTCAGAGACTCAGAGACTCAGAGACATATAGGCTCAGAGGCTCAGAGACCCAGAGACTCAGAGACACAGAGACACAGAGGCTCAGAGACTCAGAGACTCAGAGACATAGAGGGTCAGAGGCTCAGAGACCGAGAGACTCAGAGACGCAGAGACACAGAGATACAGAGACTCAGAGACTCAGAGACTCAGCGACACGGAGACTCAGAGGCACAGATGCTCAGAGAATCAGAGACACAGAGACTGAGAGGCACAAAGACACAGAGACACATGGACTCAGAGACCAGAGACACAGAGACGGAGAGATGCAGAGACACAGAGACTCAGAGACACAGAGACCCACAGACATAGAGACTCAGTGACAAAAAGACGCAGAGACACAGAGGCTCAGGGACTCAGAGACCCAGAGACACAGAGACTCAGAGACTACGAGACACAGAGACACAGAGACCAAGAGACTCAGAGACATAGAGGCTCGGAGGCTCAGAGACCCAGAGACTCAGAGACGCAGAGACACAGAGGCTCAGAGACTCAGAGACTCAGAGACATAGAGGCTCAGAGGCTCAGAGACCCAGAGACTCAGAGACGCAGAGGCTCAGAGGCTCAGAGACTCAGAGACGCAGAGGCTCAGAGACCCAGAGACTCAGAGACGCAGAGACACAGAGGCTCAGAGTCTCAGAGACTCAGCGACACGGAGACTCAGAGGCACAGATGCTCAGAGAATCAGAGACACAGAGACTGAGAGACACAAAGACACAGAGACACAGAGACTCAGAGACACAGAGACACAGAGTCTCAGACACTTACAGACACCGAGACACAGATGCTCAGAGACTCAGAGACACAGAGACTCAGAGACACAGAGACCCAGAGACACAGAGGCTCAGAGGCTCAGAGAATCAGAGACGCAGAGACACAAATGCTCAGTGGCTCAGAGACTCAGAAATGCAGACACACAGATGCTCAGAGACTCAGAGACTCAGCGATGCAGAGACACAGAGGCTCAGAGACTCAGAGACACAGAGGCTCAGAAACTGAGAGACGCAGAGACACAGAGGCTCAGAGACTCAGAGACACAGAGACCCAGAGACACAGAGACTCAGAGACTCAGAGACGCAGAGTCACAGAGGCTCAGAGACTCAGAGACACAGAGACTCAGAGACTCAGAGACATAGAGGCTCAGTGGCTCCGAGACTCAGAGACACAGAGACCCAGAGACACAGAGACACAGAGACCCAGAGACACAGAGACTCAGAAACACAGAGACACGGAGACTCAGAGACACAGATGCTCAGAGACTCAGAGAAGCAGAGACACAGAGGCTCAGACACTCAGAGACTCAGAGACGCAGAGACACAGAGGCTCAGAGACACAGAGGCTCAGAGACTCAGAGACTCAGCGACACAGAGACTCAGAGACGCAGAGACACAGAGGCTCAGAGACTCAGAGACTCAGCGACACGGAGACTCAGAGGCATAGATGCTCAGAGACTCAGAGACACAGAGACCCAGAGGCACAGAGACTCAGAGACTCAGAGACTCAGAGACATAGAGGGTCAGTGGCTGAGAGACCCAGAGACTCAGAGACGCAGAGACACAGTGGCTCCGACACTCAGAGACACAGAGACCCAGAGGCACAGAGACTCAGAGACTCAGAGACACAGAGACTCAGAAACACAGAGACACGGAGACTCAGAGAGACAGATGCTCAGAGACTCAGAGACGCAGAGACACAGAGCTCAGAGACACAGAGACCCAGAGGCTCAGAGACTCAGAGACATTGAGGCTCAGAGGCTCAGAGACCCAGAGACTCAGAGACACAGAGGCTCAGATACTCAGACACACAGAGACACACAGGCTCAGAGACTCAGAGACTAAGATTCAAAGAGACGCAGAGACACAGAGACTCAGAGACACAGAGACTCAGAGTTACAGAGACCCAGAGACACAGTGGATCAGAGGCTCTGAGTCTCAGAGACGCAGAGACACAGATGCTCAGAGGCTCAGAGACTCAGAGATGCAGAGACACAGAGGCTCAGAGACGTAGAGATACAGGGGCTCAGAGACTGAGTGGCACAGAGACCCAGAGACCCAGAGACACGGAGACACAGAGAGACTCAGAAACACAGAGGCATAGAGACTCAGAGACTCAGAGACACAGAGACTCAGAGACTCAGAGACCTAGAGGCTCAGTGGTTCAGAGACCAAGAGACGCAGAGACACAGTGTCTCCGACACTCAGAGACACAGAGACCCAGAGACACAGAGACACATTGACCCAGAGACTCAGAGGCACAGAGACCCAGAGACACAGAGACACAGACACCCAGAGACACAGAGACTCAGAGACTCAGAGACACAGAGACTTAGAGACTCAGAGACTCAGAGACACGGAGACCCATTGACACAGAGACTCAGAGAATCAGAGACGCAGAGACACATTGGCTCAGAATCACAGAGACCCAGAGACACAGTGACTCAGAGACAGAGAGTCACAGAGGCTCAGAGGCTCAGAGACGCAGAAACACAGATGCCCAGTGGCTCAGAGACTCAGAAATGCAGACACACAGATGCTCAGAGACTCAGAGACTCAGAGATGCAGAGACGCAGAGGCTCAGAGACGTAGAGAAACAGAGGCTCAGAGACAGAGAGGCTCATAGACTCAAAGTCACTGAGACTCAGAGACACATGGACTCAGAGACCCAGAGACATAGAGACACAGAGACGGAGAGATGCAGAGACACAGAGGCTCAGTGACTCAGAGACTCAGCGACACGGAGACTCAGAGACACAGATGCTCAGAGACTCAGGGACGCAGAGACACAGAGGCTCAGAGACACACAACCCAGAGACACTGAGACTCAGAGACGAGGAGACACAGAGGCTGAGAAACTCAGAGACACAGAGACCCAGAGACACAGAGACTCAGAGACTACGAGACACAGAGACACAGTGGCTCCGAGACTCAGAGACACAGAGACTCAGACACACTGAGACTCAATGACTCAGAGACGAGGAGACACAGAGGCTCAGAAACTCAGAGACTCAGAGACCCAGAGACTCAGAGACTCAGAGACACAGAGGCTCAGAGGCTCAGAGACTCAGGGACTCAGAGACGCAGAGACACAGAGGCTCAGAGACGCGGAGACACAGAGGTTCAGAGACACTGCGACACAGAGACCCAGAGACTCAGAGACACAGAGACACAGAGGCTCAGAGACGTAGAGAAACAGAGGCTCAGAGACAGAGAGGCTGAGAGACTCGGAGTCACTGAGACTCAGAGCCACATGGACTCAGAGACCCAGAGACACAGAGACACAGAGACGGAGAGATGCAGAGACACAGAGGCTCAGTGACTCAGAGGCTCAGCCATACGGAGACTCAGAGACACAGATGGTTAGAGACTCAGGGACGCAGAGACACAGAGGCTCAGAGACTCAGAGACCCATAGACACTGAGACTCAGAGACGAGGAGACACAGAGGCTCAGAAACTCAGAGACTCAGAGACGCAGAGACACAGAGGCTCAGAGCCTCAGAGACACAGAGACGCAGAGACACAGAGGCTCAGAGACTCAGGGACTCAGAGACGCAGAGAAACAGAGGCTCAGAGACGTAGAGACACAGAGACCCAGAGACCCAGAGGCACAGAGACCCATAGACACAGAGACTCAGAGACTCAGAGACGGAGACTCAGAGACACAGATGCTCAGAGACTAAGAGACACAGAGACACAGAGGATCAGAGACACAGAGACTCAGAGACACTGAGACTCAGTGACTCAGGGACGAGGAGACACAGAGGCTCAGAGACGCAGAGACACAGAGGTTCAGAGATGCAGCGACACAGAGACCCAGAGTCTCAGAGACACAGACACACAGAGACCCAGAGAAAAGTGACTCAGAGATTCAGAGACACAGAGGCTCAGAGGCTCAGAGACAGAGAGGCTCAGAGACCCAGAGACTCAGAGATGCAGAGACACAGAGGCTCAGAGACTCAGAGACACAGAGACCCAGAGACACAGAGACACAGAGACTCAGAGACACAGAGACTCAGAGACATAGAGACATAGAGACACAGAGACTCAGAGACTCAGAGACGCAGAGACACAGAGACTCAGAGACGCAGAGACACAGAGACCCAGAGACACAGAGACCCAGAGACTCAGAGACACAGAGACACAGAGAAAAGTGACTCAGAGGCTCAGAGGCTCAGAGACTCAGAGACGTAGAAACACAGATGCTCAGTGGCTCAGAGACTCAGAAATGCAGACACACAGATGCTCAGAGACTCAGAGATGCAGAGACGCAGAGGCTCAGAGACGTAGAGAAACAGAGGCTCAGAGACAGAGAGGCTCAGAGACTCAAAGTCACTGAGACTCAGAGACACATGGACTCAGAGACCCAGAGACATAGAGACACAGAGACGGAGAGATGCAGAGACACAGAGGCTCAGTGACTCAGAGACTCAGCGACACGGAGACTCAGAGACACAGATGCTCAGAGACTCAGGGACGCAGAGACACAGAGACACTGAGACTCAGAGACGAGGAGACACAGAGGCTCAGAGCCTCAGAGACACATAGACCCAGAGACACAGAGACTCAGAGACTAAGAGACACAGAGGCTCAGAGACTCAGGGACTCAGAGATGCAGAGACACAGTGGCTCCGAGACTCAGAGACGGAGACTCAGAGACACAGATGCTCAGAGACTCAGAGACGCAGAGACACAGAGACTCAGAGACACAGAGACTCAGACACACTGAGACTCAATGACTCAGAGACGAGGAGACACAGAGGCTCAGAAACTCAGAGACTCAGAGACTCAGAGACACAGAGGCTCAGAGACACAGACACACAGAGGTTCAGAGACGCAGAGACACAGAGACCCAGAGACAGAGACACAGAGACAGAGAGACACAGAGACCCAGAGAAAAGTGACTCAGAGACTCAGAGACACAGAGACTCAGAGACTCAGAGACAGAGAGGCTCAGAGACACAGACACACAGAGGCTCAGAGACCCAGAGACTCAGAGACACAGAGACCCAGAGACTCAGAGACACAGAGACCCAGAGACACAGAGACTCAGAGAATCAGTGACGCAGAGGCACATTGGCTCAGAGTCATAGAGACCCAGACACACAGAGACTCAGAGACACAGAGACACAGAGACACAGAGGCTCAGAGGCTCAGAGACTCAGAGACGCAGAAACACAGATGCTCAGTGGCTCAGAGACTCAGAAATGCAGACACACAGGTGCTCAGAGACTCAGAGATGCAGAGACACAGTGGCTCAGAGACGTAGAGAAACAGAGGCTCAGAGACAGAGAGGCTCAGAGACTCAGAGTCACTGAGACTCAGAGACACATGTACTGAGAGACCCAGAGACACAGAGACACAGAGACGGAGAGATGCAGAGACACAGAGGCTCACAGACACAGAGACCCATAGACAGAGAGAGTCAGAGACAAAGAGATGCAGAGACCCAGAGACTCTGAGACACAGAGACTCAGAGGCTCAGAGACGCAGAGACACAGAGGGTCAGAGACTCAGAGACATAGAGGCTCAGAGACCCAAAGACTCAGAGATGCAGAGACACAGAGGCTCAGTGAGTCGGAGACTCAGCGACGCGGAGACTCAGAGACACAGATGCTCAGAGACTCAGAGGCGCAGAGACACAGAGACACAGAGACTCAGAGACATGGAGGCTCAGAGGCTCAGAGACCCAGAGACTCAGAGACGCAGAGACACAAAGGCTCAGAGACACAGAGACTCAGAGACACAGAGACACAGAGACCCAGAGACACAGAGACTCATAGGCTCAGAGACTCAGAGACACAGAGACACAGAGACACAGAGACTCAGAGACATAGAGGCTCAGAGGCTCAGCGACCCAGAGACTCAGAGACGCAGAGACACAGAGGGTCAGAGACACAGAGATTCATAGACTCAGAGACACAGAGGCTCAGAGACCCAGAGACTCAGAGACACAGAGACACAGAGACCCAGAGACACAGAGACTCATAGACTCAGAGGCTCAGAGACTCAGAGACACAGAGGCTCAGAGACTCAGAGACATAGAGGCTCAGAGGCTCAGCGACCCAGAGACCCATAGACACAGAGCTTCAGAGGCACATGAGACCCAGGGACCCAGAGACCCAGAGACCCAGAGACACAGAGACTCAGAAACACAGAGACGCAGAGACACAGAGACTCAGAGACACAGAGACTCAGAGTCACAGAGACTCAGAGTCACAGAGACGCAGAGACACAGAGGCTCAGAGACTCAGAGGCATAGAGGTTCAGTGACTCAGAGGCTCAGCGACACGGAGACTCAGAGACACAGATGCTCAGAGACTCAGAGACGCAGAGGCACAGAGGCACAGAGACACAGAGACCCAGAGACACTGAGACTCAGAGACGAGGAGACACAGAGGCTCAGAAACTCAGAGACTCAGAGACGCAGAGACACAGAGACACAGAGACACAGAGGCTCAGAGGCTCAGAGACTCAGAGACACAGAGACTCAGAGACACAGAGACACAGAGGCTCAGTGACGTAGAGACACAGAGGCTCAGAGACAGAGAGGCTCATAGACTCAGAGTCACTGAGAGTCAGAGACACATGGACTCAGAGACCAGAGACACAGAGACACAGAGACGGAGAGATGCAGAGACACAGAGACCCATAGACATAGAGACTCAGTGACAAAAAGACGCAGAGACACAGAGGCTCAGAGACTCAGGGACTCAGAGACCCAGAGACACAGAGACTCATAGACTCAGAGGCTCAGAGACTCAGAGACACAGAGGCTCAGAGACTCAGAGACATAGAGGCTCAGAGGCTCAGCGACCCACAGACTCAGAACCACAGAGACGCTGAGACACAGAGGCTCAGAGACTCAGAGACATCGAGGCTCAGAGGCTCAGCGTCCCAGAGACACAGAGACGCAGAGACACAGACACTCAGGAACACAGAGGCGCAGAGACACAGAGGCTCAGAGACTCCGAGACACAGAGACGCAGAGACATAGAGGCTCAGAGGCTCAGAGACCCAGAGACTCAGAGACGCCGAGACACAGAGGCTCAGTGTCTCAGAGACTCAGCGAAACGAAGACTCAGAGACACAGAGACTCAGAGACTCAGAGACACAGAAACCCAGGGACACAGAGACAGAGAAACCCAGAGACACAGAGACTCAGAAACACAGAGACGCAGAGACACAGAGGCTCAGAGACCCAGAGACACAGAGACTCAGAGACTCAGACACACAGAGACCCAGAGACACAGAGACACAGAGACTCAGAAACACAGAGATGCAGAGACACAGAGGCTCAGTGTCTCAGAGACTCAGAGACACAGAGGCTCAGAGACTCAGAGACACAGAGACCCAGAGACACAGAGACAGAGAAACCCAGAGACACAGAGACACAGAAACACAGAGACGCAGAGACACAGAGGCTCAGAGACCCAGAGACACAGAGACACAGAGGCTCAGAGACTCAGACACACAGAGACCCAGAGACACAGAGACTCAGAAACACAGAGACGCAGAGACACAGAGGCTCAGAGACTCAGAGACTCAGAGACAAAGAGGCTATGAGGCTCAGAGACCCCGAGACTCAGAGACGCAGAGACACAGAGGCTCAGAGACACAGATGCTCAGAGGCTCAGAGACGCAGACACACAGAGGCTCAGAGACGCAGAGACACAGAGACCCAGAGACACAGAGACTCAGTGACTCAGAGACCCAGAGGCATAGAGACTCAGAAACACAGAGACGCAGAGACACAGAGACTCAGAGCCACAGACACACAGAGGCTCAGGGACGCAGAGACACAGAGAGCCAGAGACTCAGAGACATAGAGGCTCAGAGACCCAGAGACTCAGAGACACAGATGCTCAGAGACTCAGAGACGCAGAGACACAGAGGCTCAGAGACTCAGAGACTCAGAGACAAAGAGGCTATGAGGCTCAGAGACCCCGAGACTCAGAGACGCAGAGACACAGAGGCTCAGAGACACAGATGCTCAGAGGCTCAGAGACGCAGACACACAGAGGCTCAGAGACGCAGAGACACAGAGACCCAGAGACACAGAGACTCAGTGACTCAGAGACCCAGAGGCATAGAGACTCAGAAACACAGAGACGCAGAGACACAGAGACTCAGAGACACAGACACACAGAGGCTCAGGGACGCAGAGACACAGAGAGCCAGAGACTCAGAGACATAGAGGCTCAGAGACCCAGAGACTCAGAGACACAGATGCTCAGAGACTCAGAGACGCAGAGACACAGAGGCTCAGAGACTCAGAGACACAGAGACTCAGAGACACAGAGCTTCAGAGGCTCATGAGACCCAGGGACCCAGAGACCCAGAGACACAGAGACTCAGAAGCACAGAGACTCAGAGACACAGAGACTCAGAGTCACAGAGACTCAGAGTCACAGAGACGCAGAGACACAGAGGCTCAGAGACTCAGAGGTTCAGCGACACGGAGACTCAGAGACACAGATGCTCAGAGACTCAGAGACGCAGAGACACAGAGGCTCAGAGACACAGAGACCCAGAGACACTGAGACTCAGAGACAAGGAGACACAGAGGCTCAGAAACTCAGAGACTCAGAGACGCAGAGACACAGAGACCCAGAGACACAGAGACACAGAGGCTCAGAGGCTCAGAGACTCAGAGACACAGAGACTCAGAGACACAGAGACACAGAGGCTCGGAGATGCAGAGACACAGAGGCTCAGAGACTCAGAGATGCAGAGACACAGAGGCTCAGTGACGTAGAGACACAGAGGCTCAGAGACAGAGAGGCTCATAGACTCAGAGTCACTGAGACTCAGAGACACGTGGACTCAGAGACCAGAGACACAGAGACACAGAGACGGAGAGATGCAGAGACACAGAGACCCATAGACATAGAGACTCAGTGACAAAAAGACGCAGAGACACAGAGGCTCAGAGACACAGAGACACAGAGACCCAGAGACACAGAGAGTCAGAAACACAGAGACACAGAGACACAGGGACTCAGGGACTCAGAGACATAGAGGCTCAGAGGCTCAGAGACCCAGACACTCAGAGACGCAGAGACACAGAGGCTCAGAGACACAGAGATTCATAGACTCAGAGACACAGAGGCTCAGAGACCCAGAGACTCAGAGACACAGAGACACAGAGACACAGAGACCCAGAGACACAGAGACTCATAGACTCAGAGGCTCAGAGACTCAGAGACACAGAGACTCAGAAACACAGAGACGCTGCGACACAGAGACACAGAGAGTCAGAAACACAGAGACACAGAGACATCGAGGCTCAGAGGCTCAGCGACCCAGAGACACAGATGCTCAGAGACGCAGAGACACAGAGGCTCAGAGACCCAGAGACACAGAGACACAGAGACTCAGAGACACAGAGACTCAGAGACACAGAGACAAAGAGGCTCAGTGGCTCAGAGACCCAGAGACTCAGAGATGCAGAGACACAATGGATCCGAGACCCAGAGACACAGAGACTCAGAAACACAGAGACGCAGAGACACAGAGACCCAGCGACTCAGAGGCACAGAGACTTAGAGACTCCGAGACATCGAGGCTCAGAGGCTCAGAGATCCAGAGGCTCAGAGACGCAGAGACACAGTGGCTCAGAGACTCAGAGACTCAGCGACACGGAGACTCAGAGACACAGATGCTCAGAGACGCAGAGACACAGAGGCTCAGAGACGCAGAGACACAGATGCTCAGAGACTCAGAGACTCAGAGACTCAGAGACACAGAGGCTCAGATACACTGAGACTCAGAGACGAGGAGACACAGAGGCTCAGAGACTCAGAGACACAGAGACCCAGAGACACAGAGACTCAGAGACCAAGAGACGCAGAGACACAGTGGCTCAGAGACTCAAGGACTCAGAGACCCAGAGACACAGAGACACAGAGACTCAGAGACACAGAGACTCAGAGACTCAGAGACAAAGAGGCTCAGTGGCTCAGAGACCCAGAGACTCAGAGATGCAGAGACACAATGGATCCGAGACCCAGAGACACAGAGACTCAGAAACACAGAGACGCAGAGACACAGAGGCTCAGAGACGCAGGGACTCAGAGACGCAGAGACACAGAGGCTCAGAGACGGAGACTCAGAAACTCAGATGCTCAGAGGCTCAAAGACGCAGAGGCACAGAGACCCCGAGACTCAGAGACACAGAGACCCAGAGACACAGAGACACAGAGACTCAGAGACACAGAGATATAGAGGCTGAGAGGCTCAGAGACCCAGCGACTCAGAGACGCAGAGACACTGAGACCCAGAGACGCAGACACACAGAGGCTCAAAGACGCAGAGGCACAGAGACCCCGAGACTCAGAGACACAGAGACCCAGAGACACAGAGACACAGAGACTCAGAGACTCAGAGATATAGAGGCTGAGAGGCTCAGAGACCCAGCGACTCAGAGACGCAGAGACACTGAGACCCAGAGACACAGAGACTCAGAAACACAGAGACACAGAGGCTCAGAGGCTCAGAGACTCAGAGACACAGAGGCTCAGAGACACAGAGGCTCGGAGATGCAGAGACACAGTGGCTCCGAGAGTCAGAGACGCAGAGACACTGAGACCCAGAGACACAGAGACTCAGAAACACAGAGACACGGAGACTCAGAGGCTCAGAGACTCAGAGACACAGAGACACAGAGACACAGAGCTCATAGACACAGAGACCCAGAAACAGAGACACAGAGACGCAGAGACACAGAGACTCAGAAACACAGAGACGCAGAGACACAGAGGCTCAGAGACTCAGAGACACAGAGACTCCGAGACATCGAGGCTCAGAGGCCCAGAGATCCAGAGACTCAGAGACGCAGAGACACAGTGGCTCAGAGACTCAGAGACTCAGCGACACGGAGACTCAGAGACACAGATGCTCAGAGACGCAGAGACACAGAGGCTCAGAGACGCAGAGACACAGATGCTCAGAGACTCAGAGACACAGAGACTCAGAGACTCAGAGACACAGAGGCCCAGATACACTGAGACTCAGATACGAGGAGACACAGAGGCTCAGAGACACAGAGGATCAGAGACGCAGACACACAGAGGTTCAGAGACGCAGAGACACAGAGACTCAGAGACACAGAGACTCAGAGACACAGAGACCCAGAGAAAAGTGACTCAGAGAGTCAGAGACACAGAGACGCAGAGACTCAGAGACAGAGAGGCTCAGAGGCTCAGAGACTCAGGGACTCAGAGACGCAGAGACACAGAGGCTCAGAGACGCAGACACACAGAGGCTCAAAGACGCAGAGGCACAGAGACCCCGTGATTCAGAGACACAGAGACCCAGAGACACAGAGACACAGAGACTCAGAGACTCAGAGAGATAGAGGCTCAGAGGCTCAGAGACGTAGCGACTCAGAGACGCAGAGACACTGAGACCCAGAGACACAGAGACTCAGAAACACAGAGACACAGAGGCTCAGAGGCTCAGAGAGTCAGAGACACAGAGACACAGAGACTCAGAGACAAAGAGGCTCAGTGGCTCAGAGACCCAGCGACTCAGAGATGCAGAGACACAATGGATCCGAGACCCAGAGACACAGAGACTCAGAAACACAGAGACGCAGAGACACAGAGACTCAGAGACACAGAGGCTCAGAGACACAGAGGCTCAGAGACTCAGAGACTCAGGGACTCAGAGACTCAGAGACGCCGAGACACAGAGGCTCGGAGATGCAGAGACACAGAGGCTCAGAGACTCAGAGACACAGAGACCCAGAGACACAGAGTCTCAGAGACACAGAGACACAGAGACCCAGAGACACAGAGTCTCAGAGACACAGAGACACAGAGACCCAGAGACACAGAGACTCAGAGACTCAGAGACGCAGAGACAGAGATGCTCAGAGACTCAGAGACACAGAGACTCAGAGACACAGAGGCTCAGATACACTGACACTCAGAGACTCAGAGACACAGAGGCTCAGATACACTGAGACTCAGAGACGAGGAGACACAGAGGCTCAGAGACTCAGAGACACAGAGACCCAGAGACACAGAGACTCAGAGACCAAAAGACGCAGAGACACAGAGGCTCAGAGACTCAAGGACTCAGAGACCCAGAGACACAGAGACACAGAGACTCAGAGACAAAGAGGCTCAGTGGCTCAGAGACCCAGCGACTCAGAGATGCAGAGACACAATGGATCCGAGACCCAGAGACACAGAGACTCAGAAACACAGAGACGCAGAGACACAGAGGCTCAGAGACGCAGGGGCTCAGAGACGCAGAGACACAGAGGCTCAGAGACGGAGACTCAGAAACTCAGATGCTCAGAGACTCAGGGATGCAGAGACACAGAGGCTCAGAGACTCAGAGACACAGAGACCCAGAGACACAGAGACTCAGAGATGCATTGACACAGAGACTCAGCGACTCAAGACGCAGAGAGACAGAGGCTCAGAGACTCAGGGACTCATAGACGCAGAGACACAGAGGATCAGAGACGCAGACACACAGAGGTTCAGAGACGCAGAGACACAGAGACCCAGAGACTCAGAGACACAGAGACACAGAGACTCAGTGACACAGAGACCCAGAGAAAAGTGACTCAGAGAGTCAGAGACACAGAGACTCAGAGACAGAGAGGCTCAGAGGCTCAGAGACTCAGGGACTCAGAGACGCAGAGACACAGAGGCTCAGAGACGCAGACACACAGAGGCTCAAAGACGCAGAGGCACAGACACCCCGAGACTCAGAGACACAGAGACCCAGAGACACAGAGATTCATAGACTCAGAGACACAGAGGCTCAGAGACGCAGAGACACAGATGCTCAGTGGCTCAGAGACTCCAAATGCAGACACACAGATGCTCAGAGACTCAGAGATGCAGAGACACAGAGGCTCAGTGACGTAGAGACACAGAGACTCAGAGACACAGAGGCTCAGATACACTGACACTCAGAGACTCAGAGACACAGAGGCTCAGATACACTGAGACTCAGAGACGAGGAGACACAGAGGCTCAGAGACTCAGAGACACAGAGACCCAGAGACACAGAGACTCAGAGACCAAAAGACGCAGAGACACAGAGGCTCAGAGACTCAAGGACTCAGAGACCCAGAGACACAGAGACACAGAGACTCAGAGACAAAGAGGCTCAGTGGCTCAGAGACCCAGCGACTCAGAGATGCAGAGACACAATGGATCCGAGACCCAGAGACACAGAGACTCAGAAACACAGAGACGCAGAGACACAGAGGCTCAGAGACGCAGGGGCTCAGAGACGCAGAGACACAGAGGCTCAGAGACGGAGACTCAGAAACTCAGATGCTCAGAGACTCAGGGATGCAGAGACACAGAGGCTCAGAGACTCAGAGACACAGAGACCCAGAGACACAGAGACTCAGAGATGCATTGACACAGAGACTCAGCGACTCAAGACGCAGAGAGACAGAGGCTCAGAGACTCAGGGACTCATAGACGCAGAGACACAGAGGATCAGAGACGCAGACACACAGAGGTTCAGAGACGCAGAGACACAGAGACCCAGAGACTCAGAGACACAGAGACACAGAGACTCAGTGACACAGAGACCCAGAGAAAAGTGACTCAGAGAGTCAGAGACACAGAGACTCAGAGACAGAGAGGCTCAGAGGCTCAGAGACTCAGGGACTCAGAGACGCAGAGACACAGAGGCTCAGAGACGCAGACACACAGAGGCTCAAAGACGCAGAGGCACAGACACCCCGAGACTCAGAGACACAGAGACCCAGAGACACAGAGATTCATAGACTCAGAGACACAGAGGCTCAGAGACGCAGAGACACAGATGCTCAGTGGCTCAGAGACTCCAAATGCAGACACACAGATGCTCAGAGACTCAGAGATGCAGAGACACAGAGGCTCAGTGACGTAGAGACACAGAGGCTCAGAGACAGAGAGGCTCATAGACTCAGAGTCACTGAGACTCAGAGACACATGGACTCAGAGACCAGAGACACAGAGACACAGAGACGGAGAGATGCAGAGACACAGAGACACAGAGACCCATAGACATAGAGACTCAGTGACAAAAAGACGCAGAGACACAGAGGCTCAGAGACACAGAGACACAGAGACCCAGAGAGTCAGAAACACAGAGACATAGAGACACAGAGACTCAGAGACTCAGAGACATAAAGGCTCAGAGGCTCAGAGACCCAGAGACTCAGAGACGCAGAGACACAGAGGCTCAGAGACACAGAGATTCATAGACTCAGAGGCACAGAGGCTCAGAGACCCAGAGACTCAGAGACACAGAGACACAGAGACCCAGAGACACAGAGGCTCATAGACTCAGAGGCTCAGAGACTCAGAGACACAGAGGCTCAGAGACTCCGAGACATAGAGGCTCAGAGGCTCAGCGACCCAGAGACACAGAGACTCAGAAACACAGAGACGCTGAGACACAGAGGCTCAGAGACTCAGAGACATCGAGGGTCAGAGGCTCAGCGACCCAGAGACACAGAGACGCAGAGACACAGAGGCTCAGAGACTCAGAGACACAGAGACCCAGAGACACAGAGACTCAGAGACCAAGAGACGCAGAGACACAGATGCTCAGAGACTCAGGGACTCAGAGACGCAGAGACACAGAGGATCAGAGACGCAGACACACAGAGGTTCAGAGACGCAGAGACTCAGTGACACAGAGACCCAGAGAAAAGTGACTCTGAGAGTCAGAGACACAGAGACGCAGAGACTCAGAGACATAGAACATAGAACATAGAACATAGAACATTACAGCGCAGAACAGGCCCTTCGGCCCACGATGTTGCGCCGACCAGTTACAAAAACAATGACCCACTAGCCTATACCAATCCCTTTTCGTCCATAAACCTATCCAGAGATCTCTTAAACGCCCCCAAACTAGACGCATTTACAACTGCAGCAGGCAGGGCATTCCAATCCCTCACCACCCGCTGGGTAAAGAATCTACCCCTGACATCCGTCCTGTAGCTACCCCCCCTTAATTTAAAGTCATGCCCCCTCGTGCTAGCTTTCTCCATCCGAGGAAAAAGGCTATCACTATCCACCCTATCTAAACCTCTAATCATCTTACATGTTTCAATAAGATCCCCTCTCAGCCGCCTTCTTCCCAACGAAAACAACCCTAGATCCCTCAGTCTCTCCTCATAGGACCTCCCCACCATACTAGATAGAGATAGATAGATAGATAGACACAGAGACCCAGAGACCCAGAGACACAGAGAATCAGAGACTCAGAGATATAGAGGCTCAGAGGCTCAGAGACCCAGCGACTCAGAGACGCAGAGACACTGAGACCCAGAGACACAGAGACTGAGAAACACAGAGACACAGAGGCTCAGAGGCCCAGAGACTCAGGGACACAGAGACTCAGAGACACAGAGGCTCAGAGACACAGAGGCTCAGAGACTCAGAGACTCAGGGACTCAGAGACTCAGAGACGCCGAGACACAGAGGCTCGGAGATGCAGAGACACAGAGGCTCAGAGACTCAGAGACACAGAGACCCAGAGACACAGAGTCTCAGAGACACAGAGACACAGAGACCCAGAGACACAGAGTCTCAGAGACACAGAGACACAGAGACCCAGAGACACAGAGACTCAGAGACTCAGAGACGCAGAGACAGAGATGCTCAGAGACTCAGAGACACAGAGACTCAGAGACACAGAGGCTCAGATACACTGACACTCAGAGACTCAGAGACACAGAGGCTCAGATACACTGAGACTCAGAGACGAGGAGACACAGAGGCTCAGAGACTCAGAGACACAGAGACCCAGAGACACAGAGACTCAGAGACCAAAAGACGCAGAGACACAGAGGCTCAGAGACTCAAGGACTCAGAGACCCAGAGACACAGAGACACAGAGACTCAGAGACAAAGAGGCTCAGTGGCTCAGAGACCCAGCGACTCAGAGATGCAGAGACACAATGGATCCGAGACCCAGAGACACAGAGACTCAGAAACACAGAGACGCAGAGACACAGAGGCTCAGAGACGCAGGGGCTCAGAGACGCAGAGACACAGAGGCTCAGAGACGGAGACTCAGAAACTCAGATGCTCAGAGACTCAGGGATGCAGAGACACAGAGGCTCAGAGACTCAGAGACACAGAGACCCAGAGACACAGAGACTCAGAGATGCATTGACACAGAGACTCAGCGACTCAAGACGCAGAGAGACAGAGGCTCAGAGACTCAGGGACTCATAGACGCAGAGACACAGAGGATCAGAGACGCAGACACACAGAGGTTCAGAGACGCAGAGACACAGAGACCCAGAGACTCAGAGACACAGAGACACAGAGACTCAGTGACACAGAGACCCAGAGAAAAGTGACTCAGAGAGTCAGAGACACAGAGACTCAGAGACAGAGAGGCTCAGAGGCTCAGAGACTCAGGGACTCAGAGACGCAGAGACACAGAGGCTCAGAGACGCAGACACACAGAGGCTCAAAGACGCAGAGGCACAGACACCCCGAGACTCAGAGACACAGAGACCCAGAGACACAGAGACACAGAGACTCAGAGACTCCGAGATATAGAGGCTCAGAGGCTCAGAGACCCTGTGACTCAGAGACGCAGAGACACTGAGACCCAGAGACACAGAGACTCAGAAACACAGAGACTCAGAGACACAGAGGCTCAGAGACACAGAGGCTCAGAGACACAGAGGCTCAGAGACTCAGAGACGCAGAGACACAGAGGCTCGGAGATGCAGAGACACAGAGGCTCAGAGACGCAGACACACAGAGGCTCAAAGACGCAGAGGCACAGACACCCCGAGACTCAGAGACACAGAGACCCAGAGACACAGAGACACAGAGACTCAGAGACTCAGAGATATAGAGGCTCAGAGGCTCAGAGACCCAGCGACTCAGAGACGCAGAGACACTGAGACCCAGAGACACAGAGACTCAGAAACACAGAGACACAGAGGCTCAGAGGCTCAGAGACTCAGAGACACAGAGACTCAGAGACACAGAGGCTCAGAGACACAGAGGCTCAGAGACTCAGAGACGCAGAGACA
The DNA here is from genome assembly GCF_965287045.1 of Carcharhinus amblyrhynchos. NCBI lineage: Eukaryota > Metazoa > Chordata > Chondrichthyes > Carcharhiniformes > Carcharhinidae > Carcharhinus > Carcharhinus amblyrhynchos. The sequence goes on along the minus strand of NW_027649831.1, from coordinate 134,215 downwards.
CAGAGGCTCGGAGATGCAGAGACACAGAGGCTCAGAGACTCAGAGACGCAGAGACACAGAAGCTCAGATACTCAGAGACGCAGAGACGCAGACACACAGAGGCTCAGAGACGCAGACACACAGAGGCTCAGAGACGCAGACACACAGTGGCTCAGAGACGCAGAGACACTGAGACGCAGAGACTCAGAGCACAGAGGCCCAGAGACACAGAGACTCAGAGACACAGAGACCCAGAGACACAGAGATTCATAGACTCAGAGACACAGAGGCTCAGAGACGCAGAGACACAGATGCTCAGTGGCTCAGAGACTCCAAATGCAGACACACAGATGCTCAGAGACTCAGAGATGCAGAGACACAGAGGCTCAGTGACGTAGAGACACAGAGGCTCAGAGACAGAGAGGCTCATAGACTCAGAGTCACTGAGACTCAGAGACACATGGACTCAGAGACCAGAGACACAGAGACACAGAGACAGAGAGATGCAGAGACACAGAGACCCATAGACATAGAGACTCAGTGACAAAAAGACGCAGAGACACAGAGGCTCAGAGACACAGAGACACAGAGACCCAGAGAGTCAGAAACACAGAGACATAGAGACACAGAGACTCAGAGACTCAGAGACATAAAGGCTCAGAGGCTCAGAGACCCAGAGACTCAGAGACGCAGAGACACAGAGGCTCAGAGACACAGAGATTCATAGACTCAGAGGCACAGAGGCTCAGAGACCCAGAGACTCAGAGACACAGAGACACAGAGACCCAGAGACACAGAGGCTCATAGACTCAGAGGCTCAGAGACTCAGAGACACAGAGGCTCAGAGACTCCGAGACATAGAGGCTCAGAGGCTCAGCGACCCAGAGACACAGAGACTCAGAAACACAGAGACGCTGAGACACAGAGGCTCAGAGACTCAGAGACATCGAGGGTCAGAGGCTCAGCGACCCAGAGACACAGAGACGCAGAGACACAGAGGCTCAGAGACTCAGAGACACAGAGACCCAGAGACACAGAGACTCAGAGATCAAGAGACGCAGAGACACAGATGCTCAGAGACTCAGGGACTCAGAGACGCAGAGACACAGAGGATCAGAGACGCAGACACACAGAGGTTCAGAGACGCAGAGACTCAGTGACACAGAGACCCAGAGAAAAGTGACTCGGAGAGTCAGAGACACAGAGACGCAGAGACTCAGAGACAGAGAGGCTCAGAGGCTCAGAGACTCAGAGACGCAGAGACACAGAGGCTCAGAGACGCAGACACACAGAGGCTCAAAGACGCAGAGGCACAGACACCCCGAGACTCAGAGACACAGAGACCCAGAGACACAGAGACACAGAGACTCAGAGACTCAGAGGTATTGAGGCTCAGAGGCTCAGAGACCCAGCGACTCAGAGACGCAGAGACACTGAGACCCAGAGACACAGAGACTCAGAAACACAGAGACACAGAGGCTCAGAGGCTCAGAGAGTCAGAGACACAGAGACACAGAGGCTCGGAGATGCAGAGACACAGACGCTCAGAGACTCAGAGATGCAGAGACACAGAGGCTCAGTGACGTAGAGACACAGAGGCTCAGAGACAGAGAGGCTCATAGACTCAGAGTCACTGAGACTCAGAGACACATGGACTCAGAGACCAGAGACACAGAGACACAGAGACGGAGAGATGCAGAGACACAGAGACTCAGAGACACAGAGACCCATAGACATAGAGACTCAGAGACAAAAAGACGCAGAGACACAGAGGCTCAGAGGCTCAGGGACTCAGAGACCCAGAGACACAGAGGCTCAGAGACACAGAGACACTGAGACCCAGAGACACAGAGAGTCAGAAACACAGAGACACAGAGACTCAGAGACATAGAGGCTCAGAGGCTCAGAGACCCAGAGACTCAGAGACGCAGAGACACAGAGGCTCAGAGACACAGAGATTCATAGACTCAGAGGCACAGAGGCTCAGGGACCCAGAGACTCAGAGACACAGAGACACAGAGACCCAGAGACACAGAGACTCATAGACTCAGAGGCTCAGAGACTCAGAGACACAGAGGCTCAGAGACTCAGAGACATAGGGGCTCAGAGGCTCAGCGACCCAGAGACACAGAGACTCATAAACACAGAGACGCTGAGACACAGAGGCTCAGAGACTCAGAGACATCGAGGCTCAGAGGCTCAGCGACCCAGAGACACAGAGACGCAGAGACACAGAGGCTCAGAGATGCAGAGACACAGAGACATAGAGACCCAGAGACACAGAGACACAGAGGCTCAGAGACCCAGAGACTCAGAGACGCCGAGACACAGAGGCTCAGTGTCTCAGAGACTCAGCGACACGGAGACTCAGAGACACAGAGGCTCAGAGACTCAGAGACACAGAGACCCAGAGACACAGAGACAGAGAAACCCAGAGACACAGAGACTCAGAAACACAGAGACGCAGAGACACAGAGGCTCAGAGACCCAGAGACTCAGAGACACAGAGACACAGAGGCTCAGAGACTCAGAAACACAGAGACGCAGAGACACAGAGGCTCAGAGACTCAGAGACAAAGAGGCTATGAGGCTCAGAGACCCCGAGACTCAGAGACGCAGAGACACAGAGGCTCAGAGGCTCAGAGGCTCAGAGACGCAGACACACAGAGGCTCAGAGACGCAGAGACACAGAGACCCAGAGACACAGAGACTCAGTGACTCAGAGACCCAGAGACATAGAGACTCAGAAACACAGAGACGCAGAGACACAGAGACTCAGAGACACAGACACACAGAGGCTCAGCGACGCAGAGACACAGAGAGCCGGAGACTCAGAGACATAGAGGCTCAGAGACCCAAAGACTCAGAGAAGCAGAGACACAGAGGCTCAGTGAGGCAGAGACTCAGAGACACAGATGCGCAGAGACTCAGAGACGCAGAGACACAGAGGCTCAGAGGCTCAGAGACTCAGAGACACAGAGACTCAGAGACACAGAGCTTCAGAGGCTCATGAGACCCAGGGACCCAGAGACCCAGAGACCCAGAGAATCAGAGACTCAGAAACACAGAGACGCAGAGACACAGAGACTCAGAGACACAGAGACTCAGAGTCACAGAGACTCAGAGTCACAGAGACGCAGAGACACAGAGGCTCAGAGACTCAGAGGCATAGAGGTTCAGTGACTCAGAGGCTCAGCGACACGGAGAGTCAGAGACACAGATGCTCAGAGACTCAGAGACGCAGAGACACAGAGGCTCAGAGAGACAGAGACCCAGAGACACTGAGACTCAGAGACGAGGAGACACAGAGGCTGAGAAACTCAGAGACTCAGAGACGCAGAGACACAGAGACCCAGAGACACAGAGACACAGAGAGTCAGAGACCCAGAGACGCAGAGACCCAGAGACACAGAGACTCAGAGACCCAGAGACACAGAGGCTCAGAGACTCAGAGACACAGAGACTCAGAGACTCCGAGACATCGAGGCTCAGAGGCTCAGAGATCCAGAGACTCAGAGACGCAGAGACACAGTGGCTCAGAGACTCAGAGACTCAGCGACACGGAGACTCAGAGACACAGATGCTCAGAGACGCAGAGACACAGAGGCTCAGAGACGCAGAGACACAGATGCTCAGTGGCTCAGAGACTCCAAATGCAGACACACAGATGCTCAGAGACTCAGAGATGCAGAGACACAGAGGCTCAGTGACGTAGAGACACAGAGGCTCAGAGACAGAGAGGCTCATAGACTCAGAGTCACTGAGACTCAGAGACACATGGACTCAGAGACCAGAGACACAGAGACACAGAGACGGAGAGATGCAGAGACACAGAGACCCATAGACATAGAGACTCAGTGACAAAAAGACGCAGAGACACAGAGGCTCAGAGACACAGAGACACAGAGACCCAGAGAGTCAGAAACACAGAGACATAGAGACACAGAGACTCAGAGACTCAGAGACATAAAGGCTCAGAGGCTCAGAGACCCAGAGACTCAGAGACGCAGAGACACAGAGGCTCAGAGACACAGAGATTCATAGACTCAGAGGCACAGAGGCTCAGAGACCCAGAGACTCAGAGACACAGAGACACAGAGACCCAGAGACACAGAGGCTCATAGACTCAGAGGCTCAGAGACTCAGAGACACAGAGGCTCAGAGACTCCGAGACATAGAGGCTCAGCGACCCAGAGACACAGAGACTCAGAAACACAGAGACGCTGAGACACAGAGGCTCAGAGACTCAGAGACATCGAGGGTCAGAGGCTCAGCGACCCAGAGACACAGAGACGCAGAGACACGGAGGCTCAGAGACTCAGAGACACAGAGACGCAGAGACACAGAGACTCAGAGACCAAGAGACGCAGAGACACAGATGCTCAGAGACTCAGGGACTCAGAGACGCAGAGACACAGAGGATCAGAGACGCAGACACACAGAGGTTCAGAGACGCAGAGACTCAGTGACACAGAGACCCAGAGAAAAGTGACTCGGAGAGTCAGAGACACAGAGACGCAGAGACTCAGAGACAGAGAGGCTCAGAGGCTCAGAGACTCAGGGACTCAGAGACGCAGAGACACAGAGGCTCAGAGACGCAGACACACAGAGGCTCAAAGACGCAGAGGCACAGACACCCCGAGACTCAGAGACACAGAGACCCAGAGACACAGAGACACAGAGACTCAGAGACTCAGAGATATAGAGGCTGAGAGGCTCAGAGACCCAGCGACTCAGAGACGCAGAGACACTGAGACCCAGAGACACAGAGACTCAGAAACACAGAGACACAGAGGCTCAGAGACACAGAGGCTCAGAGACTCAGAGACACAGAGACGCAGAGACACAGAGGCTCGGAGAGGCAGAGACACAGAGGCTCAGAGACTCAGAGACACAGAGACCCAGAGACTCAGAGACGCAGAGACACAGAGGCTCAGATACTCAGAGACGCAGAGACGCAGACACACAGAGGCTCAGAGACGCAGACACACAGAGGCTCAGAGACGCAGACACACAGTGGCTCAGAGACGCAGAGACACAGAGACGCAGAGACTCAGAGCACATGAGGCCCAGAGACACAGAGATTCTTCGACTCAGAGACACAGAGGCTCAGAGACGCAGAGACACAGATGCTCAGAGACAGAGAGGCTCATAGACTCAGAGTCACTGAGACTCAGAGACACATGGACTCAGAGACCAGAGACACGGAGACACAAAGACGGAGAGATGCAGAGACACAGAGACACAGAGACCCATAGACATAGAGACTCAGTGACAAAAAGACGCAGAGACACAGAGGCTCAGAGACTCAGGGACTCAGAGACCCAGAGACACAGAGGCTCAGGGACACAGAGACACAGAGGCCCAGAGAGTCAGAAACACAGAGACATAGAGACACAGAGACTCAGAGACTCAGAGAAATAAAGGCTCAGAGGCAGAGAGATTCATAGACTCAGAGACACAGAGGCTCAGAGACCCAGAGACTCAGAGACACAGAGACACAGAGACCCAGAGACACAGAGACTCAGAGACTCAGAGGCTCAGAGACTCAGAGACACAGAGGCTCAGAGACTCAGAGACATCGAGGCTCAGAGGCTCAGCGACCCAGAGACACAGAGACGCAGAGACACAGAGGCTCAGAGATGCAGAGACACAGAGACATAGAGACCCAGAGACACAGAGACACAGAGACACAGACACTCAGGAACACAGAGACGCAGAGACACAGAGGCTCAGAGGCTCAGAGACACAGAGACGCAGAGACATAGAGGCTCAGAGACTCAGAGACACAGAGACCCAGAGACACAGAGACAGAGAAACCCAGAGACTCAGAGACCCAGAGACTCAGAGACACAGAGACACAGAGGCTCAGAGACTCAGAGACACAGAGACCCAGAGACACAGAGACACAGAGACTCAGAAACACAGAGACGCAGAGACACAGAGGCTCAGAGACTCAGAGACAAAGAGGCTCAGAGACACAGATGCTCAGAGGCTCAGAGACGCAGACACACAGAGGCTCACAGACGCAGAGACACAGAGACCCAGAGACACAGAGACTCAGTGACTCAGAGACCCAGAGACATAGAGACTCAGAAACACAGAGACGCAGAGACACTGAGGCTCAGAGACGCAGACACACAGAGACCCAGAGACTCAGAGACATAGAGACTCAGAGACGCAAAGACTCAGAGATGCAGAGACACAGAGGCTCAGTGAGTCGGAGACTCAGCGACACGGAGACTCAGAGACACAGATGCTCAGAGACTCAGAGACGCAGAGACACAGAGGCTCAGAGACTCAGAAACACAGAGACTCAGAGACACAGAGGTTCAGAGCCTCATGACCTCGCAGGTGGAGGAGGTGGTCAAGAAGGTGTATGGTGTACTGGCCTTCATTAATCGAGGGATTGAGTTTAGGAGTCGGGAGGTAATGCTGGAACTTTATAAGACCCTTGTCAGGCCTCATTTGGAGTATTGTGCGCAGTTCTGGTCGCCTCACTATAGGAAAGATGTAGAAGCTATTGAAAGGGTGCAGAGGAGATTTACAAGGATGTTGCCTGGACTGGGAGGCATGCCTTATGAAGTTAGGTTGAGGGAGCTGGGACTCTTTTCCCTGGAGAGACGAAGGTTGAGAGGCGACCTGATAGAGGTTTATAAAATGTTGAGAGGAATAGATAGGGTGGACTCTCAGAGGCTATTTCCCCGGGTTGAAATGGTCGCTACGAGAGGACACAGATTTAAGGTGCGGGGAGGGAGGTTCAGAAGTGATGTTAGGGGTAAGTTTTTCACTCAGAGGGTGGTGAGTGAATGGAATCGGCTGCCGTCAGTGGTGGTGGAGGCGAACTCGCTGGGGTCTTTTAAAAGACTTCTGGATGAGTATATGGGGTTTAATGAGATTGAGGGTTATAGATAGGTCTGTAGCTTGGTAGGTGATGTGGTCGGCGCAACTTGTGGGCCGAAGGGCCTGTTTGTGCTGTAGTGTTCTATGTTCTATGTTCTATGTTCTATGAGACCCAGGGACCCAGAGACCCAGAGACCCAGACACACAGAGACTCAGTGTCACAGAGACGCAGAGACACAGAGGCTCAGAGACTCAGAGGCATAGAGGTTCAGTGACTCAGAAGCTCAGCGACACGGAGACTCAGAGACTCAGAGACACAGAGACCCAGAGACACTGTGACTCAGAAACACAGAGACGCAGAGACACAGAGGCTCAGAGACTCAGAGACGCAGAGACACAGAGGCTCAGAGACACAGAGACCCAGAGACACAGAGACAGAGAAACTCAGAGACACAGAGACTCAGAAACACAGAGACACAGAGGCTCAGAGACCCAGAGACTCAGAGACGCAGAGACACAGGGGCTCAGAGACTCAGCGACACGGAGACTCAGAGACACAGAGACACAGAGACCCAGAGACACAGAGACTCAGAAACACAGAGACACAGAGACGAAGAGGCTCAGAGACTCAGAGACACAGAGACACAGAGGCTCAGAGACACAGAGACACAGAGGCTGAGAGACTCAGAGACTCAGAGACCCAGAGACGCAGAGACTCACTGACACATCGACCCATTGACACAGAGACTCAGAGAATCAGAGACGCAGAGACACAGAGGCTCGGTGTCACAGAGACCCAGAGACACAGAGACTCAGAGACACAGATGCTCAGAGACTCAGAGACACAGAGGCACAGAGACTCAGACACTCAGAGACACAGAGACTCAGAGACTCAGAGATACAGAGACCCAGAGGCACAGAGACTCAGAGACTCAGAGACGCAGAGACCCAGAGACACAGAGACTCAGAGACACAGAGACACAGATGCTCAGAGACTCAGAGACACAGAGACACAGATGCTCAGAGACTCAGAGACATAGAGGCACAGAGACTCAGAGACTCAGAGACTCAGAGACACAGAGACTCAGAGACTCAGAGACGCAGAGACACAGAGGCTCAGAGACGCAGAGACACAGAGACCCAGAGACTCAGAGACACAGAGACCCAGAGACACAGAGGCACAGAGACTCAGAAACTCAGAGACACAGAGACTCAGAGACTCAGAGACGTAGAGGCTCAGTGGCTCAGAGACCCAGAGACACAGAGACGCAGAGACACAGAGACTCATAGACTCAGAGACTCAGAGGCTCAGAGACTCTTAGGCTCAGAGGCTCAGGGACCCAGAGACACAGAGACTCAGAGACATAGAGGCTCAGAGGCTCAGAGACGCAGAGACACAGAGATACAGAGACTCAGAGACTCAGAGACTCAGCGACACAGAGACTAAGAGACTCAGAGACATAGAGGCTCAGAGGCTCAGAGTCCCAGCGACTCAGAGACGCAGAGACACAGAGGCTCAGAGACTCAGAGACGCAGAGACGCAGAGACACAGAGGCTCAGAGACTCAGAGACTCAGCGACACGGAGACTCAGAGGCACAGATGCTCAGAGAATCAGAGACACAGAGACTGAGAGACACAAAGACACAGAGACACAGAGACTCAGAGACACAGAGACACGGAGTCTCAGAAACTTACAGACACCGAGACACAGATGCTCAGAGACTCAGAGACACAGAGACTCAGAGACTCAGAGACCCAGAGACACAGAGACACAGAGACTCAGAGACACAGAGACCCAGAGACACAAATGCTCAGTGGCTCAGAGACTCAGAAATGCAGACACACAGACGCTCAGAGACTCAGAGATGCAGAGACACAGAGGTTCAGTGACGTAGAGACACAGAGGCTCAGAGACAGAGAGGCTCATAGACTCAGAGTCACTGAAACTCAGAGACACATGGACTCAGAGACCAAAGACACAGAGACACAGAGACGGAGAGATGCAGAGACACTGAGACTCAGAGACACATAGACATAGAGACTCAGTGACAAAAAGACGCAGAGACACAGAGGCTCAGAGACACGGAGACTCAGAGGCACAGATGCTCAGAGACTCAGAGACAATGAGACTCAGAGACACAGAGACCCAGAGACAAAGAGACTCAGAGACACAGAGACACAGAGTCTCAGAGACTTACAGACACCGAGACACAGATGCTCAGAGACTCAGAGACACAGAGACTCAGAGACACAGAGACCCAGAGACACAGAGGCTCAGAGGCTCAGAGAATCAGAGACGCAGAGACACAGATGCTCAGAGACTCAGAGACTCAGAGACGCAGAGAAACAGAGGCTCAGAGACTCAGAGACACAGAGACTCAGAGACTCAGAGGCTCAGATACTCAGACACACAGAGACACACAGGCTCAGAGACTCAGAGACTAAGATTCAAAGAGACGCAGAGACACAGAGACTCAGAGACTCAGAGACCCAGAGACGCAGAGACTCACAGACACATCGACCCATTGACACAGAGACTCAGAATCAGAGACGCAGAGACACAGAGACACAGAGGCTCTGAGTCACAGAGATCCAGAGACACAGAGACTCAGAGACTCAGAGACCCAGAGACCCAGAGACTCACAGACACATCGACCCATTGACACAGAGACTCAGAGACTCAGAGACACAGAGACTCAGAGACACAGAGGCTCTGAGTCACAGAGATCCAGAGACACAGAGACTCAGAGACTCAGAGACCCAGAGACGCAGAGACTCACAGACACATCGACCCATTGACACAGAGACTCAGAGACTCAGAGACACAGAGACTCAGAGACACACAGGCCCAGAGACACAGAGGATCAGAGGCTCAGAGTCTCAGAGACGCGGAGACACAGATGCTCAGTGGCTCAGATACTCAGAAATGCAGACACACAGATGCTCAGAGGCTCAGAGACTCAGAGGTGCAGAGATACAGAGGCTCAGAGACAGAGAGGCTCAGAGACTCAGAGTCACTGAGACACTGAGACACATGGACTCAGAGACCCAGAGACACAGAGACACAGTGACGGAGAGATGCAGAGACACAGAGGCTCAGAGACACAGAGACCCATAGACAGAGAGACTCAGTGACAAAGAGACGCAGAGACACAGAGGCTCAGAGACTCAGGGACTCAGAGACCCAGAGACACAGAGGGTCAGAGACGCAGACACACAGAGGCTCAGATACCCAGAGACACAGAGGCTAAGAGGTTCAGAGACTCAGAGGCACAGAGACACAGATGCTCAGTGGCTCAGAGATTCAGAAATGCAGACACACAGATGCTCAGAGACTCAGAGACTCAGAGATGCAGAGACGCAGAGGCTCAGAGACTCAGAGACACAGAGACCCAGAGACACAGAGACACGGAGACACAGAGAGACAGAGACTCAGAAACACAGAGGCACAGAGACACAGAGGCACAGAGACTCAGAGACTCAGAGACACAGAGACTCAGAGACGTAGAGGCTCAGTGGCTCAGAGACCCAGAGACTCAGAGACGCAGGGACACAGTGGCTCCGACACTCAGAGACACAGAGACCCAGAGACACAGAGTCACAGAGACCCAGAGACACAGAGACTTAGAGATTCATAGACTCAGAGACACAGAGGCTCAGAGACTCAGAGACGCAGAGACACAGAGGCTCAGAGACACAGAGGCTCAGAGACTCAGAGACTCAGAGACACAGAGACTCAGAGACTCAGAGACGCAGAGACACAGGGGCTCAGAGACTCAGCGACACGGAGACTCAGAGACACAGAGACACAGAGACCCAGAGACACAGAGACTCAGAAACTCAGAGACGCAGAGACACAGAGGCTCAGAGACCCAGAGACCCAGAGACACAGAGGCTCAGAGACACAGACACACAGAGATCCAGAGACTCAGAGACACAGAGACCCAGAGACACAGAGGCACAGAGACTCAGAAACTCAGAGACACAGAGACTCAGGGACTCAGAGACGTAGAGGCTCAGTGGCTCAGAGACCCAGAGACTCAGAGACGCAGAGACACAATGGCTCCGAGAGACAGAGTCACAGAGACCCAGAGACACAGAGACACAGAGACGCAGAGACACAGAGACTCAGAGGCTCAGAGACCCAGAGACTCAGAGACGCAGAGACACAGCGACACGGAGACTCAGAGGCATAGATGCTCAGAGAATCAGAGACACAGAGACTGAGAGACACAAAGACACAGAGACACAGAGACTCAGAGACACACAGTCTCAGACACTTACAGACGCCGAGACACAGATGCTCAGAGACTCAGAGACACAGAGACTCAGAGACACAGAGACACAGAGGCTCAGAGAATCAGAGACGCAGAGACACAAATGCTCAGTGGCTCAGAGACTCAGAAATGCAGACACACAGATGCTCAGAGACTCAGAGACTCAGCGATGCAGAGACGCAGAGGCTCAGAGACGGAGAGACACAAAGGCTCAGAGACACAGAGGCTCAGAGACTCAGAGACACAGAGGCTCAGAAACTCAGAGACGCAGAGACACAGAGGCTCAGAGACTCAGAGACACAGAAACCCAGAGACTCAGAGACACAGAGACCCAGAGGCACAGAGACTCAGAGACTCAGAGATACAGAGACTCCGAGACTCAGAGACATAGAGGCTCAGTGGCTCAGAGACCCAGAGACTCAGAGACGCAGAGACACAGTGGCTCCGAGACTCAGAGACACAGAGACCCAGAGACACAGAGACACAGAGTCCCAGAGGCACAGAGGCTCAGAGACTCAGAGACACAGAGACTCAGAGACTCAGAGACATAGAGGCTCAGTGGCTCAGAGACCCAGAGACTCAGAGACGCAGAGACACAGTGGCTCCGAGACTCAGAGACACAGAGACCCAGAGACACAGAGACACAGAGACTCAGAGACACAGATGCTCAGAGACTCAGAGACGCAGAGACACAGAGCTCAGAGACACAGAGACCCAGACACAGAGACACAAAGACCCAGAGACACAAAGTCTCAGAAACACAGAGACGCAGAGACCCAGAGACACAGAGGCTCAGAGACTCAGAGACTAAGAGACAAAGAGACGCAAAGGCTGAGAGACTAGGAGACACAGAGACCCAGAGACTCAGAGACGAAGAGACACAGAGGCTCAGAGACTCAGAGACACAGAGACCCAGAGACACAGAGACTCAGAGACTCAGAAACAGAGACACGGAGACTCAGAGACACAGATGCTCAGAGACTCAGAGACGCAGAGACATGGAGGCTCAGAGACTCAAAGACACAGAGACTCGGAGTCTCGGAGGCACAGAGGCTCAGATACTCAGGGACACAGAGACACAGAGGCTCAGAGACACAGAGACCCAGAGACGCAGAGACTCAGAGAATCAGAGACGCAGAGACACAGAGGCTCAGTGTCACAGAGACACAGAGACTCAGAGACACAGAGACACAGAGTCTCAGAGACTTACAGACACCGAGACACAGATGCTCAGAGACTCAGAGACACAGAGACTCAGAGACACAGAGACACAGAGACACAGAGACACAGAGACTCAGCGACTCAGAGACGCAGAGACACAGTGGCTCCGAGACTCAGAGACACAGAGACCCAGAGACACAGAGACACAGAGACACAGAGACCCAGAGACACAGAGACTCAGAAACACAGAGACACGGAGACTCAGAGACACAGATGCTCAGAGACTCAGAGACACAGAGACACAGAGCTCATAGACCCAGACACAGAGACACAGAGACCCAGAGACACAGAGACTCAGAAACACAGAGACACAGAGACCCAGAGACACAGAGACTCAGAAACACTGAGACGCAGAGACACAGAGACCCAGAGACACAGAGACTCAGAAACACAGAGACGCAGAGACACAGTGGCTCAGAGACTCAGAGACCCAGAGACACAGAGACACAGAGACCCAGAGGCACAGAGACTCAGGGACTCAGAGACTCAGAGACACAGAGACTCAGACACTCAGAGACATAGAGGCTCAGTGGCTCCGAGACTCAGAGACCCAGAGACACAGAGACACAGAGACCCAGAGACACAGACACTCAGAAACACAGAGACACGGAGACTCAGAGACACAGATGCTCCGAGACTCAGAGACGCAGAGACACAGAGCTCAGAGACAGAGAGACACAGACACAGAGACACAGAGACCCAGAGACACAATGACCAGGAAACACAGAGACGCAGAGACACAGAGGCTCAGAGACCCAGAGACTCAGAGACTAAGATTCAAAGAGACGCAGAAACACAGAGACTCAGAGACTCAGAGACCTAGAGGCTCAGTGGTTTAGAGACCAAGAGATGCAGAGACACAGTGGCTCCGACACTCAGAGACTCAGAGACCCAGAGACACAGAGACACAGTGACCCCGAGACACAGAGACTTAGAGATTCATAGACTCAGAGACACAGAGGCTCAGAGACTCAGAGACTCAGAGACGCAGAGACACAGAGGCTCAGACACAGAGGCTCAGAGACTCAGAGACTCAGAGACGCAGAGACTCAGAGGCACAGAAGCTCAGAGACTCAGAGACACTGAGACTCAGAGACACAGAGACCCAGAGACACAGAGACTCAGAGATACAGAGACACAGAGTCTCAGAGACTGACAGACACCGAGACACAGATGCTCAGAGACTCAGAGACACAGAGACTCAGAGACACAGAGACCCAGAGACACAGAGATTCATAGACTCAGAGGCTCAGAGGCTCAGAGACGCAGACACACAGTGGCTGAGAGACGCAGAGACACAGAGACGCAGAGACTCAGAGCACAGAGACCCAGAGACACAGAGACTCAGAGACTCAGATACACAGAGACTCAGAGACACAGAGGTTCAGAGGCTCATGAGACCCAGGGACCCAGAGACCCAGAGACCCAGAGACACAGAGACTCAGGAACACAGAGACGCAGAGACACAGAGACTCAGAGACACAGAGACTCAGAGTCACAGAGACGCAGAGACACAGAGGCTCAGAGACTCAGAGGCATAGAGGTTCAGTGACTCAGAGGCTCAGCGACACGGAGACTCAGAGACACAGATGCTCAGAGACTCAGAGACGCAGAGACACAGAGGCTCAGAGACACAGAGACCCAGAGACACTGAGACTCAGCGACGAGGAGACACAGAGGCTCAGAAACTCAGAGACTCAGAGACGCAGAGACACAGAGACCCAGAGACACAGAGACCCAGAGACACAGAAACCCAGAGACACGAGACTCAGAAACACAGAGACACAGAGACTCAGAGAATCAGAGGCACAGAGACACAGAGACACAGAGGCTCAGAGACTCAGAGACACAGAGACCCAGAGGCTGAGAGACTCAGAGACTCAGAGACCCAGAGACGCAGAGACTCACAGACACATTGATCCATTGACACAGAGACTCAGAGAATCAGAGACGCAGAGACACAGAGACACAGAGACCCAGAGACACAGAGACTCAGATACCCAGAGACACAGAGGCTCAGAGACACAGAGACCCAGAGACCCAGAGACAGAGAAACCCAGAGACACAGAGACTCAGAAACACAGAGACACAGAGGCTCAGAGACCCAGAGACTCAGAGACGCAGAGACACAGGGGCTCAGAGGCTCAGAGACTCAGAAACACAGAGACCCAGAGACACAGAGACACAGAGGCCCAGGGACACAGAGACTCAGAAACACAGAGACACAGAGACACAGAGGCTCAGAGACTCAGAGACACAGAGGCTTAGAGACTCAGAGACTCAGAGACCCAGAGACGCAGAGACTCACAGACACATCGACCCATTGACACAGAGACTCAGAGAATCAGAGACGCAGAGACACAGAGACCCAGAGACACAGAGACTCAGAAACACAGAGACACAGTGGCTCAAAGGCTCAGAGACTCAGAGACATAGAGACTCAGAGACACAGAGGCTCAGAGACACAGAGACACAGAGACCCAGAGACCCAGAGACTCAGAGACTCAGAGACGCAGAGACACAGAGGCTCAGATACTCAGAGACGCAGAGACGCAGACACACAGAGGCTCAGAGACGCAGACACACAGAGGCTCAGAGACGCAGACACACAGTGGCTCAGAGATGCAGAGACACAGAGACGCAGAGACTCAGAGCACAGAGGCCCAGAGACACAGAGACTCAGAAACACAGAGACCCAGAGACACAGAGATTCATAGACTCAGAGACACAGAGGCTCAGAGGCTCAGAGACTCAGAGACTCAGAGACGCAGAGACACAGAGGCTCAGATACTCAGAGACGCAGAGACGCAGACACACAGAGGCTCAGAGACGCAGACACACAGAGGCTCGGAGATGCAGAGACACACGGGCTCAGAGACTCAGAGACACAGAGACCCAGAGACACAGAGTCTCAGAGACACAGAGACACAGAGACCCAGAGACCCAGAGACTCAGAGACTCAGAGACGCAGAGACACAGAGGCTCAGATACTCAGAGACGCAGAGATGCAGACACACAGAGGCTCAGAGACGCAGACACACAGAGGCTCAGAGACGCAGACACACAGTGGCTCAGAGATGCAGAGACACAGAGACGCAGAGACTCAGAGCACAGAGGCCCAGAGACACAGAGACTCAGAAACACAGAGACCCAGAGACACAGAGATTCATAGACTCAGAGACACAGAGGCTCAGAGGCTCAGAGACGCAGACACACAGTGGCTGAGAGACGCAGAGACACAGAGACGCAGAGACTCAGAGCACAGAGACCCAGAGACACAGAGATTCATAGACTCAGAGACACAGAGGCTCAGAGGCTCAGAGGCTTAGAGTCTCAGAGACGCAGAGACACAGATGCTCAGTGGCTCAGAGACTCCGAAATGCAGACCCACAGATGCTCAGAGACTCAGAGATGCAGAGACACAGAGGTTCAGTGACGTAGAGACACAGAGGCTCAGAGACAGAGAGGCTCATAGACTCAGAGTCACTGAAACTCAGAGACACATGGACTCAGAGACCAAAGACACAGAGACACAGAGACGGAGAGATGCAGAGACACTGAGACTCAGAGACACATAGACATAGAGACTCAGTGACAAAAAGACGCAGAGACACAGAGGCTCAGAGACTCAGGGACTCAGAAACCCAGAGACACAGAGGCTCAGAGACACAGAGACACAGAGACCCAGAGACACAGAGAGTCAGAAACACAGAGACACAGAGACTCAGAGACATAGAGGCTCAGAGGCTCAGAGACCCAGAGACTCAGAGACGCAGAGACACAGAGGCTCAGAGACACAGAGATTCATAGACTCAGAGATTCATAGACTCAGAGACACAGAGACCCAGAGACCCAGAGAGTCAGAAACACAGAGACACAGAGACTCAGAAACACAGAGACACTGAGACACAGAGGCTCAGAGACTCAGAGACATCGAGGCTCAGAGGCTCAGCGACCCAGAGACACAGAGACGCAGAGACACAGAGGCTCAGAGATGCAGAGACACAGAGACATAGAGACCCAGAGACACAGAGACTCAGAAACACAGAGACGCAGAGACACAGAGGCTCAGAGACCCAGAGACTCAGAGACACAGAGACACAGAGGCTCAGAGACTCAGAGACACAGAGACACAGAGACATAGAGACACAGAGACTCAGAAACACAGAGACGCAGAGACACAGAGGCTCAGAGACTCAGAGATTCAGAGACAAAGAGGCTATGAGGCTCAGAGACGCCGAGACTCAGAGACGCAGAGACACAGAGGCTCAGAGACTCAGAGACACAGACACTCAGAGACACAGAGGTTCAGAGGCTCATGGGACCCAGGGACCCAGAGACCCAGAGACACAGAGACTCAGAAACACAGAGACCCGGAGACACAGAGACTCAGAGACACAGAGACTCAGAGTCACAGAGACGCAGAGACACAGAGGCTCAGAGACTCAGAGGCATAGAGGTTCAGTGACTCAGAGGCTCAGCGACACGGAGACTCAGAGACACAGATGCTCAGAGACTCAGAGACGCAGAGACACAGAGGCTCAGAGACACAGAGACCCAGAGACGCTGAGACTCAGAGACGAGGAGACACAGAGGCTCAGAAGCTCAGAGACTCAGAGACGCAGAGACACAGAGACCCAGAGACACAGAGACCCAGAGACACAGAGACACAGAAACCCAGAGACACGAGACTCAGAAACACAGAGACTCAGAGAATCAGAGGCACAGAGACACAGAGGCTGAGAGACTCAGAGACTCAGAGACCCAGAGACGCAGAGACTCACAGACACATTGATCCATTGACACAGAGACTCAGAGAATCAGAGACGCAGAGACCCAGAGACCCAGAGACACAGAGACCCAGAGACACAGAGACACAGAAACCCAGAGACACGAGACTCAGAAACACAGAGACACAGAGACTCAGAGAATCAGAGGCACAGAGACACAGAGACACAGAGACACAGAGGCTCAGAGACTCAGAGACCCAGAAACGCAGAGACTCACAGACACATTGATCCATTGACACAGAGACACAGAGACTCAGAGACACAGAGACCCAGAGACACAGAGACACAGAGAAAAGTGACTCCGAGACTCAGAGACCCAGAGGCTCAGATACTCAGACACACAGAGACACAGAGGCTCAGAGACTAAGAGACACAGAGACTCAGAGAATCAGAGACGCAGAGAACAGAGACTCAGAGACACAGAAACACAGATGCTCAGTGGCTCAGAGACTCAGAAATGCAGACACACAGAAGCTCAGAGACTCAGAGATGCAGAGACACAGAGGCTCAGAGACTCAGAGACACAGAGACCCAGAGACACAGAGACAGAGAAACCCAGATACACAGAGACTCAGAAACACAGAGACGCAGAGACCCTGAGACACAGAGACACTGAGATGCAGATACTCTGAGATGCAGAGACGCTGGGACCTAGAGACTCTGAGACGCAGAGTCTCTGAGACACAGGGACGCAGAGACAGTGAGACGCAGAGAGGCAGAGACGCTGATACGCAGAGACGCTGAGACACAGCGACGCAGAGACACTGAGACGCAGATACGCTGAGACGCAGAGACGCAGAGACACTGAGACCCAGAGACTCTGAGACGCAGAGACTCTGAGACCCAGAGACTCTGAGACAGAGAGACACAGAGACACAGAGGCTCAGTGACTCAGAGACTCAGCGACACGGAGACTCAGAGACACAGATGCTCAGAGACTCAGGGACGCAGAGACACAGAGGCTCAGAGACACACAACCCAGAGACACTGAGACTCAGAGACGAGGAGACACAGAGGCTCAGAGACTCAGAGACGCAGAGACACAGAGGCTCAGAGACACAGAGACTCAGACACACTGAGACTCAATGACTCAGAGACGAGGAGACACAGAGGCTCAGAGACTCAGAGACACAGAGACACAGAGACACAGAGACCCAGAGAAAAGTGACTCAGAGACTCAGAGACACAGAGACTCAGAGACTCAGAGACAGAGAGGCTCAGAGACCCAGAGACTCAGAGACTCAGAGACTCAGAGACAGAGAGGCTCAGAGACCCAGAGACTCAGAGACACAGAGACTCAGATTCACAGATGCTCAGAGACTCAGAGACACAGAGACCCAGAGACACAGAGACTCAGAGAATCAGTGACGCAGAGGCACATTGGCTCAGAGTCATAGAGACCCAGACACACAGAGACTCAGAGACACAGAGACACAGAGGCTCAGAGGCTCAGAGACGCAGAAACACAGATGCTCAGTGGCTCAGAGACTCAGAAATGCAGACACACAGGTGCTCAGAGACTCAGAGATGCAGAGACACAGAGGCTCAGAGACGTAGAGAAACAGAGGCTCAGAGACAGAGAGGCTCAGAGACTCAGAGTCACTGAGACTCAGAGACATATGGACTGAGAGACCCAGAGACACAGAGACACAGAGACGGAGAGATGCAGAGACACAGAGGCTCAGAGACACAGAGACCCATAGACAGAGAGAGTCAGTGACAAAGAGATGCAGAGACCCAGAGAATCTGAGACACAGAGACTCAGAGGCTCAGAGACGCAGAGACACAGAGGGTCAGAGACTCAGCGACACGGAGACTCAGAGACTCAGAGACGCAGAGACACAGAAGCTCAGAGATGCAGAGACACAGAGACTCAGAGACGCAGAGACACAGAGGCTCAGAGACTCAGAGACACAGAGACCCAGAGACACAGAGACAGAGAAACCCAGATACACAGAGACTCAGAAACACAGAGACGCAGAGACCCTGAGACACAGAGACACTGAGATGCAGATACTCTGAGATGCAGAGACGCTGGGACCTAGAGACTCTGAGACGCAGAGTCTCTGAGACACAGGGACGCAGGGACAGTGAGACGCAGAGAGGCAGAGACGCTGATACGCAGAGACGCTGAGACACAGAGACGCAGAGACACTGAGACGCAGATACGCTGAGACGCAGAGACGCAGAGACACTGAGACGCAGAGACACTGAGACCCAGAGACTCTGAGACGCAGAGACACTGAGACCCAGAGACTCTGAGACGCAGAGTCTCTGAGACACAGGGACGCAGAGACAGTGAGACGCAGAGAGGCAGAGACGCTGATACGCAGAGACGCTGAGACACAGCGACGCAGAGACACTGAGACGCAGATACGCTGAGACGCAGAGACACTGAGACCCAGAGACTCTGAGACGCAGAGACTCTGAGACCCAGAGACTCTGAGACGCAGAGACACTGAGACCCAGAGACGCAGAGACTCTGAGACCCAAAGACTCTGAGACCCAGGGACGCAGAAACACTGAGACGCAGACACTCTGAGATGCAGAGATGCAGAGACCCTGAGAAGCAGAGACGCAGAGACACTGAGACGCTGAGACATTGAGACACTGAGACCCAGAGATGCAGAGACGCAGAGACACTGAGAAGCAGAGACACTGAGACGCAGAGACTCTGAGACGCAGAGACACTGAGACCCAGAGACGCAGAGAGTCTGAGAACCAGGGACTCTGAGACGCAGAGGCTCAGAGACACAGGGACGCAGAGACACTGAGACGCAGATACGCTGAGACGCAGAGATGCAGAGACTCTGAGACGCAGACACTCTGAGATGCAGAGAAGCAGAGGCCCTGAGAAGCAGAGACGCAGAGACGCAGAGAACCTGAGACGCTGAGACACTGAAACCCAGAGATGCAGAGACGCAGAGACACTGAGAAGCAGAGACACTGAGACGCAGAGACTCTGAGACGCAGAGACACTGAGACCCAGAGACACAGAGACGCAGAGACTCTGAGACCCAGAGACTCTGAGAAACAGAGACACTGAGACCCAGAGACGCAGAGACGCAGAGAGCCTGAGACGCTGAGACACTGAGGCCCAGAGATGCAGAGGCGCAGAGACGCAGAGACACTGAGAAGCAGAGACACTGAGACGCAGGGACTCTGAGACGCAGAGACCCTGAGACGCTGAGACACTAAGACCCAGAGACACTGAGACGCAGAGACTCTGAAACGCAGAGACGCAGAGACACTGAGACCCAGAGATGCAGAGACGCTGAGATACAGGGACGTAGACACGCAGAGACCCAGAGACACTGAGACGCAGAGACAATGAGACTCTGAGATGCAGAGACTCTGAGACGCAGAGACTCTGAGACACAGGGACGCAGAGACAGTGAGACTCAGAGAGGCAGAGACGCAGCGACACTGAGACGCAGAGACGCTGAGATGCAGAGACTCTGAGACGCAGAGACTCTGACACGCAGAGACTCTGAGATGCAGAGAAGAAGAGACCCTGAGACACTGAGACGCAGAGACTCTGAGAAGCCGAGACGCAGAGACACTGAGACACTGAGATGCAGAGAGTCTGAGACGCAGAGACTCTGAGACACAGGGACGCAGAGACAGTGAGACCCAGAGACGCAGAGATGCAGAGACGCAGAGACACAGAGACGCAGAGACACTGAGACGCAGAAACTCTGAGATGCAGAGAAGCAGAGACCCTGAGACGCAGAGATGCAGGGATGCAGAGACGAAGAAAACCTGAGAAGCAGAGGCACTGAGACCCAGAGACGCAAAGGCGCAGAGACGCGGAGACACTGAGACGCAGAGACACTGAGATGCAGAGACACTGATTCCCAGAGACACAGAGACGCTGAGACGCAGAGACACTGCATCCCAGAGACGCAGAGACGCAGAGACCCTGAGACACAGAGACGCAGAGACCCAGCGATGAAGAGACGCTGAGACGCAGGGACGTAGACACGCAGAGACCCTGAGACAATGAGACGCAGAGACAATGAGACTCTGAGATGCAGAGACTCTGAGACGCAGAGACGCAGAGACACTGAGACGCAGAGACTCTGAGATGCAGAGACGCAGGTACACTGAGACCCAGCGATGCAGAGATGCTGAGACGCAGGGATGTAGAGACGCAGGTACACTGAGACCCAGCGATGCAGAGATGCTGAGACGCAGGGATGTAGACACGCAGAGACCCTGAGACAATGAGACGCAGAGACAATGAGACACTGAGATGCAGAGACTCTGAGACGCAGAGAGCCTGAGATGCAGAGATGCTGAGACACAGAGACGTAGACACGCAGAGACCCTGAAACAATGAGACGCAAAGACAATGAGACTCTGAGACGCAGAGACTCTGAGACGCAGAGACACTGAGATGCAGATATTCTGAGACGCAGAGACACTGGGACCTAGAGACTCTGAGACGCAGAGTCTCTGAGACACAGGGACGCAGAGACAGTGAGATGCAGAGAGGCAGAGACGCTGATACGCAGAGACACTGAGACCCAGAAACGCAGAGACGCAGAGACACTGAGACGCAAAGACTCTGAGGCGCAGAGACTCTGAGACGCAGAGACGCAGAGACACTGAGACAGAGAGACACTGAGATGCAGAGACTATGAGACACAGAAAATCTGAGATGCAGAGACTCTGAGACGCTGAGACCCAGAGACGCAGCGACGCAGAGACCCTGAGACGCTGAGACACTGAGACACTGAGACCCAGAGACACTGAGACGCAGAGACTCTGAGACGCAGAGACGCAAAGACACTGAGACCCAGAGATGCAGAGACGCTGAGATGCAGGGACGTAGACACGCGGAGACCCTGAGACACTGAGACGCAGAGACGATGAGCCTCTGAGATGCAGAGACTCTGAGACGCAGAGACTCTGAGACACAGGGACGCAGAGACAGTGAGACTCAGAGAGGCAGAGACACAGAGACACTGAGACGCAGAGACGATGAGACTCTGAGATGCAGAGACTCTGAGACGCAGAGACTCTGAGATGCAGAAAAGCAGAGACCCTGAGACACTGAGACGCAGAGACTCTGAGACACAGAGACACTGAGACACAGAGACACTGAGATGCAGAGACTCTGAGACGCAGAGACACTGAGACACAGAGACACTGAGATGCAGAGACTCTGAGAATCAGAGACTCTGAGACGCAGAGACTCTGAGACACAGGGACGCAGAGACACTGAGACCCAGAGACGCAGAGACACAGAGACACAGAGACGCAGAGACACTGAGACGCAGAGACTCTGAGATGCAGAGAAGCAGAGACCCTGAAAGCAGAGAGGCAGGGACGCAGAGACGAAGAGAACCTGAGAAGCAGAGGCACTGAGACCCAGAGACGCAGATGCGCAGAGACGCAGAGACACTGACACGCAGAGACACTGAATCCCAGAGAAACAGAGACGCAGAGACGCTGAGACGCAGAGACACTGAGTCCCAGAGACACAGAGACGCAGAGACCCTGAGAGGCAGAGACACTGAGACCCAGAGACGCGGATACGCAGAGACAATGAGACCCAGAGATTGTGAGACGCAGAGACTCTGAGACTCTGAGATGCAGAGACGCAGAGATCCTGAGAGGCAGGGACGCAGAGGCGCAGAGACGCAGAGAACCTGAGACGCTGAGACCCTGAGACCCAGAGGCACAGAGACACAGAGACGCAGAGACGCCGAGACACTGAGATGCAGATACTGAGAGCAGAGACTCTGAGACACAGAGATACTGAGACCCAAAGACGCAGAGACGCAGGGACTCTGAGACACAGAGACACAGACACGCAGAGAGGCAGAGACGCAGAGAGGCAGAGACTCTGAGATGCATAGACGCTGAGGCCCAGAGACGCAGAGACGCAGAAACCCTGGGACACAGAGACGCGGAGACACTGAGACCCAGAGACACTGAGACGCAGAGACGCAGGTACACTGAGACCCAGCGATGCAGAGACGCTGAGACGCAGGGACGTAGACACGCAGAGACCCTGAGACAATGAGACACAGAGACAATGAGACTCTGAGATGCAGAGACTCTGAGACACAGAGTCTCTGAGACACAGGACGCAGAGACAGTGAGACGCAGAGAGGCAGAGACGCAGATACGCAGAGACGCTGAGACGCTGAGACACAGAGACGCAGAGACACTGAGACGCAGATACGCTGAGACGCAGAGACACAGAGACACTGAGACGCAGAGACGCAGAGACACTGAGACCCAGAAACGCAGAGGCGCAGAGACGCAGAGACACTGAGACGCAGAGACTCTGAGACCCAGGGACGCAGAGACACTGAGACGCAGACACTCTGAGATGCAGAGAAGCAGAGGCCCTGAGAAGCAGAGACGCAGAGAACCAGAGGCGCTGAGACACTGAGACCCAGAGATGCAGAGACGCAGAGACACTGAGAAGCAGAGACACAGAGACCCAGAGACTCTGAGACGCAGAGACACTGAGACTCAGAGACGCAGAGACGCAGAGACTCTGAGACCCAGAGACTCTGAGACGCAGAGACAATGAGACCCAGAGACGCAGAGACTCTGAGACCCAGAGACTCTGAGACCCAGGGACTCTGAGACACAGAGACTCAGAGACACAGGGACGCAGAGACACTGAGACGCAGATACGCTGAGACGCTGAGATGCAGAGACTCTGAGACGCAGACACTCTGAGATGCAGAGAAGCAGAGGCCCTGAGAAGCAGAGACGCAGACACGCAGAGAACCTGAGACGCTGAGACACTGAAACCCAGAGATGCAGAGGCGCAGACACGCAGAGACACTGAGAAGCAGAGACACTGAGAAACGGAGACTCTGAGACGCAGAGACTCTGAGACGCAGAGACACTGAGACGCAGAGACGCAGAGACTCTGAGACCCAGAGACGCAGAGGCTCTGAGACCCAGAGACTCTAAGACTCTGAGACGCAGAGACGCAGAGACACTGAGCCGCAGAGACTCTCAGACGCAGAGACACTGAGACGCAGAGACGCAGGGGCACTGAGACGCAGAGATGCTGAGACTCAGAGACGCAGAGACGCCGAGACACTGAGGCGCAGACACTGAGCCCAAGGAACTCTGTGACGCAGAGACGCAGAGACGCTGAGACCCAGAGATGCAGAGACACTGAGACGCAGAGACTCTGAGACGCAGAGACACTGAGATGCAGAGACGCAGAGACGCCGAGACACTGAGATGCAGAGACACTGAGACGCAGAGAGTCTGAGACGCAGAGACACTGAGACCCAAAGACGCAGAGACGCAGAGATGCGAGACTCTGAGACACAGAGACGCTCAGACACTGAGACCCAGAGACTCTGAGACCCAGAGACACAGAGACGCAGAGAGACAGAGACTCTGAGACGCATAGATGCTGAGACCCAGAGACGCAGAGGTGCAGAGACGCAGAGACACTGAGATGCAGAGACTCTGAGACGCAGAGACACTGATTCCCAGAGACGCAGTAACCCTGAGACGCAGAGACACTGAGACCCAGAGACTCTGAGACCCAGGGACTCTGAGACACAGAGACTCAGAGACACAGGGACGCAGAGACACTGAGATGCAGATACGCTGAGACGCTGAGATGCAGAGACTCTGAGACGCAGACACTCTGAGATGCAGAGAAGCAGAGGCCCTGAGAAGCAGAGACGCAGAGACGCAGAGAACCTGAGACGCTGAGACACTGAAACCCAGAGATACAGAGGCGCAGACACGCAGAGACTCTGAGAAGCAGAGACACTGAGAAACGGAGACTCTGAGACGCAGAGACTCTGAGACGCAGAGACACTGAGACGCAGAGACGCAGAGACTCTGAGACCCAGAGACGCAGAGGCTCTGAGACCCAGAGACTCTAAGACTCTGAGACGCAGAGACGCAGAGACACTGAGCCGCAGAGACTCTCAGACGCAGAGACACTGAGACGCAGAGACGCAGGGGCACTGAGATGCAGAAATGCTGAGACTCAGAGATGCAGAGACGCCGAGACACTGAGGCGCAGACACTGAGCCCAAGGAACTCTGTGACGCAGAGACGCAGAGACGCTGAGACCCAGAGATGCAGAGACACTGAGACGCAGAGACTCTGAGACGCAGAGACACTGAGATGCAGAGACGCAGAGACGCCGAGACACTGAGATGCAGAGACACTGAGACGCAGAGACTCTGAGACGCAGAGACACTGAGACCCAAAGACGCAGAGACGCAGAGATGCGAGACTCTGAGACACAGAGACGCTCAGACACTGAGACCCAGAGACTCTGAGACCCAGAGACACAGAGACGCAGAGAGGCAGAGACGCAGAGAGACAGAGACTCTGAGACGCATAGATGCTGAGACCCAGAGACGCAGAGGTGCAGAGACGCAGAGACACTGAGATGCAGAGACTCTGAGACGCAGAGACACTGATCCCCAGAGACGCAGTAACCCTGAGACGCAGAGACACTGAGACGCAGAGACCCAGCGATGCAGAGACGCTGAGACGCAGGGACGTAGACACGCAGAGACCCTGAGACAATGAGACGCAGAGACAATGAGACTCTGAGATGCAGAGACTCTGAGACGCAGAGACTCTGAGACGCAGAGACGCAGAGACACTGAGACGGAGAGACTCTGAGGTGCAGAGACGCAGAGACGCAGAGACCCAGCGATGCAGAGACGCTGAGACGCAGGGACGTAGACACGCAGAGACCCTGAGACAATGAGACGCAGAGACAATGAGACTCTGAGATGCAGAGACTCTGAGAAGCAGAGAGTCTGAGACGCAGAGACGCAGAGACACTGAGACGGAGAGACTCTGAGGTGCAGAGACGCAGAGACGCAGAGACCCAGCGATGCAGAGACGCTGAGACACAGAGACGTAGACACGCAGAGACCCTGCGACAATGAGACGCAAAGACAATGAGACTCTGCGATGCAGAGACTCTGAGACGCAGAGACACTGGGACCTAGAGACTCTGAGACCCAGAGTCTCTGAGACACAGGGACGCAGAGACAGTGAGATGCAGAGACGCAGAGACACTGAGACAGAGAGACACTGAGATGCAGAGACTATGAGACACAGAGACTCTGAGATGCAGAGACTCTGAGACGCTGAGACCCAGAGACGCAGTGACGCAGAGACGCAGAGACCCTGAGACACTGAGACACTGAGACCCAGAGACACTGAGACGCAGAGACTCTGAGACGCAGAGACACTGAGACCCAGAGATGCAGAGACGCTGAGATGCAGGGACGTAGACACGCAGAGACCCTGAGACACTGAGACGCAGAGACGATGAGACTCTGAGATGCAGAGACTCTGAGACGCAGAGACTCTGAGACACAGGGACGCAGAGACAGTGAGACTCAGAGAGGCAGAGACGCAGAGACACTGAGACGCAGAGACGCTGAGATGCAGAGACTCTGACACGCAGAGACTCTGAGATGCAGAGAAGCAGAGACCCTGAGACTGAGACGCAGAGACTCTGAGAAGCCGAGATGCAGAGACACTGAGACACAGAGACACTGAGACACAGAGACACTGAGATGCAGAGACTCTGAGACGCAGAGACACTGAGACACAGAGACACTGAGATGCAGAGACTCTGAGACGCAGAGACACTGAGACGCAGAGACTCTGAGACGCAGAGACTCTGAGACACAGGGACGCAGAGACAGTGAGATCCAGAGACGCAGAGACGCAGAGACACAGAGACGCAGAGACACTGAGACGCAGAGACTCTGGGATGCAGAGAAGCAGAGACCCTGAGAAGCAGAGGCACTGAGACCCAGAGACTCAGAGGCTCAGAGACGCAGACACACAGAGGCTCAGGGACGCAGAGACACAGAGACTCAGAGACACAGAGCCCAGAGACACAGAGGTTCATATACTCAGAGACACAGAGGCTTAGAGGCTCAGAGGCTCAGAGGCTCAGAGACCCAGAGACTCAGAGACGCAGAGACACAGAGGCTCAGAGACTCAGAGGCTTAGAGACCCAGAGACTCAGAGACGCAGAGACACAGAGGCTCAGAGACTCACCGACACGGAGACTCAGAGACACAGAGACACATAGACTCAGAGGCTCAGAGACACAGAGACACAGAGACCCAGAGACACAGAGACTCAGAGATTTAGAGACGCAGATACACAGAGGCTCAGTGACTCAGAGACGCAGAGACGCAGCGACACAGAGGCTTAGAGACACAGACACACAGAGGATCAGAGACGCAGAGACACAGAGACACAGAGACTCAGAGACTCAGAGACATAGAGGCTCAGAGGCTTAGAGACCCTGAGACTCAGAGTCGCAGAGACTCAGAGGCTCAGAGACTCAGCGACACGGAGACTCAGAGTCACAGAGACACAGAGACCCAGAGACACAGAGACTCAGAAACTCAGAGACGCAGAGACACATAGGCTCAGAGACACAGAGGCCCAGAGACACAGAGGGTCAGAAACACAGAGACGCAGAGACACAGAGACTCAGAGACTCAGAGACCCAGAGGCTCAGAGACTCAGAGACACAGAGACTCAGAGACATAGAGGCTCAGAGGCTCAGAGACCCAGAGGCACAGATGCTCAGAAACACAGAGATGCAGAGACACAGAGGCTCAGAGGCTCAAAGACACAGAGACTCAGAGGCATCGAGGCTCAGAGGCTCAGAGACCCAGAGACTCAGAGACGCAGAGACACAGAGGCTCAGAGACTCAGAGACACCGACACCCAGAGACAAAGAGACCCAGAGACCCAGAGAAACAGAGACTCAGAAACACAGAGACGCCGAGACACAGAGGCTCAGAGACTCTGAGATGCAGAGACTCTGAGTCGCTGAGCCCCAGAGATGCAAAGACGCTGAGATGCAGACACTCTGAGATGCAGAGACGCTGAGACCCAGAGACGCAGAGACACTGAGACCCAGAGATGCAGAAAGGCTGAGATGCAGAGACTCTGAGGCGCAGAGACGCAGAGACACTGAGACACAGGGACGCAGAGACACTGAGACGCAGAGACAAAGAGACACTGAGACCCAGAGATGCAGAGACGCAGAGACACTGAGACTCTGAGACACAGAGACTCTGAGACGCAGAGATGCAGAGATACTGAGACCCAGAGACTCTGAGATGCAGAGGCTCTGAGACACAGAGATGCAGAGACACTGAGACGCAGATACGCTGAGACGCAGAGATGCAGAGACTCTGAGACGCAGAGACTCTGAGATGCAGAGACACTGAGACCCAGAGACTCTGAGACGCGGAGACACTGAGACCCAGAGACTCTGAGACACGGAGGCGCTGAGACACTGAGCCCCAGAGACACTGAGCCCCAGAGACTGAGACGCAGAGACTCTGAGACACTGTGACCCAGAGACTCCGAGACCCAGAGACGCAGCGACGCAGAGACCCTGAGACACTGAGACACGGAGACACTGAGACCCAGAGACACTGAGACGCAGACAATCTGAGACGCAGAGACACTGAGACCCAGAGATGCAGAGACGCTGAGACACACAGATGCAGAGACTCTGAGACACAGAGACACTGAGATGCAGAGACTCTGATACACTGAGACCCAGAGATGCAAAGACACTGAGACGCAGAGACTCTGAGACGCAGAGACACAGCGACGCAGAGACCCTGAGACACTGAGACACTGAGACACTGAGACGCACAGATGCAGAGACACTGAGACGCAGAGACACTGAGAACCAGTGATGCAGAGACTCTGAGACCCAGAGACGCAGAGATGCAGAGACCCAGAGACGTAGAGACGCTGAGACGCAGAGACTCTGATATGCTGAGACGCTGTGATCCAGAGACGCAGAGACACTGTGATGCAGAGACGCAGAGTCTGAGATGCAGAGACGCAGAGACGCAGAGAAGCAGAGACCCTGAGATGCAGTTACACTGAGACGCAGAGACTCTGAGACAATGAGATGCAGAGACGCTGAATCGCTGTGACATAGAGACTCTGAGACAAAGAGACTCTGAGACCCTGAGACACAGAGACGCAGAGACACTGAGACGCAGAGACTCTGAGACGCAGAGACTCTAAGACGCAGAGACGCAGAGACCCTGAGATGCAGAGACACAGAGTCCCAGAGACGCAGAGACACTGAGGCGCAGGGACACTGAGACCCAGAGACGCAGAGACGCAGAGACCCTGAGACGCAGATACACTGAGAACCAGAGACGCAGAGACGCTGAGACACAGAGACTCTGCGACGCAGGGACCCTGTGACGCAGAGACACTGAGACCCAGAGATGCAGAGACGCAGAGACACTGAGACGCAGAGACAATGAGACCCAGAGACGCAGAGATGCAGAGACGCAGAGTCTGAGACGCAGAGACGCAGAGAAGCAGAGACTCTGAGACGCAGAGACTCTGAGACGCAGAGACACTGAGACCCAGAGACTCTGAGACACAGAAGCAGAGACCCTGAGACGCAGGGGCGCTAAGACGCAGAGAACCTGAGATGCAGAGACACAGAGACGCTGTGACGTAGAGACTCTGAGACAAAGAGACGCTGAGACGCAGAGTCTCTGAGACGCAGAGACTCTGAGACGCAGGGATGCTGAGTCCCAGAGACGCAGCGACGCAGAGAAGCAGAGACTATGAGAGGCAGAGTCTCTGAGACGCATAGATGCTATGGCCCAGAGACGCAGAGACGCAGCGAAACTGAGATGCAGAGACGCAGAGACGCAGAGACTGAGACGCAGGGACGCAGAGAAGCAGAGACCCTGAGACTCAGATACACTGAGACGCAGAGACGCTGAGACCCAGAGAGGCAGAGACACTGAGACCCAGAGACGCAGAGACCCTGGGACCCAGAGACGCTGAGACGCAGAGACGCACAGACACTGAGATGCAGAGACTCTGAGACGCAGAGCCGCAGAGACTCTGAGACGCAGAGACTCTGAGACGCAGAGACGTAGAGACGCTGAGACGCAGAGATGCTGAGATGCAGAGACGCTGAGAGGCAGAGACTCTGAGACCCAGAGACGCAGAGACTCAGAGACTCAGAGACTGAGACGCAGAGACGCAGAGACCCTGAGACGCAGAGACACTGAGACCCAGAGACGCAGAGACACTGAGACCCAGAGACGCGGAGACACAGACACACAGTGACACTGAGATGCAGATACACTGAGACGCAGAGACCCTGAGATGCAGAGACACAGAGTCCCAGAGACGCAGAGACACTGAGGCGCAGAGACACTGAGACCCAGAGACGCAGAGACTCAGAGAGTCTGAGACGCAGAGACGCAGAGACCCTGAGACGCAGAGACTCTGAGACGCAGAGACACTGAGACACAGAGACGCAGAGACACTGAGACGCAGAGACACTGAGACGCAGAGACGCAGAGATGCAGAGACACTGAGAACCAGAAATGCAAAGACTCTGAGACACAGAGACGCAGAGACACTGAGGCGCAGAGACGCTGAGACACAGAGACGCAGAGACACTGAGACGCAGAGACGCTGAGACTCTGGGACGCAGAGATGCAGAGACACTGAGAACCAGAGATGCAGAGACTCTGAGACACAGAGACACAGAGACGCAGAGACTCTGAGACGCAGAGACGCAGAGACCCTGTGACGCAGAGACACTGAGACCCAGAGATGCAGAGACGCTGAGGCGCAGAGACGCTGAGACTCAGAGACGCAGAGACGCTGAGACGCAGAGACGCTGAGTCTCTGGGATGCAGAGAATCTGAGACGCAGGGACGCTGAGACGCAGAGACTCTGAGACGCAGAGACGCTCAGACGCTGAGACGCGGTGATACAGAGACGCAGAGTCTGAGATGCAGAGACGCAGAGAAGCAGAGACCATGAGATGCAGTTACACTGAGACGCAGAGACTCTGAGACGCTGAGATGCAGAGACGCTGAGATGCAGAGATGCTGAGACGCAGAGACGCACAGACGCAGAGACTCTGAGACGCAGAGACTCTGAGAGGCAGAGATGCTGAGACGCAGAGACGCAGAGACTCTGAGACGCAGAGACTCTGAGAGGCAGAGATGCTGAGACGCAGAGACGCACAGACGCAGAGACTCTGAGATGGACAGACGCAGAGACGCAAAGAACCTGAGACGCAGAGACTCTGAGACTCTGAGATGCAGAGACGCAGAGAAACTGTGGTGCAGAGACGCTGAGACGCAGAGACGCTGAGGCGCTGAGACGCAGAGACGCTGAGACTCGGAGACGCAGAGACGCTGAGACGCAGAGACGCTGAGACTCTGGGACGCAGAGAATCTGAGACACAGGGACGCTGAGACGCAGAGACTTTGAGACGCAGAGACGCTCAGATGCTGAGATGCTGAGACGCGGAGACGCGTAGACGCAGAGACTCTGAGATGGAGAGGCGCTGCAACACAGAGACTCTGAGACGCAGAGACATTGAGACCCTGAGACGCAGAGACGCAGAGACCCTGAGACACAGAGACACTGAGACCCTGAGACGCAGAGACCCTGAGACACTGAGACCTAGAGACGCAGAGACTCAGAGAGTCTGAGACGCAGAGACCCTGAGACGCAGGGACGCAGAGACCCCGAGACGCAGATACACTGAGACCCAGAGACGCAGAGATGCAGAGACACTGAGACCCAGAGACGCAGAGACTCAGAGACTCTGAGACGCAGCGGCATAGATATCCTGAGACCCAGAGACACAGAGACGCAGAGATACTGAGACGCAGAGACTCTGAGACGCAGAGACGCAGAGACCCTGAGATGCAGAGAACCTGAGACGGAGAGGCGTAGAGACCTTGAGACGCAAAGACGCAGAGACCCTGAGACGCAGAGATACTGAGAACCAGAGACGCAGAGACTCTGAGACACAGAGATGCAGAGACCCTGCGACGCAGAGACACTGAGACCCAGAGATGCAGAGATGCAGAGGCACTGAGACGCAGAGACACTGAGATGCAGAGACAATGAGACCCAAAGACGTAGAGATGCAGAGATGCGGAGATGTAGAGACACTGAGACGCAGAGACGCTGATACGCTGAGACGCTGTGACCCAGAGACGCAGAGACACTGAGACGCAGAGAAGCAGAGACTCTGAGACGCAGATACACTGAGACGCAGTGACTCTGAGACCCAGAGACGCAGAGACGCAGAGACACTGAGACGCAGAGACGCAGAGAATCTGTGACGCAGAGATTCTGAGACGCAGAGACGCTGAGACGCGGCGACGCAGACACTCTGAGATGCAGCGACACTGTAACACAGAGACTCTGAGACGCAGAGACACTGAGAAGCAGAGAAGCTGAGACTCAGAGACTTTGAGACGCAGAGACTCTGAGATGCAGAGACTCTGAGACGCTGAAACTCTGAGACGCAGAGACTCTGAGACGCAAAGATGCTGAGACGCAGAGACGCTGAGATGCTGTGACTCTGAGACGCAGAGACTCTGAGACGCTGAGACGCAGAGACGCAGAGATGCAGAGACTCTGAGACGCAGAGACTCTGAGACGCAGAGACGCTGAGACGCAGAGACGCTGAGAAGCTGAGACTCTGAGACGCTGAGACATTGAAACGAGGAGACTCTGAGAGTCAGAGACGCTGAGACACAGAGATGCTGAGACACTGAGCCGCAGAGACTCTGAGACGCAGAGACGCTGAGTGGCAGAGACTCTGAGATGCAGAGACGCAGTGACGCTGAGACGCTGAGACTCTGAGACACAGAGACGCTGAGACGCAGAGATTCTGAGACGCTGAGACTCCGAGTCTCTGAGGCTCAGAGACTTTGAGACGCAGAGACGCAGAGAAACTGATTCGTAGAGACTCTCAGACGCAGAGACTCTGAGACTCTGAGGCGCTGAGACTCTGAGATGCAGAAAATCTGAGACGCAGCAACTCTTAGACTCTGAGACGCAGAGACCCTGAGACGCAGAGACTCGGAGGTGCAGGGACTCTGAGACGCAGAGACTCTGAAACACAGAGACGCAGAGACTCTGAGACACAGAGACGCAGAGACGCAGAGACTCTGAGACGCTGAGACGCAGAGAATCTGAGAAGCAGATACGCAGAGACTTTGAGACGGAGAGTCTCTGAGATGCAGAGACTCTGAGACGCAGAGACTCTGAGACGCAGAGACTCTGAGACGCTGAGACGCAGAGAATCTGAGAAGCAGATACGCAGAGACTTTGAGACGGAGAGTCTCTGAGACGCAGAGACTCTGAGACGCTGAGACTCTGAGACTCTGAGACGCAGAGACACAGAGACTCTGAAGCGCAGAGCCTCTGAGACGCAGTGATGCAGACACGCTGAGACGCAGAGATGCAGTGACTCTGAGAGGCAGAGACGCAGAGTCTCTGAGATGCTGAGACTCTTAGACTCTGAGACGCAGAGACTTGAGACGCAGAGACTCTGAGACACTGAGACTCTGAGACTTTGAGACACAGATCTCTGAGACCCTGAGATTCTGAGACTCTGACACGCAGAAACTCTGAGACGCCGAGACTCTGAGATGCAGAGGTGCAGAGACTCTGAGACACAGATACTCTGAGATGCAGACACGCTGAGACGCAGAGACACAGAGACTCTGAGACGCAGAAACTCTGAGACGCCGAGACTCAGAGACACTTAGATGCAGAGACTCTGTGACGTGGAGACTCGGAGACGCTGAGACTCTGAGACGCAGAGACGCTGAAACTCAGAGACTCTGAGATGCAGAGACTCTGAGATGCCGAGACTCAGAGAGCCTGAGATGCAGAGACTCTGAGACGTGGAGACTCTGAGACGCTCAGTCTCAGATTCTGAGACGCAGAGACGCAGACGTTCTGAGATGCAGACGCAGAGATGAGTGACTCTGAGACGCAGACACTCTGAGACTCTGACACGCAGTGACTCTGAGACACAGAGTCTCTGAGATGCGGAGACGCTGAGACGCAGAAACGCTGAGACCCTGAGACTCTGAGACGCAGAAACTCTGAGAATCTGAGACTCTGAGACGCAGAGACTCTGAGACGCTGAGATTCCGAGACGCAGAGATGCAGAGACTCTGATGCGCAGAGTCTCTGAGATGCAGGGACTCTGAGACGCTGAGACGCTGAGACACAGAGATTCTGAGGCACTGAGACTCTGAGACTCTGATGCGCAGAGACGAAGAGCCTCTGAGACGCAGAGACGAAGAGACGCAGTGACGCAGAGCCTCTGGGACGCAGAGAATCTGAGACGCAGAGACTCTGAGACTCTGAGATGCAGAAACGCAGAGACTCTGAGACGCTGAGACGCAGAGACTCTGAGACCCAATGAATCTGAGACGCTGAGACGCAGAGACTCTGAGACTCTGAGACGCAGAGACTCTGAGACTCTGAGATTCTGAGACACTGAGAGAGAAAGACAGAGGGAGAGAGAGAGAGAGAGAGAAAGTGAGAGAGAGAGTGACAGAGAAGCAAAGAGAGAGAGAGAGAGACAGAGGGACAGAGAGAGTGAGAAAGTGAGAGAGAGAGTGACAGAGAGAGAGTGACAGAGAAGGAAAGAGAGAGAGAGAGAGAGAGACAGAGGGACAGAGAGAGTGAGACAGAGTGGGAGACAGAGAGAGACAGAGTGTGTGTGTGTGTGTGTGTGTGTGTGTGTGAGAGAGAGACAGAGGGAGAGAATTAGAGACAGAGAGACAAAGTGAGAGACAGAGAGAGTGTCAGAGAGAGAGGTACAGGGAGAGAGAGTCTGAGTGAGAGAGACAGAGGGAGAGAGAGAAAGAGAGGCAGTGGGAGACAGAGAGAGACAGGGAGAGACAGAGGGGGAGAGAGAGAGAAAGTGAGAGAGAGAGAGAGTGTGAGGGAGAGACAGAGGCAGAGGGAGAGATAGAGAGAGAAACAGAGTGACAGAGAGAGACAGACAGAGAGAAAGACAGACTGAGAGAGAGACAGAGGGAGAGAGAGAGGCAGAGAGAGAGGCAGTGTGTGTGTGAGAGAGAGAGAGACAGAGGGAGAGAGTAAGAGAGAGCCAGACAGAGAGACAGCGAGGCAGAGGGAGAAATAGAGAGAGATAGAGAGGGAGAGACAGACAGAGGGAGACAGAGGGAGAGACAGAGAGAGAGAGAAAGACAGAGGGAGAGACAGAGACAGAGACAAGAAGAGAGAGTGACACTGAGATAGAGACAGAGAGAGTGAGATCGAGAGAGGCAGAGAGTGAGAGAGATAGAGTGACAGCGAGAGTGAGAGAGACAGTGAGAGTGAGAGACAGAGAGAGTGAGAGAGAGAGACAGGGAGTGAGAGAGAGTGAGAGACAGGCAGAGAAAGAGAGAGAAAGGGGAGACAGACAGTGATAGAGAGCGAGTGAGGCGTAGAGAGAGTGAGGCAGACAGGTGGAGAGAGAGAGTGAGACAGGATGAGAGAGAGAGAGACCGAGAGAGAGACTGAGACAGAGAGTGAGTGTGAGAGAGAGAGAGAAAGTGAGAAACAGAGAGACAGACAGAGAGAGACAGATACAGAGAGAGTGAGACAGGGAGTGTGTGTGTGAGAGAGAGAGACAGAGAGACAAAGTGAGAGAGTGAGAGAGAGAGACAGAGGGAGAGACAGAAAGAGAGGCAGAGAGAGATAGATAGGGAGAGAGAGAGATACAGAGAGAGATAGTCACAGAGAGACAGAGACAGTGAGAGAGAGAGAGACAGAGAGTAAGAGACAGAGACAGTGAGGGAGAGAGACAGAGAGACATAGAGAGTGAGAGAGGAGATAGAGAGGTTGAGAGACAGAGAGAGAGAGAGAGATTAACAGAAGGGGAGACAGAGTGAGGGAGAGAGACAGAGGGAGAGAGAAAGAGAGACACAGACAGGGAGTATGGGGGTATGGAACGTGCTACCGAGTAGGGTGGTGGAGGCAGGCACATTGGACTTGTTTAAGGTTTACTTAGACAGACACATGAGCGAAACGAGGATGGAGGGTTATAGTAGAGGGTATTAAATAGGGTCAGAGCCTCGGGACCACACCGGAAATATAGTTTTATATGTTAATGTTTTTGTCTTTTTATTCCATAGGTGTTGGTCCACCTCGTTGTCAAACGAGGGGCATGCAGACGGTGGGTCGTGCGAGGGCTGCTCCTGGAGGTTCCGGGAGTGGCCTAGTACTTCGTGTCGGTGTGTGTGCTTAATCCTGGACCGGTAGACGGGCGCTGCAACAGCTCAGTGACTAGCACTGCTGGCTGTGCAGATACATGGATTTGGGCCTGTGAGAGAGAGAGAGAGAGAGAGGGAGACAGAGACAGAGAGAGAGAGAGAGACAGAGGGAGAGAGAGAGAGAGGGAGAGAGAGAGTGAGACAGAGACAGAGAGACAGAGAGAGAGAGAGGCACAGTGAGAGAGGGATAGTCAGAGAGAGAGGGAGAGAGAGAGAGGCTGAGAGGGAGAGAGAGAGGAAGACAGAAGGAGAGAGAAAGAGAGAGACAGACAGAGAGGCAGTGGGAGAGAGAGAGACAGACAGACAGAGAGAGAGACAGAGAGGGAGAGAGACAGAGACACAGAGACAAGGTGCGAGAGAGAGTGACAGGGAGACAGAGACCGAGACAGCGAGAAACAGAGAGAGAGATGGGGGAGACACAGAGAGAGAGAGAGGGAGAGTCAGAGAGAGAGAGAGAGACAGAGGGAGAGAGAG